>NC_140488.1:114408896-115086396 GCF_964271855.1 Acomys minous | reverse complement strand
TATGTGATGAATGATACTGGGGAGTGTGGGAGAACACAGGTTTTGAAAATTAAAATATATTCTGAATTTGGGGGTAAGAAAGTTAAATCCCAATTAGGCCTTTCTGCACTGAACTCTGTTTGTACTGGGTAAAGTGCAACTTCCTGTTTTGAAGAAAAAGGCTTCAGTGGTTCAAAAGGTCTCCTGGGGACTCACTCATCTCCTACCAACATAAAATTTGAGCCATTTTAAATGTAAATTAGGAGAAATATGGACTGGATTTCATTTGCAATACAACTTAAATAAGAGAAAGAAAAAAATAGATTTGCAAATTCTTGCCATCATTTAAGAGCTCCAGACTCTGATCCATTTCCACATCTATTATCAGGCCGAGCATCAGAGTATCATCCCTCTGGCAGGACAATAAGAGCCTTTTGGCCTCTTAACATCACTGTAAGCCAACATCCAGCTATGGCACGTCTCCCTTAATGCAGAGAAAAGTCTTTATGAATAGTAAGAGAACGCTAGAACAGACCTCTCAGACAATTTCATTGCCTTTGAATGCTGTTAAGAATAATCACACATCTAAAAAACAACTGTTTTCTTGCACAGCTTTCTCACACTTGAGCATTCATCAGAACCCCCTGGAGGGCTTATTAAAATACAGACAGCTGAGTCCCACCCCAGGAGTGTTTAATTCAGTAGATCTGAGGTAGAGCCCGAGAATTAGCATCTTTAACACATTCCCAGGTGATGTGGAAGCTGTTGGTCTGAGGCCCACACTGAGAAGTAACATCCTGGTGGGCAGACACACTCCGGGGCCTTCTTTGAGAAGTCGAAACGCTGCACACTTTATATTCATGAATTCACTGATTTAACAAACTGAGCACACAGCTCCTTTGTACCTGCATAATGGGTTAGGTATGTTTAGTTTATAACAAATGAGCCAAGGTTTCTTAAAACAATTGTTTTTGCATATGCAAGATGAAAATGCTTTAATTCATTCTCATTTACACAATAACATCCTCCTCAACACATTCTTTCTGCACAGAAAGTGTAGAAGTAACCATCAGCTGGACCTAGATTAAATCGTGATGGATGAATGGACTTTGTGTCAATCAGACATTAACATATTTAATGCACAATTTTCATTCATTTGAATTTAATTATCTATCATGAGAACACTTTCCTAGTGCTGAATTCTACTTGCTAAATAATTTTCCCATCAGTTCTTATTTACTTAGTCATCTTTTATTAAAATGCAACTGAGGGTCTTTTTCTAATTTGAATATGAAATGTCTTCCACTGGATTAGATGTTGGAGCCTTGTTGGCTTTGGGCAAGTGATTGGATTCTAAGGGCTCTGATATAATCAACTGTTTAAGCCGTTGATGGATTCAGAATATGACAGTATTATGAGGAGCTTGTAGCTAGTAGGAGGAAGTAGGGCCCTGAGGGCATGCCCTAGAATGAATTATCTCACCTCCTGTCCCCTCTTCCTCTGCTTCATGACTGACATGAGGTGAGGAATATATATGACAAGCTGCCCCTGCCAGGATATTGTGTCTTGCCTTAAGCCAAAAGTGATGGATCCAATTGACCTTGGGCTGAAGCTACAACCAACCCTTGTCTTTCCTCCTTTATGATGTTTTTCTCAGGTTTTTGTTAGTGTTGAAAAGCTCATACAGGGTCTGTTTTTCAAGACATGAACATCAAACTAAGAATCATCTATGTTGGACTCCCTTCTCAAGAACACACTTCTCTGACTGGGGAGAAACCACACTAGTTTTTATTAAATACAAGATTCTTCACTCTCCATGGGAGATTAGATCCAGGACCTTGCTGCAAAAATCGAGATAATCGAATTCTTGTATAAAAGGACATGTTTTTCACATAAAGCCAGCATACATCCTCCTGCAGACTTTAAAATTTAACTTCTAACTCTAACAGGTTATTTCCAACACATGATACAATGTTAATGCTATGGAAATAGTTGTTACACTGTACTGTTCAGGGAATAAAGACAAGAAAAAGTCTGTGCTGCACAGTACAGATGAAGCCATCAGCAGCCTAACCCCTTGAAACCTTGGATATGAGACTTGCTTATGGGGAGGCAGCTGTGCTGACTGCAAAGCAACCACATGAAATCTTAAAGAGGACAAAACGACCCATTTACTCTCATCTTCTTGACTGGTGTAGAAACCTTCTCAGATCTGTACATCTCCAAGTTGGTGTTTTGAAAAGGAGACTTCATATAATTTTTATGTCTAGTTTTACAGATTAATAAGTATGCTTTTTTGGTTCCATCTGTAAATGCAATTTGGTGGGACAACTGGCTGCCATTCCCCTGATTAAGAGATTCCATACAGGTGCTTTGAGGTTTCTGCAATTAGGGTCCATGTAAAGCTGTGAAGCAGCAACGAGTGAGAGTTGTCAAGAAGCCTAAGTTTCTTTGTACCAACTTCTTTGTCATCTTTACAAACCAAAATAAGGAAAAAAAGGAAGCTCTTATGAAGTTGGAGAAAGAAATGTGAGCAAACTGCCAAATTATGAAAATATTATTTTATATTAGGATTATTCATAGGATTACTTAATTATGCTTTCGTTATTTTTGATGAATACTGTTGAGCTACATAGAGCTATTTGCTTTACTCAGATAGCTCTCTTAATTTTATTTTTAGTAGCTAATATTTGAACCTGAAATAAGGTAAATGTGTGGCAAAGAAACACTTTATCTTAAACTCATTAGCATCATGCTTAGGATGCACAGCATTCAACGTTATATCTGAATGGATCTCAGAGAAGATGCTGCTGCAATTTACCTTAAAAATGATGTCATCTACTGACCGGGGTCTATGTCTCCATGTGTTAGGTACCACACACCTGGTAGATTAAGCAACATAAATTTATGTTGATATAGTTCCAGAGGCTGGATATCTGAAATAAAGTATTTTTATCCATTTTCACAGTTTAATAGCAGAACAGTTTATTGGGGTGGTTGAATCCTTCTGAGGCCTCACTCCTTAACTTCTTAGATGGGCACTTTTTCACTGTGTCTTCACATAGTCTTCCCCTGTGCATGTCTATGTCCTAACGTCCCCTTCCTATACGGACACCTGTCATAATGGAGTGGGATCAATCCTCATTATTTTATTTTAACCAAACTACCTCTTTAAAGAACCAAGCTCCAAGGAGCCATACTCAGATATACTAAGGGTTAGGAATTTAACATATGAAAGTTAGGGGACAGAATATAGCCCATAATGACATATGTAAACCCATCGCTTCTTGTGTGTGAGGTGGAGATCAATATGTTCTTATATGAATTTTTATTACACTTAAATAAATAAAGGTAATGTTTTGCATGTGTTCTAGAAGTTGTTTTGACCACCAGAGGGCTCCTATATTAATGCAATGAAGTATCATTAAAAAAAGACAAGTTTAAAATTAAATATGAAAACCAGGACCCATCTCTAATTCCAGCATTTGGGAGACTACGATAGGAGGGCTCCCATGAGCCAGCATGGGCTAAAGAATAAGTATTCTCCATTCAAATTACACGGTAAGGACCTATTTAAAGTGTGTGTGTGTGTGTGTGTGTGTGTGTGTGTGTGTGTGTGTGTGTGTGTGTGGTATCTGTGTATCAGTAACTCAAGCAATAAGCACGTAAATCAATTTAATGATATTTTTGAGGGCTGAGTATTAATCAGAGCTATCATTGTTCTAGGAACATTACACGTAGGACTCAACTGAATATTTCTAACTCCCCTCTTATTTCAGCGTTTGTATGATATCAATATTCTAAATAAGGTAGCTATGATTTACAGAGATTAAATAGCAACATAGAGCTAGCAAGTGGCTCAGGGGAAATAAGAATCCCTAGCACCATCATCAGCACTGGTTGCATCATACAGTCCTTAGAAAATAGTTCCTACTGAGTTTCTAGAGGTTTTTAAATCTTCTAACATACTGTGGAAAATAAAAAGGTGTATGAAAAAGTACACAGGTGATAGATACAAATTTATTTCATTGAGAAGCTCAGCTCATGGCCGAGGAACTTTAATCAACCTTTTTTGTTTTTGTTGCTTGGCTCATATTTCTCTGGCTATTTCTCTAGTGGATATGTGATATGTTATGGCTGCAGTCCTTTTGTTCTTATCAATTACTTTGCCTGAGTATACTTAAAGTTTCCTTCCATATTAGTCAGGATATGGACAGAACACAACTCATATTAGCTTCAGATACAAGGACAGGGATGAATCTGGCTGTGGGGACACTAAGAACAGAGAGGCCTAGCCCAGCAGGACCATATTTCATCTTCTTTCTGTATGTCTACATTACTGTCTTCCAGTAATGTTTATTTTTTCCAGTGAAAGCTTGGCCATTTTCGGCTTATGGCCTCACAATCTTAGGGCCAGAGAAGTAGACGAAACTACTCCATCTTAGATCTATTCAAAAATTCCAAGGAATGACCTTCCCTTGAGTCATCTTTGTGTCTGCAGAAAAGCACATGTCCAGCCCCTGGCTTCTTACTTTTCTCTGAACAGATGGCTAAGATATCATGAAGAGAAGATTCTCAAAACTCACACGGATAAAGATGTGAAGGAGAATCCCCTACCCTAAAGAAATAGTCATGCTATTTATTACAAGAAGGAAAAAAGGTAGAGGTAAGGTGCCCAGAAACACACCAAAGATCCATCACAGCAATGACCTTAAGCACTGGAGTCTCTCTGTTCTCCTTCCTGCCTCAGAAAAGACAGCATAACAGAATGTGGTGGCCTGCAACAGCTTGGATTTAGAATTAAGTTCCAAGTTCACCCCACCTCTTAAAGTCTCAAACCTGCTGACACGCTGAGCCAAAATTGAGCAAAACTTGTGAAGTTTAGCATTTTGTGTTAGCATTCCAGTGCTTATTTATTAATTACAGACGTTCCTTAACTTAGGATGCGGTTATGTCACAATAAACCCATCATAAGTTGAAATACATTACAAATCTATTGAATAAGCCAGGCATAGTGGCACAGTCCTTTAATTCCAGCCCATGGGAGGCAGAAGCAAGATGATCTCTATGAGTTTGAGTTCAGCCTGGTCTACAGAGTGAGTCCAGGATGGCCAGGGCCACATAGAGAGACCCTGTCTCAAAAACAAAACAAAAACAAAAAAGAAATAGAGAGAGAGAGAAAAAAGAAGGTAAGAAAGAAAAAAAATGCATTGAATACACTTAATTCACACTACATCTTAGCAACATAGCACACTGTAGTTGTCTTTTATTGTATACACTCTCCTCCATAGTTGTGACACAGACTGAAAACTGCAGTCACTACCTATGACGCATCATGAAAGAGGATCAGGTTACATATTGTCAGTCTAGTTTCTACAGAACACATTCACACATCCTACAGCTGAAGACATATAAATGGAGCTATCATAAATCAAGGGTCACTTGCATAGAGAACAATTTTTCCTCTATGATCACTATAAACATATCAACATCCGGTACTTCCTGAAAGAAGGGACAGGTATGGATGGATTTCTTTTGTCATTGGGCATCTTCTTCAGTTTCTGAATGCTGTGTGCTTCATGTGTCCACCAAAGCCCACCTGTTCAGTTAGAGCAGTTGTGGCGCCCTTGCAGTGGCAACCCTAGCCATTGATATTCCTTGGGAAAAAAAGGAGAAGGTGAAGATTATGGGAAGCTTTGCTTGTTGCCTTCTTCCTTCTTCCCTTCCTACACACACTGAACCATTTCTAACCTTCACATTACTTCTGTAAAGCTCTCCTGATGCACCAGGCTCTGTGCTAGGCCCTCTCCACTGTGCCTATAGGGACAATGGTCATTATAGAAAAGGAAACTGGAGAGAAACCACTGGATCTTTGTGTTTTAATTCTGACCCTTATCCTATGCTTTGCTACATGCCTTTGGCCATGACAATTTCACTTACTTTCTATAAATACAAAATTGGTGAGTGATGATGCATTATTTTTCAAGGACTGTTGTAAGTATGTAAAAAACAATATTTGTGATTCCGTAGGCTGTGTGCATAAAGGGCTTAACAAATGCTAACTGAAAATTCATGCAGTGGCATAATAGCTACTTATTAAAAAGTCGTCAGATCTCAGTATTACACTAAGCACTTTATGCACATTGTTTCACTTGAGCTCCCACAGTGACCCTAATTGGTTCATGTTCTTATTTGCATTGCCCAGCATCATTGTATGAATCAGACATTTTGTCGTTGTGACTTTACAGAAACAGCTGAAGGGCAAGAATGCTTTATTTTGCTCATAGTTTCAGCAATTGTAGTTTCCGGTCCTTCAGCTTCTTCTCTTTGGGTCTAAAGTGAGGCTAGACATGATAGTGGCAGGAACACATGTTGGAAGATGTACTCTTCATGGTGGACAGGAAGCAGTGAATGAGGAAGGGACCAGGTATAACCTACAAATGCAGGTCACCTCCTTCATAAAGCCCCAACATTCCAAAATAGTCCTACAGGCTGAGAACAAAGCATTTGCAGTATGAGCCGGTGGGTGACATTTCAGATTCCAACTTTAATGATCACTCAGCTAGGAGGTTGGCAGAGCTAGGATATAAACTTAATTCTCTTCCATCCTAACACTGCAGCACACAGAAAACTATCAAGACTCCTAAATAGATTCAAGAACACTATGGCCCTGTTGCAAAGCACTCTACTGTTTGTATTTAGTAATTCTTGCAATCTATTTGAGTGGGCTTTCTCCTCTGTAAGTTTTGTGTTCTTTGGAGATTGTTTCCACTATAAGCCAGGAAGCCTATTATGTGAGTCTTTTCTCCCCTCGAAGCATTAAAACCAGAATCTATTATATTATTTAGTATCCGATCTTTTCTTCTGGAGCTCTCCCAGATATGTTCTTGGATGTGTGAGAAAACTAATTAGGACCAGACAGACCTCAAACTAGCTGTGTTTTTTTTTTTAAATTTCAGATCATTATCTTGGATTAGAGGTTGGCAATATGGGTACAGTATGCCAGATGTGGTAGACAGATGGTGTTCTGTGGGAAATGAGTGAGTGTACCTAGTGTTCTCTGTCCTCCACCCAAGCTGGTCCACACTCCATTGGCTGAGAGTTATCTCTCTTGTCCCCAAGGCCGGAAGATGGTGACCACACAGGCTTCTCTACTTTATCCTTGGGTCACCAAATTAAAAGGGCTAGAATGTTTGCTTTCCTTCTTTTTTAATTTTTCTAAAGCAAAAGTCTCACTCTGTTTCCTATCCTGGCCCTAAACTCATAGCAATTCTGTTTCTGTCCCTTGTTCTTAGATTGCAGGCATGAACCACCATGCCCAGATTCATTCATATATATATATATTCATATATATATATATATGAGTTCATATTACATCTCAATTGTTAGCCCATCCCTTGTATCCTCCCATTCCTCCCTCCCTCCCGCTTCCCCCCTACTCCCTTCCCCTATGTCTGTGACTGAGGGGGACCTCTTCCCCCTGTATATGCTCATAGGGTATCAAGTCTTTTCTTGGTAGCCTGCTATCCTTCCTCTGTGTGCCACCAGGCCTCCCCATCCAGGGGACGTGGTCAAATATGGGGCACCAGAGTTTGTGTGAAAGTCAGACCTCACTCTCCACTCAACAGTGGAGATTATCCTGTCCATCGGCTAGTCTGGGTAGGAGTTCGAAGTTTACTGCCTGTATTTTCCTAGGCTGGTGCCATAGTTTGAGGAGGACCCCAGGACCCAGATCTGCCTGTAATAAAGTTCTTCTTGTAGGTTTCCAGGACCCTCTGGATCCTTCTACTTCCTCATTCTCCCATGCTTCTCTCACCTAAAGTCTCAATAGGATGTCCTCCCCTCTGACCCACTTTCATGGTAAGTGAAGTTTTTCATGGGACGTACCCCTTGGACTAGTGTCTCGATATAAGTGAGTATATACCATTTAATTCTTATATTTTAAAGCTTTTTCATCACTTAGGAAAGAAGTGAACAACTGAGGTGACAAAATTCCAGTCCTGTCTGTGCATTTCATTCACAATTTCTCTTTGCCCTGGTGAAAAGGCTTAATTTATGTACCCCTCCCCAAATCCCCTTGTCATAGTGTTTAAGTTTGGACTTCCAAAGACATCAGACAAAACATACAGACAGGGTGGCATATTGTATGGCAAAATGAGCCAGGGGTCATGTAGGCCAGGAGTCTGAGAGAGAGAGGAAAAAAACCTAATGAAAACAAATGTGTTGGGCCAAATAATAAGAAATAAACAGAAATGAAGTAAAGTCACAAACCAAGCCAGAAAAGAAACAGAAACCCCATAAGAAAACACACTTAAGGAAATCAACAAAATGTGTAGCCAAAGGAACATCAGGAAGGTTGTTCCCAGATGGCCATCTCTCCTGGGCAGTCATCCCTTGGGAATGGAAAGTCTGGTGCAGACATCCAGGCTCCAGGCCTTGGGCTCAAAGCAGAGCACTGCATGCAAAGGGCCAGGGCCTTGACCTTCAGTGGCTTACAATGAACAAAGTCTAAGGGATTATTTCCTCAAAGCCTAGTCCTTCCTGAAGAGGTCTCACTCCTGAGGTTCCAAAGTATGGAGTTGAAGAAATACTATATGAAAGGGAGGAAGGAAGAGTCTCCTCATTTCTCAGAATAATAATTTTAAAAATTGCTGACAAGACAAAGCAATTTGTGGCAAAGACCTGAAACTTTGTAGTTTTATGAGATAAAATCTGATTCCTACCTCATCACTCAATCTGTAGCCTGGAACAATTCATTTCCACTCCCTATAGTCCACTTTCCTCATCTATAAAATAGGGAATAATAATGAAAATTATTTAAGCATGTGTTATAGTATAAAGAAATGAGTCTCTGTATGGAAAATTCTCACGATGCCATCTGTTTGGATGTTAGTGAGTGGGAAGGGAGTAGGAAGGGGAAGAGGAAAGGAGGTGCAGGAATAAGATAGTGAATGTATAATGTCTACAATAGCTGCTAATCTTGATTTTAAACTTAATTTGGTTTTAGCTAATCAATACATACAGAATTAATGAAGCCCACTTTGGGATGTGTCTGTGAGGATCTCTCTAAAGACAGTTAGAATGGTTCATAACGAATGGATTAATCTCTTGCTGGATCGTAATGCAGTATTATTGGAAGGTGATGAAAGGTAGGAGGTGGTCCTACTTGCAGGTAGACTACTGGAGATAATGTCCTTGGGGGATGCCTTTTTGCTCTGGGTCTTCTTATACTATGACCCTTTTCTGATTTCTTGTTACCATTATGTGGCCTGATCAGTTCTTCTGTGCCCTCTTCCCAAGGATGGACTGAATCTCCTGAAATTGTGAGCTAAAGCTGGGTGTTATGGCTCATATTTTGCACTTGGGAAGCTGAGGTAGAAAGAGTGTCATGAATTTAAGGCCTGCTTGGGTTACAGAGTAAGAGACCCTTAACAGGGGAAAGAAATGAGAGAAGGAAGGAAGACAAAAAAAAAAAAAAAAAAAAAAAAAAAAAAAAAAAAAAAGGAAAGAAGCAAGGACAGAAAGGCTGGAGAGAAAGCTCAGTGCTTAATAGTACTTCCTGCTATTATAGAGGACCTGAATCTAGTTCTTAGTACCCACGTAATTCAAACTCCAAGGAAATGTGATGTCCTGTCTGCTATAAACACATGTAATTAAAAATAAATTTTAAACCGACAAACTATGATCCAAAATAAATACCCCTTTCACAGTGCTCTTGTAAATATTCACAGTGTTTGGTTTTCAGGTCCTCACTGTATAGCTTAGGCTGGCTTCACAGTCTATATTTTCCTGGCTCAGCCTTCAGAGTGCCATGATCATCAGTATATGCCACCACATGTAGCCATTGTGTTCTTATTTAGAATTTCTTTGAGTTCTAAGTTTTCCTGGATAGTAAACCCTCTACTCACCTACCCCCAACACGTAAATATACCTGAGTCAGTTTGCCATTCTCAGATGCCTTCAGGATTTTGGGAGGCAAATTCTCCATACAAGCATCAGATGTGGTATGAGTTTCTTAGTGACTAAACCCAAAGATCCTGGCATCTCTGAAAATTCATGAAAGTAGGGAGTTGGGACCAGGGAATCACCCACACAGCACAGTGGGTTGTAAAACCCACATGCACTAGGCATAGAATGGAAAATAGCTACTAGTTTTGTAGGCTTTCCCTGAGCTTATCCGAACCCCTATGACTAATGACTGAATCAATATACAGTACATGGGTATTAGAAAAATAAAGATAAGGTAACAAAAATAAATATTCATTCTGCCCTTATTCAGCCAAGGGATCAATTTCGGTATGCATCTGTTTTAATTGTCTAGTCACTGGGTGATTCCACTGTTGGTAGAACATCAGAGGCTTTTTTATTTTATTTTATTTTTCTTTCCCATCCCTTTATATGAATATGGCTGCTATCTTAGGCAAGTTTAGCTTTTCATTATCACGAAGGAACATTACAATGGTGTTGGGGCTTGGAAAATGATATCCTAAGGTGTGGGGCTTTGACATGCTAAGATGAAAAATAAAACACCCCAGAATCAAAGTTTCTGGAACATTCCATTGTTTCTCTCTGAAGCTCTGGGAGAGGCTTTCTCTGAAGTTCCTTTATCTGACTGAGAAAGCTTCTTCCAAAGAGATGCCCTTCTCTTCAATTCTCCAGGAAATATTGTCAAATAAGCAGGAAAGATTAACTATCAGAAAAGACAGGAGGCTAAAAGTGTCCCCCGACTTTGACAGAATTTTATCTAGGCTCCCAAGGACAACTCCAGAGATTACTTGGGAGACTGCCTGAGTATTAAGACATTCCTTGAACTTGCCTGGACTGGACCTGGGCCCCTACACAGATGTAGCAGATGGGCTGCTCAGGCTTTATGTAAGGGGAGCAGGGGCTGTCTCTGACATGGACTCTCTCACCAGCTTTTCAATTACTTCCCCCATGGCAGGACTGCCTTGCCAGGCTACAGGGGAAGAGGTTATGCTCAGTCCTGATAAGAGCTGATGAGCTGGGATGGATGGGAAGTGGGGATGCCCCTTTTCTGAGGAATAGGGGAAGAGGGTGGGGGAGAGGGAGGGAGGGAGGGAGGGAGAGAGGATGGGACTGGGAGGTAAGAAGGGATGAAGCTACAACCAGGAAGTAAAGTGAGTGATTTAAAGAAAGACATCCTTTGTTTGCAGTGAAGTTCCTGAATTTGTCATTCACTACCTTTCTATTTCCATGATCCCTGTGAAGAAGGCATCTAACTTTTAGCCATCTGGCCCTTTCTATTTTATTTTTTTATATTTTGTGTAACTCCCATGCACATGTGCACAGTAACATATTTGCTACTTGTCTCTTATTAACCTGTATTTTATTAGTAGGGTGTCCACCATACCCGCTTGTGATGGGCAACAAAGTGAACATCTGTATTCCATATCCACAGTCAGCTGTAATAACAGTTTATAAAGTTCATTTTTAAAAACTTTACATTGCAAATCCCCACCTCTTTTGTCTTAGAGATTGTTAGATGATGAAATATTATTTCACTCTTCAAAAAGTATGGGTCATGCTGATGTTTATTTTTTAACCAATGCACTCTTCATGCTAAAATTGTTAAAAATGAAATTTTCCTTAAAATCCTATAAGTTCTTTTTAGACATCTTTATTCCTTTCCCAATGCTTTCTCTCTTCTCCAGGCCCCCAAATAGAAATCTTCATGTATCTAGCTCTGTCAATCTTTCCCTCAGCAACCTTTCCCTATATTCTATAATATGGCAACAAAAACATTTGGATCCCAAAACACTATTCCTCAACACCAGGATATCTATGTTTGGCAAGGTTATAAGTGACTAGCTCATCTGATCAATTAATTCCTGCCAATCCACGCATAATCCTACTTGGTGTATATATTTTCATTTTTCCAAGAACTTCCTTAGGTATTAATGACTGGAATTAACCTAACAGAAAGGAAGGATATTAGCACATCTGTTTGGGGCCTTGACTACTGCCTTCATGCTTTTGATTATCTGGAACCATTCAATGTCTTTATCTGTCTTATAAAAAATATCTACTGAGACCTTGGATAGAGTTAGTGCATTTGAAAAGTATCAGTTATAGCCACAGAAGTGCATGTCTTTTCAGGCGGGAACTATTTTATTTGTACTGTCAATTAAATGTGGTGTTACTGCTATGAGTATGGCTTTGAGGATATTAACAAACTGATCATTGGGACAGGGAAAGTTAACTCCCTTACTGTCACAAACTAGCTTTGGGTTCGTGGGAGAGTCCTTTAACATATTTAGGCCTTGATTTTTTTTCCTTTTTTATTTATACAATTTGGATTAAATGATCTATAGTATGTACTAAGTTTGAACATTCTGTAATTCTAAGACTCATTGCTAAGCCTGCGAGGATGGAGTGTCAAAGCTTTGAACACTGCCATACTCTCTGGGGGGGGTGGGCAGTTACTTTAGGGTGATGTAGTGTTGTCTCAGCAGGAACATTGTTCCTGTCTGGAGATTGTTATCTTGCCACAGAGGATTCTTTTTCATTGCTCCAAATGCCGAGTTACAAACCAATAAACAGTCTCTTGAATGTTTTACTTTCTAAAAATAACTGGAAGATCACTATTTCTTCTTCATGTCTTCAGTAGACTTATTTTAGTTTCATTTGACTCTATTCCAGGGTTTTTTGTTAGTAGGTTTGTCTTTACATTTCTTTTAATCAATAATTGTCTTTCCCACTTGGAAGGCCACATATTCAACAACTGCAAGGATACATGTATACTTTTTTAAAGCTAGTACTTCTACAGTCTTTCTCTTAGTCCCTAAAATCATAATAGGCTCCTGTCTAGTTCCTTTTCTTATCACTGTGAGAAAATACTTGAACAAAAGCAACTTGAAGGGGAAAAAGTGTTTGTGTTGGCTTTTGGTTCAAGCTAGAGTCGATCAAGGTGGTACCTGTTGGTTACATTGCATCCATCACTGAGAGGTAGAAAGTAATGTCTGCTTGCTTCTCAGGCTGCCTCCTGTATTTCTATAGTCTAGCATTCCTTGCCCAGAGAATGCTCCTGCCCACAAGTAAGATGGGCTTTCCCATATCAATTAACACGATCAAGGAAATGTCCCATAGGCAAGTGCAGAATCAGATAATATCAAGCTCATAATTAAAACTAACCATCACAACTCCACCTCTTGTCAAGTTGACAACCAATCATGTTGCTAAGAAGCATAATGTTCCACCCCCATCCTCATAGGCTCATGACCACAATATAGCACAAAATGCATTCAGTCGAACTTTAAAAGTCCCCATAGTTTTCTGCAATTCTTGTGCTTTAAAGTTCCAGAGTCTCTTAACTGTGAGTTCCTATTTTTAAAAGGTATATACAAAATAAACATTCCTATTTTAAAAAAGAAGAATCAGGACATAGGGAGGAGTGAGCACACTAGAATAAAACCAAAACTCACCAGAGAATACATGAAGTCCTGGAGTTCCTTGTCGAGCATCTGGGGCTCATAATATAATCAAATCAATTGGGGTAAACAAAAAAGAACAAAAAAGGCTTGAACAGGGCTGTAGAGATGGCTCAGCTGGTAAAATCCAGGGTCACAAACAAAATGATTTTTTCAAATGCTTAAACAGCCCTACTCCTCCGTCCCTGTCCCTGCCACCTGAAACATATGCAGCGTCTAGCTAGGCTGGGCACTCTATGACTCTGACTATAACCCTCTCTGGTGGAGGCTCCATCTTCAATATCCCAGTGTTTCCATTGAAACCTAAGGTTCCACCTTCACAGTCTTATGAAACTGCCTTTGATGCTCTCTGCCAAGATTTCAACCCTGCCATACATTACCTGTCCTCAGCCATTTGTCATGACCTGCTGTATCTTGCATCCTTGATGCCTATAAAACAGCACTACATGGATAATGTTGCCAAGTTCTACTGCTAACCGTCCCGAAGCACTGCTGAATCAGCTTCTATGTGCTTTCAAGAAGCAGGCAATCCCTTCTTTTTAGGCTTTCTTCCTTTAAATTAATCCAGGTCTTAAAAGATGGGGCCTATGAGGGATACAGTTTTTCCCTGAGAACATCTTTCCTATTGCCTCAGTGTAGCATGGGAGGCTTCTCTGCATTGGTGTTGCTATCTTTACCATCACAACTGCTCTCTCAGTACTAGCAGGAATACTCTCCTGCCTTGAAATCTCCTCTGTCCAACAAATTAGTCCAGTATCCTTATATTTAATTTCATCCAGGTATTCAGTACTCTGTATGGAAAAAGAGAGATTCTTGGCTAAAATACCACAAGAACGGACCCTAGCCCAGTTCCTGAAAGAGTCCTCACTCTACTCTGAAACCTAATGAGCTTGGCCTCCATTTTCTGCATTTCTCTCAGCTCCCAGAATGTCCAATTAAGCTCTGCTGCCAGCATTCAATGTCTTTTGTAGCCCAAAATAACAAATGCTGCCATATTCCAGCCACAAAACAGATCCAAAGGCCTGCAAACCACACAGTCAGGTTTATTGCAGCAAGAGCCCAACTTCTTGTACCAGTTTCTATCTTAGTTTCTTAGTCTACAGTTGTGATAAAATGCCCTGACAACTCAGAGGAAGGATAGCAGGCTACCAAGAAGATACTTGATACCCTATGAGCATATACAGGGGAGGAGGTCCCCCTCAGTCACAGCCATAGATGAGGGGAGTAAGGGGAAATGGGAGGAAGGGAGGAATGGGAGGATACAAAGAATGGGATAACCATTGAGATGTAATATGAATAAATTAATAAAACAAAATTTAAAAATGCTCTGACAAAAGCAACTTAAGAGCTGAAGAGCTCATAATGCAGGGAAAAAATGATCATAGCAGGGAAGGTAAGATGGCAGAAAGCTGAAGCAGCTGGTCACACTGTCATCAAAGTCAGGAAGTAGCCAAAGGTGAATGAATGGTTGCTCCTCAGCTCCCCGTCTCCATTTATACAATCCATTTATACTGCCCATGGAATGGTTCCATCAATAAGTGACATAGGCCTTTCCACATAGCTATTTAATGAGTACAGAGCTTTGGTTTTGGGAGATAAAAAAGTTTTATAGATCAGTTGCCCATCACTGTGAAATTACTGACCATTGTTTACCACTGAACATTACTTCCACATTCCTAATCAAAATATATATTCTTGAGGGTATGCTCAGAGACTTGTTTCCAGGGGATTTTAGATTCTGTCAAATGATAAAACTAACCATCACATCTCCTGACACACTCTAAGCATCATGATATCTACCAATGGATATGGATCAGTATGATTAAAAATAGTTATTTTTCATTTTTCTCCAGCAATACCACTTCTGGGTGTGTGTCCAAAAGAAACAGAAGATCTCAAAGAGGTATTTGTACACTCATGATAATAGCAACAGTATTTAGAATAGGCAATATGTGAAGCATGCCAGATTCTTGGCTAAAGTAACACACACACACACACACACACACACACACAGAGAGAGAGAGAGAGAGAGAGAGAGAGAGAGAGAGAGAGAGAGAGAGAGAGACGTCCGCACATGCATCTTCTGACAAATGACCAAACTGCACATATAATGCAACATTATTCAGTTCTAAAAAGGAAAGAAATTCTGGTACATGCTATAACAAGAATGAACCTTGAAGACATTATGCTATATGAACAAAGCCAATATCAAAAGAATGAATAATACATGGTTCAAAGTAGATTGATAGAAAACAGATAATGGAATGGCCCTAGCCAGGAGCTGGAATGAAAGAGAATAATGGATAGCTATTTAACGAGTGCAGAGCTTTGGTTTTGGAAGGTGAAAAAGTTTTGAAGATCAGTTGCTCATCATTGTGAACTTAACATTACTGAACTGTACAGTTACAAATGGCTAAATAAAAAATTCTATTTTTAGGGATTTACCACAATTAAAAACAACATAAAACAATTAAAATCATTGTTTTCTGCCATTATAAATCCAACAATTTTACCACTGGAGCTCAATGGTTTTCTGTTTAGAGACATTGTTAGAACTGTTATCTGCTCACCTTGTATTCTCTGTAGTGTGTTTACAGTAAGCCTCGTGGGTAATATATTCTGAATGTCAAATTGAGTCATAAGTTTGGCATTAAGTCTCAGCTGCACAAATCTTGTATTTCCCTCACATGTCAAGGGACTATAATTTAGTGCCCCACATTGCATATATCCTAAAAAAAAAAAAAAAGTGCTACATATTCTCTTACAATTACAGCCATTGTGTTAGAAGCTAAGCAACTCATACTTCCATTGGAAACAAGAACATAATAGATACCCCAACAGCTTCTCCAAGACCTGAAGCACGGTACAACTGTCATTATTGGTCTCATTCATTTTTCAATCACAGATATCTGATGCTCAACAAATGAGGTAGGAGAGGGGATGCAGAGAGAAATAAAGGTGGAGATTAGACCTAGGGAGAGCAGGGGCAGGAAAGAAAACCTGTAGACAAAAGAGAAACACTACATGGGGGCATCTCTGTGACAAGCTGGAGACCTAAGTCAGAACAGGCCTCTGGGAAGATATGAGGGGGACTAGAGCTGAGACTCCTAGCAGTCTCAGGCCATAGAGACTAAAGAGGACATCCTCTAACTAGACTCAAATCCTAGTGGAGAGAGGAGAACACCAACCCATCTACAAAAACTGATCCAAAACTTACCCTGCCTACAAGGTGTGCAGGGATAAAGACAGAACAGATAAAGCAGAGATTGAGGGAATGTCCAACCAATACCTGGCCCAACCCAAGACCCACTCCATAGGGGGGAGCCAACCTTTGAAACTATTAAAGATACTCTGCTATGCTTACAGATAGGAGGCTAGTAGAGTGGTCCTCTGAAAGTCTCCACCCAGCAGCAGTTCAAAACAGATGTTGAGACAACCAAACATTGGGCAATGCATAGGGAGTCTAGTGGAAAAATCAGGGGGTGTGTGAGGATAAGAAGCCCACAAGAAGACCAACAGAACCAACTAACGAGGGCCCAGGGGGCCTTGTGGTGTCTGAAGCACCAACCAAAGACCATGCATGGACTAGACCTAGGTCCTCTACATAGATGGAGGCAATGGGCAGCTCAGGCTTCATGTAAGTTGACCAATAAAAGAAGTGGGAGCTGTCTCTGTCATGGACGCTGTTATCCGCTTTTTGATCACTTTCCCCTGACTGGACTGCCTTGCCAGGCCAAACAGGAAGAGGACAAACTCAGTCCTGATGTGACTTGATGAGCTGGGGTGGTTGGGTAGGGGGGTTCTCCTTTCCTGAGGGAGAAGAAGAGAGGGAGAGTGGGACTGGGAGGGGAGGACTATGACTGGGATATAAAGTGAATAAATAAATAAATTTTAAAAAGACATAAAAAAATAAATGCTGACATATAAAAAGACGTGAATGATCCCAGGCTGACTTAAGGATTCTGTATAGTCACAAAGGGGTTTATCCAGAACAGTGCTATACATGAATGCCTGATACACTCTCTTGAAATTCTTAGTAATTTTACATTTCTACCGTAAGGTTCAGATATGAAGTACCTGCCAAACAGGCATATATTAAAGAGTTAACTCCTGCTGTCTGCTGGTGGCACTGATTAGGGAAGTTCAGGAAACTTCAGGCAATGTGGTTTAGCTGGAAAAATAGGAGGTCTCCAGGCTGTATATATCCTGCCTTAGGTGGTCTCTGTTTTTCCCTCTGCCTCTCATTCTCTCTTTATAAGCTGTTATGCTCAGCTCCACCCCATCTAACACAATAGTCTGATACTGTGAGCCAAAATAAGACTTTTCTTCCTTTTAATAGTTTCCCAAGGCTAGTAAATAAAGTGTTGGTGGGTAAAATACTTGCTTTGGAAGCCTGGCAACCAGAGCTTGATCCCCAAAACCAATGCCACAAAGTTGTCTTCTAATCTCTACTTGTACATGGTACCACAGGGCACCCCCACATGTTTCATATACACAAAAGTGTAATATTTTTTAAATTAGCCAAAAATGGGTTTCCATGTATTTGATCATCACAGTGATGAGAAAACTAACTGCTCACTTGCGTTTCATTAGTAAGGCTTGGTAGGCTAGTGAAGCACATTTGTGAGACAAGAAGATATGCCTGCTATACGACTCTTGGTTTTTGCTGCTTCAGTGTTTAGCATTCATAATGCCCACTGAATACAGAATCCCAGTGGACATACAGTATGCGGGAATTCAACAAATGCTCTAAAAAGCTGTCACATGACAGCCCTGGGAAGGCACATTTTCCATCTGTGCCAGCACTTGCATCAACTTCAAAAACATAAAAAATGATCGTCTAAGAAATGTGGAGCACGATGGAACTACTGCTTCAGTTTAGGAGGCAGCCACCTCCATTAAGAATCAATGATTAGAAGGCAAAAACTATGATAGGGCAACCCATGGTTTCCTTTTCTTTTACTCCTTTCTTTTTCATCAGAAAACCACAGATGGAGAATGATGATGGAATGTGAGTCTACCAAGAAGTGAGATAAAAACAGTTGAGTTAGTTTTGTGCAGCTTTTCCACACTTCTGGGAAGGGCAAAATGCACATAAATGTATGAGATGTAAATTACATAATTTTGGTGTTTCCACACACATTCTTATATTTGCATTTATAACTCACACCATGCTATATGAGTGGAAAATTCCATGCTAATAATTTAAATTTTTAATTTTTCCCTACTTAGAATGCCATTCAATATAATAGTACATGAGAAATACTATGAGAAGTCAAAAAAGAAGCTGTAGAAGAAAGAAAAAGTCTTATCATTCCAGCCCCTGTGGCACTTGTTGGCATGCTTTATGAACCAGCGAGGTGTCCAGCATTTTTATTTCACACTGAGACCCATGAATGACTCTGACATCTACCCTAGCTCTTACTCAGCATGATGTTCCAGGAGGTGGAGAGAATCGTACAAGGATCTCCCTGTTTGGGAGGCCTTGAAATTAAATTCATGCTCCTGCTTGCAGGGGTAAGAAACCACTAGCCAGCCCTTCAAGTTTGTTTTTTGTTTTTGCTCCTTACCCATGCTGGACATGTGATTATGCCAGAAGGATTTGAATGAGCCATTCATATCCAAAAGGGCTCATGACAGCCAGTTTGCTTCTGTGATATTAACCAACAGCACCTGTACTGATGCTTACTTGAGAAAGGAAGTCAGGAACAGATGGGGTGCTAACTGCAACTGTCACCAGTCATGGAAACCTGCCCTCTTTATATAGCCTCTGGTGTACTTGTCTGCCCACACTCTGCCCACTTTTCAGGTTTAAATACAAGGCAACATTTGGTATGCATTTCCTGTAATAAAGAAGCATGTGATGATTATTCCCAAGATGTTATTTTTAAGACTATTGTGAACTGTGGTCTGCCTTTGGTTTCTCATTTAAGCAAAAAACAACTTGATTCAAAGCATCACTTGATTCAAGTTGGGTAACCACAGCTATTGTGACCAATTCCCTGAAGAAAAATGAATGGGGACAAATTTACCCCACACTTTGCAGACACCAAGGTATGCTATGACTTGGGCACTCCTGGGACAGATCAAATCTTGTAATACTGGACACACACACACACACACACACACACACCACACACACACACACACGCACAGAAAGAGAGAGACAGAGACAGAGACAGACAGAGAGACAGAGACAGACAAAGAGACAGAGAGACAACAAAGATAGACAGAGACACAGAGCAGGGACATAGAGAGACAGAAGAGACAGAGAGAGAGGCAGACACAGAGACACAGAAACAGAGAGAAAATAGAGAAACACAGATTGAGAGAGAAACACACATACAAATATCCCCAAAATGCACCTAACAATGCAAGTCTACCTGTTTTTAAAACAGTCATAATTGCCTATTTATTTGTACATATATCCCGTGAATCGACATGCTTTTTTGATGTCTATATTTGTGATTAAACACAACTTCAAAATCAATCATGTTGACAGATAATTACTTATTTTTCTCTCAGCCTGAACAAAGGAAATACAACATAGGTTGAAGTCACTGATTAAAAAAATAGTACCTGAACATATTGAAATTGGGATATTGCAATAAAAAAGGAGTATATGGCAACAGGCAGTACATGATCAAAGCTGACTTGTGCTCAAATTTTCTGTCGTGTGCCCCACCCTTTTCTGAAGATGTTGATGACAAAGTAAGCAATGGAAATACGTCAAGTAAAGGCAGACTCACCCTAGGGAATGCCATGAAGTCTCATTCCAAAGTAGGAGACAGGCATTAGTGGTGAAGTGGTCCATCAAAAGTAAAGAAAGACTTAGGTACGCTTGAACTTCCTGGAAATCTTTGAATCTACAAAAGTTATTGAGATTTATTTACATGGCCCTAGAGTGGATGCTCCAAGATAAGTATGTTTGCAAGCAAGTGCAGTTTATTTAAGCAGGTATCAGACCCATGTTAAGAGGCTGGGTCTCCCTAACCCTATACTGCATCAATAAAAGCCAGTGTTTATAATTAGAGTTAGTTTGAACCATATGAAGATGCCCATGAAGCTATCATGTGGTTTAACTTAACAGTTAAATATTTATACTTGTTATTTTAACTAAAAGATGGCTTTTTTAAAAAGCCATTTAAACAAGAATTTATTTTATAAAATAAAATACTGATCACTTTTATAAGTTGAGTGGGTCTGATAATGTAGAATACATATCAATGTGACCATATTCATCGTCACAAATGGGCTTAATACATTTCCTTCAAGAGGTGAGTATTAACTCAGCTGGTTAGACTTTTCTCACTTCTTTAAAGATAGCTTTTTTTCTTATGCTGAAAAACAAAACACAAATAGACATTGTTCTCTTACTGTTTCCTTGGGAAAAGTGAACAGTGCATGGATTAAGATGAGCCAGCAAACTTAGAATCCTCTCCAAGACTCACATTGAGACAAGAGAGTAAGGAGGAGAGTGAGGTTCAGAAGGCCTTGTACCAAACCTTAAAGACTATTAGCATATAAAAACAAGTTGGAAAAGATGAAGGGTCACAAAACTAAAACCAGCCAGTGTCACAGACACAGGCTCAGAGGTACTCCAGGGTGTCTAAATGAACTGTGAACTGTTCATTGCTTAAGATGCTGATGAGACATTCAATGCATGAAGTTTTATGTAGAATTACACATAACACACAAAGCATGGATGGAAAAGCCCGTTCTGTCTATAAAAGCCAGGCCTTGGTACTGCTTAACTTTCTGCTCTAATATACATCCTGCCTCGAAAGTATGACATTATTAACAAGCTGTTTCTGACTCTGATCAATTTGTTGGGGATCAGAGAACCTAGAACCCCATCTAGAGGGCCAATAGAATTCTGTTTTCCTTTTGGGCCATTCTGGTATACAGTGAACAAACAGCTACTAAATTCCTGAATGAGGAGTTTTTTTAAAAAATGTTTTACTAAAAAGAAACCCATGAAGAATCAAAGTTATGATTATAATGATGTTACTCTTAACCAATTGCATAATCGATGTTCTTGAGGAGAAAAGAAAAGCTTATCTAGGAATTATGTTCAAGAGAGCAGGTTACTAATGTGGCTCTCAGATGAGAAGAATCACAGCAGAAAAAAAAATGTCAAAAACAAGTACTTAAAAAAAACCCACCCAGCAATATTTACTTAATGAGAGCTCTATTGGTTATAATGCTTATATATTTACTTCCTAAATTTTTGGATTTCAAAGGAAAGTTGACAGTGGTGGCTGCCAAGGCTGAGTTTGATTGCCAGGACCCACACAGAGGAAAGGAGAGAACCATCTGCTGCAAGTTGTCATTATACCTACACACATACATCTAGACACACATGAGAGAGAGAGAGAGAGAGAGAGAGAGAGAGAGAGAGACAGAGAGACAGAGAGAGAGACAGAAAGAGAGAGAGAAAAGAAGAAGAAGAAGAAGAAGAAGAAGAAGAAGAAGAGGAAGAAGAAGAAGAAAGATAATTCATATATATATATATATATATATATATATATATATATATATATATATATATTCAAAAAGGAGAAAGAGACTGGGGAACAGGTATAAAATTTCTCTTTTGGAGGCTAGAGAAATGACTCAGCAACTAAAAGTGTTTCCTGCTCTTCCAAAAGACCTAATTTCAGTTTGCAGCAGCCATATTGAGTGACACAGCTGTTTGTAACTCCAGCTGCAAGGGCACCAATATATTCTGGCCTTTATGAGCAACTTCCCACACCTTTCTCACAGTTGTGTGTGTGTGTGTGTGTGCATACACATTCCCTTTCTTTTCTCCCTCCCTCCCTCCTCCCTGCTTCTACCTGGTTGCCACCCATTTATTGTGCTAGATGCTCCCTGGCACGATGTTCTACAACATGCTCCCTGCAATGATGTTCTACTCCACTATGCCCAATCCCAGAAGCATCAGAGCCAAGTGGTCCTGGTTACTTTTATTAAGTAAAAAAAAAATCTATCCATCAACACTGATACAATTTAAAAGTGAAAAAAAAAAAAAGACAACAAACAAGTTGCTCAGTGTTTTCAGATCCTGGTACATTACTCTATGAGATTCAGAAACAATAAACCAGTATTCCAAGTATTTTTAGAATTTTCAAAATTATGAGAGGTTGAGCCTCTTTCTAACAATCCTCACTCTCTATAACTTGAAAAACTAAATCTCTTGATTAAAGAATAAAACACAGGGGCTGGAGAGATGGCTCAGAGGTTGAGCACTGGCTGCTCATCCAGAGGTCCTGAGTTCAATTCCCAGCAACCGCATGGTGGCTCACAACCATCTGTAATGGTGCCTTCTTCAGGAGTGCAAGCAGGACATTGTGTACATAATAAATAAGTAAATCTTTAAAAAAAAAAAAAAGAATAAAACAGGCCGTCTGCTAGTACTTCCAAAGAATCACATACTATAGCAGCAGTCAATTAAAAATATAATTTAAAATACAGGTATTCCAAGAAGGTAGCAGATTCTTATGAAATTAAAAATAACCTTGTGAGTAACAATTAAGGCTATTAAGTTGAGGAGTAGATTCACTAATCTACTTTTTTTGTTCTATCATCTCTCTCTATATATATATTTCTATATACCCCCCTCTTTCTTTTAAACCTCTGTCTGCAAACCTAAGAATGAAAGATAAAGGAAAAGAGAGACGTCCCTGAGTCCAACCTTGATTTCTCTCTAAATAAGTCCAATAATAGCTTATAACCAACTCCCAATGAAAATAAACATCTATAGACCAAGAAAGCAACCAAAAACCCACCCAACTCCCCTTAAGGGAAATGGGGTTATGTCTTTTAATTCACTGGTATAGAATTTTATATACTTTTGCAAAGAAGTTTAATTTTGATACATTGGCATAGAATTCAAATGTAAGATTATTCTCCACACACATTATACATATTTCTACTCTAATATGAAGTATTGTACCCATACAAATCAATTGTAATACAAGGTTTACTTCCAATACTTTGAAAGTGTTATTGCAGGCTACTTAGGATAATTAAGTAATACAAGTTAATTGTTATTTGATCAAATCGTGGTCATGTCAATTACTAGTCTATTTTTATCACAAGAATATGCATACTAGGTTTAATAGATAGATATGATTCTATAGATATATAAGGTAAAATAGATAAGGTCTTCAAAAACCTCAGAGACATACAGAATATGGCATTTAAATATGTTTTTATTATTTTAAAGATTCATTGTCAATAAGATAGGTTAACTCCTGGCAACACTCAGCCTACCTCAAAGAAGATTCTGAACATCAAAGAACCTCCTTATGGAGTTGGCTTCAAATGTGGCAAACCAACTACTGGGAAAATTGTCCTCATTTCAGCCACAGACAGAATTCTGCCTAAATATGGACAAGTTTGGGTACAGGTAGAGTTGACAGCCAAACTCTGCCAAGACAGGGTAAACAAATCCTCAATATTTCCTGCCTCACAAATATGTCTGTCAAATATATTGGGCCAGAGGGCTAAAGATGATGCTCCAACATTATAGAGAGTTTTGGGTGACTGATCAGGCAGCGAACTGTGTCTGTCATTTTCTCATTTTGGAAACTGCTAACCAGCACTTCTTGTCTACTGAGATAATTAATTTTATTTCTTTTCAGGTCTATGATGGGGTTGTAGACCAAATAGTTTACTTTTATAATTAAGGTTAATTGTTTAGGTGTTAAGATGCCTTAGGTCTAGCTAGATGTCTTAAGTTGATAAAGATGAGATACTTTTTTACTTATTTACATTCAGAATTTTAGACTCACCATGATAGGAAAGATGTTTTCTTCAAGGTTGCCAAATACAAATAGCCAAAACACTATGAATGTAACATTTACATAATTCCTGATTGTTTCATGGTTCTTCTTGCTGTAGGTAGTTTATTATATTATGTGTGTGTGTAATAACATAAATGTATATGTAAAAAAGAAAAACAAAAAAAGCAGGCTCAAATAAAACAGAGGTGTGGAGGGAAAAAAGAAGTGATTTACCAAGGGGTTTGTACTGCACAATGTAGGGGATAAAATGTTTTTAAGCATCTGTGCAGTTTTGTTGGCTCTCTAAGCTGCCTCCTAAAGTAGTTATCAAGGTATATTATTGATTATGTAGCAGTGAATGAAATGTTTGCACTGTTTGTTCTCATTTGTTTATGGCCCATTGAAAAAAATCTGC
Organism: Acomys minous; assembly: GCF_964271855.1. NCBI lineage: Eukaryota > Metazoa > Chordata > Mammalia > Rodentia > Muridae > Acomys > Acomys minous. The sequence goes on along the minus strand of NC_140488.1, from coordinate 115,061,767 downwards.
CAGATATATTGTGTATGTCATATAGAGCTTCTTATCAGAAAGCTGTATACCCATATGCACACATATAGAATTGTAGTTGGGATTGTTTTTACCCTTAAATCCCCTTTTTAGATTGCACAATCATCAACTCTATGCTACATAAAAAGACAGTGGATAATATTCACCTCCTAGCCAAAGAAATAAAGCAGGACTATATTTGTCATATAGAATTGATTGATTCTATGTACCGGTATCTGGTTCCAGGAAAAAGAAACTGCCACAGAGCCACACCCACAGTCTTATTCACATTTACTCAGTTCTCCTCGGAGTGGCAGGAATCATGTCAGTGTGATTCATCTTTCAGGAAGGAAGAGGGAAGTGCAGTGTAAAACCACAGCCCAGGCCACAGACATGGCTTGGTCTTGGACTGCAGTAGAGGCTGGGGCCTTCCAAGGGCAAAGGAGTGGCTGTAAGCTGAGTAAGAACTGTGTCACTGGCTTTCAGATTGGCACAGCTGAATGGAGCCTTGACAACCATCCAAGCCAGCTTATTCCACTACATGGTCCCATCAGACGTAAACTGTTACAGAGTTACAAAGGACAATCAGTCTCTCCCCAGACCCCATTTACTCTCAACTCTAGGAGGAGCAATAGTACTTTATTGGCCTTAATTCAAGTGCAGGTAGTTGATGCCAAGTTTTTTCCTTCCTGTTTTGAAGATAATAGCACCAACTCATTTGTAGTTGGCACAGACAACTTTTCGATAAAAGCTGGGTGGGAATCCAGACCTTCAACTGCTCTTCCCATGCTCTTGATAGGAAATCTCACTGCTCAAGACCTTGATAGTGCTTTTTCAGGTTAGCTAATTGCTACAAAAAAAGAATTTCCCTATCAATAGATTTCAAAGAGATTCCTAGCCTTTCCCTCCTCTTCCACTTGTTTCTCTGTTCAGAAAAAGCAGAGGAGGCCTCAGATGTAACTTCCAAAGTCTCCAGGTATGGAAATACTTGCCTTTTTCTAAATTGGAAAATAACCCTGAAGGAGTTCATCCATTTGTTGAGAGCTGCTGGTTTCTTGCATTACATGGGTCGAATCCCATATGAAGTAGTTAGAAATTGCAATCAAGTATATACATCTTAAAAGGGAGAGTTAGGATCGTCTCCTCGTCTTGCTCCCTGAACCACGACTCACTTATTTTAGAGTAACTTTAAAAGGGCAGGTGATTTTTGTGCACACATAAGGTGATAATTGGTAGAAAGTTTATTTCTTAACTCTTGAGTTGAATAATATTCACATTTGGCAGTAGAGTTGGGGAAAAACCAGACGAGAGAAAAAAAAGAAAGAAAGAAAACATAGTTGTGCTTCTAGCCACAAGGGACTGAGAATAAAATGAGACTTTTGGCTGGTAGAACAATGACCTCCACCATTCAGAGTTTCCATGTCTTAACCCCTTGCACCTGTAAAAATGTTATGTCACATGGCAAATGGGAACTAATAATGCATACAGAATTAGGATTAGTAATCATATGATCTTAAAATCAGAAGTTTATTCTGGAATATCTGGTGTTAGATAGTTTAGACCTAAGTTTTGCACTACTTTTCCTAGGAAGACAGGAACACATATTTGTTCACTTTTGATAGGATACCAACAACCAGATGAAAGAAACTGTTCCACTAAATTTCAACCCATTGAAACAATGAATTTCTTGGTAGATATAAGGGGAACTGGTATTTATGTTATGAGTAAGCCTGAATAATTGAATGAGTAATTCAAAACACCAATATCACTGGAGAGTTGCTCATCATCACAGGCAACACCCTCCCACCTCACTCAAGTTCCATCAAGGAGTCCTGCTTTCAACTAACCTTGTTCCTATATAATATATCACTGACTGCCACTCCTAGACCACGTATAGCTGGGAAGTGGGTAAAATAGAATCTCAGGTAAGGATCTGATGACCTTCCCTCCCTCCTACTATGGAGTAGTGACTGTTCCATCATCATTACCATAGATAGACCTAGATATCATTGCCATGGCTATCAGTCAAAGGTTATCTCTGCTCCAAGATGGTCATCCTATGCTTGGAGGGAAAAGATATATTACATTAGGTGATCATAAAGACAACTCCAAGTACAGGAGGAAGGCAAGGCACAGAGGAGTGTCAGAGGTGACTATGGAAGAGATCAGAGTGAAGATATTTGAAGGAACTTGAGCTGTAGTTGGCTGTGAACATGGAGAAAGAGGGTTATGCACTACAAACACTGGGCAGCGTTCATAAGATAAGGAAGGTGAGGACCCATTCTCTCCTAGACTCTACAAAAACAACATGGGATTTTGTGGATTTAGATTTTAGCCTAGTGGATCTTGACTAGTGAGACTGTGTCATACTTTTACTCTTACTCTGTCACACTGTTAAGTTATAAATTGGTGTTTTTAGGCCATGTGGGTTTGTGTTTTGTTTGTGATATCAGCAAAGAGAAGAAAAGATTAAAAGACCTTGCCCTATTTTAGGTCCATGGTAGGCTCTTGCCAGTGAGTGAACTAAGCACATGTGGGACAAGGTAGGTGTGAAGCTAGAAAGGTGAAAAGGAGATCCTTATGCACCTGAGATAGAGGGAAAAACTTGGAGATTCAAAGGCCCTATTACAAGTGACCTTAAATCATCAGAGAACAGCTAAACTGGACTAAGAAAAACAGATGTGAGGATTCCTATGTGTTGATAATTCACGCCTTCTCCTCAAATAAGAATCAACGTGTAGGGTGCTGGGATACTGTTCAATAGTAGAGTGCTTCCTCAGTATGCTCAAGGCCCTTGGTTCCATATCCAGCACAGAATTAATATATGAGATCAAAATCATCCTAATTGGAACATTCTCCTTCTTAAGAAGATACAAAGATCCACAGCCAAACATTAGGTGGAGCCAGGGAAAACCTGCAGAAAAGAAGAAGGAAAAAAAATTGTAGGAGGCAAAGGAGATGGAGGACACCAGAAGAACATGGCTCACAAGATCAACTAAGAAGGAATCATAGGGGCTTACAGAGAATGAAGCAACAAGCACAGACTCTGTGTGGGTCTGTGCTAAGCCCTTTGCATATATGTTATGGTTGTTAGCTTGTTATTCTTGTGAGATAACAGTGAGAGTCTGGGTTGTCTCTTCCTACCCTTTTCCAATGCAAGGCTTAGAAGTTATGGCTTCCAACAACTGAGCACAACTAGCATCTAGGCTTCAGTTTCTATCTCCAAAAAAGAAACATGGAGTTCTTGGAGAAAGCGGTGATTCCAGAGATAAGACACAGAAATTTCTAGGTGAGTGTCCTGGATCAGATCTTTGAGCCAGAAGTCAGGAAGTGCTCAAAGAATAAAGGGTTTTTCAAGAAGGCATAGGAGCCACCTTGGCCACTTGAAACTAAACATGATGGTAAAGGATTTCAACCAACTGCATAAAATAAGAACCCTTGGGTCTATAGCAATCTAAATATGTAAGTAAGTGTCAGACAAGAGAAATCTCTTTCACACACTAGGTCACAGCTAGAATTATAATGAATAATAGACAAAGAAAAGCACCATTTGGCATCACCACAATAATAACAGATTCAAGCAACAGTCATCAATGGATGACTAGAATCAGTAAGTGATGTCTCATACAGGCAGAGAATGGTAGAATACTTTATCATGATCTATGTAGAAATAAAGTAGCATGCACACCCATTAACGCTCTTGAAAATTAGAATCCAGATTCTACTGATTTTTCGAGCTGTGTGGAAGTGCCTGGGTAGACTCTAAAGTTCAAGAGCTGTCCATTCATGTACTCAGGAGATGGAGGCAAGAATATAAGAACAGGTTTGAGTTCAGACTATACTTACTGTAGGGAGATTATGACACACACACACACACACACACACACACACACACACACACACACAACAGAGAGAGAGAGAGAGAGAGAGAGAGAGAGAGAGAGAGACAGAGACAGAGACAGAGACAGAGACAGAGAGAGACAGAGACAGAGAGAGACAGAGAGAGACAGAGACAGAGACAGAGAGAGAGAGAGAGACAGACAGACAGAGACAAAGACAGAGACAGAGACAGAGACAGAGACAGAGAGACAGAGAACTTAACATCCAAGATCTAAGACACAGGGGATGTTTCAGGAGCCTAGGGCACACCAGTGAGTGACGATAGAATCATGTATTGTCATTTGCATTTAATTTGTTATTTAAACTATATTGCTTTGCAGTAAACACGGGTGTGCATGGATTTCTGTGGTATACAACATTTGATTCCTTAAATACTCAGGAGTGGTATAGTTTACCAAGTAGATATTTTTCACAAGGCTTTCTGCTAATTCACAGTGTACCAGGGTTTCTTTCCTTCCAAATCTTTATCACCTATTTCACTTCATCTTTTTAAGACTAGCCTCTAACGTGACCCCCATGATTAGTCATGTCAAGCATTTCTTTATGACCCTGCTGGTCATGTCTGAAAAATATCTGTTTATATCCATTTTCTTTTGTGAATTTCTTATATATCTGGATATTAACTTTTTAACAGATGGTCACCTTGAAAATATTGTACACTACCTTCATTGTTTCTTTTACTCTACAGAAGCTGTTTAGATTGATGCAATTCTATTTTTCTAGTTTTTTCTTGTTCACATGAGGTCATCCAAAAATGTCATGGAGCTTTCTGCTTATTTCTTTTGATAGCAGTTTTATATGTTCAAGTCTTAATTTAAATATTCCATGTATTTTGAGCCAACTTTTGTATATGGCATTAGATAAAGGTTCAATTTCATTCCTCTCTGCATGAATCCCAGTTTTTCCTACATCATTTATTAAAGAGCCTGTTCTTCATTGTATGTTTCTGTTTGATATTTTTCGTCTACTTGATACAAACTAGTCATCTGAGTAGAATGAGCCTCAGCTCAGAAAATGTCTCCAAGGTTGGAGACATGACTCAGATATTAAAGGCTAGTCTCACAACCAAAAATGTGAGAGAAAATGTCCCCATCAGATTGGCCCATGGACAAGTCTGTAGGGACATTTTCTGGATTTATTACTGATGTGGCGGGCCTCAGCCTACTGTGGGCAGTGCCATTCCTGGTCAGACGACCCTGCATTGTATAAGAAAGCAGGCTGAGGAAACCATGAAAAACAAGCCAGTAAGCACCATATCTTCATGGCCTCTGCTTCAGTTCTTGCCTCCCAGTTCCTGCCTTGAGTTCCTGCTCACAATTCCCTTTGTGATAGAAGCTATAAGATAAAATAAACACTTTGGTCATGGTGTTTACAACAGCAATATAAAACAAACTAGGACAAACTAGTGTTGTTGACACTTTTGTTGAAAATCAATTGTTGATGCAAAAAGTCTATTTCTGTTTCATATATTCTGTTTCATTGGTAGTTATATGCTTTTACGCCACTAATATGTTAGAGGTTATATATATATATATATATATATATATATATATATATATATATATATATATATATGTAACACTATGTTACAAATATGCATTTTAATGAGAATTATCTTAAGAAAATATACACATTAAGGTATATAACATACCTATAAACATTCATACATGTTTATATGAATAATAAGTTATGAATGACCCTTGATATCCTGCAGGGCTTAGGATTAGTTCCAAAATTCCCAAGGACACATCAAGTTGAAGATGCTTAGGTTTCTCATGAAATTAAGCGGTATTTTCATATAACTTAAGAATACCCTCTGATATACTTTAAATTACATCTATGTTACTTATAATACCTAATACAAAAGTTTACATGTTCCAAACACACATTTTTTTTCAGATTAAATCCTTAATAAATTAGTTAAATCCTTGAATAACAAGACCTGCAGATATGGAGGGCCAACTATATAAATTAAATTAGGATAGATATTAGGTCAAGTATTCTGTTTTGAGTCATTTATTTTATTGTTTTATGTGGTAATTATACTTATTTTGCTTGAGTTTGACTATAGTTTACATTAGATCTCTAGACTTGTCTATCCTACATATTTGATGCTCTGTATCCTATGGTTTATATCTCATTTCCTCTCTTCCCTTGCCCTTCACCCTTATAACTTTTATTTTGTTCTCTATCTCTGTATACTTGAAATTTTCTGGTTTTTTTTTTTTTTTAGATTACACACATACACACACACACACATATTTAAATATTTATTTAATTATTCAATTATTTAAATATTCAATCATACCATGGCACATTATTCAGCCATAAAGACAATGGCATCTCATCAGTCTTGTTATTTTGACTACAGTACATCAACAATATATTTTGACATAAAGGAATACTGGTTCCTCCGGATTTGTTCTTTTTTATCATGATTGTTTGGGTTGTCTGGATTTCTGTTTGTCTTGCTTTTTGTGATTCTAAACAAATTTGAACTGCATTTTCCTGTTTCTGTGGAAAAAAAAATGACATTGGAATTTTAATAGATACCGTACTGAAACTGTAGATGACTTTTTGTAGAATAGATGTTTCAGCAAATCATTCTTCCTGCACGTCAAATATGGGAGAGTTTTTTGTTCGCTTGTTTTTTGAGGCATCTAAGTGTGACAGGTAAAATCATTGGAAAGAAACTTCTAATTGTGAATGGCTAACAGTTCTTATAATGGCTCTGAATAAGCCATACTTATGTATATTCTTGTTTTCTATAGTCCCTTTTCATAATGACCCCTAGATGTATATTCTTGTTTTCTATAGTCCCTTTTCATAATGACCCCTAGAATGCACTATATAACTTCCTTTGGATTATAGGACATTGCCATACTCAAAAACAGTCAGAAACATAATAAACATCCCTACATTGAGGTTCTTAGATGCCAACCAAGCTGCATGGCAGAAGCCTGGCTTTCTCAAGGTTATCATGCTATCAGGCACCTGAAGCTACATGGAACATCTATGTGAGAAGGATGTTTTGCTATATTAAACAGAATACTGCCATTCGAAAGATGCCCCTGCCCTAGTCTCTGAAATCTGTGAGGATATTCTATATATAATGTTATATGCTATGTTACATGTAGATTTTGTGAACATTTTTACTGTTCTAGTTGGAACAAAATATGCAAAGCAACAAATTACAAAACTTGAGTTAATTATTACTGATGGTTCTTTAATGTGATTAAATGCTCATATATTTGTATTTTAAACAGTTATTTTAAAAACACAACTGTGAACATTCATAGCGCAATAATTGAAAACAGTGATTAGGAAAGGAGTTCAAAGGTAGAGCATGTGCAAAGCCCTGAGTTCAATTCTTAGTAGTGCAAAAATAAAAATAAGATATAAGATATAATGACTGGAGAGATGGCTCAGTGGTAAGGGTCCTGCTCAAACTAAGGCACCAGCCAAGGAGAATATACGCAGTAAACTTCGAACCCCTACCCAGACCTAGCCGACGAACATGATATTCTCCACCGTTGAGTGGAGAGTGAGATCTGACTCTCACACGAACTCTAGTGCCCCTTTTCTGACCACTTCCCCTGGATGGGGAGGCCTGGCAGCACTCAGAGGAAGGATAGCAGGTTACCAAGAAGAGACTCGATATTCTAAGAGCATATATAGGGAGAGGAGGTCTCCCTCAATCACAGACATAGGGGAGGGGAGAAGGGGGGAAGTGGGAGGGAGGGAAGAATGGGAGGATACAAGGGAAGGGCTAACAATCGAGATGTAATATGAATAAATTAATGAAAAATGGTTAAAAAATAAAAAAATATATAAAAAAATAAAAAAGAGAATATCTTGCTCTTACAGATGATCCTAGTTCAGTTCCCAGCACCACATCTGGATTGGAATTATTGCATGTTTGTGGCAATTTACCTGATTATTAGAAAATTAACATAAGAGGCAAACATCTTAGCCCAGGTGTGAGCCAAATGTAGGTGAAAATGCATATGTCATAAAAACCACCCAACCAATCAATCCACAGAGTCCAGAGAATCAAAACATGGCTGTGATCCTGGGAGAAATTCTTTGATAAAAACTAATGTATATGTAGTATATTAATAGATACCTCCATTGCAAATAGAAGAAACATACTAAGTCAAAAATAAGAATATATGTGAGAATGTTTGTTTAAAACATAGAGAAATGTCTCAGAAACTAGCAAATGGGACTATGCTATATAAGGACCTTGAACCAAAGCCCAAAAAGCCATCAGAAACACAGCAGGGTCTAGGGTACGGCTAGGCTCAGGAGCAGAGATTCTTTTTTAGAGGTCCTGGTTTCTATCTCTTCACAACAAAAGAGAATAAATAGATATGGAAGCAAACGCTCTCTTAAATCTGCTATGTTCTCTCTCTGACTTTTTTTTTTTTTAATCTGACCTTACTCTCCTTTTGTTCTTTAAGCTTTTACGGTTACATGAGCAAACAATATACTCTAGGCCTAACCTTTCTCTAATTTGCAATCTTGCCTCATAGCACATATAGTAGCAAGTATTATGAATCTCATGAGTTTCATGTCTAAGCTTTTGAAGAAACAAATAGTCCAATACCAGCGTGGTCATCCACACCTGGAACCTCAGCTACTTGAAAGGCTGTGTTGAGTGGATGATGGAGTTGAAGCTAGTCTTTAAAACAAAGGGAAAGCTTACTTTGGAGGAAGGAAAGAAAAGAGCATAGGCAGGAGGGTGAGATCCAAGAGGGACAATTACGCAGCCCTGATCCAATCAGTCATGGCCAGGAGGGCAGGTCAGGTAGCATAAACATAATCAACGGGAGCTCTTTGTTTGTACCTATCATGGGAAAACAACAGTACATGTTGGCCTTTTGAGACAGGCAGACATGCTAATGGCATTCTTCCAATCCAGTTCTTCTAGTTAATTTGTTTGGTCTTGATGTGAAGAGATCTGAAAAGCAGGACAAGTGGTCCCAGATGCCATTGCCTGGCATTCTGGGAGTACAGAGCCAGATGCTTATCCTGAGAGAGCCCTAGTCATCTTAAGACCTCCGGAGACACTTTCCTGAAACTCTTACAAACAGACAAGAAAGCCTAAACATCTGGGACATTTAGGACCTGTGAATTCAAGAAATGGACATGTGCTGTGTGCAGTGATGGAATAGGCAGTGTGTTGAGCTTAATTTGCCTCTACCTCTTTGTGTTTTTTCACCCTTCCTGGCACATACCTCCATTTCAATAATTTAAACTCCTATGCTCCCTTACTTATGATTCCTTCTTCAAAGTAGATGAGTTATTGGTAACATAAGCAAATGTGTAATTAAAATATTGACCACTCAATTTGAATAAATATGCCTCCAAGATAAGGAAATGCTCTGCTTTTTCTACACATAGTTTGTATCATTCCTGGATGAGAGTCTCTGATTTCAGCAATAAAACAGTCCATTCTGTGGCTATTCTTAATGGAGTTAAGTACTACTCACTCAACATTTTTAGAATCTAAGAAATGACCTTGCAATGAAGATTCAGGAGACTACATCTACTTACAATAAAGAAATAGCTAGGGCCACTTTATTTTGTTAAATTTTCTTTGTATCAGACAGCTTTATATTTGTTGTTTATATGTCAGCTATTTTATATGTGCCCACATACTGTGTCATGTATTCTGAAGAATATAGAAAATGCAATTTGCACAAATGGATGCAATCTCCAATTCTATGGTTAGCTGATCTATACGCAGCTGGAATAATCAATTTTCCCATTGTGGCACTCCTGCCTATAAACCCAGTGGTATTCAAAAGCCATATTATATTTTTATGACTCTCCCCTCTCATCACTCATTCAGAATTGGGTTTAAAGCTTCTTAGAAATAATATTTCCCTTTAAAGACTCAGTTATTTTCAACACAGACCCAGAGAAGGCTGTCATGTAAAATCCTTTTTCTTGGAGCAGTTAAAATGAGACTAGGTGAGGTGTTTTATTTATTTTTTGAAAAGGTCTAGAAGAACACTTTCCAAAACATGTTCAGTGCGATATCATCAGATATCGTGTGGGTGGCATGTGATAAGACTCCTTGCTGATCATACTCAAGGGGAGGAGGTCGCCATCAGTCACAGTCATAGGGAAGGGGAATGGGGTGAAAGCAGGAGGGAGGGAGGAATGGGAGGATGCATGGGATGGGATAACAATTGAGATGTAATATGAATGATTTTATTTTTCAATAAAAAATAAAAAAAGAATCCTTGCTGAAACAAACTTTTATTGAATGACCACTGTGCTAAGGGTCAGAGTTCTCTAAAGAAACATGACTAATGAGATCTATGCAGAAAGAGAGGGAGGTGAGGAGAGAATGGATGGTTTTAGAGGCTGAGAAGTTCCTCCACCTGGCATTTGCAAGCTAGATACCCACCCATTAGAGCTAGTGATGTAATCATAGTCTGAGACACATGACCTGAGACCAAAAGAAGCAAAGATTTACATTCCAGTCTGAGAGCATAAGACAGAATGAGGTGCCTCCGCTCACATAGGGAGACAAAACTGGGGCAGATTCTTTAGTCTTCAGTCTGTTCTTTGATTTGGTCCCTCAGAGAACTGGATGATGCCTACACACATAGGAGAGGGTTATCTATTATAATGAGTTCCTGCATTTAAATGCTGATTCCTGGCATATCCTCATAGACATACCTGGAAACAGTGATTAATTTTGGCACTCCATGGCCTAATAAAGATAACTTATAATCTTACCACAATCACCACTCAGAGATTTTAATACACATAGACAGAGGTATATGCAAGAAAACTATACAAGTCCTGCTTCAAAATTAATTGGAGATTTGGGCATGGAAACACATGCCTATAAATTTCAGCACCCAGAAAGCTTAGCCAGAAGGATCTGATGATAGTCCCAAAGTCCATAGCCAGCTGATCAAATATAGCTAGTCAAGGCCAGTCTGTGCTATATAGCAAGATCTTGTCTCAAAAGACCAAGTCAAAACACAATTACTTTATTGCAGACCACACTTGGAGGCTATAATTTCTTGCAATGTGTTTTTTGAAGACTTTCACTTATTGCACACGATGTTTTTATTTTTTTAATTCATTGAGATGGAATTTGGCATCATTAACCTAAAACATGATCATCTGAATTACTTGATGACATTCAATACATTTTCAGTAATGTATTACCATTACCTAGCTCTAGGTCCCAAACATTTTCAGAACTCTGCCTCTGCTAAGCCGCTGGCAACTGCCAATCTCTTTTCAGTCTCTGTTGCTGTATTAGTAATTTCTCTATTGCTGATTTAGTTTGTAGCTTACACAGCAGATTATTTTCAGAGCAGTTTTAGGTTCAAAAAAAAAAAAGCACAGACTGATCTTCTATCCTATATCTTTCCACAACATGAACATCCCCCTCTACTATCAACATCCAGCATCAGAAAAATACATTTGTCACAAGCCTATGTTGCCTTTTTAATGGGACATTTTGAAAGGTACTTCAAAGCCACGTTTTCATATCTGAGAGTTCATACACGCAGAGTATGCATTGCAAAGTCTATGGAATTGTTCTATAGTTCAACTTCTTAAATGCTATTGTCCTCTGCCTCCCAAATGATTTCAGTGACCCTCCCCCCACTCTCTGTTTCATAGCATTCTTCTTCATGATGTTAGCAGATGGCTGTTTTTGCATAGTCCAGGTCCAAACCCTTTACTTTCTACCCTCTATGTGGAATAGAAAACTTCAGGTCATCATTTTAATTTTATTAGCCATTAGTTAAAAGTTTACATTAGCTAATTAATCATTAGTTCATCAATGATTAGTGTGAGAGATAATGTTAAGTAAAATACATTATATACTAATACATAATAAGTAAAAATGCTTGAGTTAAAAATCCAAGTACTCAAACTATGGAATTTACATTGTTTTTCTACTACATTTTTCAAACGTGTTTCTACAACTACTTATCTCTGACTACCCTTTGGTTAGAAAAGAAAGCTGAATTCTAGTTAGCTTCAATAACTTTAGCCAATGCGATGCTTTCATAGCTGTTTCAAAAGCTTCCAATCCTTTCCCTCAGGTGGTAGTCATGTTCTTGTGGGATCAGTATAAAGCAAGTTTAGGAAAGAGCATCAACAAAGAAGCCATTGTGCATTTGTTCCGATGGGCTCTTACATATTATTGAGACATGGGGTGATTGACACCTGCCCAAATAGTTCTACCTGGTCTCTGATCGTTGTAACATTCCTATCCTAATTCAGGATACTCAAGTATTGCTCTCTTTGCTCTTCTTGTGCTTAGAACAACCTGGACTTGCTTCTTTTGCAATGTGAGAATGCACAGACCTCCTGGGTTCTTCTTAGATCTTTTTGCCTGAATATCCCAAACACTCATAAGAAATTTTCACCCATCCTCCTTCTCTGAAAAAGAATATTAAAATTATCTACAATATAAACCTGCCTTGTAAAAGATGTCAGTGAGCAGCAGTTGACTATTGGATAACATGGGGTAAATATTATGCAGTCATTGGCAGATAAAATCAATATAGAATGATTTCAGGACTTTTAGAACAGGAAATTGCATTGATTGACTTACATCAAATAAATTGATGGAGAACAATTCTAATTCCACATTGAAATGTGTGGGGCTATTTAGGATGTGACCACAGAAAGAATGGTTGTAGTTTTAAATGAACGGCTGTAGCAGCACTCTTTTGCTGCTGAGGAGAAAGAGATTCGGTGGAGGTTGTGTTCAGCTCTAGTAAAAGCTACAAAAAATTGGGGCTAGAGAGATGACTCAGTGAGGAAGAGGACTTGCTGAGCAAGCAAAAGGACATAAGTTTGGATGCCTATAAAAAACTTGTAATAACCATGCATGCACCTGTAACCCCAGAGTGTGGAGACAAAGAATCTTTGGGTTTTTCTGGCGGGCAAAGAGCAGGCTCCAGGGAATAAGGCAGAAAGTCATTAACAGGACACTCAATATTACGCTTCAGTCTCCACATACACCTACACACACACACACACACACACACACACACACACACACACACACACGCATGCACGCACTCACACACCCTCACATGCAAGCACACACTCCAGCATGCACACATGCACACAGACATGCACACACAGAGTCGAGTGAGGAAAGAAAGAAAGTAAAAAGTAAATAGGATTTGAGAAAATTTCTGTTTCTTATTAAATACCACCAAACCAAATAATCCAATTAAAAAATGGAATACAGAGCTAAACAGAATTCTCAACAGAGGAGCATTGAATGCCTGAGCTACGCCTAAAGAAATGTTCAGTGTCCTTAGTTATCAGGAAAATACAAATCAAAATGACTCTGAGATTCCATCTTACACCTAACAGAATGGCTAAGAGCAAAAATTCAAGTGACAGCACATGCTGGTGAGGGTGTGGAGAAAGGGGAACACTCCTCCATTGGTGATGGGAGTACAAACTTGTACAACCACTTTGGAAATCAATCTGGTGCTTTCTTGGAAAATTGGCAATAGTGCTACTACAAGAGCCAGCTATACCACTCCTAGGCATATAACCAAAGATGCTCCACCACACAACAAGGACATTTGCTCAACTATGTTCATAGCAGCCTTATTCATGATAGCCAGAAACTGGAAACAACCTAGATATCACTCAATCGAAGAATGGATAAAGAAACTGTGGTACATTTACACAATGGATACTATTCAGCTATTAAAAACAAGGAAATCTTGAAATGTGCAGGCAAATAGATGGAACTAGAAGAGATCATCCTGAGTGAGGTAACCCGGACTGAGAAATACATGCATGCTATATACTCACTTATAAGTGGATATTAGTTGAACATAGATGTCCTTTGAGAGACTCCTCCCAACAGGGGAACACAACAGATGCTGGGTCTCACTGTTGGACTCTGGGTGGAGTGTGGAGAAAGGCATGGAAGAATGGGGGGATGGAAGGACCCAGAGGGTTCAGGAGCCCCACAAGAAGACCATCATGACTATAATATCTGGACTATTTAGAGGTGGTGGGAACTTTGGGAAGTAGAACCTAGTTAGAAAAAGCAGATGATTAGAAGTGCCATTGGAGGTTTATTTTGTCCTCCATCCTCCTTTCTTCTCCTTTGACTCCTTGCTACCATGAAATGAATAACTTTTCACTGCCATAAGCTCTCTGCCCACTCATAATATTTTATGTCACTTTTTTCTGTTTAAAGAATTATGTTCTCACTTATTTGAGAAGAAAAAAGCTGACATTTGGTTATTTTTAAAATGAGCATTATTATAACTAAATTTAATGTCGCCAAGCCATTTAATGCTGCTCATCTTTATACTATATATAAAGCAAATACAGAAATACACTCAAAAGCAGGTGTTATAAGAATCCATAGCTCTAAGGGGGAAGTCTAATTGACTTGTTGAGTGACCAGTTTGATAAATAAGAGACTCATAAGTAATATCTATTCTGAAGTCACTGTATGGTAAATATTTATTGCTCACAAGTAAGCACTTCAGGGACTTGGTGATAGAAATTAAAAAAAAAATCTGTGAGTGACAGGACACTGTCAAGGCTGAGCTAAGTGTTTGTTCATCTCAGAATTGAATAATGGCTTTGTGGGATAAAGAGAGAGCCCAGGATAAAACTTGGTGGGAGCAGGGGAAAGTTGAATCCTCAATGACAGAAAGAGGTAGCATGAATAATGAAGTGTATGAACACAACTCTGTTGATTAATGGATTGCATTTATTTATTTATCTTTCTACTTAGTTATTATTCTGGACCTTGTACTGATAAGCAATGGCTCTTCCACTACATTACTGACTTCAAAGAATTACTATTTATTTTTTAGAGAAGCTCCCAGGTACAAATTTCCATTCATATACAATCATGGGGTCATCACAGTCTTTCCAATAGCTTCCCTTAGGCTGACAGCTGCCCTGGTAACAGTCAGGCCTTAACACATTCAACAGGATAAGGTAATGACAAAAGCTTGTTTGTTTGCTTTTAACTCCTTAAAGAGGGAGCTTTTATGAAGGAGGAAAAGGAAAATACAAGACAGGTACTATGAAACATGCTCTTACCTAAAATTAAGGATGAGTGTTCTCTCTGTCTCTCTCAGTCTCTCTGTCTCTGTCTGTTTCTCTGTCTCTCTGTCTTTGTCTGTCTCTTTGTCTCTGTCTCTCCATCTCTCTCTTCCTCTCTCCCTCCTCCTCCCTCCCTCCCTCCCTCCCTCCCTCCCTCCCTCTTTCCATGCTCTCTGCTTGGGATTGAACACAAAATCTCATGTATGTTTAGCTCTACTACTGAGCTAGAAATAAAGAATAAATACTCCACTCAATAAATGGACAAATGAACCTAAGTGATACTTTTTCAACAGACGGAGGACGTGAGCTGAAGAGGGGCCTCAGTGGTTAAGTGAACACATGGCTTTTGCAGAGGACCCAAGTTCAATTCACAATATCCAGCTTGCAAACTTCTGTAACTTCAGCTCTTAAGGATCCAATGCCAACTTCTGAATTATGAGAGTACTTGAATTCACACACACACACACACACACACACACACACACACACACACACACACATGCTTAAAAGCAGTAAGAATAAATCTTTTTAAAAGATGGAGTACAAAAGGCAAATGGATGTACCAACAGACTTTGGGTTCGTGTATCTTCTTTGGAGAGAATATGTATGAAGAGAATAATGCGAGAGAAATCAAGCTGATAATGAATAACGATATTGGTGCTATTTTAGCTATTTTATTTGGGTTCTTATATCTACTATCCCTCTCCACTGTAACCCCTTCCAACACCCCAATAAAAGGTAGGAGAGATAGAAGATCAATGGGGAAAGGGAGTATAGGTCTCTTTAGGATACTTCCTGCTGTTTAGGGTCATCAGGTTCCTTGGGACAAATCCAATCTTTGTAGTCAGGATATTTCCAACTCCTTCTCATCAAACTGCAACAACAACCAGGAGAAGCAGGGAGGAGAAGCAGCCTTCTTCTTCTACTACAGAGTACCTCTGACCTCTCTCTAGGCTCTGGAATTTATACCTTCTCAAGAGTTCCCAGAATTCCAAATGTAAACTTTCCTCATCTGGCAAAATCACACCACAGCTAGAGCATAGTCAGCTGCTGTGGACAGTGAAGCAGCCCCATATCCCACCCCTGGGATTAAAACAAAAACATATTCACATAGCATAACAGGTTTTTAGAAGAGGAACCAAAATTGCCACTACATGACCAAGCCCACAAACTATACAGCCTTGAACTACATCTGCTGCAGTGCAATTTCTAGATGAGTCAGAATTGGTTTGCACATGAATCACCAGTGTGGCAACCTCAGAAGACCCCAGGGCATCTTCAGGGGCACACCTAGGTTTGTTTAACTCTTGATTTCTAGAATTATCTGGATTCTTCCTAACTCTGGGTTTCCAGGCCTTCTGCTTTTTATTCTTTTATAGCCTGTTTCAACTCTTCAGGTTTCAACTTAAATGTTCCATGCCCAGGAACATTTTCTGAATTCTCCAACTGAAAAGTTGACAATTTGTAATTATAATTTTTGTTTGCTTATTTTCTCTTTTATCTCATTAATGGCTGGTCCATTAATGTACTCTGGCCACTGCAACAAGATACCCAAACAATTTATTTACTCACAGTTTTGAAAGCTAGAAGATGGAGAGCAAAATATGAGGATTTTTCCCTTCCCAGGCTTTTCTTCTTGTCTTACAAATGGTCACCTTCTTCCTGTGTCTTCAAATTGTCTATGAGTATGTTTCTGGATCCAAATTCTCCCTTTAATAAAAACAGCAAACGTGTGGGATTAGGGCCTAAACTTATTTTCTCATTGTAAATTAATTACCCATATAAAGACCCTGTCTTAAGGATAGGAACATTCTGAAGTTTTGAGGGCTAGGATGTTAACATAAAAATTTGAAAAGAAGACATAGAAATTGTGTAACTTTTCCACTGCCTAGCTCAGCACCTACAACAATATGGCATTCAATATTATATATTGTATGGCATACAATAGCTTCTTAACAATTGTTAGTAACATGGAAGTGTCTATTCTTTCCAAATGGCCCAGCACAGACCTTCTTTTGTGATTCTTGCATGCTGGGAATTTCTTATTCTTCCACATTTATTCTCTGCATGTTGACAAGTTGGAGTTTCTGCAGTAGCCATCATCTACTGCTCAAAGAAACTTCTCCAATAAATCTGAGAGCTGCACCAATAAGTAGGCATAAAGATACACATTTAGAGAACAGTTTGTATAATGTCCATTTAGCAAAATATTAATAGTGGGTATACGTATATTCCAGCCTTCCTGAAAAACTTAGTCTGACTTATTAGAATAGACAAAACACAAGATGATGGGGTTCTAAAATGGAACAGAGCTGGGCGTGTACTTCAGTGGTAAAGTAATGTTTCTGCCTGTGTGAAGGCAACTCCAGCACCAAAAGAAAAGGTGGTAGAAGAAAAGGGGAAGGAAGAAAGAACACAATTTAAATTTGAAGGGTGTTTTCCTTAAGTAAGAGTTACTAATTTTCTATATAAAATGTATATTCTAGCCAACTGCATTTAATAGTACTAGGTGCTTGCACATTTATCTACACTAAGACAACTTAATTTAAGTCTTGTCAGTTTGAAACACAAAAAGTGACAGATACTTCATCTTCATTTTTGTCTGTGTTTTATTACTAAAGAAGTTAAGCTATATTAAGAATTATTAATGTCAAAATCCTATGAATGACCTTTTCATATTTTTTCATTTTCATTTTGTCATATATTTAATATAATATTTTTATTAATTTTTGATAATTTCCTACATCTATACTATGTGTTTTTATTGTATTCACCACCCAGTCTTCCCCTAACTCCTTCCAGATCCACCTCCCACTCCTCTCAACTTCATGAACTCCGTTTTTGAAATATACTGATTCCAGTTTGTGCTGCTGATATATTCATGAGTGTGGAGACACCTTGTTTTTCACTCCTCCAGAAACCATAAAGTGTCAATACCTCTTCACGTAGGGGTAGAGACTCATGAAAACCTTCCTCTTCCATGGAATGTTGACTAGCTTGATCTTGTGCAGGTCTTGTACAGGTAACCACACTTGCTGTGAGTTCACCAGCACAATGGTCCTGTCGTACTGGTCCTTTTAGATATCTGAGTCTTAGAATCTCTCTGCCCCATCTGTGACAACCCTTGAGCCTTACAGGGGGCAGGTATGATATAGGTGTCCCATTTTCAAGCTGAGAACTTCACATTTGTACTCTGTGTCTTGACCAGTTATGACATTTGTGCCACTATTTCACTCAAAAATATATCCTGCAGTATAAGGCTTTTGATGTCTGTTCCCCTCGGCAGCCTGCATAGCACCTTTTGGCACCATGAGAATTTAGCCAGCAGGGAGGTAGATTCCTGGTCATTACCATCTTGATTTATTCATGGTCTGTGACCAACGTGTATGCTGTCTTCAGCAATAAAGTCTAACCCTCAAGTACTCTTAGATAGACAATAATGATATCAAAAGTCTGTTTGAAAGGTCTCCAGGATATTTTAGAGAGGTTGGAATTTATTCCAAATACAATGTTTTCAACTTGACTTCTCCACAGTCATTTAGCTACATTATATAATAAATGTTTTCCTCAGGAAAGGAGTTGGGGCCTGAAGATCATCTTCCTCGACTATGCTGCGATATTTGCTGGTTTGGTTTATACAAATCTTGTGCCAATAATCACAGCTGCTCTCAGTTCATGTGTAGTATACTCATGTCATATGCAAAAGATATCATTTCACAGAAGACGTAACCACTCTCTGGCTTTTACATTGTTCCCACCTCCTCTTCTGTGATGATTCCTTAGCCTTGCTACTGATAGTGGTGTTTGATAGAGATGACCTAGTTATGTCTGAGCGCTCAATCTGTTGTTGTCAGCACTTTGGCTAGCTACGTTTCTCTCCATTGACTGTTTGCATAAAGAAACCTTTCTGACCAAGGTTGAGAGCAACTCAAATCGGTGGGAGGTATTTCCACCTTCCATCCTCTTCTTTTTTTTTTTTCTCAATATTTCCCCTTCTGCTTTCATGTTTGTATTTTTCAGAGTACACATATAAGAGTAATTGTCTTTCTGAACCTGGCTTATATTTTAAAATTGTGAGGTATGTGTGTGTGTGTGTGTGTGTGTGTGTGTGTGTGTGTGTGTGTGTGTGTACCATTGTGCACACATGAAAGTCAAGGGACAGAATTGTGGAATCAGTTGTCTCCTACTACGTGTACATGGTGTGGTAGCTAATCTTTGTTGTCAAATTAACTTGTTCTTGGATCTAATAAAGATTCAACCTGCTGAGCCTTCTTATAAGAGACTTTGTTTGTTTCAGGCAGGGTCTCATTTGTAGCACTGGTTGGTCTAGAATTTCCTATGTAGTGTAGGCTGGCCCTGAACTCACAGAAATCTACCTGCTTCTCTCTCTCCTGAGTACCTTACCACACTTTGACCTTTTAAAATTAATTGTGTGTGTGGTGGTCGTGGGGTTTCTGTGTGCAATAAGTGCAGATACATCCAGAGGTCAGAGGCATCATACATGCTCAGAGCTAGAGTTACAGGTAGTTGTGAGGCAACATGGGTCTGGAGACTGAATTCAGGTACTGTGCATAAGTAATACAGGCATCTAACTGTTGTGTCCTTAGGAACTTTCTTGATCATATTCTTTGAAGTACAAAGACCTACCATAAATATCTTTTTGTGTACTTGCCTTCAGTTTTGTTGACACATTCATCTATCGTGTTGTTGCTGCGTTCCTTTACTGACGGTAGACCCAGCTTCTCGAGTCTTCCAATGCAGACCAAATACAAGCAAAGCTCTGGGACTCCTCCAGGCCTTCAGGGCCTGCATGGGACTGCTGAGACACTCATCCTGGTAGACTGAGCAACTAGAAGATCTTTTGTCTCTTCAGTGTGAGACAGACATTGTTAAATCCCAACACCATATCCCATAAACCAATAGATTAAATACCTTTTTAATATACACATTCATTCTTTCAGTTCTATTTTTTTAGGGGATTCTGCTCAAAACACAAATGTTCAGGCTTGTACAAGTGCTTCTATAGGGGTGGAGTGTACAGCAATGCTTTCAAATTAATCAGAGTTAGCAGGATGGAAAGGAAATTCCCTTTGCTTTCGCCTTTCTGAAAAGGACCTTGATATAATTCATGTGAATCAGCTTTGTTTCCCATAACATGCTGTTTCTTTATTTTACTCTATAGAAAAAAAACCCACTGTTGTGTTATCACCCAGTGAGAGCTTTTATGTTGTCGAATTGGAAGCTATCTTGACTCACAAATTGCAGTTAAAAGCCAGCTGAAACTCTAACTAAATTTGTTTTAGCTTTGTCTTTTAAGAAGGACCTATCACACCTCAGTTTTTTTCTGATTTTGGGATGGCAGAACTGTGTTTTATTGTCCTGTACCCATCCATTACAGTCTATGAATTGGTTTTTCTGATAATTTTTTGAGAATTATTTATTATTATTATTATTATCATCATCATCATCATCATCATCATCATCATCATCATCATCATCATCAATTAAATAGTCTAAGAATTGTAAGGTCTAGTGGGGTGGTAGAGGTGAGCTTAAGCCCCTGGTACTTTCTACTTCAGTTCTTGTGAGCAAAGTGACTCTTAGAGCTTTAGTCGGCTCCCCTAAAACAGCTGTTGAAGTTGGCATGTGTCCATGCTGATAAAGGAGATCCTATGGGTCCCGAGGAGAGCAATGATGATACTAAGCTCACAGTGGATTCTCTAGCTGGTAAATCACCTTTTCTAATGGTGCTTTTTTAAGGTAGACACTAAATTAAAAAAATAAAAATAAAACAAGGCTTCAGAATTTTTGAGATTACTCTCTCTGATGACTTGGAACAATTATTTCACCAATGCTGGAATGCTTGGGTAGATGATTAGTGGCTTAGGTTTAGTGCTGGCATTCTTTTTTTTTTTTTTTTTGAAAAGCAAGAAGCCACCTAACCTAACAAGGTGCATGCCTGAACCCAAACAGTCATATTATCTCTGCTTTGAGTTGAGGCCTGGGAAAATGATGGGTGGGATTAAGGTTCTCTCAAAATTTATTTTCATCTGCATTGTATAGACCTGAGAGAAATGAAAAGCTGAAGTTTTCTCTATGTAACAGAATGCCCTTTGCCTAGGAATTTTCTTTCTTTTTTTTTTTTTTACATTTTTTATTAATTTATTTATATTACATCTCAGTTGTTAGCCCATCCCATGTATCCTCCCATTCCTCCCTTCCTCCCACTTCCCCCCTACTCTCCTCCCCTAAGTCTGTGTCTGAGGGGGACCTCCTCCCCCTGTATATGCTCATAGGGTATCAAGTCTCTCCTTGGTGACCTATTTTTCCTCTGAGTGTCACCAGGCATCTCCATCCAAGGGACATGTTCAAATATGGGGCACCAGAGTTTGTGTGAAAGTTAGATCTCCTTCTCCACTCAACAGTGGAGAATGTCCATCGGCTAGTCCGGGTAGGGGTTCAAGGTTTACTGCCTATTTTTTCCTTGGCTGTTGCCACAGTTTGCGGAGGACCCCAGGGCCCAGACTCGCCTGTAGTTTTCCAGGACCCGCTGGATCCTTCTATTTCCTCTTTCTCCCAGGCTTCTCACACCTAAAGTTTCAATAGGATGTCCTCCCCTCTTACCCACTATCCTGGTAGGTACAGTTTTTCATGGGGACGTACACCTTGGACTAGTGTCTCGATATAAGTGAGTATATACCATTTAGCTCTTTTTGCTTCTGTGTGAACTCACTCATTATGACAATTTCTAGTTCTCAAGACCCAGCTATTCCACTCCTTGGAATATACCCAGAAGATGCACTACCACACAACAGGGACATATGCTCAACCATGTTCATAGCTGCCTTATTCATAATAGCCAGAACTTGGAAACAACCTACGTGTCCCTTAATAGATGAATGGATAAAGAAACTGTGGTACATTTACACTATGGAATACTACTCAGCTATTAAAAACAAGGAATTTCCAAAATTTGTGGACAAATGGATTGCCTAGGAATTTTCAAGGCTTTGATCACTAAATATAACTCAGTAAAGGATCTAAAGTAGATTATTTCCAACAATCACAGATAATGCAGTAAAAAGAACATATTTGGAAATTATCTATATACTGAAATGTACACTAAAAATAATTCAGTGTAGGACCCAAAATAAGTTATTTCCAACAATACTAGAAAATGCAGTAAAATAATATATATGGAAATTATCTATATGCTAAAATGTAATCGGAAGAAAGCCTACAAAACCAGAAGGCTTTAATTCTAACAAAGCCTGTTCATGCTTCCTGTTTTATTCAATTTTTAACTAGAGTTTTAGTAATAGGTTCAAAACATAATATACATGCATACTAAAGAAGTATTTTGTATTCTCATCTCAATACTAAGGGAGTATTCATTTGTCTTGCCAAACATAGTATCATAACCCATTTATGATGTAACAGGTTGAAATGTTTTTTAACATATACATTTGTATTATTACACATGAGTAAAATAAACTACATACTGCAGGAAGAACCATGAGACAAGCAGAAATTATATAAATGTTACATTCATAGTGATTTGGCCATTCATATTTGGCAAACTTGAAGTAAACATCTCTCCTATCTTGTTGGGTCTAAATTTATGAATAGAGATTAATATCTATCATATCTCATCTCTACTAACTTAAAACATCTACGTTGATCTAAAACATTTTAACCCTTAACCTACTAAGCTTAATTGAAAGATTAAACTAACTGATCTTCAAACCCATCAGAGACTCAAAGCTGACTGCATATATTGACATACATGCACCCATTTTGAGACAAGGTTAAGCCAGGGTGGCCTTAAATTGTTACAAAGCTGAGGATAAATTTGAATTTTTGAACCTCTTCTTTCCACCTCCCAAGTATTAGGAATATAGACATGTGCTAACATGTTGAGCTTTCGTGCTTTTCTTACTGTATGATATCACAGTTCTTGACTGAGAGATAGCATTTATTTCCTTCTTTTAAACCTAGGCAAACTTTTGTAACTGCTTTAATTGATAGAATATGCCTAAATTATTACTGTATGGTTTTGAAGGTCACAAATGGCTTGATATAACTCTCCTATTGCATTCATACTTAAAACCTAGCCACCAGTGTCCCTCAGTAGAAGAATGGATAAAGAAACTGTGGTACATATACACTGTGGAATGCTACTCAGCTATTAAAAACAAAGAATTCCCCAAATTTGTGGACAAATGGATTGAACTAAAAATGATCATAATGAGTGAATTAAGCCAGAAGCAGAAAGAGTCAAATGGTATATACTCACTTATATCTGCACACTAGCCCAAGGGGCATGTCCCATGAAAGCCTTCACTTACCAGGAAAGCGGGACAGAGGGGAGGACATCCTATTGGGACTCTAGATGAGAGAAGCATGGGAGAATGGCAAAGAAGAAGGATCCAGAGGGTCCTAGAAACCTACAAGTAGAACATTATGATAGGCAGATTTGGGCCCAGGGGTCCTGCTCAAACTAAGGCACCAGCCAAGGACAATACAGGCGGTAAACTTCGAACCCCTACCCAGATCTAGCCAATGGACAGGACATTCTTCACAGTAGAGTGGAGAGTGAGGACTGACTTTCACATGAACTCTGGTGCCTCATATTTGACCATGTCCCCTGGAGGGAGAGACCTGGTGGCACTCAGAGGAAGGAAAGCAGGCTACGAAGAAGAGACTTGATACCCTATGAGCATATACAGGGGGGAGGAAGTCCCTCTCAGTCACAGTCATAGGGGAGGGGAGTAAGGGAAAAATGGGAGGGAGGGAAGAATGGGAGGATACAAGGGATGGGATAATAATTGAGATGTGATATGAATAAATTAATAAAATATATTTTTTTAAAAACTTAGCCACCATGGTGTGAAGGTGTCAAGAATATATAGGAGCGACATGGATATATCTCAGCTGATGTCCCCTGGAAGGGCTCCCTACTGGACAAACCTGAGAGTTCCAGCCTCCAGCCTTTGTTCTGTCCTAGATGAAACTTGGACATTATTGGATGGATACCACCTGTTTATACTGTGCACTTTGTGAGTTCTTGACCCACAGAATTCACAAGAGACACTAACTTGTTATTGTCATTTCAAATTCTAGCTTAGTGGTTAACTTTCTGAGACATACACTAACAATCCATTGTTTCTTGTTCATTTAAGACATGACTGCCATGTACTGGACTCCAAATTATGAACCCATTTATATTTCCTCCACCTGTTTAGTAATATCTATTGAATAATGAACACTTCTGTCTGTATTATTAAACTGTCTATAGAGTATACTCATGCACCTCCAAGGCAACCAGTCAAAGGTAGACTAAATATATTACAGTGGTTCCGTAATGTAATATCACATCACAACACTGTAGTCATTTTAGTTTTATTGTAAGTACATGTTGCACAAAGGCTGAATCACCTAATGAGACAGTTCTCATAATATGTTAAATACTATTGTTAAGTACGCTAATGTTGTGATTGTGTGTGTGTGTGTGTGTGTGTGTGTGTGTGTGTGTGTGTGTGTAATGCTATAGTAAAAAAAATTCGCAAGTTTCTATTGTTTTATGCAACAAAGACTTATTTCACATTCACATGAACTCCACTGTGGGTCACTCATCTGTCCAAATCTGTCCAGATAATTATATTCCCCATAGCAATTCACTGGTTTAGGCTGCTTCTGTGTTGTGATGCCACAATCCTCATATATGTATTTCCAAATTACCCAAGTGTGGTGAGAGACAGCTAGAGAATTTGAGCTCAGGTTATTAAACAATTTCATCTGAAAGTGACACTTTTCCTACCCAGTGGCAAGAATTAGTTATATTGTCTCATCAATAATGAGATGACCGAGCAACATAGGACAGCACATAGACAATGAATGAGCAGCATTATTTTTTTTCCAGAAATTTCACAGCTATTCTCTCCCATATATTGGTCTGGACAGATTTTAGAGTTTAATATATTGAATTTTGAAGTCTCTTTTTTTCTATAAAAATGGTAGTTTTAGATGGACATGGTGGTGCATTCCTGTAATCTTAGCACTTAAGAAATGGAATCAGAGAACAAGGAGTTCAACATCAGCATCATCTACAGAGGGAGTTTAGCCAGCCTCAGATTCATGGGGCCTTGTCCCTAAAATCAAAACAAGGAAAATCTACGATATTTTTCATTGGTGCAGGGGCAGAAAATAAGCTAAAACAAAGGGGGGGGGACCTAAATGGTTCCCATCTTAATTAAATTAATGACTTTATCTAGCTATTTATAGCATATAGAAGCATAAGCTCTACCACTGAGCTGTTCTCCCAAGGCCCCAACTTTCTAGTTTATACAGTTACAAGTTTTTATTTGTTGTGTCATGATTTCTACTAAGCAGTACTTTGTAGTTCTTAATGAGGTATCATGAATCATTATATAATATTTACTTCATTTAGCTTAGGCTCTAACCAATTCCTAGGCCTATACCCAAAACTGATGGTGTTTTTCAATTTTCCCAAGGGCTCTTCTCTCACAGCCATTGCTCCCTTGCTGAAGTCCTAGTCTGAGAAAATTTGATTTGAAGCAGAAAATAAAGCACACGATGGGAAGTTCTCAATAATTTAAGAGCTCTTTGGCTTTACAATAGTAAAAGATAGGATTGTTCCATGAAAGATAAGATAAAAGAATGCATTAAATAAGGAGCTTCACTCCAAAATGCTTTGGAGTGATTACATAATCTTGTTTGGAATCTCTAAAACAGTAAGCAAAGTATGGACTTTTGTCAGTTTCTTGGTGAGCTGGCACACCATTCTCCTTAGTGGAGGGAGGGAGGAATTTGTGCTTTTAATAGTCACGTGCTCATCGTCGTTGATATAGGAGAGTGTAGACATACTCCACCATTGCCTTGGAATATGACCCCCAGTCTTTCGTAGGCCTGCCTCATTCAGTAAATCATAAGTATTATTCTGAGGTTACTTTGTGCTTGCATGTTTCTACTTTTTGCCTGTAATGGAAGTAGTCCTTAGGACGGCTCAAGACTTTTAAATATTAATTGACACAATCTGGGAAGGGGCCGATCTGTGTCCCTTTTCTCTTTTATAGTTGATCTTGAAAGGAACTTTCCCAACGGCATCTACCAGGTTGGTTGATGATACTCACACATATATATGTGCCTAAACTACTTCTCTGCTTAAGTATATGGTGGGCATGTTCTAATCAGAATTCATTTTTTCACTGATTGAGTTGGGTCTTCTATGTAGCCAAGCCTGGTCTTGAACTTACTACCTATGCTACGTAGCCCAGGTTGGCTGTGAATTTGTAATCATCCTGCCTCCACCTCCGATTTGCTGAGGCTATAGGTGTACGCTACAATGCCCACCCTTTCATAATTCTTGATTTCACCTCCACCTTTATGCCAAAGTCTTTACGTTTTATTTCTCTCAATAAAAATATGATTCAGTCAGTTGTTAAGGATAAAAAGGCTATACAATCTCTATTCCCTCTTTCCTCCTGTGTCATAAAACTAAACCATTAGCAAGTTCTTAAGGAAATCTACATTCAGAGTCTTTCCAGACTCCAACAACATTTCACCACTCCACTACTACTAACCTAATCCAAGTTTTCACTAAGAGGTAAGTGTTAATTTGTCCATGAATTATCCCATGCAGAGACAAAATTGGCCTCCTGCTAATCTCCATAGAAACTGGCCCAGGCCAGTACTTAAGGCAATCAATCTTGGTCAACCCTGAGGCTTGGATCTCAGCCTTCCAAGCACAGCAGCTGGGATAGGGCTTGGTGCTTCTCCAATGATAATCACTGATGTGGTAAATCCTGCTGTCAGCTCCTCTCCTCACTTCCATAGCATTGGAAAGGGAACTGTTAGAATTGAGTGGGATCAGGTTCTGATATCTCATAGCATTAGTATATTCAATTCCCCAATTAAACCAGAGGAGAGATTGGCAAAATAGGAATGGAGTCTGGTATCACTGAATCATATTCCTTATTTTTCCCTATGACTCTGAAGATGGAACACGGTGCCTCAGGGCATGCTATGCAAGCATTCTGCCACTGAGCTATATACCCCTTGCTCTCTGAGGCATATTCCTATAACATCCTGGCCTCTTAGCATTTCATGAAATATCCCTGAATCTACCCTAATGATTCAGCATATACATCCTATACCACCAAATTTCCAATACTCTTTCACATCTGGAGTCTGATGTAAAGCTTCGTCTGAGTGTAAGGAGCATTGGGAAGTTCACATGAATGCTGTGGACACCTTTTCAGCAGATCTGATGTATTAGCTATCTGAACATCTGTATGTGTTGTGCAATAGATGTTCTATTATTCCAAATCAGAGTTTGGCTCTGCCTCCTACATTGAATTTACTGTGCTCATATTATATTTTCTCCTATTTTGATCTGTCACCTCCACTATCTCTTCTCCTGACTCACAAATTCAATCCACCAGCAATCTCAACAAGAATCCCACTTTCAAAATATAGACAGAATTCTACTGCATTTCATTGCATTGGCCTTCAAAGCATAGTGCCTATTTGCACAAAGGGCCTAAGGAGATTGTCAATATGAATCATGTCATCCTCTAGCGTACTTCTCCCCAAGGGCTTCCAATCACACTACAATATACTCTAATTTGCCAAATGACCGTAGGCTTATCTGTCCGTGACTCTTCTTTTCTCTTGCTTTTGTTCACTTTGTTTTAACTTCAGTAGTCTGCATTCTTGATCTTGAATCTGCTAAGATTTCTGGCCTCCCAAGATCTTCTTTTGTGTCCACTCAAATACTGCTTGCTTCCTCCTGAGCAAGTGCATGTGCTCATCAAATTATCTGAAATAAAACTCCCCTTTGCTTTGTATGCTCTTAGCCTATTCATTTTTTTTTCTTTTTCACTTGTTTTCATGTGGAAAGACAGAAAATATTGTTCATCGGCTTGTGATCTGTCCCTCTAGTATAATGTGAGTGTCATGAAAGCAGGGGCCTTGTTTATCTCATTTGTAACTCTACCATCTCTAAGGCCCAAAATAAAGCTTGATACTACTTAAAACTTATTTCTTGAATAACTCAATGATAAGTGTTTTTTTTAAGGTTGGAAAGACATTCCTCAGATATCATGGAAAATCAGGAGCAAATAGTAAACATAACTATCCATTAATTCAGTAATTAATATGTTCTTAATGCTTTTAAATTGAAAAAATAAATGTATGAATAAATTAAAATTGCCTTTGTGAACCACATAGAAAAACTATAGGATGTCTTTATATGTACTATTTTTCTTTACTAAAGTGACCATTTTTAAATATTTTTAATTGAAACAATAAATTTCAGACAAAGAGACTGTTCAATATATGAACTTTTTTTTTTAGCAAAAAGTAAAGAAGTGTCAACTATGATGAACATTATCTTTTTCTTCTTTTGCTGAGGGAAGATCAAGAAATAAAATGTTTATCTGAATAGTTGATGACTAATCATCACTTCAAAAGTGTATGCTAATTATAAGCTGTCAGGATAAACCCTAGAAACAATTCGCCTATGTGAAATTGGTCACACTGATTTTATATACATTTGTCGAGCTACTTGCATCGTAGTGATCTTGAGATACAAAAGTTAATTAAAAATATACTTCTAGTTGAATATGTCACACTTTATTCTACAATGAGTGAAGATTCCTTAGGATTTTGAGAAATAATGCCTGAGGGCGGACTCTATTATTTAGCATAAAGAATAGAAGAAACAGGCTACATGTGATAGCATATACCTGTAATCACAGCACTGAAGAAATAGAAGCAGGAGGGTCAGGAGGTCAAGGCCAGACTCAGCCATCTAGTCAGTTTGAGGCCAACCTGAGCTACATGACACCCAGTCTCAGAAACAAATAAGCAAAATAAGAATGATATGAGATTGAACTTCACATTTGATTATAATCACTTTGTCTTATTCGATGGAGGAAGTCATTCTTCCCCAGCCTTAGGGGCATCAGCATATATGATTAAACACAGAGCGACACCATTTGATGTCTAAAGCAGTGGCAGTTCAATGTCTCAAGTCACCTGCTCATCAACCTCTTCAATCAACCTTCTGTATCAATAAAACATTCTATAATAAGTTATATTTTCCAAAATTCTAGAGCTCCGTTGGCCGTCTTGGTCTGGGACAATTTTGATGTAGCCGAATTAAGGGTGCGTACAGTACATAGAGCCCTGTGAAGGAAACAGATAAAACTCAACTTGATACACCAGTGAGAGGTGCCAATAGGATATTTAAATTAAGATTTACTGGGAGTAAATCTAGAAATGATTATTATGAATTTCCCATTGGGCTGACTGACTTTTTGAAGCATGAACTAAAAAAAAAAATCCCTCATTTGGTTATAAGTAGAGAAGAGAACTAAGGTGTTGAAAGAAATGAGATGCCAGAATAAGAGTGAATCCTATAAGAACATGAAGACTAAGAGAAGAAAGAATATTCTGGAATAGTAGCTCATGGATGCCATCTACTATTGAGAAAACTTAGAAATTGAGGAGTAAGATCACTGAAACAAAATAGCCACAACAGTTTTGATATGCTACCATGGAGCTCATCAGCAGTTGAACAGAGTTCCATGCTGTGACCTTACTTTTCATGTAAATAGATCAGGACTAATTTTAGAATTGTAGCAAAACAAGATGACACACATTGCTGTTGTTTCCTTCTTAACAAAATATTAAATGTATGTATACAAAAATAGAAGTCCCCCTTTCCCCTCAAATGTTCTTTGGACTGCCTTGAATCGTAGCATTTTAGTTCTGTGTATAAAGTTATTATCTTTTGGGACTATTTCTCAGAGAGTCTACTTAGAAAGAGAAGGACTAGATAAAAATCTTGATTTTTCTATTATACCAACAATGTTGCTCTTCAAGCAATGTCTACAAAGGTCAAAGGGTGCTTAAATTTAGAGCCTAGAGTCGTTTTCCTTTCAGTATCTTTTTTATCAAAATACTGGTTTATGCCTTTGATGAGATGTGCAGTATGTTGTAAGAAAAAATGTCTTTTCGGGACTTTGATGGAGCTCATAAAAGGATAGAGAAGATGCCAAGAGAGATTATTCATTAAAATTTGTGCATACCTAGTAATTTGCTAGCTCAAATGCATGCTCTGAAGTTGTTTGCTGAATTGATGAACTGAGTACGTTTATAATGGCTAATGCCTGCTATTTGGAACAACCTAAATTGTTGGTTTGTTTCTTGAGCCAGTCCCCATAGCCCAGTAACCTTAGGAGATATAGGAGATGTGCACGTTTTGGGGTTATTGTTCTTGTTTTTCATAGGCTATATTTTTTAGACCCATTCTAGGCTTACAGAAAAAATGAGTGCTAAGCAAAGAGAGTTTTCATATGCTACCCACAATCAGTAGAATAGTGACATATTTGTTATAAATGATCATTTAACAGCAATATATCATTATGCAGAGTCAACAGTTTACATTAGGATTTGTTATTGATGTCCATCCCACGAGGCTAGACAGATGCACTCACCATTACACTAAGGTGCATAATGATCGATATCTATTTATATAATATCACAAAGAATAGGTTCCCCGATCTGAATCTCCTCTGCATTCCGTCTATTCAGTTTTTCCTCCTGGAAGCCACAGTTCTTTTTATGTCTGATTTAGTATTTGGTGTGGCATTGTTGTCAATGACCCTTTTTGATCATTTAATAGTATGCATAGTGGTATCTTATTATTGGTGTGTCTCTGGTTTTTTCGCCTTTTTTCTGTGGTGGTAGGTATAGAACTTGGAACCTTTGGCTTACCAGGCAATTGTTCTACCATTGAGCTGTTTTCCCAGCCCTCTCATTGGCATTTTCATTGGCAGTTCTCTAGCAACATATGATGTAGCATTTTTAATATTATTATTAGCTATCTATATATATACTTTGCTGTGATATCTCCAGGTAGTTGGCTAATTTTTAATATGAAGTCATTGTTAATTTTTATTGATTATATATATATGTATGTATAACAGTCCATTATCAGATGTGTCTTTTTATAAATATTTCTTCCCAGTGTGTGGCTTTTCCTCTCAATTCTCTTAACATAGCCTTTTTTTGAGCAGAGCTTTTCAATTTTAATGAAGTCCAACTTATCAATGAGTCATGCTATTAGCATTATAAAAGGAATATTTAAAAAACCATATTGTTGGGAATAGTGTATATGCCTGTAATCCCAGTGCTATGGGAGAATTAATGAAGAATTGTCATGAGTTTGAAGGCAGTCTGTGTTATGTAGCATGACCATATTTCAAAGAAAAATGAGGTGAGGGAGAGTGTTAACATTCATCAAACATAAGGATGTATGAAAAGGACACATAGAAATACACTGGTTTATAAGCTAGCTAAAAGTTTAATTAAAAACAATCAGACAAAGGAAGGAAGGAAGGAAGGAAGGAAGGAAGGAAGAAAGAAAGAAAGAAAGAAAGAAAGAAAGAACAACCAAATATACCCAGTTCCTACCCTCTACAAATTGTTTTAATTATCTTGTATGAAATCTGAACACCAGCATTTTCAAAGCTCTTCATTTAATTCTGAAGTTACGAATCACAGATCTAGATCCACAGAACCTTTTGTCTAGTTTTAGGCAATAGCATTTTAAGATTCCAAACAAAAACAGCCCTGGAGAGATGGCTTGGCAGTTAAGAGTGCGTGCTGTTCTTGCAGAAGATGTGAATTCAATTCCTGGAACTCACTTCAAGTGGCTCACAGCCACCTGTACCTCTGGGTGTAGATAATGTGACATCCTTTTCTGGACTCTTCTGGCATCTGTACACTCTCTCTGTCTGTCTCTCACTGTCTCTCACTGTCTCTCTCTGTCTCTCTTTGTCTCTGTCTCTGTCTCTCTGTTTCTGTCTCTCTGTTTCTGTCTCTCTCTCTCTCTCTCTCTCTCTCTCTCTCTCTCTCTCTCTCTCTCTCTCTCTCTCTCTCTCTCACACACACACACACACACACACACACACACACACACACACACATCAAAAGTCACTTTTCTCTTGACAACGTAACAACCTATCCCGTTCTCTCACCTCTGACTTCTTCTTTTCGGTCTCTTAGAATGGTGCTCTCGCACTCTCTCCTAGATGCTCTCGCACTCTCTCCTAGACCCACATCTTTCCCTTGGTGGGATTCTATCTTTATGGAGGTGACCTCATTCAGCCACATTGCTTTAAAGGCCTTTTATAGGTTTATAGGCTGCAAATGCATAGTTCCAGCTCTTCTGTAGTCCCTGAAAAATCAGTCTTGATTATCAAACCATTTTCTACATTTCAGTTTCCATGTCCTTGAAGAACATCGCACTGAGCCTGTTCTGAACTGAACAATGATTTCAACTCTATATGAACCCTGTACTGCTTTTAGTGCATTATGGGCCAGAGATCACCCTTGAAGGTTCTTTTTTTTTTTTCAATCACCTTAAACATCCAAATAAAAAATTTGTTTTTTGTATTCTACTCCCAAACCATATCTGAAATTTGTCACTTCACTCTTTAATGCTTCAGCTTTGATGAAAGCCACTACCTTATTTTGACTGGGACACTCTCATGGTCTCTACCCTGTCACTCCTTCTTCCGTCCCCTCACTGTACCTGCTCCTGATTATCTCCACCCAGAAGCCATAATGATCTTCTGGAGACACAAATCATTGTTTTCAGCCCACAAATAAATTTCTCTTTAATTTCAAACAAGCAAGCAAACAGCTAGAATGTATTCATTTCTTAGGTCTGCTATACCAAAGTACTCCCAAACGGATGATTTCCTTCGATAGAAATGGAATGTAATGCTCTTCTGGAGGCTAGAAGTCACCAATGCCAAGAGAGCCATGCTTACTTTGGCAGCTCTAGTGGAGATCCTCCCCTGTTGATTTCCATTCCTGATGCTTACTGGTAATCTTTGGCATTCCTTGGCTTGTGGGCACATCACCCCTACGCACATGACCATCCTGTCCCTATATGTCTTCACACCAACTCCCCTGTCTGCATTTCTGTCTCTTGATCTAACATTTTCTTCTTCCTTTTTGAAAATCAAGACATTAGTCATAATAGACCAATATTTCATTTTAATTTGATTGCCTTTGTAAAATCACTATTTTCACTAAGTTCACAATCTGAGATATAATGGTTAAGACTTCAGCATATCTTCTTGTGGGGAAACAGCCCATAAAAAAACCCAAACTGCCTATTTTTGCTTATGCAGCTTTATATTGGCCTCTCTATGCACAAATTCCATATCCATGCATTCAATTAACCCTGGAGTGAACACATTTGAAAAAATAAACTTAGCACCCATACTGAACATGTGTAGCCTGTTTTTATCTTATCTTTATTTCCTTAGCAGTACAGTATTACAATTATTTACATACCATTACATTGCATGGGGTGTTATAAATAATATAGAGATTATTTGAAATATATAAGAGCATAAGCATGACTTCTATGCCAATACTATGCTGTTCTATGTAAGGGATTTTAGTTAACATCAATTCATTTTGCTACCCTATAGATACTGAAGGTCCACTATATATACATACATACATACATACATATGTGTAGAATATATATATATATATATATATATATTATATATATATATCCTGCCTTCATTTCTAACATTATCCAATCAATTGCTCCTCTTGTTCTGTTTAGCTACCTTGGCATTTCTGCTAATGCAGCTTGCTTTTAGCATTGAAATACAGGTGTCACTTCCACATAGAATCCCACTCAGATCTTCCTATTAATTTACTTGTTAGCCTCTGTCTCATTACTGCTTCGTTTTTCTAATTAGAAATTTCCACAATCTGAAGTCACCCTGTGTACATATTGTCATGCCCATTGTGGCAGATGCTACTAGTTATCTACCCAGCTGTCATTTATTCTGGCACATGGCTAAGAATCTGACTACACACCCAACCCTAAGCCATGTACTATTACAGTGATGCCAACTGTGTTTACTTTTGAAGAAATTGTTGTTAGACTGAGTCAAGTCCAGGTCAATGAGATGTGAAAAAAAAAAGACTGATGTTTCTGGAAATTTCTCCTTCTTAAAACACAAAGAATAAACTCTTCTGTTTACTCCTTGACACCTATATTTCAATGTGATTTCTAGAATTACAGCAGCCACCTTGTGCCCATTATTTGACCTGCCAAAGGACAACAGGAGCCACCAATGTTAAGATGGGAGAGCAAAACACTTGGGGTTTTGAGACACCCTCTAACTTCAATAAAATTGTACACTTTCTGATCAAGCATAGCTAACTGTACGTTAAATTGACACATGCTATAGTCATGTGAGAGGAGGAAACCTCAGTTGAGAAAATGCCTCCATAAGATTGGGCTATAGGACCGCAGGCAATTGATCAATGGAGGAGGGCTCAGCCCACTGTAGGAAGTGCCGTCCCTGGGGTGGTGGCCCTGGGCTCTATAAGGAAACAGGCTAAGTAGGCCTTGGTGAGCAAGCTGGTAAGCAGCATCCCTCCATGGCTTCTGAATCAGCTCCTGCCTTCAGGTTTCTTTTTGTTGTTGTTGTATTTTTTTAATTTTTAATTTGTTTACTTTATATCCCAATTATAGCCCCCTCCCTCCCTCATCGCATCCTGGTCCCACTTTCTCTCCCTCATTCCCCCTCCCTCCCCTATCCCCTAGTCTTCAGAAACAGGGAACCCTTTTCCCCTGCCATCTGACTTCAGCCTATCAAGTCTCATCTGGACTGCCTATGTTCTCTTCCTCTGTGGCCTGGCAAGACCACCTCACCAGGGAGAAGTGATCAATATGTGGGGAACAGAGTCTATGTCAGAGATATCTCATGCTCCCCACTGTATGGAACCCACAAAATGACTGAGCTGCCTATCTACTACATCTGAGCAGAGGATCTAGGTCCTCACCATGCATGGCCCTTGGTTGATGCATCAGCCTCTGCAGGCTCCCTGGGTCCACATTTGTTGGCTCTGTTGTTCTCCTTGTGCAGCTCCTGTCTCCTCTAGGTCCTTCTATCCCTGAACTCTTCCATAAGACTCCCTGAGCTTTATCCCAAAGTTTGTGAGTCTCAGATTCTACTTTGATGCCCTGGTGGATGGAGTCTTTCAGAGGATCTTTATATTATGCTCCTGTCCTGTTTCTTCTCTTCAACCACTTCCAGTGTCTATTCTATTTGCCCTTCTGAATGAGTATTAAGCATTCTCCATAGGATCCTCCTTGTTATTTAGCTTCTTTAGGTCTCTGTATTGTAGTGTGGTTGTCCTATATTATGTGGCTAATATCTTCTTATAATTGAGTATATACCATGCATGTCTTTCCGTATCTGGATTACCTCACTGTGGATGATCTCTTCTAGTTCTATCCATTTGCTTGCAACTTTCAAGATTTCCTTATTTTTAATAGTTGAAAAGTATTCCATTGTGTAAATGCACCACAGTTTCTTTATCCATTCTTCAGTTGAGGGACATCTAGGTTGTTTACCAGCTCTGGCTATTACGAGAATGTAGTTGAGCAAATGTCCTTGTTATATGGTGGCGCACCTTTCAGGTATATGCCCAAGAATCATATAGCTGGGTCTTGTGGTAGAGCTATTCCAAATATTCTGAGAAAGTGCAGGTTTCTTGATGTAGAAGCACAAGACAAATAACTCCTTTACTCTCCAAGTTGCTGTTGGTTATGGGGTCCCATCACAGCAATAGTAATCCTAATTAAAATCATCTCCATAAATGCTCTTATGTTTTAATCCATGAATACTTGACGTTTTGGTCATTTGTATTTAGTATTTCCTTGTGGTTATATTGTCCCAACACAATATTAGATACTTTATGTTTGGAAACAATGAAACCCTGGATAGAGAACACAGGTGGGAGGCACTCAGTTCTCTTCTAGATTTCAACGTTTGTTCCCACTTACTTAGTATTACTTTGGGACAGTGGTCATGGTTTTTGGAAATCAGTTCTTGTCATAAAAGAATAGTCAAACTTGGGTTAGTTGTGCATACCTGTACCCTTAACTACTCAGAAGGCTGAGGCAGGATGTAAGGGGAGCCTTGAGCACATGATGAGACTCTGTTTCAAAATAAGAAGGACTGAAAACATATTTCAGTGGTAAAGAGCTTGTCAAGCACGCATAAGGTCATGGGATTAATCCTCTATACCATACCCCCAAAGCCCTAAAAACGTTGCTGAATGAAAATGGAGGCATAATCTTTATTGTTCTGCCTCAGTTCTCTTCTTTATATAATCTCTTCTTTGTCTCAGATTGACTTTTCACTTTACCTACTCCTTTTGCTTTGTGTGCTTTTCGGCTTACTTGTTTGGGAATTGATCACCAGATGTTGCACATGAACAACAAGAACTCTTGCTACCAAGCTTTCCTGCAGCTACTCTGCTCTCCCAGTCTGGCCTCAGCTTCCGACCTTGGCTCTATGTTGTTTATCACATCTTCCAGGATCACTATGGTGTAAATTTAGGCCAAGAGAAAATGATTCTCTATTACTCCACAATCAGACCTTGCTTCTCTGTTTCCCACTGTGTGCCTTAAGAGCTTAAAGCCAATGGGGTTACACATCCCCTGAACGTACCACATCTTTTGCTTTTCTCATGGCCCCAATCATATTCTCCTGGGCAGTATCTTCACAAGCCAGCATTTCTCTTTCGCATATCATTTCATAAACATCTTAAGACCTGGATCCACACCTTCCTTTTATCTCTCTTTTCCACTAATAGCACAGCTGCTCAGGGAACACCTGTTGCATGGGAGTAACATAGCACAGTGAGTAGGTAAGCCTTAACCTTTGAAAACAGGAAAGCTAGAGGTTATACCTGCCATCTGTTTGCTGTGCAAACCACATACAAATCACCTAACCTCTCAGAGCCATGTTTTCTTCATTGATAAAAGAGAGACAAGAATAGTATATATAGAAAGTTGGGTATCATTCTGAGAGAATAAACATGGAACATTTGTTACACAGCATAGGAGAGAGTAAGCACCTATTAGGTGATTGTTTTTATTATTAACAGACATTTTTAGATGAATGAAAATTCTATCTGGGAGTGCAAAAAAGATGAGTATTCTCATAGATAAAGATAAACTGTGCCTAATATATTGTGATAGTTGGTTGAGAGCATACACACACACACACACACACACACACACACACACACACATGAATACACAATCCCATGCACCTTGTTATATACCCATTAAGAATTTCCTTTGTGTCTATAGTGTCATAGCAAAAACTGTAACAAAGTTGACAATGATTCTGAATCTATTTTTTTAAGGTGTGGTGTCTGCATGTTTATATGTTTGTGAATGGTGTTAGTTTTCCTAAATTTGTAAAAGCAACATTAAGAACAGGTTACCAACCTCCAAGACTGACTCTAGCTAATTAAATCAGAAAAGAATTTGTTAGTAAGATCATGATAGCACCAGGGTTGTGTTGTAGTTCAAGGAATCATCAGGAAGGCGCTCTGCAAATGGTGGTGAATATAGATACAACCAAAAAACTCAAACTAAGATTGCCCTCCAATAGGCCTTGTGTCCCCAAGGCCTCCCACTGTCATACTAATGGACTCTGTTTTCCCTAACACTGGCCTGTTGTAGCCCCCAGCCTTTCCATCCAGTGTGACCACAGAGAAGAATTTCTGAATGTGTATATGCCTTGTTCGTTTTTCCTCATTCTGTCTAGTGAACCACACTTGATCACACTGGATACCTCCATCTGCTCTGAAGAAGAGAGAAGAATGGCTTGTTCCTTTAAGTCTGCAATGAGAAGGGAGGTTCTGTCTCCCACAGGCCTTGGGCTTACATTCCACAGGGGTATTTAGATGATGGGTAACTCTTCTCCCTGCCCACTAATCCATTTAGAAAGAAACAATTGGCAAATGGGAACAGAAACAAAAGGTTCAGAAATGATCCCTTGGAGCTGGAGTGTAGGTCAGTGCCAAAGTGCTTTCCCAGCATGTCTGTGTCCCTCTGTTCCTCCTCCAGCATTGGGGTACAGACGGTTCTGAAGAGTCGCCCCTGTGCAGCTGAGAGATATCTTCTTCTACAGATTCTTCCAACCTCAAGTTTATATATGAAGCAGAATCCACATCCGTTTGCATAGATGGAAATATAAAGGGAATCCTTCTTTCCCAGCAACGTTTGCCATGGCCAGTAACATAACTGCATGGCATACTGACATTTATAAAAAGCCCAGTGATGTGCTGAAAACAATTGCTGTTGCCAGATACCTATTGGCAGGCTTGGAAACAGGTCCCCTAGAGCCTGATGGGCAGAAGCAAGAACTTCCCTTTTCAAAGACACAGCAGATGGTAGTCTTTACCATCCCTGACAGGGTAAAGCGGGAGGAAGCCATGGGGCTCCATCTGGGAAAAAGCCTGTCTTCTGAGGCCAAGGAGTCAGTGTGTCTGTAGTCTTTCCACTTTCCGAAGGGGCAGATTGGAGAAGGCTGGAAAATTCCATCCAGGAAGAACCACACCTTTTTATGTTGCTTCACAGCAGAGAGGGCAACCCTGAGAACCCGAAGGCAAAAGATGACAAGGTGGAGCACTAAGTGTTTCTTAGGAAAATGAAGAGGTGGGTGGCTGTCAACCTCTGCTATCTGAAAACGTTGGTGATCTAATACTTTCTTCTCCTTTCTAAATCTGATCCACCCAACCAAGCCAGAGAATGTATTCATGACTGCTTCTGAAGCTCTTACTCAGGGACAAGTCATATCTGCTTGAAGACTCTTCCCATTTTTAAGGTCCATTGCTCATTTGCTCATTGAGCTTCTGCTTTTGAGACAATTAGCTGATTTCCCTTCCCTTCAAGGCTTTGATCCTGTCATCCATCTGTAACTTTCAGAGGTAGATTCTGTGACTGGTTCAAGGCAGACAGGGCTTTCCTGATACAGCAAATGAAAACTGCTTGACGCAAAGCTGGAAAAAAAATGTACATGTCTCCATTAAAACACTAGTAGCTGTTTGGAGTAATGGTTCTGCAGAAAAACACAACTTGGCTATCAATCTATTGATGAGAAATAAATGACCATATGCAACATGATATGATGGTTTGGGAATCAGCAGTAAGCTAGCTGGAGCTCTCAAGAGAAATTTTCTCTTAAGGTTTATGACACATTTATTTTTTAATAAAAGACCTTAGACTTCTCTTCATTTCCTTGGTTTAACTTTTCATCTTTCTTAATAAAATAAATTATTCTGTGATTGAATCTACGTGGCAATGAAACAATTATAAATAGTTCTGTGTATTGCTCGCAGTTTTCCAAAATTGCTGATACTCTTGTCTTTAGGCATTTTGAGGGCAAGGTTTGTGAAATGTTTCCCTTTGTGGCCCCAAAGCTCTTAAGAGGGCATTATTCACCAGCAGGTGATTAACCCACACACATAGTTTACCTTTGTCACTTTTCTACAAAATGTGATGTAGTGGGTTGGCCTTACCTATTAGTCACACCCTCACATGTCTCAAGGATTCATGGACCAAGCATTTTGCCCTTTGTTTCTAAATCTATTACAAAGTTTTGTTGTAAATTATGTCAGTGAAGGCACTTATTAAAGTGCCACTGAGAGCTGAGTCGCATTTATGCTGCTAAAAATCATTTAATGGATGAACAACTTGGAAAAAAGAACTCTCACCACCCACGCACATCATGCTAAAAGGGGTAGCATTTTGCACTTGCTTCCCAGCTTAGCCTGAGAAAGATTGCTGATGTCCATCTTTTCTTCCCTTAGCATTTCAACTCCATCCTAGCCAGCTGCTGAATCGTTCAACAGAATGCCACCCTGTCTTTGTATTTCCAAAACCATGTGTCCCTATTGCCAACTGTACATCTTTATGGCAGCCACATGCTTGCAAAAGAATTGAACTGAGAATATTCATTTAGCCTCTTATTATTGTAAAAATACAAAAACAAAATGGGGGGAGGGGAAAGAAAACTTCCGTGTTCTATGCTGTTGTTCTCATCGTGAGATGCTCCACGGAAAAGAGCCGAGCAGTGGGCAGAGGCTGTGACTCCCCCGATAACAAGCGCCTAACATTTCCGTGGTATTCCCATTTGCTAGTGCGCTGCTGCGGCCACACGCCTGATTGATATATGCCTGCAATGGCACTTTTCCATTTGACACTCTCCCTCTCTCTCCCTCTCTCTCTCTCTCCCTCTCTCTCTCTCCCTCTCTCTCTCCCTGGGTCGCTTAAACAACAGTCCTAACTTTTGTGTGTTGCAAATATAAAAGGCAAGCCATGTGACAGAGGGACAGAAGAACAAAAGCATTTGGAAGTAACAGGACCTCTTTCTAGCTCTCAGAAAAGTCTGAGAAGAAAGGAGCCCTGCGTTTCCCCCAAGGTAAGCAGGAAAACAAGCGCTGACGGCTTGCCTAGGAAATTACTTCTTTGCAAACTCTGCCTTTCATCCCTCTTGCAGACAAAGAGACAACCTTTAAATACCACTTAAATTTGCATCACTTTAATTTGCATTAATCTGTAGCATGCTAGCCTTGTGGGGATTTGTT
This sequence comes from Acomys minous, assembly GCF_964271855.1. Lineage (NCBI taxonomy): Eukaryota > Metazoa > Chordata > Mammalia > Rodentia > Muridae > Acomys > Acomys minous. The sequence goes on along the minus strand of NC_140488.1, from coordinate 115,021,252 downwards.
TGTTTGTTTGTTTAAATGAACGGGGTCTTTGAAGTCTGTGACAGAGCAGGCAGCGTCCAAGAGAAGCTCGAAAATATCTTTTGGGTTGATTTCTTTTCAAACTCTGCGTAGTTAGATATAACTTTGGGATGGTTCTTCTATATGACACCATGGAGGGGGACAGAGAAGCCGCAGTTGCCGACTTGCATTTGTGGAGTCCCGTATCTTCCCCACCTCCTTTATCCCACTTACAATGGGGGCACTATTAACGCAGGCGAGTCTGCGAGGTTAAACGTGCACTGTTTACTTTTATTACTCCTTATGTATGCGGCTGATCTCCTGCCAGGGCTGTGCCGGAGTGCTCAGAATGACTTCAAACAATAGGCAACATTTATGCCTAGCTTGCAGTGTCAAGCTGATCCTTTGCACTCTCCTTCCATCCCGCGTTGGGACATTGCTTCCATGGATACATTCAGAAGTGTCGGGGAGAGATGAGGATGGGTTTGCTGTATGCTTTTGATTGGGCAGAAAGTCTGAGGAACTGCAATGCTATTTGCCTTGGCCTTATTGCAAGGGGTTATTTTTAGTAGTTGGTTTGTCCCTGCAGCACGACCAATGATCCAATGTCCAAGAAGTGACCAGGAAAGGATGCTCCTGACAGCCCAGGGACCAGGAACTAGAGGAATGACTCCTACAGACACCTGAGGAATATTCAGAGGGTTCTTTCCAATTCCTGAATGCAAGTTAGTTCTCTCATTAAATGAACAATTGAGCTGTAGGAGGCCCGGGCATAACTCTCTTGAGGGACGGGAAGTTTGATTGTGTACAGAATATTAATGACTCAGAAAGCTCAGTAACTGAGGGTCATTGTAATGGACAAGCCCAGATAAGTTTCCCTGAAAGAGCACCCCACCCCCTCCCCCACTTCGCTGAGATTCAGGTGCGAAAAATCAACCTCTTTGGCCAGCTGAAAATCCCTTATATTTTGCAACTGTCATTCCTAGCAGATATGGCTGTTGCAGAGCCTGCTTCTCTCCATTTCTAATATTAGCGTGTTTTAATTACAAGGTACAACATGGCAAATTGCTTCAACACAACATTAAGCTGCCAGGTGCATGTGGAAACACAGAGGTGCTGCAAGTGCAGCGTTGGCTGTGGGTGATAGCCAAATATATCAGGAATTGTAGACTGTCTCAAGATGGCATTTAGGATTCATGCAAGTATCTGCTCACTTTCTTTTCACTAATTTTATTCCCAAAAGTGAACTTAAGGGTTCTGTTGGCCAGCTTTCTGTGGAACAGGGAGCAAAATTAATGGGGATTCCCCCTCCCCCCGATTTTCACAAATAATTAGCCTAAGGAGCATTGTAGAATAAAAATCAGGTATTTAAAGGAGCAAATTTACAACTGGTTCACTAATCAAGAAAGGCTGTAAAAATTAATATGAATTGGATTGTAATATTTTATGATGATTTTTTAAAAACTACTACTCTTAGCAAAGCATTTAAGAGACTCAAAACAGTTTTCTTAAACTGTTATTCAAACCATTATATGAGACTGTTTGAACACAAATGCAATACCATGCATCATTTCTTTTAAAATACATAAATAAAATCATGGGAGAACTAGCTAAGGCCTTCTTATTATGACTGTAGACCAAGCAGCTGACACCCACAGATGGAAATATGCCTGTGGAGTTCTCAATCTTCATTTGAGTTCCAATGACACTGTCAAGGGAAAAATAAATCATTTTTCAATACATTTAACAATTTCCAACTCATTTGTTTTCCTGGGCCCTTGAAAAATGACTTTCTCAGAATTATAAGCACCAGTGCTGGCCAGAGATGGTTTCTGTCTAGAGAACTCACAATTTCACCACCATTGTTCTTCCTGGTTAATAATTCATTCCATCATCTTTTTAATAAATATTTATTAAGCATTTACAGTGTGCCTGGCACTATGCTCATCCTGACGGATACAAAGGTGAATGAATGGAACATTGTCCCACACCTTTATTTTTAGTCTGTATGCTCTTTCTTATAGAAGCTGGGAAGATAAATTAATGGGCTTTGCCGATGGGTAATTGGGCAAGAACTTTTTGCTTATTAAGAATGAGGTAAAATAGCTTCTAGTGCTCTAGATTTACTTAAAATACTTATCAACAGAGTTTCTATTTATAATGAAGGGGTTCTCCTCTCCTTTGCCTGTTTGCACTAGATTCTGAGGGTATCATGCCTGCACAGCTAATGTGGTCTGGCTTTTCTGGGGATGGGGGTTGAAACAGTCTGGAACAAGAGCAGCATATCCTTCCTCAGTTCTCTTGAGCACCCTCTGGAAGGGAGCTGTCTGTTATCTCTATTAGGAGATGAGTGTGAGTCACCTCCCCAGCAGCTGACATCAGGCCTCCTTGATGAATCACTGTATGAGAAACACGCACACAGGAGGATGTCATCGCTCTCTTCCCATCACTTACTTGTCCCATTCCCTAGATTGAGGAAATCAGTGACCTCTGGGCTTGGCCAAATTTTATGAGGACCCTGGAATAAGTGGCTGAAAATTTTTCCCCCAAATCTAGGTCTTTATTTGAGCCACACACAGTGCTGCTTTCAAATAAGCCAGTCTAGCATTTCATGTTTAGGTTACTGGGGGGGGGGGGAATCATGTAGACAGCATCAACCGTGTCCTTGATTTGGTGCTTATTAGCAGAAAATGTTTGGTGGTTAGATTGCCTCTGACCCTCTGCGGTGCCTGACATATTTTAGCTAAGTCACATCTTTTTGGCCATTGCATTGGCCTTTATATCCACATTCATTTTTTTTCATGACAGTCAGTTATGACACTCTCCTGTCAGGCCAGCAGGAACAGAGGGCACGGAGAGGCAGGTGGAAGGGCTAAGAAGTGTGAACACTGAGAGGGAAGCAGGGCCATGGGAGGGTGGGTGAGCTCCGGGACCCAAATTGCTGTGGCCTGCCTTGGCTGTGATCAGCTGTCATTTCCTCTTCGTGTATGACACTGTGGAACATATTAAAATTTCTCTGGGATGGTATGTTTGGAATTCCTCTGATGCCCCACCTCAACCAACTTACCCGGACAATAAAAGCGAGGTTGTAAGCCATTGAACAGCTGGCTGGCTATATATTTCCCCTCTTTCTTTCCCATAATCTAATACAGAAAAGAATCCAGTTAGACTGGCAGTGCCATGTCTGGGTACTTGATTCCTGCAAGCACTTCCTCCACTACCTCCTCCTGCTCACTGCTGGGTTCTTCCTGGGTGGCAAGTAGCTTCTTTTCTTTTGTTCAGTACTGCTCTTAGCCCCGCCCCGTCTTCCCTATGCCCTCTCTCCTTCCATTGTGAGCTGCTGTTTGCTGTCGGTTTTCCAGACAGCCCGGGTCCTGCTCCATCTGGGGAGAACAGCTCACGAGGTCTCCTCATCTCCATAGTATTCCCAGGATGTCATTCTTGGCACAGGTTCTGCTCTGCCGATAGGATATGGGGGCTTTTTTGTAGCCGGGAGCCTGAACCCACTCACAAGAGAGGAGCAGCCATGTGGCTCGCCAAGAGCGGGGCTGGAGTGACCCGGGTTGGCAGAGACAAGCATACCATCACAGTGACCGGACATCTCTGGCTAAGGCCTGAGGGTGGGAGTGCTATGGGAATTCCTGGATGCACTTAGGCCCCCCACATTAAGAGAAATGTGGTTCTTCCGTTTTAGACTGAGAGACAAGTGACTTGGAACAAAGACCCCAGATTCTTCTGGGCTCCGGGGTTCTTCAAGTTTCTCTCCTCCCCAGACAGAAAGGAGAAACAGGACCCTCAGCTTGGCCAGCCTGGGCCCATTGCTGAAACGAAGAACTGGGAAATCCCTTTTGAGTTGAGGGCTCTGAAAATGTGTGGGGCTTAAGGTGAGAAAGAAGCTTTACTTTGGTCCTCCCTTCTTCCCTTCCTCCCTTCTTCCCTCCCTCCCTCCCCCTCCCCCTCTCTCCCTTTTCTTCCCTCCTTCTCTCCTACCTTTCCTTTTTCTTCCTCTTTTTATCTTTCCTATCTCTTTACCTCAGAAGAGCAGTTTGGTTCCTTAGTTTCAAGCAGAAAGCACTGGCCTCTTCAATTAGAGATTCCCATTTAAGACCTTTATTGTGCACGTCCCAAAAAGATGCTGCTAATGTACTTGGGAGCACTAGGTATTAAACAGAGATCCACAAGGCAGTTTCCTATTCCTTTTCATTTCCTGGGAGCTTCAGATAGCTTTTCCAAATTAACTAACATTAATTAAGAGACTCAAAAAAGAATGGATGAATTAAAATGAACCTTTTCCTGTTAGCTTGAGGCAGGGAGGGAGGAAAGGAGGGGGAAGATGGGGAGGGAGGGAGAGAGAGAGAGAGAGAGAAAGTAAGAGAGAACAAACCAGAGAACTATCTACCCTTCACTGCCAGTTCTTGGGTTTTAATATGAATTATTCCATACAAGTCCCTAGGCTAGAGGATCTATTTAAAGAAGCCTGGCAGCATGAAGAAAGAGGGTAAAAATACAACAACTCTTTTGTCCATCAAAGGTTTTCTTTGGGAGGACATTAAGAGCATTTCTGTTTTCCTGTCTGCCCCTGCCAGTGGCAGCATTCCAGCTGGTAGTACCCACTCCTCACCCATCAGGTCAACAACCATGCACTGCTATGCTTCCAGGAGAAAGCAAAGGCTGAGGAATTCTTTAGAAACTCCTCTATGTGGGCAGCATGCAGGGGAGGTTGGAACTGGAATGAGTGGGTTCTGGCTAGGCTATGCAGGTTGTCTGGCGAAATTCACCCCCCACACACATTTTCAGCCTTTGAGGAAGATTGTGCCATTATGCTGGTGGCATTGCATGCCATCACATTTGCAAAGCTTCCTTCTCATGTCTCTGGCAATACTTTGCTTGGTGCTATTCACTCGGTCTGCTTCATCAGAGTATTTATGAGCCTGGTACTTAGGTATATATTACTAAGTGTCCCATTCCACGGACCATTTTTAGTTGTTAGAACCTAGCAGTTTAGAAGAAGTTTACAATCTGGAACAATTACGTTTCTGTTGGAAAGAGTGCTGACTCAGAAGATTCAAAGAATGGGTTAGTTCAGCTGGCAAGACATCCTGAGTGCTTATAATTAGGATTTCATCCAATTGAGGTCCATTTCATCCTCGTGTCAAAATCTGGACATGAATACTGACTGGTAGCTTGGTATAAGATTTTCTTTTTTCCACAAAAGCTGAGACTTATTCAGACAATTTGCTCTCTTCCAAGGCCTGGCTCTGTCCCAACTGTTTCTTTTAAACCATGATCCAACCGATTGCAGAATCCCTTAAAAATGAGAGGGCAACAGGTTAAGATAGTCAGTAGACCAACTGTCAGAAAATGGTAAGATGTGATCTTTCCTTAACACAGTAGAGCAACAATAGGCCTAAACCTGGACTCCCTTTCCATCCTTTCATCCATAGGGAATAAAAATAAGAAGAGACAAGTAATAGAAGAAGCAACAACAGAAAAGGAGAAAAGATTACTTTTGATGTTAAACTTGACCACTGCCCTTTCAGCTTTTTTTCCCCCTCAAATAACTGAATTTCAGAAAGGGAAAGTTTCATTTTCCATACTCTCTCCCATAGAGGGATTTGGAATTACCTTCCTTACTTGAAAAGTGGTCAAACCCCCAGGTGAGAACATCCTCAAGCTCAACTTTAGGTAAAATGTAGGTATACACTTCCCTAACATGGACATGATGAATCAAAGGAACCAAACCATTCAGTAAAGTCCACTTTATCTTTAAAACTCAAGGGGATGCACTGGGACTTACTTGATGCATTTGTGTGATCCCATTCCCCTCTCCAATTCTGAAACAGGGGTTCAAAGGCATCACAGTAGGATTGTGACAGTACTGTGACAGGATAACTGGCAGGGCTGAATCAAAACAAAAGACAATGAGAAAACTCACAGCCCAACTAGGCGGTGTGATTAGCAGGACTGGGGTGCTTGCTTTTCATTTGAGGCTTGTGCTTGTCTTGCCCCTTTTCATGTAGGCCTACATCCAGGAGTGTTCTGAGTTGAATTGTGTATTCAATCACATCCTGGGGCAGAAAAGGCAAATTGCCTGAGCAGTGGAAAGACTGAGCTGCTCTTATTGTTTCGGACCCATTCCTTAGCGAGGACCCTCCAGCTGTTAGGTGAGATCACTCCCCACCATTCCAGAACGTGGTTTCCGGATGAGGAGATTGCAATGCAGCTTTAGAAACACTTTACTAGACACTTTGAAGAAAAGCCAACACACTCATTTGGCTTCAGGGTGAAAAGGAGCTGGGTCTGACCTAGGATGGATCATCTCTCTTCTCTTAAGGCCATGCCATAGCCAGCAGTCAGGGGCAGAGCAAGTGTTGCATTATATCAGCACATGGGTCCCCACAAAACCTTCTCTTTTCTACAGGAAGGGTGCATCTCTAGCAAGGATGTGTCCTTTGGGTTGGGTTTCTCAAAACTCTGGGTCTTAACAAAGTGCGTAGTAGTAGCTTATAGCTCACTACTCAATTGTATTTAGCTCAGATCTCACTTCCTTAAGAGGGAGTGGGTAACATAAATGGAATATTCTTGTCTTGAAATTGTGTTATTTGAAAAAAAGAGCTGTGGCATATTTGGGGTATCCAGAATCACTTCTTTTCTTCTGTTACTGCTGAGGTCTCTACTATGGTGTGTGTGTGTGTGTGTGTGTGTGTGTGTGTGTGTGTGTGTGTGTGTGTGTGTGTGTGTGTGTGTGTTCTTGTTTCATTTCATTCATTTGTTTGTGCTGTCTTTTTTTTTAAAGACAGGCTTTCATGTAGCCCACGTTGGTCTTGTAGCTGAGGATGCTTTTTAACTTCTCATCTTCCTGCCCCCACCTTCTGACTGCTGGAATCTGGGACATACAGCACCATGCTCAGTTTCTATTGTGCACAGGGCACACATCTGAACTCCATACCCAGACCAGCCCACTCTGCTTATGTTTATTCTCTGTGGATGAAAGAATAGAACAAAACTCTGAGGTCAGAGCTACTGGTGATTTGTGGCACCACAGGAAGGCTACCAGTGAGCATTTTTGACAGCTCATCACCATATCAGCCACATTTCGTAGACTGGTGGCTAGATTTACAGAAATCATCCAAACCCCCAGAGAAAAAGAGTTTTAATGGAAAGTGCTTCACCATGCTCCAGTCATCCATTTTGGGGAGAATTTATATTCTAGAAGTCAATTAGTTCCATCAACAGATGCCTAGTAGAGGATCCCACAGCCATACTCAATGGTCAATTCTTTTAGTGTCAATATAGAATTCAAATCAGGATCTCAGGACTGTCCCTCCCTTAGAACATAGGTTCTATAGGAACCTTACTAAACAGAGAGTTATTTTTGATCCCCTGAGCCCATTTAATACCCATCTTCAAGAAGACATTGCAGATCCAACCTTCCTATCTCTCTTCTCCTGGGACAGAGCCCTGCACACGGCCCATTAAGCTCTTAGCAACTGTGGCTGAAACTCATTGTGGAACATGGGCCATTCCTAAGAAAGGATCTGGCAGGTAAAATTCAGCCTATATTGTCACCATTATCAAACTGAAGAATTGTAATTTTAGATGGAGTGACTACCTTTGACTGTTCTCTTCTTTTGATGGATGTATTGGGTGAGAATAGAACAAAACAGCATAAACTTTAAGAGAACTTCAAGAAAAATAGAAACTGGTTGACTATATACACCAAGTACTTCTTGTTATTAAAAAGACGTGAGCTTGGTATGGTGGTACACACCTCTAATATTAATATTGTAGGGGGCAGGATAAAGAGGCTCACCCAAGAATTCGATGTGAGCTTAGTCTACATAGTGAATTGTGAATTGCAAGCTATTTGAGATTACATAGCAAAAGCATGTCTACAAAGAAACAAAACAAACACAAAGAAAAGCAGGATATTAATAATTTATGAACTACATTTAGTAAATCACGAGCACCAAATCAATTGGATATTGGAAGCTATTTTTATTACAGGCCACCCAAATGGCCTCATGGAAGAGAACATGATAATAGCTTGGCCTCCTGTTGGCTCTGACACTTCATTAGAATGTTCTTGGAATCCTGGATGATCATTAACTCCTTGAAGAAGAAAGGACTTCTTGTAAGATTTCTTGGGGGAGTATGTAGTCCCAGAGCAGTACTATATAGTCTGAGAGGCTTGGGAAGAGTCAGACATGATTGAAAATGGACAAAGCTGTGAAGTATTACAACCAATTAACTTATTTCATAGATAAGGAAACTGGGTCCTAGAGAAAACAAATGGCTTGATAAAAGCTCTCCTAGGCAATCATGGGAGGAATGATGTAGCTTGAGGGTCAACAGGTCAGCCTTCCTTCTACTAGATCAGGCAACAGTAGAATATTCTATAGGTTTCATGATGCACTGAAATTAGTTATTCATTGCTTTGGACAAGTGAATAAATAGTTCAGAGATACAGAACACTAATAAGTAATATAGGCTGGCCATTGTCTGGGGAAGGAAACATGATGGTGCAGGTAAGTGGGAGACTGGATAACAATGAGAGCTTTCTTTCCTTACAAATGTCTCAAGGTCAGAAATTTTAGTTACAGTCAAGCTCAAGGTCAAAGCCTCCCACTGCGCTTCCTCTCCAGGCTGTGAAACTGTTCAAGCCAAAGGCACATACACACATCGTGGGATCCCCTTGACAGTTGGCCCATTGCTGCTCCCTACCAACTTATTTCTATTCTCAGGCCTTTGTCTGAGTATCGTTATCTACTGGGATTGTGACATATTGCTTCTTTCCCTGGCTCTCTTCTTCCTCTTCTTCTTTCGCTTTCCCTTCCCTCCTCTTCCACCACTTCCTCCCTTTACACAGTTACTGGCTCCTGTGGAGCTTTGTCACAGATAGCTTTGCCACAGATACAGGGAGAAGAACACAGTGTCCTATCATAGAATAGGGCAAAGCTATTTATTTAACAGCAAAGCTATTTTCTTCTTTTACCTAAAGAAGAGCTGTGGAGGTGGCCACTTCCTCCCACTATGGAACAGATACCCTGAGATGAAAGGAGCTAGAGACACATTCTCTTCTATTGACCTTATGGCTGTATCCTTGGAGACCCATGGCAGCCTTGCATCTTTTCCACCAAGCATCACTGCTTCAGGGTCAGCCCAGGCTTTGGCTTCTTGGCTGCTACTCATGTGCTGCCAGACAGAAATACTCTTAAACCATTCATTGAGTGCAAGGGATGCTTTATATAATCCAACATACTGTTTACAGTTTATAAATCACATGTCTTGAGAAGGAGCATCTGACTTATTCTCCAAGGCATCTCTTTGATTAGATCCCATTGGAATTCTTTGGGTTCCTGGGAAGGAGCCACTTAGCACTTTGCATTTTCTGAATAAGACTCAGAATTTCTTGTTTTTCCAATCATTGTATGAAGTTCTGGTAGCAAACTTTCTTGCATCCTTACAGTTTTAATCTCCCCACTGTTTTTTCTTCTGTGTACTGCAGTGTTTACCTTATCCCTGGCTCAGGAGATTTTAAAAAATTACAACAAATATTTGAGAGCAGTGCGGCACACCTTTAATCCCAGCACCCAGGAGTCAGAGGCAGGTGGATCTATGTGAATTCAAATCCAGTCTGGTCTACAGAGCAAGTTCCAAGACAGCCAGGGCTACATAGAGACACCCAGTCTCAAAAAACAAACCACAATTACAATAAATGATATATATTTCTGTCTAGATACACTGAGTACATTCCAAAGTCATTATATTTTATACTACATCTTCTCAGAGGTAATGCTATACATGCTGGTTATAAATTAGTTGGTAAATGAGGTGTATCAATGGGCCCCCAAATTAAATAGGAAAATAACAGGCCAAGACTCTACTTATACATGCAGTGAAGAAGAAAAGATATCTAAGATGGGACCTGTTTTTTTCCTCTGACCTTTATCTTTTTTATTTGTTTTTGTTGCTGGGAATTTAACCCTGGGCCTTGGCATGCCAGCTACCTACCACCCCACCCCATTCTTTATATTTTATCTGCTAGAGTAAAAGTAGGCACCTGGTAGTTGCTCAATGCATGATTATATTATGTTGGATAAATGCTTGTTGAAAGAAACCAGGGAAAGAACACCTACCTATTTCAGTACTGAAAACAGCCCAGGAGGAATATAGATATGGAAACACTGCCCTTCTTTGCCTCACAAGTAGGGCAAAAACAAGGTCATTCTTGGCACATGACACTTGTCTTAGCCTCTTTCTGGAATCACTTGTGCAAAGCTAGTGCTTTACTCTTTGCCAGGCAGAAGGTCAGCACAAGAGTGACCTGATCTGTGGGCACAGCATCATCGCTCACCCAGGAGGCTGCTATATTATTTCAATGAGCATGACAGGTGGGGAAATCTGGGCACCAGTTGTTCTTTTCCACTGGTGGCGTTTGGAGTATAACTCCAAACGTGGGCATGCTGGCCTACGTGCTTATCCTGCTGCAGAGGCTCTGCACTGGAGCCCTGAGAACGTGGGTTCTGTCCTGTGGCCAAATTCACGCCTCAGAGACCATACCAAAGCACAAAGCAGACACAGGCCTACTGAGTTCTGTTGTTCAACTCATCATGGGCTGGCTGGCTGGCTGGCTGAGGTCCTAAATCCTACTAGTCAGCATTTGAGTTTGTTACACATGGTTTAAAAAATGAAAAAGACAAATGAATTAATTTTGTTTCAAAAAAATGCTAGAAGCTCCCATAAAGTTTAGACTTTAAGCCTGGCAGAAAGCAAGGAATGCCGTGGTGTGAATGCTCTTAATCCCTCATGTTCCCCTTTGTAAGTCCCTGGTTACACTGCAGATCCTGGTCTGTGCATGCTATGGCTTGACTCAATAATCCTTCTTTCGTGAGCTTTATTTTTACAAACGCTTCTTCAACACAGCAGTGCTGGCTCATTCAATTTGTACAATTAAAGCAAAACCAAGATGAAACAGGAATCTCGGCTGTTGTTGAGTGTTGTGGTACAGGCTTGTAATCCCAGCATAACTCGGGATCTCAAGTGGTCTACATAGTGAAAGTCTTTCTAACAAACAAACAAGGCAGGGTTCAAGAGATGGCTCAGTGGATATGAACACTTGCTGCTCTTACAGAGAACCCAGGTTTCATTCCCAGCACCCACATCATGATTCACAGGCATAAACAACTTCATTTCAAAGGTACTTGACAAATTCTTCTGATCTTGTCTAGTAGCAGGTAAGCACTTTGTGCACACACACAGAAATACACACACACACACACACACACACACACACACACACACACACGGTCGCGCGCGCGCGCACACATGCAGGTAAACACTCATACACATAAAAGTAAAAATATATTTTAAAAATCTAAGCAACCACCACTACTAATAAAAGAAATCCTACTGCTACATTGTAAAGATTTCACTTCTGTGTTTTGAGGGTTTGATGAATTGTGTTTATCATTGCTCGCATTGTTATTTCGGTGTTAATAGAAAAACTAAAGAAAAATGTCATGACTTGTATGAATGCACTGAAAGCAGAAATCTTAAAACTAGATGTAAAGCCATATTTACTTTATTGTTTTTTCTGTCTGTTTTTCTACTTTTTATTTTATGTGTATGGGTGTTTTCTCTGCATATATGTCAGAGCACAACTCTGTGCCCATTGCCCAAGGAAGCCAGAAGAGAATGTCAGGCAGACAGGAACTGGAGTTAGAGAAGGTTGGGAGCCCCCATGTAGGTGCTAGGAATAGAATGTGGTGCCTCTGGAAGGGCAACCAGTGTTCTTAACCACTGAGCAAACTCTCCAGCATGCCTTTGTCCTTTATAACTACTTCTGAGTTCAGCATATGACAAAAAAAAAAAAAAAAAAAAAAAAAAGCAAAGCATGTCACAGGGATATATAGTTCAGTGAGTAAAGTATGTGTGCTAAAACCCAAGGGTGCCTGTGAATGTAGACCCCAAACATCCATATAAAACCTGATGTCTAGAACTCCAGCACAGGTGGTTTCCTGGTGCTCAGCACTGAAAGCAGAAGTCAACCAAAGCCTTTGGTGCACACCTTTTTTTATTTATTAATTTATTCAGATTACAACTCAATTGTTCTCCCATCACTTGTATCCTTCCGTTTCTCCTACCCTCCCACGCCCACCCTATTACCCTCTCCTAGGTCCATGACCGAGGAGATCTCCTCCCCTACTTTATGGTCACAGGCTAACAAGTCTTATCTTGGTAGTCGGCCTATTCTTTCTTTGAGTGCCACCAAGGCTCCCCTCCAAAAGGAGGTCGTCAAATATGGGGCACCAGAGCTCATGTCAGAGTTAGTCCCCGCTCTCCACATAACTGTGGAGAATGTCCTGACCATTGGCTAGATCAGAGTAGGGGTTCCGTATTTACTACTTGTATTGTCCTTCGTTGGTGCAGTAGTTTGAGCAGACACCCCTGGGTCCTGATCCACCCATTACGATGTTCTTGTAGGTTTCTAGGACCCTCTGGATCCTTTTATTTCCCCATCTCCTATATTTCTCTTACCTAGAGTCCCAGTAGGATGCCCTCACATCTGTCCCAATCTCCTGGTAAGGATAACACTTTCTCAAATGAAAAATAAGGTCTCAACAGTCTCACTGGGTATGCACACCACACTTAACAGTAGGCCCCATGCCCAACAGTAGATGGCCAACACAAAGCAAATAGAATGATATTTTTTTGAGTTTTTGTGTCACAATGCTTTGTCTGAGCATTTTTTTTAAACCATTATGGTTTCTGGGTTTGTGTTTTTATGGGATCTCTGTGTGTGCAAATGTGTATGTCTCTACATCTATAGGTGTTTCTTGTGCTTTTTCTTTGGCTCTTTTCTCCTATTTATTTGTTTTGCCCTATTCTGGTTTGTTTGTTTTTATTTTATCATTATTATTTTTTAGATGTGTGTTTGCTTTCTAATGAGAGAGATCATAAAAGACATGGTTTTGGATTGGGGGAAGATGGGCAGGATCTTGGAGGAGTTGGGGAGGGGAGACCATAATCAGAATATATTGTATGTAAAAAAATCCATTTTCAATAAGAAAAAAAGTTCTTCTTTAGCCTTTGCCTATTGAGATATCTGGGCACAGGCCTGAGCTATTTCAATGGAGAGGTTGCTATGAGCATGTATATAAAGAAAAGTGGTACAAGGCTATCTGAGAACGGGCTCTTCCAATCTTTAGGATTATACTCTGCCTATTGAGATGGTGGTAAGCAATTCCATTGCTATTCAGTGCTGACATTTTGGAGCAGGAGGGGACAGCAGATGCTATTGCTGTCAATTCCTCTATCCTATAGGTGAGGAAATGGCCTGGAAGAATTTAAGTGAGCTGTGCAAGATGCCACAGCTGATTAATAGTTGTGCCATGACTTAGTCCAGGTGGGTCCTCTCGTGATTGGTCCCTACCCTTTCTGCAATTATAGGACTTCCCAGAGTCACAAGCTCTCAGCTTTTGATACTGCAAGGGATGCTTTGCTCTGAGAGTGACCTGTTACTACACCCTTTTCCACTCAGAATGTCCAGCCCCACACTTGTAAACTGGCTAGTTGCAGCTATGTGGGTCTCAGGCCACACTTTATTACAGCAAAACAAATTGGCTCAAACCACCTTGGACCTATCTTGATCACATAAACACTCTACCTGTTTATTCAGTCTGTTCATGAGTAGGAAGTTAAAGAAATACTTGTACTATAAAAAACAATCAAGCTTTGATCTGAAATTTCTTTGAAATGTTTTTGAAGCTTTAATTACTCTATTCCTTTGGTTTGGGGTGTACCATCACATCAGGTTCTTTCAATTTTTCCAAATGTTTGAAAAATATTTTTGATATTCTGTGTCTTCTGTTATAATGAAAAGCATCAGTGAGGTAATTTTAGTAGATTACTGAATTCAGGTCCTTTGACCAGGAGGTATGGTTAAAAGAACAAAGCAAATTTTAGGAAAATCAGTCCAGCATAATCTCACTTTAATGATAGTCTGCTCCAATGACCACTTTTTTCAAATTACACGGTGGGCTTCGGCTACAAAGGTTTTGCAGAAATGTGTGACCGTTGGGAAATACACGTGTACTGCCTTAGCCACGCTGGAGGTCAGTGATCATAATGTGGGTTTCAGACAGCAGTTAGCCACTGATGCTGGGTGGCAAGGGCTTAAAACAAAAACAGGATGAGCCCTAGAGCACAGAAGTGGAAAATTAGGTGGGTGGGTATAGAATGGAAAATGTGCTCCCTCGGGCCATGGCCTGTGTTAATTAGCCCTGGCCTACCTCCTCTCCTGCCCTGTAAGCTAATGTTGATACTAAAGCTTTGAGAGAGTCTGAATAAACCCTCCTGCATTGCCAGCCACGGACAAAGAAGAGACCACCCAATTTAGTTATGCTGTGGCCAGAACCGCATATTTAATCTCAACCATGGGCTCAAACTATTCTTGCTCCCAGGCATATGGACTCAAACAATTAGAGTCGGCATATGCTTCCACTCAATCGTCTTGTCCATTTCCAAATGGCCATAAGCATGGAGCATAAACAGTAAGGTCAGGGAACATGAAATGGATGACAGCATAAGTGAATCAGGGTCTAGAAACCAATACTCGTCACCCCAAATGACATGGAAGTGTTTGACGACATAACTCTTCTTGTTTTGTATCCATATTTCTGGGGCAAATCACTTCTGCTCTCATTTCAGCTGGGCAGCAGATACTGCGGTGATCAGTTGCAAGTGAAAGGAGCAAGCCAAAACTCCTGCACACAAAGGACAATGACAACCAGAAAACGGCAGCAGCCCCATCCTGCCCTGGCCTTGAAAGGCTCTGGATCCTAGGAGGTGACGGCATTTCCAATCTATTGTCCTCTGTCTCCCTCTGCTGTTCCTCTGGAGACATTTTCCCCTTACAACAATGAGAAGCCATGTACTAGCTGCATCCATTTCTATGCTCTCCCTGCTGGCCATAATGGGAGATACAGACAGCAAAACAGACAGCTCGTTCCTGATGGACTCTCAGCGCTGCATGAGGCACCACTATGTCGATTCTATCAGTCACCCATTATACAAGTGTAGCTCAAAGGTAAGACCAAGGTCACTCCAAAGCCTGTGGAGCATACCTTTCTCCCTCGTTAACAGAAGAGTAACCGTAGTTCCTTGTCAGGGGATTAAAACTATGACCAGAGCATTGGAGCTCTAGAACTGGCCGGCAGAACTCATAAGGGAATTGTTCTTTTAGAGTTTTCCCACTGTGCTTTGCACTTCTGTGCTTATAATGCGACATGTCCAAGCTTATCTTGTTGTTGGGGAGTCTTGTTCCCTGGTTGGGAAATTTATGAGCGATAATGTTCATTTTCTTTTCTGTTTTTGCTTTGTTTTGAGGCAGGGTTTCGCTGTGTAGCCTTGGCTATCCTGGACTTGCTTTGTAGACTAAGCTGGCCTTGAACTGGCCTTCTTCTACCTCCCTGAGTGCTAGGATTAAAAGCGTGTGCCACCATGCTTGGCCATGGTGTTCATTTCTAATAAAATAGGGGCTGGGACTAGGATGAAGTGGGTAAAGTAAAGACTTCAGTTTAGATCCATGGGGCATGCTAGCCCAGTTAGTGAGCTCCAGGCTCAGTAAGAGACCCTGTCTTAAAAAGTAAAGAAGTAGTTGAGGACCAAACCCTCTACCAACCTCTGCCCTCCACAATCACCTGCACACATGTGTACACATGTGCAGGAACAGGCACACATATCACATAGGCATGTGTACATGAAAACACACGTGTGCGCACGCACACACACACACATACACACACTACACCACATATGTAAAAAGAAGAAGCACGGAGCCTATAAATTCTCCTCATTCCCTCTACTTCCGTCAACAACAAAAAGACGAGGAAGCTGTGGCATACGACTGGACAGCGGAACCCATTCTTGGAGGCTCTTCACACGGTTTTCTCAACTACCCCAGAGCCAGCTGTGTGGTCTAAACCTTCCTCCATGTGGCACATTTATGTTACAATGACTCCAGAACTAAGGGTGACAATTTGATCCTTTATGATTGTATCTTGCTTAGCAGTTCGTTCTTATTAGCAACGGGTAGAGTGCTTCTTGCACAGGTCATTTATGACTCAGTGCTGAGAAGAGGTGTGCAAAGTAATGACATGCTAACAGACCACCAAGAGTGGCTTGCCACATAGACCACCCAGAAGGAGGCACAGCATAAGATAGAATGGATTCCAACTACCATTGCCCGAGTCACATGCACTAAATTTGTCCACACTTAGTAAATAAGACTTTTTTTTTTTTTAGCTCAGCCTCAAAGGATTTTCACTTCAGTCCCAAGATTAAAACAACAAAAGCCGTTTAAACATTCTCATATGCCAAGCATTTTAAAAATTACCAGTGTAATTAAGAATTTTCAAAATACTAGTAACCACTAGAATTAAGGTCATAGAAATCAATCCGTCTTCTCTCTATTTAAGTTTTCCGTAAGGTCTGTGATTTTAGCCTGAGGAAGGTTCTTTCTTTTAATTTGAGGGGATCAAATTTTGAGTTAAATCAAGTTTCACCATTGCACTAATAAGACCTAAGACTGTGAGAAAAGAAATAGAGACTTTTTTCCCACTTAAGAAAGTGTCCTGGATCGTACATATAATAGAAAACAAAACCAGAGAGAAATCATTAGAAGAGCATAAGTTTTGCTAAAATTCCTTCTTGGAAATGGAGATCCAAAGAAAAAGTAGCCAGCAGGAGGTGGGGGTGAGGACACACTTGCTTAGGGTTCATTTCAACACCACAGAAACACACAGACAAAAAAAACAAACAAACAAAAAACAAAAACAAAAAAACAGCAACATCCGCTAAATGAAACTGCTAGGAAAAGATAAGAGAAGCATCTTTATAGCCACGATTGCTTAGAAATTGCTTCAGAAGCAGACAGCATTGATATGTAGTGTTTGTTAGTCCGTGCATGATTTCTTCCTTTGTTGAGCTGTCCCCTATAATCATATTTCTTTAAAAGAAGAAGAAGAAGAAGAAGAAGAAGAAGAAGAAGAAGAAGAAGAAGAAGAAGAAGAATTCAAATGTAAAGAAAATGTCATTGTGATGAAAGGAAGAGTTATAGAAAATAGTAGCATGTATCAAAAGTTAAAAGGGGCTGGGGTAGAATTCAATGTAGAGTACTTTCCTAGCATGTGTGAGGTTATAGGTTCCATCATCCAACCTTCCCCCCCCCCCCCCCGCAAAAAAAATTCCCAAAATAATCGGGGAAGATAGGACAAAATGATGGAAGACTGTCTTAGCATTTTAACCTAAGAGGGGAAGGGTCAGGAAAGAAATGTCATTAACTCAAACTCACAGGGTTTGAGCATGACTTTTAGAATTGAATTTTAGTTGTTATTCACCTTTGCTTCTTCCAGAATGCAACAGTAAAGAACACTGTAAAATTATGATGATAGAAGAAATGTTCGTAATTTCATGGGAACAATCTGTTTTCAAACATCCCCCAAATAACCCCAAATATAGCAAAGGCTTATGTAAACGCTGCTTGTAATTATTAAGCTTCCTTCCTTGGCCACAAAAAATATGTCTGGCAGAGTTTCAGCTACCAGACCCTTTCTGGATTAAATTTTCTTTATGTATTCAGGAAGAAAACTATCTTCATTTGGAAATATTCTATGGCTCCTAATTGTTATAGACTTGTGCTGCCGAACTCTCTAATGGATCTCATCTGATGAACCTGCTTACCTTCAGAGATTGGCATAAAACCATTTAGGCCATGTCCAGAAAGAAAAAAATGAGGGCAGATTTTATATCTCTGCAAAGATTTTTTTTCTTAATACCATAGTCAAGGCCACTATTCCTGGACACATGACCACTCCTTGCTGACCAGTTAATGCTCCTGACTTTGATTTTTTCCCGTGTGTGTGACCTCCTGAATACAGATGGAAAGGACACGTGGCCCAGGGAAGGAAGCACAGTGGCCCCAATGCCTAATCAGTGTCAGTCACTTGACAACATCCATACTAATTATTGCCATGCTGCAATGGAGGAAACCCACAATCCAGAAGAAAAGAATGATTGGGTTTCCTGATGCCACACACTCTAGGAAAGGCAATGTCTTCTTTGGAGGGTTTGTTTTTCCACTACCTGATTCCTGATAGCGAAGAAAGGCAAAAAGAATGTAGGACCTATTATCTATAATTCAGGCCTAGCTGCCTGTGGTAATGATTCATATCATGTAATACTCTTTTCTAAAGCCAGGTGGCGGCGGAGGGGTAGGGGGGTGGTGGGGTACACACTTGCCATTCTAGTACTCAGGGAGGCAGAGGCAGGCAGATTGCTGTGAGTTCGAGGCCAGCCTTGTCTACAAAGCGAGTTCTGGACCACTTTTAGTGGGACTTTCTGTCTACCAAGGCCTTGAACTTGTATTTGGCCAGTTTTTGGTCCTGTCACCTCTTTCTAGAAATTCAGGAAAGAACTAAGACTCAATCAGAAAATATTGACCCATCAAACACAGTCAAACATTGGGCAGAGCATAGGGAGCCTTGTGGAAGAGTCGGGGGAAGAACAGAAGGACCTGGAGATGACAAGAGTTCCACATGACCAACTAACCAGCGCCCAGAGGGGCCTTTGGAGACTAAAGCACCAACCAAAGATCATGCATGGACTAAATGTAGGCCCCCTACACAGATGTAGCCAATGGGCAGCTCAGGCTTCATGTGGGTCCACTAGAAATTGGAGCAAGGGCTGTCTCTGACACCGACTCTGCTATTTGCTTTCTGATCACTTACCCCTAGTGAGGCTAGCTTGGCAGGTCACAGGAAAGAGGAAAACACTCAGTCCTGATGTGATTTGATGAGCTGGAGTGGGTTGTTGGTTTGGGGGGAGGATCCCCTTCTCTGAGAAACATGGAAGAGGAGGGGGAAGAGGGAGGAAGGGTGGCACTGGGAAGAGAGGAGAGAGGGGTCTGTGATCAGGATGTAAAGTGAATGTGTGTGTGTGTGTGTGTGTGTGTGTGTGTGTGTGTGTGTGTGTGTGTGTGTGTAAGAAAGACAGAATGGCCACTGTTTAGAATATACCTGGTGGCTTTGTTAGTGATTATACCTAACAGGATTGGGTCCAAAAGGGCCTGGGAGTGGCAAGTTCATTTCCACTCTCCCCAAGAAGCCACATTTCCCTGAAATTCTGAGTAAAGGTCATGAAACAAAACTGGCTGAAGATCTACATTTAGAGAAAATTGTCTGTCTGGGGAAAGTTGAAGGAACAAAGACATCCTAGGCTTCGAGGCAGCAGAGATCTGGTTTCTGATTCTCAGTTCACAGCTCGCCAAATGGGTGATTTCAGGAAAGGCAAATCATTGTTTGGTGTTTCAGTTTCCTTCCCTGCAAAAGGACATGGACGTGTATGGCCATATTGGTAATGTTTGTAAAGCAGTTCACACAGAGTCTGTCATATACTAGACATGTAATAAATCCTATTATGATCCTGGTGATGAAGTTGTAAGCTAGACAGGTGTTTCAACCCACTTTTCTATTTCAGTCACTACTAAGACTTCAATAACTGTTGGGATCTCTGCAGACTTAAAGGATTAGGAAAGTGAACCTCCAGATGGCTCTGTTGGGTGTGGGAGGAGTAAGGGAGAACAGAAGAGCAAAGGAAATGTAAGCCACTGTGCTAGGTGCTAAGAGGGTGGATAAAACAGGGACACACTCTCCTGGTTGCCTTCCTTCACCAGGTGAGTGGAGGCTGTGCAAGGGTGAGTCCTGACCTCTGCCAGGCGTGGGGTTTCAGGAAGCTGGGTTGGCAAACAGGCCCGTGGGTGTTTTAAGCCCAAGTTGATGAGAAGTAAGAGATGGTGGTGATTCCAGGCAAGGGAAGAACAGCAAGAGGTTAGAGTGAGGCACAACTGCTTTGAATGAGATGAGCCAGCAGCTCATGAGAAAAGACGGAGAGGGGAGCTGAGGAGATAAAGGCTGTGAAATTTCCCAGAGAAAGCTGCAAAATTGGGAAGGCTCTGTTAGGATGCCTAGGCCATCTCCTGTTGCTGCCCAAAGAGCTCATAGGAAAAATGACAGGTATTAGGAGCATAACATAATTGATCACTTGAGAGATGTGACTTGATATTTTTTAAAAAATAAAAACAAAGTTATATTGAGAGCCTACTATGTCCAGGCATCGTGGAAGTTTGCCAGAGACAAAACTAAAGTGAGAAGAAGACAATGAAAAGTTTACCCTTCATAATGCTTGCAGGTCAGTAAGATGTAAGAAAAGGAAATGTCCTGTATGCAAATGCCTCTTCACATCCGTTTGATTGATATCCTATGTGATGGAATCCACTCAAATCTTCAAGTAGCACCACTCCTGTGCTACTTTGTTTCCTGGTTGTCATTTTGCTTTTAACCTCAGCCTGGCACAGACTCTTTGAATATTGGCCTGGTTTCCTAGAGTTAAGCTGAATAGTCATGTCTTGATGCTGTCACACTTGAGGGAAGGTATGAGGGAAGTGGCATGGACGGATCTTGTCCCTGGTATATTATATACTGACATCATCTGGAAGAAAGAGTCATGTTTCTGAGTATGTTCAGTTCCCATTATAAAGGCATCCCTGTTCTCTCTCTCTCTCTCTCTCTCTCTCTCTCTCTCTCTCTCTCTCTCTCTCTCTCTGTGTGTGTGTGTGTGTGTGTGTGTGTGGAGAGAGAGAGAGAGAGAGAGAGAGAGAGAGAGAGAGAGAGAGAGAGAGCATCAAATCCATTGTTTCAGTGTCTTGGAAGAGGAGGCCCACAGACAAGATATAGGAGTGATTTCATTTGACAGAACCAAGTGAAAATGACATTTCTAGGTGAGTAAAGAAATGCCCAAAGACAGGAGACAGGAGAACTAGGGCAGACCCATGGACTCTTAAGTAGCTAAACTTGACTGTAGCTGAGAGTGGATGATGAGAACAGCTCTAAGTGTGGAAGAACTTGATACCTTAGGCAGCCATGGTAGGTGCTGACTGTACATATCTGTTCATTCTTCTTGAGTAGAAGCAGCTCTTGAGAAGCAGGGGCCAGCCCCACTGGAGGTGGCTCCAGGTCCTTTCATCCTAAAGATCTTGTCCTTCACTCTGGGTGGGGCATGGAATTTGAGATTCTGAAAATGCTTAGTGAAATCACAATTAATTTAGCTTGGCTTCAAGTTGCCCTGTATTGAAGACTGCAATCCTGATAAGTTAGGGCTATCTTTGACTCACCATGGCTTTCTTACTGGGATGTGATTTTCTATGCTGTCTTTGGCCCTTCTAAATTATTCACAGGTTTGGTTTATCCATATAGACCTCTAAAGACATTTCTGTGGATAATTGTTTCAGTCTTCAACAGATAATCTGGATTAGGGAACAGCAAATTTTCCTCTGTTCCAGCATGCAAAGCATCTCCTTCCCATGACCTGGCAGATACAAGAAGAAGGAACTGTGGGAGGTCTTGGATTCTTTTTGTTAAAGAGATGGGTGTAGACACCAGAAACGGGCCCTTGTGTTACTTATCTATGGCATAATCTCCTCAAACCTGCTTGGGAAGGTGTTTACCTTGCCTACCAATTTGAAGAACAGATAGGACAGGATCAAAAGCTTTAAAAGAATAAAAATACTTTACAGCAGCCATTTTCTCTCTGCCTTTGTGACCTTGCAAAGAAAGTAATGTTAGGCCAGTTCAACTTCTTTCTTCCTTAGTCTTGCTAGTTTTTTCCTGCTGGTATCTCATTGGGTGTTTTTCTTACCCTATAGGATTATGCCAGAGATCATCTCTAGTAAGTCATTAGTATTAACTTCTAATTAACAAAATATTATAAAGTTATATAGCTTATATAGCATAAGGAACCAAGTTGCCTTGCTTTTGAGTGATATGAACTGCCCTATGTCTTTGAGGGGCAAACTCCTGTGTGAACACACATTCAAGGCATCTTTTCTTTTGGTTTAGCTCAAACTTGTAGGAAAAAGAAAGCAAGGGACTCCACCAGCCCAGTATTATAATTGAAATTAACCATGGCAAGAAGAATTCTTGCTTACCATCTTATCATCCTAAACATGAAAAACTTGATGGTTTTGACCTGGGAATGTCAAGGATGTGTTCAGCATCTTTCCTTCCTGAACTAGGACCTCAAACCGGGCATGCTTGGGCATCTCTTCCTTATGCTTACTGTGCTCAGGAATATACCCACACCTAAAGTGCTTTCCAATATGAATACATATAGGCTCCCATAGGAAACCTCCAGGCTTCCTTTGTTTGGGGGAGGGTATTGCTTTGGAAATTTCCCCCTGAGCTCCTTACCTCTACTCTTAAAAAAAAAATCAAAGAGGCTTTTGTCTATCTCCTTAAGTGAATCATGCATACATTTTTCTAAGGACAATTCTGATTCTTTTTAATCAGTCTTCTGTTTTTTATATTTATTTCGTTTATTTATGTATATCTCTGTGCCTGCTTATCTGTACATGCATCATGTAGGTGCAAGTGTCAGAGAGGATCAGGAGAGGTTTTGGACCCCCTCCCCCTAGAACTGGAGTTACAGGCTATTGTGAACCACGTAATGTGGGTGCTGGGAACAAAGCTAGAGCCTCTGGAAGACCAGCAAGTAGTCTTAACCACTGAGTCGTTTCTCCAGCCCCTTAATTACAGTCTTCATAGTGTCTTGTTGCTACAAAGAATACACAAGCTCTGATGTAGCAGGTCAGCCCTTTGGAAGTGGAGATGATCAGAGTGACTGTCTCTGAGTGACTCTGAAGTCGCTGACATAAACGGTACAAGTGACGGGTATAAGGCCCCCAAATGTACCCTACTTCTCTAGTTTATTTTCTTCTTCTAAGTTACAGCACTTGAAATGTTTCTTCCAAAGCAACACCTAGTTTACTCCTTTTTCTTCTAGAGAGACCACATTCCTCCTCTTCAGCTATTTCCCATTGGAATAACCCTCACTCCCACTGTGTCACTCTTCACTCTCTGTTTCCTCCTAGATTTCAATCTGAAGTGATTTTCACCTTGGTAGAATTGCAATACATTTGTGCAATGGTAGACCTCCATCCATTGGGAGAAACTCTGGTGGCTTTTGCTGTTGTTGCTTGAGGATAGGTTTGAACACAGTATGTACTTGAAGATGACCTTGAACTCCTGATGCTTCTGATTCTACCCACTAAGTGCTGAGATGACAGGTTACTGTGAAGTGCAGTGAGGGTTTAGAATCACCTAACATCTTGAAAATCCTTGAAAATCCTGAACCCTTCTAAAGGAGTTTAATTCAAAATGGTATCAGACTGGGTAGTATTGACTGGCTTCCCATCAGCCCTCAGGGACTAGGGATTGAACCTAGAACCTTGTGCATGCTAAGCAAGTGCTCTACTGCTGAGCCATATCACCTTAAACACATATTTTAGGGTTACCAATAGATTCTGATGGGTAACCGAGGATTGGAGCCACTGGTCTAACCCGGAAAGAATCAAAAGGAGTGTTGGGGTCTTTCATGGGATGCTGCCGTAACCTGAGGTTCTGATACATGCACAGAGTAACCACCTCCCCTTATTTCCCCAGATGGTGCTCCTGGCCAGATGTGAGGGGCACTGCAGCCAGGCATCACGCTCTGAGCCCTTGGTGTCCTTCAGCACTGTCCTCAAGCAACCTTTCCGTTCCTCCTGCCACTGCTGCCGACCCCAGACCTCCAAGCTGAAGGCTCTGCGTCTGCGTTGCTCAGGGGGCATGCGACTTACTGCCACTTACCGGTATATCCTCTCCTGTCACTGTGAGGAGTGCAGCTCCTGAGGCTTGCTGCTGGTTGGCTTTCTGGCTGGCACAACCACAGGAACAGTTCAACTATCCAGAGAAGGACTGGCAAGAAAAAAGAGTTAAGGCAGATAAAGATGGAGCAAGTCCCACAGGATTGTGTATAGTCTAGTCCTAAAGAGTCAATGTGCTTTCGACAGAAAGTGACTCTGGTAACTCGTTTTCCATTCCCATATCCTTTCCCTGAAAGAATTTCTTTTGGTTACTTTTCCGATTCAGGCATTTCCCCTGATGGCTCTGAATGTGGTTTGGGTTTCTGACAATTCTACATTAGTGGGAAAATGTGGGGGCCCTGTGCAAGAGTGTATCAGGCCTTCTATATTTGGTGCATATTTGGGAAGAATTTACCCAACTCTTCTTAAGAGGTCTTCAGTTGTTTCACCTTGTCGTTTTGGTCTCAGATTTGCCTCAAAAGGTTACCACTTTCAAGTTCTGGACACCAAGTCCGTGGATATGTTTAGTGAGGTTTACTCACCAACAGCTAACTGCTACTAAAATAACTAACACATGGGTTCTTTTATGTGACAGCACAACTCCTGACAGCTATGGTTATCATTCAGAAACAACTTAAGGGGTAGAAAGGTGGCGTAAGCAATTTATAATCTGAAGGCTTTTGCAGGTAAATGATGGCAAAATTTGTGAAGAATCAGGCTTTCAAAGATTCTCACACACATACACTCAGATGGGTCCTGAGCTGACTCTGGAGAAGGCATACACTTCTAGTGGCATGGAGAAAACACCATACTCATAACTGAGAATTAGTCATACATGTAGGAATCTATTTTGTGGATGTGCAATAGCTTCAGCCATGTCTTGAGTATCATTCCCTAACATCCACCTGTCTATGTGAGGCTTGTTGCCATAGTGGTGGCTTGGCTTATCCTCTGAAAATTTCGTTCCAATATATTTTTGGTCCTTGAGGCTCAAATTTTGAATTCTCCCCCTGTTTTGGAATAAAAATAGATTACCTTCAAAATTTTGGCTGTGTCAGTATTGTTATTTCCTTCCCCTCCTCCTTCTCATCCTCCTTTTTTCTTCCTCCTTTCTTCTTTAAGAGCCTTCTGTGACGTGGACATAAGATCAACATAACCACTGTTTGGACATATCCAAGAATGTCCAAGTGTGGACAATATAATGGAAAATGAGTTCCAGAATGCATAATGGGAATTAAAAAAAAACAATATACTGTGGTGGGTGGGCTTTGCTGTTGGTGTCCAGTTTTAGCACAAAATTTGATGTGTTCTGACTTCCTTGGGTACCATGGTGTGAAATAGAAATGTTTCATCCTTTTTAGTCACTTCATTTTTCTTAGAAGAGATTAAATATCCGTAAGTCAGGTCAACAGATCCGGCGGGACTGAGTTCATAAACAATAGTTTCTGTGCCATTGAAGTCTGCGCTCCAAATCTAATGATGCTACTATGATCCTCCTCAGCACTGCAGAAACTGTAACATTAGCATAACTTTATGTCCACTACAGGAACCTCATTGTGAACCCCAACATGAAAATTTAGTTTCCAGGGCAGCCTTGACACCCCACTGTCCTGACCAAGCAGAAATGATAATGCTCCACACTGCTAACACAACTAATCCATGAATTATTTTTTTGTGCAGAGATGATGATTTTCTAAACTCTTTGGCCCCATTTCCACATGATTTTATGAAAGCTATCAGGGTTAAGATTGTATTCATGGCTTTGAAACAGAATTTTTTTAAAATCCTGAAGTTGATTTTAACCTTTGCCATGATGGAGTCAGCTAGTTCACTGAATTGGAAAATGTCCTCATCCTGAAAGCAAATTTGAAATGGCAATTTGGACCATTTTATGAAGAGAAAATTGTCATATGAAGAACTAAATCTAACAGTGAAAGTTATGTAGTTATACAACCCTGTGTTTGAGATAGGGTTTTGTTCTATTTCCCAAGATGGCCTTGAAATCTGAACCCTCTTGTCTCAGCCTCCAGAGTGCACTGCCATATTCAGATAACGAAAGGCCTTACTTTTGACCAGACTAGTGGATGTCTTTCCTGTTGCTAATCAAAAATAAAAACATGGCTGGAGAGATGGCTCAGTGATTACTACTCTTTCAGAGAAAGAGTTTGGACCTCAGCACCAACATCAGGTGGCTTACAAATGCCTGTAACTTAAACTTTGAGGGATTCAGCTCCTTTGTGGCTTCCATGGGCAAGCATCCATACACAGACAGACAGACAAATAAAAATAAAATAAATATTTTTATTTAAGTAGAAATGACACCTCTAGCTTTAAAGTGTCTCTTCTTGGCTTTGACATGTCATTTGACTTTGAGAGTCTATACCGTAACCCAACAAAGTCCAGTCTTCTTAAGTGTGTAGGACTGGAGTAGGAGGGTGTCATATGACTCATAGCTTCTAAAATATCCAGAAGCCATGGAAAAGGACCAATTCAAGTTTCATTATGTGTTCCACCATTAAATCTTCCTGCATAATAACCAGAAAACACTAGGAGCATTTGAGGACCTTTGGTGAGAATCCAACATCCTATGTAATTATATGGACAAAAAAGATGCCTGCATAAGTCCAGGGACTTGAATTTGGAACTGTAGTCTAAACCCCCTGCTCCCCACATCCATGAATGGTTCCCTTCCCCCCACCAGTCAATAGCACCCTATTCTTTTTATAATCTTGTATGGTAAGAAGAATGGATAAGCTGAAAAGACTATTGGGAGACTGAATGAAGTTTAATGGCAACATACCAAAGCTGAGAAGGAAAAAAAATAATTCTATTTTCCCCCTAAAGACCTTAAAATAGCCCTGGGAACCCAGAGAATTAAGATGTTATTGAATATTAAGTTACTATGGAATTTGTACTAAATCTTTAAAAAAAAATTAAACATATTTAGGCCTATTTTAGTGTTTACCCCTAAGGATGGAGAAAGAACCAAATGAAAACATTGATCACTTATGACTATTATTCCTGGAATGCCTAAGGAATGCTTACTTGCCTTCTCCATTTTGTGCATGAAAAAAAGAAATTAAAATGTGTTACAGTTTTTATAGCTTGCATCTTAGAAATCTATGTTAACTCATAATACTGGAGGAAAGAATTCCTGGAAATTGATCCAAGTCTCATCATTTATGAACACTTAATAATAGTAATAATAATAAGCTATTACTGGAATGGAAGAGAAAGAATCTCATGAACTTATATGATTTCCACATCCTGGTTTCCCAAACATATTTCTTGGGCCTTATATGTATAGTAAGATCTTAAATTTTCTCCAGAAATTTAGAATGAAGGACAGGCCAACCTGTTTGTTTGTTTGTTTGTTTGTTTGTTTGTTTTACTGACGAAAGGACAGTTTAATTTCTCTTAAACTCAAGTGCTTACTTACCTACCCAGTATATTACTTATTGTTAGACAGAGCAGGCTGTGTGTGAATCAGGCAAGGGGATTGTTGGCGTAAATATATTTCTCCATCGTGACTTAGGGGGAATTGAAATATGGATTTGCTTTTGGTTACTTCCTCAGGCCCCACTGAAACATGACCCTTAAGAAAGTGAGCTGCTTACTAGAGAAGACCAAGTGTGTTGGCACCAGAAGACGGGAATATGGCTGAAGAATAAGAATTAGGTCAGAGGAGAAAGCATATTCTGCTGCTGGTGTCACCTTTGTGGCTCTAGAGTAAAATACATCCTGGTGAATAGATGCACTTGCTCTTTTTTAGGAGCTAGAACAATGGAGCATCTTGTGGCTTGGAAGAATTTTACATGTAACTGTATCAAAACACTGGAGGAAGAGCTTTTTGTTTAGTAAAAAGTTGTGTCCATACATAAGTAGGTACCCAGCCACACTTGGTGAAAGACATTATTTCATAAAAAGATAACATGGCATGCCAAAATGTATACGTTAGAGTCCTCTGCCTTCCTCTAAGTCACACTATGTGAATAAAACATTTTAGTCTACCATAAGTCTACAAGAGCACAGGTGTGAATAAAACATTTTAGTCTACCATGAGTCTAACCAAGCACGGGTCTTTTCTTTTATCCCATAGAAAATATGATATGAAATGCCTTGCTAAGAGCATTCTGTATCCCAAAAGATCAATTCTACCTTTCTATGTGGTAAACAGACATTTAAAATTGAACAACTATAGCAAACATGGAAGTGCTCCAATGAGATTCACCTTCAAACAAGGGGCTGTTACCTCACTTGTCAACCTCCTAGGGGCCTCCTCAGTTTCAGAGATACCTTTCCTAAGGGGGAGAAGCTCATCCAGTGCTAAACAGAGGCCTGCCTCCATTGGCCCAGTGAAGGAATAGTACTGGCTCCAGACCTGTCCAGAGTGTTCGCTTTGTAACTGTGTGTGCTTCTCTTTACAGGAGTGCTTATCTCTAATAAATAGTAGCACAGCAAACTCAATTAGTAGCTTTTTTAAACCTATATTTGGATAGAACCCATATAGTCTCATTGGACAACACATAATAGTATATCGAGCTGGGTGTTGTGCCACACATCTACAATCCCAGGATTTAGAAGATTGGGGTAGGAAATTTTTGAGATGGAAGCCAATCTGGGGCACATAACAAGTTCCAACCTAGCCTTGGCTGTATAGCAAGACCTTGTCTCAAAACAAACAACAAAAACCAGTTTTTTCATATCCTTTAAATGCAAGATTTAAAGTGTGTGCCAGTACTCAACCACGTCAGCAAGAATTCCAAATGCTAGAGATATTGAGGTGATAACGTCACAGACTTTTTATTCTTTTTGTTTTTTTAAAGTATATTTAATATAAGAGATCAGTTTGTCTGACATTTGATAAACACAGTAACTGACACAAGATATGCAATCAAGGATACATTGTGACTTTGCATTCCAGCGTCCATAAAAAAGAAATGATTTCTGACAATAAAATGCCCTGTGATATCCCATTCCTGTTTGTATCCAGTGACCCAGTTTTTTCTGCATCCTTCAAATATGGTAAAGTTGAAATTAATAATCACAGTCTTCATACAAAACGTCAAAAAATCTGTAGCCAGTTTTTCTCCTACTCCAGAGATCAAGAATCACAGTGAAAGCAAAATACTATCTCTGTTCTCTATATCTGTCTCTGTCTCTGATTCTGCTGATTTTGTCACCATTGCCTTCCTTCCACCATATTATTTATCTGTGCAGTTTCTCACGGAGATGAGAAAAAGACATCAAATACTCTGGAGCTGGAGTTACAGAGGGTTGCATGCTGGGAACTGAACTGAGTCCCAGAAAGTTTCATTCCCTTCAAAATGATCACTGGAACAAATATGGACATGATTGTCTCAAAGTGTAGATAAAATGTCTGTGATGCATATGTGTTCTCAAAATGAAGTTAAGGTAAGAAGTTCTGTATTCATATGAAATCTCACTTGCTAAACCTTGTTTGTGGTTTCAAATGACTAAACTTATAGAAATGCCTTCTCATCAATCTTTTATGCATTCTATTATATATTTATACCCTTAATCATATTATATGTGATTTTCCCCCCTTTTTGTTGGTGTATTTCCTTCTCTTTTCATAATTAGATTCTACAACCACACTTCATGAATCTTTAGGCAGCCATTGTTAAAAGACACCATCAGAAAGCACAACACTAATATAGACTCCGGTTTGAGCAAATCACAGAAGGCATGTAGTCCAATGCACATCGTTTCTATAGGGTGTGACCTTCTAACATGTGCTCACATCACTGACCAATGCTATGCTTTTGATTCTTCTTGTAGGAATCAAGATGGACTATTAAATGTACATTTACACTAGGGTTTACTGGTTTTGGAACCAATATAGTATGAATTTCCCTGGTTCTTTGTCTACCCCTCCCTCAGTGCAAAGTGTTCTCAACTGAATAGAAAGAGTGTAAACTCTAGGACCTTGTTGCTTCATATTCTGCTGCTAACCATGTGACTTAAGCAAGTTCCTAGTCCTCTGTGGTATGTGTGTGTGTGTGTGTGTGTGTGTGTGTGTGTGTGTGTGTGTGTGTGTGTTGGCTTCAACATCTTTAAGACAGAGATGAAGAAAATAAAAGTAAGTTTTCTGGCATTATATTGAGGTCATATGTAAAGACCTGAAACTACACTTGACACTAAGTAAGCACTCCTGAGTAACCATTAGCAATGGTTCCTATTCAAGCACTCATAACCTTAATAAGCTGTTGTTCCTCAAGTATAGCTTTAGTTAAGCTGAATGTTATTTTTAGTGAATTTTTCCAGCAAAATTTTAGTATATATTAAACTTTTATTGCATTATTTCTTAAGCTTCTTATTCTCTTACACTATGATAAAAGTTTCTATTTAAAAGAACGAAGTACTGAACTGATAGGAAAAAATTAGAGTTCATTGTTCTTCCATAGACTATTTTTATCCTGTGTACTCTGCCTTCAAGTTACAGTCATGTAAGTGACAGAAAATGCTTGAGATCAATTTTGTGCCCACCTACATGCGTAATCACACCTCAAACAATGAAATATGAAATTTCTCATTACTTCTTCTAGGAAATATTCTTATTCTTAGGTAAGTTCATGACCTTCACTTCTTCCTATTATCCAACTATTCTCCAAAGTTGCACTCACCCCTTAATGACTTCTGTTAAAGAAGTCTGCAAGTTCTGCAAGAGATTTGATTGAAGAACCTCATAAAAGAAAAATACATTTTCTTTTGTTCTTTTTGGAGGTGCTAGGTATGGAATTCAGGGCCTTGCATAACACTGGAAGGTGTTCTATCCATGAGTCACACTCTTTTTTTTCCCCTATGGGAAAATATTTATATTTATTCATTTTTTAAAATTTTCATCTTTAATTTTTTTAATTAATTTATTCTTGTTACATCTCAATGGTTATCCCATCCCTTGTATCCTCCCATTCTTCCATTCCTCCCATTTTCCCCTTATTCCCCTCCCCTATGACTGTTCCTGAGGGGGATTTCCTCCCCCCTGTATATGCTCATAGGGTATCAAGTCTCTTCTTGGTAACCTGCTGTCCTTCCTCTGAGTGCCACCAGGTCTCCCCCTCCAGGGGATATGGTCAAATGTGAGGCATCAGATTACGTGAGAAAGTCATATCCCACTCTCCACTCAACTGTGGAGAATGTCCTGTCCATTGGCTAGATCTGGGTAGGGGTTTAAAGTTTACCGCCTGTATTGTCCTTGTCTGGTGCCTTAGTTTGAGCGGGACCCCTGGGCCCAAATCTGCCTATCATAATGTTCTACTTGTAGGTTTCTAGGACCCTCTGGATCCTTCTACTTTGCTATTCTCCCATGCTTCTCTCATCTAGAGTCCCAATAGGATGTCCTCCCCTCTGTCCCAGTTTCCTGGTAAGTGAAGGCTTTCATGGGACATGCCCCTTGGGCTAGTACACAGATATAAGTGAGTATATACCATTTGAGTCTTTCTGCTTCTGGGTTAACTCACTCATTATGATCATTTCTAGCTCAATCCATTTGTCCACAAATTTCGGGAAATCCTTGTTTTTAATAGCTGAGTAATATTCCATAGTGTATATGTACCACAATTTCTTTATCCATTCTTCTACTGGTGGACTCTTAGGCTGTTTCCATGTTCTAGCTATTATGAATAAGGCAACTATGAACATGGTTGAGCATATGTCCCTGTTGTGTGGTAGTGCATCTTCTGGGTATATTCCAAGGAGTGGAATAGCTGGGTCTTGAGGAAGCCCTATTCCCAGTTTTCTGAGATAGCACAGATAGATTTCCAAAGTGGCTGTACTAGTTTGCATTCCCACCAGCAAGGAAGGAGTGTTCCTCTTTCCCCACATCCTCGCCAGCATGTGGTGTTCCTTGAATTTTTGATCTTAGCCATTCTGATGTGTGTAAGATGGAATCTCAGAGTTGTTTTGATTTGCATTTCCCTGATGACTAAGGAGGTTGAGCATTTCTTTAAGTGTTTCTCAGCCATTTGATATTCCTCTGTTGTGAATTCGCTGTTTAGTTCCAAGCCCCATTTCTCAATTGGGTTATTTGGTTTGGTGGTTTTAGTTTCTTGAGTTCTTTATATATTTTGGATATTAGACCTTTGTCAGATGTAGGGTTGCTGAAGATCTTTCCCCAGTCTGTAGGCTGTCGCTTTGTTCTGTTGACAGTGTCTCCTGCCTTACAGAAGCTTCTCAGCCTCATGAGGTCCCATTAATTAATTGTTGACATTGAGGCCTGGGCTGTTGGTGTTCTGTTCAGGAAGTTGTCTCCTGTGCCAATATGTTCCAGCTGAGCCACACTCTTAACCTCAATTTTAGGCTTAAGAATAGAGAAAGTCAGCCAGGCGCAGTCGTGTACACCTTTAATCCCAGCACTTGGGGAGGCAGAGGCAGGCAGATATCTCTGAGTATAAGGCCAGCCTGGTCTACAGGGTGAATCCAGGACAGTCAAGGCTACACAGAGAAATCCTGTCTAGAAAAAAAAAATGAACCAAACAAGCCAAATCAAACCAACCAACTAGACAAACAAACAAACATATACCCCCAGAAAGTCAGAAAGAATGTGTTCTATCATCTTATGGTAAAGAGGATTGTAGCAAATAACACACATTTATACATGAGATATTTAGTTAACTTCTTTTTCTTTCCCCCAAAATAGTACAACTCTATTTTTACTATTAATTTTTTTATTTATATAGTATTCTGCCTGCAGGCCAGAAGAAGGCACCAGATCCCATTATGGATGATTATGAGCCACCATGTGGTTAGCTGGGAATTGAACTCAGGACCTTTGGAAGAATAGACAGTGCTCTTAACCTCTGAGCCATCTATGCAGCCCCTAGTGCAACTCTTGATTGGTGTCAGTCAGCATTTTCTAAAAAGCAGCCCAATTACAGAATGCCACACATTTGTATCTCTTCCATTCATGTCCGTTTTCCCCACACAGTAGCCACTTATCCAGAAAGCTTTATAGAACGTCTTTCATTTAAATCAACTGTAGTTAAAATAGGAAAATCACATTTTATTATTATTAAGTCAGTGTTGCTTTATAGAAATAAACCTTGACCTACATATATTATACTATACTGTCTTAGTTGTCTTATTTTTATAAATTAAAAACATTAGTGACTCTGGTACCAGAATCCTGTTCAGAAAATTCTTTCTTGTGCCAATAAAGTTCAAGTGCATTTCATACTTTCTTTTCTGTCAGATTCATGGCATCAGGTCTTGTGTTGGGGGTCTTTGATCCTTTTGGAGTTGAGTTTTATGCAGGGTGAGAGCTGGAGGACTAGTTTCATACTTGGACATGTAACCACCCAGTTTGACCAGCACCATTTGTTGAAGACAGTCATTCCTCCAGTGGCTATATTTTGGTTTCTTTGTCAAAAATCAGGTTTCAAAAAATGTGTGGAATTATGTTGGTGCTTCAGTTCTATTCCACTTATCAATATGCCTGTTTTTTAATATCAAACCATGCTATTTTTATTCCAATAGCCCCATAGTATAACTTAAAATCAGGGGCAGTGATACCGTTAGTAGTTATTTAATTGATCAAGATTAGTTGGATTATCCTGTTTTTGTTGTTCTTGGTTTTCAGTTTGGGATTTTCAAATGAAAATTTGTCAATTTCTGTGAAGAATTGCACTGAAAATCTGGTGCAGATTGTATTGAATCTGTAAATTGCTTTTGGCAGGATGACCATTTTCACAAAGTTGATCTTACCATTGGAGGCCTTTCTATCTTCTGGTGACTTCTTCAATTTCCATTTTACAGTGTCTTAAAGATTTTTACTATGTAAATCTTTTCATATCCTTAGATTCATTCCACAATTTTTGAAGTTACTGTGAATGATATCCTTCTGTATAGCAAAGAACTTCATCATTTTCATGATGAAGATCATCATCAGAGGTAGCCCACAAAACAGGAAAAATATTTACTAGTTGCATAACTGACAGAGGGTTAGTATCTGGAATATACAAAGAACTCAAAATATGAATCATCAGGAAAGCAAGAAAATGCAAATAAAAATGGGACAAGGATATAAAGAGAAAGTCCTCAAAGTATGAAACACAAATAGCCAAGAAACATTTTAAAAATATTCAAGATCCTTAACCCTCAGGGAAATGCAAATTAAAACTACTTTGAGATTTCATCTTAGTCCAACCAGAATGGCCCATATCACAAAAACAAATGACAGCAGATGCTAGGGTGGATATCAGGAAAGGAAAACACTTATTCACTACCGATGGGAGTGCGAACTGTTTAACAACCATTATATAAGTAAGTCTGGAAGTTCCTCAAAAAGCCAGAAATAGTTATACAATATGATCTATCTATACCACTTTTAAGCAAATACTAAAAGAACTCCCTATGCTACTTTAGAGATACCTGCTCATCCATGTTCACTGCTACCCAATTCACAACAGCTAGTAAATAGAAACACCTAGGCATTGATCAACCAATGAACAGACAATAAAAATGTAGTACATTTCCACAATGGGATGCTATTCAATAGCTGTTTTTTAAAAATACAAAATTTGCTGGTGAATGGATAGATGCATAAACACTTATATCGAGTGAGGTGGCCCGGAAAAATGAAAGACAAATGTTACACTTTCATCTCTGGATGTTAGCTTTGAATCTTCAGATCTGTGTGTTCCATTTGAAATAACCATAGCCTTTTTGGAGGCGGGAAGTTAAAGGAAGAGGAGATAAAACACATTTGTATAAAAGATTAAAGGGAAATACTGGAACAGAAAGGGTTAGATAGGAATAAGAAATGGAGGGACAGGATAAAGGAAGGAGTAGGGGGGCATAATTAACACTAAAGGTTTTTGAAAAATTCACGTGGAAACCTACTACTATAGAAATTTCCTAAAATATATACATATACATATTCCTGTAGCTTTACCTATCCCTATACCCATACCCATACATACAAATACATATATATATATATATGTATATATATATATATATATATATATAATAGTTTTAATGGCATCACCTACAATGGGGGAAACAGTACCCAACTATATAATTTATGCTAGTAAATACAAACTCCAAAGTCAGAAATGAATTATCTCCTTTTGAGTTATTAGCCAACGGGGTTACATAGACCCTTTCCCCCTAAGAAGTATGGATATTGCTCATACTCTTTACTACTTTTCCAAATTTGATGGTAAGGCCCTATTCCTGAAGACAGCACACACTTGAGTCACAGAACATGGGTAAATCAAGCTAAGATTCACCTGAAGGATCTCTATCAGCCGGGGTGGTAGCACACGCCTTTAATCCTACCACTCAGGGAGACATAGGCCAGTAGATAGTTGTTGAATTTGAGGCCAGCCTGGTTTACAGAGTGAGTCTATGACAGCCAGGGATATACACAGAGAAACCCTGTCTTGAAAAAAAAAATCTATCCCTACTGATTAGTTTCCATTGTGATGGAAGGCTACCAGATGCATCCTATCAGAAGAGAGAAACAATCATCAGTTATACCCAGCTGTGAGCCCTAGAAACTATAATGATTGCCCTGTCAAGATATAGCCACTGATAGACTAATGGCAGGAATGTTATGGGAATAAACAACCACTTTCTGATCAGGTTGAGTCTGATCAGGTATGATGAGTTGAAATCATACCTGACACTATCAAAAGGACCAAGAACCTGTGGCTAGATAGGGCATAGGTCCTAGGACAGAACCCAATTCTGCTGCTTCACTAAATGAACACAACAATAAAATAACTCCTAACCCCTTATTACTATTCACAGCGAACAGCATACCTCTCAACCCTCACCAGAGAAAGATGACGTGACCCCTGATAGGTAGAGTACATGATGGCAGACCCCACCCTACTTCCAGGACTAGTTGGGCAACATAAACTGGAACATAAAATGGGAACATAAAAAAGAAAAGGAGGAGGAGTGAGAAGAGGAGAAACAGAACTCAAATCTGAGTGGGTAGGAAGAGTAGAGAGGGTGGTTGTGAGGAGTTGGGGGAGGGAACAATATGATCAAAATATATTGTGTGACGTTCTTAAAAAATTAATAAAAATGTGGCCTTAAGAAGTGAAAACAAGGGAAGGTGTGATGGTACACAATGTTGTAATCTCAGCACTGAGGATGATGGCTTTGAGAAAAGCTTGGGATACATAGTGAGCTCCAGGCCACCTTGGTCTACACAAAAAGGATCTGTCTCAAAAACTAAAACACACACACACACACACACACACACACACACACACACACACGCACACGCACGCACATGCACACACACACACAGACACAATCAATATTAATGTTAAAACATGGGTCATTCAGTCCAACATCTGAAATATTATTGTTTCAATATGTCAACAATATGAAAGATAGTAATGAAACATTGCATATTTTTATATCAACTCTCTAAAATCTGATACGCATTTAAAACTCAGCACATATCAACTGATGCTCTCTACATTTGTGAGATTTCATGGATACACTGAAAGCACTGGAAAAAAGGAGCAGGTAAGTTAGACAAGATAAAGATCAAGAGCAAAGAGCATAGGCTGGCAAATCATGGGTGAAATATAATTTTCCATAGTCCCAGGCCAGAAAACAGTTCCTTAGGATTTCAGGGACTGTTGTCAAGGCCTACAAGTCCCTAAAAAGTCAGAACCCTACTGCACCTGGCCCTGCCACTGAACAACTGTGATCCTAAGTGAGTCTCTTCAACTTTTAAAATTACCTTAGACCAGATTTCAAACATGTCTTCTTGTACACACAAACACACAGAGAGGAAGGAAGAGAGGGAGAGACGTGCCTCCAATAACATCTGTTTTCAAGATAATAGTACTTTTAAAAAGACACTCTGTTCCTCTTTTATTTTCATCACTAAAAATTTACATTTTTACTTATTGGCTTTCTCTAATTTTCTTTTTTTATTCCAAGGGTGTGCCTGGGGCCAGGTGGCTATAGCTCCACGAGAACGCACTCACTTATCATGTGTGAGGGCCTGGGTTCCCCCCAGCATTGCAACAAAGCAAAACAAAACAAAAGAAATAAAGTAAAGAGCTTCAGAAAAGGTGTGTTATATGAATGATTCAAAATGGGAGTAGTCAAGTCCTTATCCTGAAACATCATTATGCCAGCCTGTTATTCCCTCTTCCTGAGGCAGGGGGACTGGAAGTGGCAGTTGCTAGGCAACACCCACTGCTCATCAGCTTCTCATTTGGCTCTGTGAACATTGCTTGCATCCCCAGTACAATAATTGGGCACTGTCTTAATTAATTTATACCCCAAAAGAAGATTTTTAAAAATGATTGTTATCTAGTAATCTCATTAAAATAATACTTTAAATAGGGACCCAGTGGCACAGGCTTGAAGTTCTAGCTGTTTGGGTGAGAGTGAAATAAAACAATCTTAAGCAAAATACCTGCCTGAGCAACTTAGTGAGGCTGTGTCTGAAAATAAAAAGTAAAAAGTGGTCAAGGATGTGACTTAGTAGTGGATTACTAGACTACTATGCATGAGGCTCGAGGTTTACCTACCAAAACCACAAATGTGCAAATATGCTTTGACATACATATGTTTTTAAATCAACATCAGAACTTAGTTAACTTTATTATGCCATGTAGTGTGGTTTTGATGGTGCTATATGTAGCATTCAATCTAAGAAAATATTTTTTTTAGTGGTGAGGATGGGAACTTTGGGCCCTTGAGGTTTTTTTTTTAATGGAAAAGGTGTTGCATTTTTCTTTTTGTTCCTCCCATCTTAGTCTTCCTCTCTCTTTCTTTTTAAAAAGGTTCAAGAAACAGAAGGATGGGAGGGACAAAGGGTAGCTCAGGGGTGGGTGTGTCAGTCATCCCTTTGTTTTTGTCTACTGAAAGCTGGAAACATGCCAGGCTGTTTGAGGAGGGAAAAAAAAGAGAGATGGGGGCTTTTAGGTTGAGTGCTCATCCATAATTGAGTTGCTTAGTAGTAAGCATCAAAGACAAACTACAATCACTCTGATAGCAAAAGCCCTCAGATGCTGAGATGGAGTGGGGTCCTGCAGGGCCCATGACAGGAAGCAGTGAATAGGAATCACATTTAGAAAGAAAAAGGCTAGTCATTGAGCTCCATGTCAGAGGACACTGGCCATCCTGTTGGTTACTCCTGAGACTTAGAATCAACCTGGTCCACCTGTATTCCTAAACAAGAGGCTTTAGCCTTAAGCAGGAGACTCTGATTTTAAGGTAAGAAAACTATGACCTCATTTATAGCATTTTTTTTTTACTCTGCATCAAGTATAATACTATGTACAGTGGGCATGAGACTGAATTTAATCCTCTCAACAACTCTGCTGTTAACCACATGTGCAGCCATAAAATGCAGGGCTTAAGAGAAATGCCATCACTTGTCCAGAGGCTGAGGACCAGTAAGGGGCAGAAGGTAACTTTAAGCCCAGATCTGTTTGTGAATATTCATTTTTCTTTTCTGCTTCATCCACCCTACATTTCTGTGCATCCCCTCATTTGACCCTCCAACAGAGTGAGTTCCAACAGATAACTACATTGCAAGGAGGAATTGGGTCCAGGTCAGTTTGTTTTAGAATCTCCTACCATTGAAGTAGGTCATCAGATGAGTCTTATTTCTAAATGGTTGTTGGGAGCACTCCAGCTTCTAGGAACTTCAGGGACAACGGAGAACTACTGGGGCCCCTGTAAACTTCACAAGGAAATTTTAAGTCAGATTTTTTTTCTTGGCTTTGACTTCAAAGGGTTTGTATGAAACTTGTCAGAGCTTAAGAAATGTACAATCAGACACTGGCCCAGAGTGTTTTATGTCATCCTCTTCAATGACATGAAATAAAAGTAGGAGATAGACATTTCTATCACCTTCCCAGATCACACTGATGTCAAGAGAGGAAAAGGCCTCAGTGATATTCCAGAAAATGACCTTGTACTCCAGATTAGAAGCTCTGAGAGGTTCACGTCACAAACCTAGCACCCAGCAAAGTAAAACTGGAACTGGAAACTCCCAAGCCTGGGGTAATGGCCTTTGGGTGTCTGTCCTTCTCTTAACGGTCAGTTTCTGACTAGATTCATGGGCAGAGTGCCTTTGCCAAGCTAAAAAAAAAATAACAGGGCACTTGTACAAGAAATCGGGCCAACAAAAGCTATTGCTACACACAGCCCATCATTTGACCTCTTTCAAAAAGGCAAGTGGTGCAGGAAAGCATAAGTGATATTAACTTCCCGCAAGAGCAGAACTATCATGGGCCCTGAGTTTGGCATGGTGGCTTCCTGGTGCATTTCAAGTAAGGAACAGTTTTCAGAGTTCTGTTCCTCCAAAGAATCCTATAATGAGAGCAAAGAACATCTTGAGCAGTGTGCATGCTTGTAAGTCATTTGGTATGCAGCCTTTAGATGGTGCTAATGATCTACTTTAACACAGGGCCTGTGAGTGCCTGGTGCTCAGAATCGAGGAGGAAGATGAAACCTCAACAGACTAGCCCTCTTTCATCCCTTCATCCCAGGCCCGAGGAACACATTCACAGACAAATCTCAAGGCATCTCAATGCAAATAAAAATCTGGGACTTTGACAATGCTAAATGAACTCTAGGAAGGGATCGTGTACTCCACCACTTAGACGAGCACTTTCAATATGACTGGACATCCTTGCCATTCAACATTTTCCCTGTGTCTGGAGCAGGTAGAGATTCTGGTTTATAATGTCCAATTGTGTTGCCACACTGTGGAATGGAACTATTCACCATGTGACACAGTTTTCTGCAGGAAAATCTCAGTCACTCACTTAAAAAAAAAAAACACCTGGTGAAATGGAACCTCTTCTTCTCTTCCTTCTCATGATCCGGTTCTAAGAAGAGGACCAAGGAAGGACACATCACATTATAGCAACATTTCTATACATGTGACATCCTGATGTTCCATCAGTTGCCCAGTCTTGACAGAAGAGACAATGCTTTGCTACTCACTTTTCTTTTGCCAGGACCATGAGTGACAGGCTGTGTCACAAAGGCATTGCTTTTTATGCAGGAAAGAAAATAAGTCCATGTCCATTCCATAGATGGCTCTATGCGTGTGGGAGCTGGCAAGGATTTTTCACCGAGACGAAATACTTAGAACAGATGTGTGGTGTTTATGGTTGTCTATACTTGTATGTATGTATAACTGTCTGGCTATAAGGCAAAGGCTTGGGAAAGGGAAAACCATCTGTCAGGACAGGTTTTCATCCTAGGGGCGGATGATGAGAAAAAGGAAGAATCAGGGTACCTTTTCTGAAATTCTGTTTTAGCAGAAAACAAATGTCTAGGAAGATTATGTCAGAGACAGAATTAGAGCCAAAGAGATATAAACCTTTAAAAAGATACTTCAATGTAACATCAACCATATTTTTACAGCTTAAAAATTAAAAATAATTTCCAAGTCCAAAAGAACTTCAAGAAGAGTACAAAGACCACTCAAATACTACTCATCTAGATTGCTCAAGTTTAATTTTCTCCATTTACTCTGTCTTGATATAAATTTATATATATATATATATATATATATATATATATATATATATATATATCACTGAACTGCTTGAAAGTAGATGACATTATAATGTCTTTTCATTTCTAAACGTTGAAACATGCATTTTCCTAGAGACAAGTCCCTACTCTTACACAATCAAGCTAAAATTACACACTCCATGCTCAACGAAATCTAATTTCATCAATTATCTCAATAGTACTCTTTAATCAACATGTTTCCTCTGCTCTAGGACTTGCTAGGATTTATTGATAATAAATACAATGTATTTTAAAATTTGGCATCTTTCAGGAAGGAAAGAGACTATATCATTGATCAAATTTCAATTACTGTCTTGGTAAATAGATCATATGTGGAACACCAATTTGAGCTGTGTGGCAGAATAAATGACCTAGCAAAGTTAAATAACCAAGAGTTGAGGGTGTAGTACAGTAGAAAAGCATGTTATGAATATGGTTGAGGGTCTAAGGGTAAATCTTTAGAAATATAAGATGTTAAATTAAATGATGTAAATATCTAAAATCATCACGGTTAATTTTTGTCTGTGTGCATATCTATCTTAGGAAAACTTGCTTCGGGCCATAATCCAGACATTGATGTACGTCTCTAGAGAGCTGCCTGTTTTGTAAATAAAGTTTTGTTAAGAGACAGGCAAGCTCACTCATTTAGTACTATCTATGACTGCTAGGTAAAGCTGAGTAGCTGTGACAGAGACTGTGTAGCCCACAAATCCTAGACTGTTCCTTAGCTGGCCCTCAACATAGCAAACTTGCTGGTCCTTGCCTTAGATATATAAGTCCACCCAAGACTAACGGAATAGAGTATCTAGCTTGTTTCACCCCAAATTTCACAAACCACAAAATCATAATAGAGCACACAGTTGGGTTTTGTGCTTTGTGTTTCTTGGTTTTTTGGTTTTTGAGACAGGTTTTCTCTGTATAACAGAGGCCTGGATGTCCTGGACTCACTTTGTAGACCAGGCTGGCCGTGAACTGACAGAGATCCACCTGCCTCTTGAGTGCTGGGATTAAAGGAGTGCCACCACACCACACAGTTGTTTTTACCAACTTGATTTTGGAGTCATTCGTTGCATAGCAAAAATTAATTGGTACAGTCTCTCAAAGGCTTCTTAAAGAACTGTGAGAATATCACACAACACAAGGAAGCTACATGGAATCCAGAAGTGAGATGAAGATCACAAAAGCAACAAGCACAATATTTTCATCTTGATCCTTTGACAATGCTTTGTCAGAAGGAATTGATTTATTTTCGTACATCTCTCCACACATTTATGAACTGAACAAAGCAATTTGTCACAAGAGTCATATATATAGCTCTACAGCTATCAACCTGTCAACATCTATCAATCTATCCCAATCTTCTTCATTGGAGGAGATTGTGGCCATATTAAATACTGGATGGTACATCCATAAGAGATAGCAGAGAATTTACAAATAGAGATCCTTGGACATTAAATCTTGATAAAACTTCTATTAAAATCAATGAAACTCTGCTTTTCTTGATAAGGAAGAATATTGACAGTGCCATTAAGTTGTCTGTCTCCCATCAGAATGCACTCAGCCCATAATTAAATAAAAGCATTTATTTTGCAATGCTGGA
Organism: Acomys minous; assembly: GCF_964271855.1. Lineage (NCBI taxonomy): Eukaryota > Metazoa > Chordata > Mammalia > Rodentia > Muridae > Acomys > Acomys minous. The sequence continues at coordinate 114,979,370 of NC_140488.1, read as the reverse complement.
GATGAGACCTAGGGCCTTAGACGTGCTAGTCAAATGCAGAGCTTTATTCTGGGGCAATTAGGTCGGCTTTTAAGCCTGTGATAAGAAAAAACATAGATTTTTAAATTTTTAACTCCTAAGGAACATTGCATTATTTCTATTAGGGCAATTAGTCTGTGAAAAGGAACTGGTCTTTTTTTTTTTCCTTTCTTTCTTTTTCTTTTCTTTCTTTTTTTCTTTCTTTTTTTTCTTTTTCTTTTTTTTTTCAGCTTTCTAATTCCAGGCCCCTAAATTCTAGAGAATAGAATGGAATCGTGGTGATAAGATCACATCATTAGGTTTGTACACATCTGCTTATTTTCAATCATTGTGTCTGTTTTTAAAATGGTTGTGTAATGTTACAGAGATAGAAAGCTGGGCTGGAACTGTAACTGGGAGATAGGACAGTTGCTTGGCATGGGCAAAGCCCTTAGTTCAGTCTTCAGTATCTCAAGAATAAAGCCCCAAATAAATACATTTTGTGATTGATAAATTCACTAACTTGCTACACCAAACTCTATCAAGATTTATGTGAGAAAATAAAGATTTGTGATGATCTACAATGTGTGAAGAAACCAAAGCCATCTCATAAAATGCTTTATGGGGCACAGAATTTCCTGACATTCAGACCTTGTAGAAATGACAACTTTTTACTGTCTCATAAAAATTCCAAAAGTTAAAATTGCAAAAATATTAAGCTCTAGGTTTCTACGAATTCCTTTCCCATGAAAATATAAGATTCATGTGATCATCACAACCTTTTGCTCTTTAATTAAACTGCAGATTAAATTTGCTTTTCTTCATCTGCTAGGTACAACCTTATTCAATTTCTGATAAATTATCAGCCAGTGTTTTGCTGTTCTAATGAACTCAGGGTATTTGAAATCACAAGACGATATTCCACATAGTGTTTTTTCAGCTGCAATTTTAATTTAAATGGTCTCCAAGAAAAAGGCAGAAATATAATATTTTGGCCTTAAGAGCTTTATCTCAGAAGCTTTTCTTGTATCTGAAGTAAAAAGGAGAAATTCATAATTATGTAATCAGTCCTTAGAGAGTTATCAGGAGACATACATTACACCCAAGTTCAGAAGAAATAATTTGGTGACAAAGTGTGAATGTTAATTAACCCCCCCAAAACTAACCCAAACACCTACATCATCGTGTTTCTCTACCTTGTTCCTGAAGGTCCCCAGCATTACTTTTTAGAATACTGGAGAACAGGAATGAATATCTATAGAATGTATGCTTTGTTGCTGTTGTGTTTGTTTGTTTGTTTGTTTGTCTGAAATATATTTGTATTTGTGTGAAAGATACTTTATTTTTAAAAGGAATATTCTAGTATCAAGTGAGTAGGAGATTGTGGAGTAGTTGGCCCTAAATGGAACATCTATATCACACTCCTTCCTGCAAAGTCCAAGGACCATCATGAATGAAAGAGTGGAACAATTGTAATTACAGCCATCTAGGAAGAATGGGATGAAGTAGGGTTTTCTTGACATGGCTGTCATTGCGCTTAAGAACTCACAAAGGCTGGAACTGAATGCACCAGGCCTGAATGCACAAGCCAGCCAAATTTCCTGGATGAATGTGAGAGAGGGCCACAAAATGCCACCCATAGTTGAGGATATAGTGTCAGTTGAGGGATGATGGCAGAGAGTCCATTTTCTTCATGGAAATAGCCGCTGGTAGGTTGCCCATGTTCCAGTAGACAATTCTCCACCTAGATGCATGCTGGCAGCACTAAATGGATTCAGTAGGTTTTATAAAGAGTACATAAAATTGAGAAGAAAAAGTGGTGGGGGTATGTACAGAGCTGGGGTTGAGGTGGATTTTGTTAAAACACATTTGTATACATGCATAAAATTCTCACACAATAAATAAGAACACCCCCCCCAAAAGAACATCCAACTTGTAAATCATTTCCATGTCCAAACAAGTACCCATCTGAGTACATAGCTTTTCACTCTTTTCTTTGTCTTTCTTTCTTTGTATCATTGTCTTTGGGGGAAACAAATTAATAAAACAAGGAACAAGTTAAAATGGACATAAACTTCTGAAAAACTAGACCTATCTTGACTTGACTCTGAGACTCTTAGGGGTAAATCTGAAGTGGAGCTGTCAGATGGTGGTTCACTTTCACAATGGCAGGGTGAAGCTGAGCATACAACAGTGACACCTTTTGGCTCTAGATGTGACATATCATTGAAGATTAAAGAAAAGAATGCATCGTTGAGTGGAGAGTGAGATCTGACTTTCTCACGTACTCTGGTGCCCCTTTTCTGACCATGTCCCCTGGATGGGGAGGCCAGGTGGCACTCAGAGGAAGGATAGCAAGTTACCAAGAAGAGACTCGATACTCTAAGAGCATATATAGGGGGAGGAGGTCTCCCTCAATCACAGACATAGGGGAGGGGAGAAGGGGAAAATGGGAGGGAGGGGGGAATGGGAAGATACAAGGGATGGGATAACAATTGAGATGTAATATGGATAAATTAATAAAAAAAGAAAAAAATGCTTTCCAGATTGCAGTTGATGGGATTTATCAAGTACAAAATTTGATTTGGAGTGTTTGGCAAATAAATGCTCAGGGAACTAAAACGGCCTTGTCTTTCCATTTGCAAGAGGAGAACAAGAGATGCTGAGAGAAAGGAAAAAAGGCAAAGATCACATGTGGCATGTAAGTGGAAAGGAGGTGACTGACGTGGAGGAGGACAGGGAAGAATTAAGTCAGAAAAATAGCACAAACCAAGTTTTTTGTTTTTGCTTTTTTGAAAAATGCCATAATGAAACAGTTCTTTAAAAGCTAACAAACAAAATAAGAAGGCCATCACCTGAAAATATTGCTGCACTCTTAGATGCATGCAAAGGTTGAAGGCCTGTGTGTGAACTTGAGGTGGCCCTTGTGAGAACGAGGTACAGAGCAGAATTCACACATGCAGCATTTCTTCTTCATCAGCAGCAGTGCCACCCCTGTCACACTCTCTCTGCTTCTTTTCTTCCATTCTTCCTCTTCTTCCTCCCCTCCCCTTATCAGGAAATGTACCACTAGGAGCTATTAAGCTGTAAACTAGCCTCATCTACCTGTTACTCTTGCTTCTAGTATTGCCTAACATAAGGGATTCTTTTTAAATCCCCAGGTCTCGTTTTCTCTTTCTCTACCATGGCTGATTGTTGACCAATAACATCCAAAATCTCATCAAGTACTGAAATTCATGACTTTATTGTTTCATTTACAACCAGCATCATGGGTTATTCCAGTGTCTTGCTGCTCCAAATTCACTCCCTAGATCCCCTGTCACACCAATACATTGTGGACTTATTTGTTTCTCCCTAATTTCAAAATATTTCATATTTCTCATCTTTGTGCCTTTGTTTTAGTCCTGCTTCTGGCATAACAAATAACTGCGAACATCGAAATTAAAGACAAGTTCAATCATCATAGTTCTGGAAGGCAAAATTAGAGAACCATCCAAATAAGGTATGGGTGAGAGTTTGGGTGTGGACTGTTCTGGGACAAAATGGTTTTCATCCACATACTTGAAAAACAGGCAAATCATCTGCTTCCAGACTATGGGAAGACAATAGACATTTTCTTTTAAAAGGAGAAACTGGAAGGATAAAAGGAGATCCCAGGAGTAAAGAACTATCAAAACTTAATAGGACAAACTCCACCAGATTTCAGGACCTGAGAATAATTTCCTTAGGCTCCATGTTGTGAGCTTCCTTCCATTCTACTACCTCCTTGATCCTAAGTGGAGCCTCGACCTTGTTGGCCCTGAGTGTTGGTTTTGCCCTTAGGGAAATGAGAAGATACTTTCTGCACAGAGCACTGAATCTGTGGCTGAATCCTCAGAGTCAATCTTTGCTCTCATGAATTTCATCCTATTTTTGTTCCTTTCAGTCCATGTGGGCAGTGACACGAAAGGTTGAAAGAGGAATTTAGGTAAACATACACACACACACACACACACACACACACAGAGAGAGAGAGAGAGAGAGAGAGAGAGAGAGAGAGAGAGAGAGAGAGAGAGAGAGAGAGAGAAAGAATTAATATTATTATTTACTACTTTTTTATATTCTTATTTAACTCGAGATCATTGTGCCCCAAGGAAAGAAAAAAGAAAACAAAAATATATGTATGTATATATGCTAAAATCCTAATGATCCTCTGAAACAAAGTGCAACTAATGAAGTTAATTTAGGAAACTGCTAGATAACAGGTCAATATACAAGCATTAGCAATAGTTTTATATATGGCTTATAACAAATATTAAAACTATCAGTATTTCATAACACATACATAATAAGTTTAACAAAATATTGAAGTCTATAAAATATTACTAATGTAAATTTAAAATGAAATAACCGATTATAAATATCATGTTCATTGATAAGAAAACTGATCATTATTAACATGTCAGTTTCTGGTAAGTGGACTGGCACACGCCTAATACAAGCAAGTAAGGAAGCTGCAGCAAGTAGGGTTTCTTATGTATGGCCTACAAGGTGAATTCAGTCTCAAAATGTCATTTTCTTATAGAGTAAATGATACATTTTATGTAGATGTAATCATAATGCAAATAGTGCTTTTCAGTTTTGATGAAAATTGATAAGTGGATTCTTAAATTTATATTATAATGGAATGGGCCCAGATTAGCAAAAACAGTTTTGGGGGGAAAAGACTAGCATAAAGCCAAAGAACTATTAATTATTTCAAGATTTACTAGCAAGAATATGTTGTGTGGTATAAGTATATGGATAGATATTTAGATCAATGGATTATAACATTTGTACCTACATAATCAGTTTATATTTAAAAACCCACAAAACTACTTAGTAAATTATAATAATTTGTGCCTGAATAACTGACTATCTAAATGAAATAATATAAACTGCATCAAATATCTGATACTAGTATACTCAAGATTCAAAAATTGACAACTACATTATGTTTACTGAATGGGAAAGAATGAAGTATTTTTACCAATAATTCTAGCTTCAGTGATTTTGGAGACCAAAGTATGTCATCCCAAAATATTTTACAATGCCATAGTGTTATTTTGACATTATTATCCTAAGAAATAGCAGACACAGGAGAAGCTGTAAAATCAGAGTATATGTTTCCCTTTTAAACTGTTTTTCTTTTTTTTTATTGTGAATGTGTGTGCGTTTATGTTTGTATATGTAAGTGCAATGCTTATGTAATCCAGAAGAGGGAGACCGATCCATCTGTGCTGGAGGGGTAAGCTGCCAGACATGGGTGCTGGGAATCAGACTCTGGTCCTATGCAAGAGCACTACACTTTCTTAACCCCTGGGTCACTTCTTTAGTCCCACATGTTGACCTTTTACAGAGGAAATTTATGTATAAAGGAAATACCCATGTGTCTCCTTCTTTATATTGGGAAGAGAGGAGGGTTTCTAAGTTTCCAGAGACCCTCATCAATAGAGGCTGCAGATCTGTAGTTAGGTGTAAGGAGCCTAGGTCTAGCCCATGTATGCTCTTTGGTTGGTGGTTCTGTCTCTGAGACCCTCCATGAGCCCATATAAGTCTTCCTTTGGTGTCCTTGATCTCTGCAGCTCCCTGAATTTTTCCTCCCATTCTTCCACAAGACTCTCCAAGCCCAGCCATTTGTCTGGCTATGGGTCTCTGTATCTGTTTCCAGCAGCTACAGGGTGGGCCTCTCAGAGGACAGCTTTGCTAAACTCCTGTCTGCAAGCATAGTAGAGTATCATTAATAGTGTCAGAGGTTGGCTCTCTCCCATGGGCTGGGTCTCAGGCTGGGCCAGTTATTGGTTGGCTTTTCCCTCAATCTCTGTTCGATCTTTATCCCTGAGCTTTTTGTAGACAAGACAAATTTGGGATCAAAGGTTTTATGGGTAGGTTGGTGCCCAACTCAGCTAGGGTCACCCTCTATAGACTCCCAGTAGGCTCCCTGTAGCCTCCCTTGTCCCAGAGATGCCCCCAATAATTCCCATTCTCTCTCCCTGTCTAACCCTCTCTCCTCATACCTGATCTCTACTCCCACTTCCCTCTCCACCTCCTCTCGCACCCAGTTTCCTTCCTCTATCTACTTCAGATGTCTATTTGCTTTCTGCGAGAGATTTAAGAATCTTTCCTTGGGCTTAGCTTCTTTGGGTCTGTGAATTGTAGCATGGTTATCCTGTACTTTATGTCTAATATCTGCTTATAAATGAGTACATACTATGCATGTCCTTCTGGGTCTGGGTTACCTCACTCAGGATAATATTTTCTAGCTCCATCCATTTGCCTGTAAATTACATTATGTTTTTAACAGCTGACTAATATTGTATTGTTTAAATGGGTGCATTTGCTTCTTTTGTAGCTGTTTCCCAAGTACTACAATTAAGTGTGTTCACCACAAAAATAAGTTAAAACTTAAAAAAAAAAACACTGTACTATAGGATCCTGTTTAAGTAATTTGACAAGGATTTTCAGTGCAATGATAACATGAGTCACATTTTAATAAATGAATGTTTCCTGGTATGCACATTAAAAACATAAAATGAAGTAGGTACAATTCATGATACATTTGACTTACACAAAATGTCATTCTTTCAATATATAATCAATGTGAACAGTTGTTAGTAATACATTCTTTGTTCTTTTTCCATTTCAAGTCTTCAAATTATAGTTTGTAATTTATCCTTACAGCACATCTTAGCTAGAGCCATCCACATTTTGAGTGTTTAATAGCTACCTATAACTAGTGGTTAATGTACATGACAAAACAAATCTGTGGAACGAAGAGAAATTGTTAACCAAATCTTAAAAATCGGGAACCACAAGGCATACTATAGTTGTTCTGAGTATATTTTGGAGAAAGCAATAACATACACAATGTTTAACAAGTGAAATTTGAAATCAATAAATATAGGTATCAAAATGATAAACAGAGAGTCAATATTTATTATAAAGATTTGTTACAACTGAACAAGAAGAGTCAAAGTCCACAAGTAAAAGTCCAACAAATATCCAAAATTATGCAAATTAAATTCATGGTAGGATTTTACTTCATATCTGTGAAATTACCAAAAATTAAAAGAAAATAATATTGCTGACTGCTTCAAGGGATGAGAATCTCATATACAACTGCTCAATTTATTAAAGTTGAGGTCTCAAGAGATTGCTCAGTTGGGAGTTAGTGTGAGATTCTTTCTCAAAAAGTAATAAAAATGTATGCACATGAAGGTATATATATATATATGTGTGTGTGTGTGTGTGTGTGTGTGTGTGTGTAAATATATATTCATTCACATGAGAGTAAAACTATTTTAATGCAATTTTTTGAAGTTTTCTATACTTCACAGCCATACTTAAAAGAGCCTTTTGAATTTGAAGCTGATGCTTACAGATGTCTTTTGTTTTGAGTGATTCAAACTAAATAAAAGAAGTATTGTTTTCCTCTAGCAAGTATTTCAAGATCATGTAGTTCATAACTTCTGAACTTACTGCCAAAAAAATCTATCAGCAACAGAATCTATGACATCCACCCTTTGTTCTTTGGTCCCATCCACATCCACCCTCTATTGCTTTGTCTCAGACACAGACATCTGGCCAACTTAGAAAGCATTTGTTGTGCTGGTGGTGGTCAAAATTAGACAGTGTATGGTTGTAACTTAAACAAGTGGGAGACAATATGATAAAATTTGTCTAAGATAATTTTTGTTGCAATTACCTTGAAATTCCAAATAAAGAAGCTTTGTGTTCCACTAAGAATTAAAAGAACATACTTTTTTCTTGTGGGAGTAAACAACCAATATCTGATTTGACTTAAGGCCCATTCCATTAGATGGAACCAATACCTGATATTGCTGTGGTGGCCAACAGACTAGATAGCCCAGAGACCTAGAGTGAAACCAAACACAACTTTTCTTACACCAAAGAGTGAGAAAATGACTTCTAATGATTTTCTGCTATGCTCATGGATCAGTGCCATACTCAGCCTTCATCAGGGAATTTTCCTCCTGCAGCAGATGGGAACAAATACAGAGACCCACAACCAAACATTATGCAGAGAGAATTTTGCGGGGAGACCTTGGAATATGCAGCTCTAAATGGCATGTCTTCATCAAATCCGTCCCCTCAGAGATCAGGGAATCTCCTGGAAGAATAAGTAGGAAAAGTATAAGAGACGAGGTATGGAGGACGCCAAGCAAACAAGGCCCTCTAAATCAACATGATCCAAGCTCATACGGCCTCACAGAGACCAGTATACACAGGGCTTGCATGAGTCTGCGCCAGGTCCTCTGCACTTATATAATAAATACCAGTTTAAGGGACTCCTGAATTTGTGAACGAGTGGGTCTCTGATTCTTGTGCCTTCTCTTGGGGCCCTTTTTCCCCATTAGTTTGCCTTGGATATTATGTTTTTGTTTTATCTTATTGTGCTTTATTTTGCTAAAAAGAAAAAAGAAAAAGAAGAATTTGCTTTTCCTCAGGATAGTTGTGAAGATCTGTCATAGACTAGTTGTTATACAGAGGTCCTAAATACCTAGTACCTGGACACTGCAGAGCTTTTGCCAACATAAGCACAGCTCTTGCCAAATAAGAGGTAGTATCTTGAATCAACAGACTGATTAAATAATCCACAATCCAGACCTATTTATATCCGAAGCATACACAGGCAAGTGTGAATAGATGTTGTTCTTTAATCTCCAAACTCAAGTTAATGAAGAAATAAAATCAATATTCTTCAGGAGAACAAGACACATTGAAGTGATTAAGGAACTAGAAGGCCTCAGTCATTATTTTCTTATGGAAACGAGAAGAAGATATGAGCAATGACGATTCATATATAATTTAGGTACAATTGAAAATCTGTACAATGATGGAAACAAGTTGCTGTTTGAATCTAATATTCATTGACTGCAGCTTCATGTAGCATTCAGATTGGGTAAGGGGTGGTGGGGAGGTCATGCCTTCATGGAGCAAGGCAGTGGGAGGGAAGTTCTCATGCCTTCAGCCTAATTTTACCGTGAACCCAAAACTCACCTACAAAAAAAATTAAGTCTTACCAAAAACCCTTCCTGTGACTACATCTGCCATGGTTCAGAGTCCCTCTGCCCCTCATCAAGAATACAGGAATCTTCTGTCTTTTTTTTTTCTTTCTTCTGATCAGAAGTTTGTCTAAGCTGCATACTTTTAATTATTGGAGAATCTTAAAGAATGCTCACTCCCACCCTCACAGTCAAGAACTCTGCAGATCCCACTAGGTTTCCTGTCAGCATAATCAATCTGAAATACAAATGCTTTCTCCACCTTGAAATTGTGTCATTTAAAATATTTAAGTTATTTCCCTGATTTTGTTTGTTATTATACTTATTTTAAAATATGTTACATTTTCTTTGACAAATGTATACATATATACAATATAACTTTGATCTCATTTATTCTCCATGACTCTCCTCTACCCACTCCTACTCTCTCTGAACCCCTCTTTCATGTGCTTTCTTTTTTTGTCTTTGGTGTATTATTGAGTATCACTAGAGTTGCTTCCATAAACATGAGTGTTGAATAATTTACTGAAATGTTGGCAACTTACAGGTCACTACACCACTCAAGAAAATGATAACCCTATGCCCAGAAATGATTAACTGTAGTATGCATTTATAGTAATATGTATGTATATGTGTGTGTGTTGTATATGTATAATGTATGTATTATAATATTACAATGATTTCCTTGATGTTCAGGATACATTTTATTTATTTATTTTTTAAATATATTTATTAATTTATTCATATTACATCTCAATTGTTATCCCATCCCTTGTATCCTCCCTCCCATTTTCCCCTTACTCCCCTCACCTATGACTGTGACTGAGGGGGACCTCCTCCCCCTGTATATGCTCATAGGGCAGGATATATTTTAAATATTTTCCATGGTGTAAAGCCAACATCCATGGTTCAACATGATTGTCTTTCTTCTACATTGCCACCTATCATATGCGTTAGGCTTCTTTCCTATTGGAACCACTAAGATATCTTGGATGTGAACTGTGTTTAGCCACTGTACCCTCTCACAGAAGGCTGTGTCTTCTGAAAATGCACTTTTTTCATGTAGCAAACTCCTACATCTTTAAAAAAGAAGCTTTAACTGGAACATCTTCCTAAATATGACACATTTGTTGTTGGCAGTGCTGAGGATCGAACCCAGAGCTTTGTGAATATTAGGTAAGCAGCATATGATCCAGTTATATCTTAGCTCTTTATCTTTATTTCAAGGTATTGTCTAGATGATCATGACAGTACAGGTTTGCAATCTCAGTACTTGGGATGGAAAGGCAGGAAGGTCAGATGATCAAGACTGCCTGGCAAGTTCAAGGTCAGCCTGAGCTCTCTCTCTCTCCTTCAAAAAGCACACAGTGTTGCTATATTGCTTAGACTGATCTTGAACTTTGGGGCTCCTGCTTCAGTCTCTCGAGTAGCTAGTATGATAGGAAAATAACAGACCCATGCCACTATGATCAGACCCAAGGACTTAATTTTTAAACAAAAGATATCATTTGAAACTAGATGGAATGAGAAGTTTAGAAAAGTAAATGTATAGAAAGGGACTGAAAATAGGAACTAAAAAAAAAAACCCATTAGAGCTCCTATGACTCCCAAAAGCTTCTTGCTTCTCACTCTCAAACCCCTCCTGTTTCCTCTTTGCAATTATTATTTTCTGATTATTTGAGTCACCATAAACCATGAAATATATGTGATTCTAAACCTTTATTTATCTAGGGGCAAATGAGATAAGAACATTAAACAACTCGATGTCATTTTGTATAACTTAAAGGAAATGATGCTTGGAAAAAAAACCTAGCACATTCATTTGCATGCAATACAGGCTAGTTATTAAATTATGGGGTAAATGGATCATATGAGTACGGAGGCCCTGAGTATCTTCCAGTCAAGTCCAAAGACACTGGAAGAATTCCACATCCAATTAAGCAAGCCACAAAAGTCAATTGAGCAAGGAATTTCTTTTTTTTAATCCTTTTTTTTTTACTTTTTTTCTCCTTTATTAATTTATTCTTGTTACATCTCAATGGTTATCCCATCCCTTGTATCCTCCCATTCTTCCCTCCCTCCCATTTTCCCCTTATTCCCCTCCCCTATGACTGTTCCTGAGGGGGATTACCTCCCCCTGTATATGTTCATAGGGTATCAAGTCTCTTCTTGGTAACCTGCTGTCCTTCCTCTGAGTGCCACCAGGTCTCCCCCTCCAGGGGACATGGTCAAAGGTGAGGCACCAGAGTATGTGAGAAAGTAATATCCCACTCTACTGTGCCAGAACATGGAAACAGCCTAAGTGTCCCTCAATAGAAGAATGGATAAAGAAACTGTGGTACATATACACTATGGAATACTACTCAGCTATTAAAAACAAGGAATTCCCGAAATTTGTGGATAAATGGATTGAGCTAGAAATGATCATAATGAGTGAGTTAACCCAGAAGCAGAAAGACTCAAATGGTATATACTCACTTATATCTGCATTTTAGCCCAAGGGGCATGTCCCACGAAAGCCTTCACTTACCAGGAAACTGAGACAGAGGGGAGGACATTCTAGTGGGACTCTAGATGAGAGAAGCATGGGAGAAAGGCAAAGTAGAAGGATCCAGAGGGTCCTAGAAACCTACAAGTAGAACATTATGATAGGCAGATTTGGGCACAGGGGTCCAGCTCAATCTAAGGCACCAGCCAAGGACAATACAGGCGGTAAACCTTAAACCCCTACCCAAATCTAGCCAATGAGCAAGGAATATCTATGAGACACTCTGTGAAGAAAATATAAAACTGAATGAATATAGTTTGGATTTGGAAAAATGTTCTGACTTTCTAAAGCAGAAAAAAAAAAGATGATTTCTGAAAACCAGAGAAGAAAATGCTTGATGGAAGTGTTTGACCAAAGTCTAATGTAGATAAAAACAGGTGTGATCTGAGATGTGACTAAAGATGTCATAGCCACTGAGACAGCATGAGCTCACCAAAACCAAGGCAAGCTTCGTTTCCTTTCTTGATAACGTTAATGATTCATGAGCAAGATGCTTCACAAAGCATTTCATTCTATCTTTGCAGACAACACTATTAAATCAATAGAAAATGTATTTTGCTCTTTCTTCTTATGGTCTGAAGTTTAGTTTAGTTTTTAATTTATTTCTCATGTATATATTCACTTTACATCCCGATTCATATCCCCTTCCCTCCTATCCTCCCGGTCTCACCCTCCCTTCTTCTTCCCCTTATCCTCCCTCCCTTTGTCTTCAGAAAAGGTGAGCTCTCCCCACCAACCCACCCCAGCATATCCAGTCACAGAAGGACTGGGCTCCTCCTCATCCATTGAGGCCAGGCAAGGCAGCCTGGTTAGGGCAAAGTGATAGAAAGCAGGCAACAGAGTCCACGTCCTAGAAAGTACTCATTCAACTTACTAGGGGACCCACGTGAAGATCAAATTGCCCATCTGTTGTTACATATGTGTAGGGGGCCTTTGGTCCAGTTCATGCATGCTCTTTGCTTGGTGCTTATGTCTCTGTGAGCCCCTATGGATTAGTTGACTCTGTTGATCTTGCAGCATTCTTGTCCCCTCCTGGACCCTTTTGTTCCTCTCTCCCACTCGTCCCCAGCCCTCCTCCAGCTCTGCTGAATATTTGGCTGTGAGTCTCAGCATCTGATTCTATCTGCTGCTATATGGGGGCTCTCAGAGAACTGTTAAATGAGGCTCCTGTCTGTAAACATTGCAGAGTATAGTTAATAATGTCAGGGGTTGGTTCTTTGCTATAGGGTGGGTCTCAGGTTAGGTCAGGTAATGAATATTCTAGTTTGCTTATAAAATAGATTTAATTAGGACATTTTCATACATACATATTACACTTTGATTCTTAGAAAAGGTTCACATTAAGTTATACATGAAATTTTAATATTAGTCCACAATTTTATAGAGTATAAATATCGTAATTCTTTTGCTTGCCATTTTAAAATTAAAATATAGGCATCTCTGTGAATGCAAGGTCAACCTATTCTATATATCAAGTTCCAGGCCATCAAGAACTACAGAGTGAGAATTTGTTTCTAAAAGAAAAAAAAGATAGCATTGTATACCTTTAAAATTGTGAAATGAGTGTGTAAGGAAAGACAATAAGGCTGAGTTATTATAGGGTAATCAAAAACTTTGTAGATTACAAATAAGGATAATACGTGCTAAGTAGCTGAGAAGGAGATTAAGGAAAATGGATATTGGAAACTAAGTGAGAATTGGCCAGGAAAGGACTGTGGACCTGAAATCCTTGATATATGATCCACTTTACCCTGGGGAAGAGTTATGGCCAGCATGCTTGTGGTTTTTCAGATCTTAGAAAAATACAACCTGGGAAGAACACAAATGCAGTAATAAGAATGCATATAAATTCAAATTACTGGCAAGAATCCCTCGGAGGAGTAGAGCTTATGAAACAACATTGCCTAGTCTCAGGACAAAATCTTGAGATCTCACTGAACCTTTGCTATTCATAGTAATAAAGCTGCCATAATTTGAAGTGAATAACATGATTATGACTGGGCAGCAAGAACCTGTTTTATTCATCTTATTTTTATTTTAAGGCCATGTAGTCATAAGGCTTGTGGGGACTGTGAAAAAGAACAGGAAAAAAAATCAACCTTCCTTTATTCCCAAACTGGGCAGGTCCATATCAAAATGTCATATTTATTCTTATTTCCCTAAAGTAGGAACTAAAAACCAAATGAATTGTTTGCTTATTTAATTACTTAGGGAAGTATAATTTAAAGGATACATTTTACACATATCCAAGAAACCACTGTATAAAAGTGTGTATTTTAGTTTTCTTCTTCAAATGAGTAGATCCAAGCTCCAATTTAGTAGCATTCTTTATATAAGGCGTAGGTTGGTGAGAGTGACAGTTCTTTTTATCCTTTTCATTGGAGGAACACTTTAACAGAATGGGGACCTTAGGTAGGATGGAAGAAAAAAAGGTGGGTTATTTTTTTTTTTAGAATAAGAAGTCTCTGATAAACACTTGGACATATTTTCCAATGTCTCAAGTCTTTCCTGGGAGCTTTCTGTAAACAAAGGCAAAGACTCTGGGGCTAAAGAGCAAGAGACCTTTAGTTCTTGGTTACTGATCACCTTGATGACTTTGGGAAGTGCAAACCTTCTGGCTGGGACCTTGCTCAGTAAGATGAAAGCCAAGACAACGCTAGATGCTTTCGTGTTTTGCAAGCGTGTTTTTTCTCAAGGACACTAAATAGTTCACATTTTCTGTTTCGACAGCACCACCAGATTGAGCAATGTGGAATGTATTTTTCTCCTAAAGCTACATAACAAGCCTATCTTTACACTCAAAGGTCAAACTTCTCCACCTGAACTTTGATGCTTTGTGGAGGAGGCAATCTGATTTCGCAAAGCTCTTTACAACAGCCCTATACATGCACCCACTGCCAACATATTATGTAGGCTTAGTTCTTAAAAAGTCTTTTATTTCTTTTAAAAAATTTATTCACTTTACATCCCCATTGTGGCCCCATTTCCTGTGTCCTTCTGTTCCCCCCCTCCTTTCCTGTTGCCTCCTCCCCTAGTCCTCAAAAAGGGGAGCCCTCCTCCTCTATCAACTAACCCCAACCTATCAAGTCTCATCTGGACTTCCTGCCCCCTCTTCCTCTGTGAACTGGTAAGGCCACCCCTCCAGGGGGAAGTGATCAATGAGTGGGCAACAGAGTCTATGGCAGGGACAGCCCCTGCTCCCCATATTAGGGGGCCCACATGGAGACTGAGCTGCCTATAGGCTACATCTGAGCAGAGGTCTAGTTCCTCTCCATGCATTGTCCTTGGTTGGTGCATCAGTCTCTGTAGGTCCCCCTGGGCCCAGATTTGTTGACTCTGTTGTTCTCCTTGTGGAGTTCCTGTCCACTCCAGGTCCTTCCCTCAAGTCTCCCAATAAGACTCCCTGAGCTCTATCCCAAAGTTTGGCTGTGAGTCTCAGCTTCCACTTTGGTCCCCTGCTGGGTGGAGTCTTTACGAGGATCTCTATGGTAGGCACCTGTCCTGTTCCCTAGGTTCCTCCTTGTTATTTAACTTATTTAGGTCTGTGGAATGTAGTGTGGTTATCCTGTATTTGTGGCTAATATCCTCTTATAAATGAGTATATACCATGTGTGTCTTTCTGGGTCTGGGTCATCTCCTTCAGGATGATCTTTTCTAGCTCTATCCATTTGCCTACAAATTTCATGATTTCCTTGGTTTTGATAGCTCAGTAGTTTTCCAGTGTGTAAATATACCACAATTTCTTTATCCATTCTTTGGTTAAGGGACATTTAGGTTGTTTCCAGATTCTGGCTATTATGAATAAAGCTGCTTTGAACATAGTTGGGCAAATGTCCTTGTTGTATGATGGAGCAACCTTCAGGCATATACCCAGGAGTGACATAGCTGGGTCTTGAGGTAGCACTATTCCCATTTTTCTGAGAAAGCACCGGATTGATATCCAAAGTGGTTGTACATGTTTGCAGCCCCACCAGCAAGGGAGGAGTGTTCTCCTTTTTCCACATCCTTGCCAGCATGTGCTGTCACTTGAGTTTTTTTTTTTGTCTTAGTCATTCTGATGGGGGTAAGATGGAATCTCAGAGGTCTTTTGCCACCTGAGACAAAGAGAGAGTATTGACAGATTTTTTTAGGGGGCTGGTAGTTTTGGCATGTATCTGGCTACATATATAGTTGTCTTTCAGTGACCATGGAAAAGTACCTTGAGGATCCCCTTAGACATCAAAATCCCCATACTCCAGTTCCTACATAAAATACCACAGTAAACCACACCCTGCAGTATACTTTAAATCTTCTCTAGACTGGTTACCACAAGGCAAACAATAAGCAAATGCCTGTTATATTGCCATTATTTGAAAAATAATGACAAGAAAAAGTTCTGCATGCACTGGATTCAGACACATTTTCTCAGATGTTTTTGGTTCACAGTTGCTTGCATCCACAGATAGGAGAGTTAGGCACAGGAAGAGGTGGGGACGATTGCATACTCCTAGAGACATTAATTCAAGTCAACTAATATTTACTGAACAGACTTTGTGCAGGAAATACAAAGGTCATGTTCATCAGGCTGTGGAGAACCTTAGAGGCTAATAGTGCTCAGTAATGCCTCCAAAGATAACGTCACAGAAAGATATCACACATGAGCACAGCGGTGTTAGGAAAAGGATATCCAGGCCAAGCTGGAACTTGCTGGAAAAAAATACACTCTAGTAAAAAAAAAAGTTGTCTTATGGTGTTTTGATTTGTTATGCCAAATAACCAGGATCAGGTAATTTCTAAAGAATACAAGCAGTTGACTCAGTCTGGAGGCTGGCAGGCCTCCAAGCATAGGTCCAACATCTGTTCAGGATCCAATGTGGGTCTTATTGCTGCATTATAACATGGTCAAGGTATCACATGATGAGACAAAGCAAATATGTTAGGTTGGGCTCCTTCCTCTTCTTATACAGCCAATAGTCCCATTATAAAAAGCCCCACCTTGAAGAGCTTATCTAATCCCAAGCACCTCTCAGAGGCCTTGTATGCAATCAACAGATGAATTTTGGGATCATGTTTGCAAATATGCTATTTGACAAACACATGCAAACCATAGCAGGTGGTTAGGTGGCAGGACATGGTGTAGACAAGCTTGAAATTCATGTAAATAGTGAAAAGATGAGTGTGAACATGTCCTAGGTATTACATAAAATATACCTACACACACACACACACACACACACACACACACACACACACACACACACATTTACTCATTTTTTTAACCTCGAATGCAATTGGAAATCCTGTATTTTTGCTTGCTAAATCTGATAACCCTAATCTATTTGTGTGTGTGTGTGCGCGCGCGCACGCTCGCGCACTCATGCGTGCATGCTGGTACACCTGTGTGCTAGTGAAAGCCAGAGATCAATAACTCTCCATCATATTTTCTTTGAGACAAGGTATCTTTAGGACCTGGAGCTCCCTGATTCAGCTAACACGGCTAGCCAGCAAGCCCTAGGGACCCTCTTGTCTCTACCTCTCCACACTGGAATTACAGGTCCAGGTTTCCATGCCTGGCTTTTTAAATGGGTGCAGACGGTCTGACCTCTAGTCTTCTTATGAAAGAGGTGCTTCACCCACTGAGACATTTCTCTCTCACTAAGGGCAATTCTAATTCTAGATGAAGGACCTGACTTGATTAAAGGCACATAAATGAGAACAGCCAGGTGTGTGGCATCACCAGGGAGTGTGAGATGGGAGAGTGGCTTAGAGCGCAGTAGGGAGAGAACAGCTGATCAATGTGCTATGCTAAGACTGTATACTCAATTCTTCTTCCCAGAAAACTTATGAGACTAGAAGGATAGAGGAAAACTCTTTGCTTAACACATCCATAACTCATAGATATTTGTAGCAAGAGCCTCCATTTTCTAAATACTTCCATGTCAATGGCTTCTGATTAAGCAATGCCTGGCTCCCTGCATCCAGATTTCTTCTTTCTTCTTCTTGCAGCAACTCCACAACATTGCCTTTAAGAAACAATACTCTAGCAGCAGATGTGGTTGAAAGCTGAGTGAACCTTCTGCTTGGTGTGCATGGAGTCCAGTTCATGTCTCACCCTATGCATAATTTACCTTAGTTCAGACCAGTTATGTGCTCAGCATCTCTGCTCTTTCCTCCAAGGCTGGATCAGGACCAAGAGACCATTCACTTCTGTTTTATAGACTCTGCTGCACCCAGTTCTTTAAAATGTAAACCAAGATGAGACTTGATAGCCTATGCCCATATAGTGGGGGAGGAGGTCCCCCTCGGTCATAGACTTACAGGAGGGGAATAGGATGAAAGCGGAAGGGAGGGAGGAACGGGAGGATACAAGGGATGGGATAACAATTGAGTTGTAATCTGAATAAATTGATTAAAATTTAAACACGTAAACATTGGGCTTGGAGGGGTAAGTTGGTGATAGAGCACTTGCCTACTGTGCATTCAGTCTCGGGGGGGGGGGCGGGGGAAATGAGAATGGCTAAAGGGAGGGAGAGAGACAGGCCTCCAGCTAAGGGTACTGATTTAACTCCACCCCCACCTTCCAAAGGCCTAGGCCTCCTCCCTGAAACTGAAACACATAACACTTGTTCTAGTTGGTGTAAGTCTTGCTGGGCCACTGTTGCCCTGAACAACACCCATAGGCATTCTCTGTTCTTTCTAAACAGCTGCCCTTTAGAAATCTTTGCCTCTTTTGAGAAATATGACCATCTGCCTGTTCTTCTTCATGTTTCTCCTGGACTGCGAGGATTCCCGCCTACGCTGAAGAGATGGCTTAGTGGGTAACTTGTTCGTTGCACAAACATGAAGACTGAGTTTGGATCTCCAGCACTCACATAAAAAGCCAGGCAGGGGAGACTCCACCTATAACTCCAGTGTTGGGAGGCAGGAGGACCCCTGGCGTTTGCTGGCTAGCCAGGCTAGCAGAATTAAATGAGTTTTGGGTTCAAAGAGATACTCTGTCTCAAAAGGAAAAAAAATTAACTGGAGAGTGATTGAAGATGACAGCTAGCATTGGTCTCTGGCTTCCACGTGCACGTGCACCGTGCACATGGGTGTACCATTTCCAGTGTCAGTGCTCCCAATCCCATAGGGCAATGTTCATGGCCCCGGTGCCAAGGAAGCTCTCTCTGATTCAGCTCCATTCCCAGTCTCAAGCCTGTCAGCTTTTCTACCATTGATATTACGACATTGCTAAGCTTTGCCTAAGGCAAGCACTTGGCTGCTTAGCTATGCCATAGCTTCTCCCCACAATGGCCATGCCTGACTGAGGTGCTCTACACCCATTAAAGTTACTTACATTTTTTTCTGCAAGCATACCCCTTAGCAGAACTCTCTCCAGGCTTTACCGCATTGCAATTATTTAATGTCTATCTTTTTGGTTAGAATACAAGCATCATCTCTTACTCTTGGTAAGATCTTCACAGTGCTTAGAAGCAGACCAGATCTCAGTGCACATTTACTGCATAATCATATATTCAAATGAAGATCTGAGTGAATACCCACGCACCATGAACCTCCATACTACACAAGGAACACACAGGAATGGTACTTGAAACAGGGATGTTTATATATGTTTTCGTTTGACTGCCCAGGATATAAATTTCCATCATCCACAGGGTGGGTCTGCCATCGGATTTACATGGTGATGCAATTTAAGGTAAGACCTGACTGCTTAGGCTCATTTATGTGACTCAAGCTCAGTCAATGAATATGCATGAGTTCTAATTCAATTTGAGTCAGTGACAAGGGAAGTTTAGGCTTCATTTTGGCAATGCAAGTGGTGACTAGCAGTGCTCGGAGGTGACACCCTTGGAGAGTTTTCCTTCTGCACAGATGTAGTGTAGTCTTGTTTTGAGAGAAAGTTTTACCCTATAACCCAGGCTAGCACAAACTTGTGGCAGTCCTACTGCTTTAACCTCCAAGGGCTAAGACTACAGGCATGAATCATCATGCCTGATTTTGATTGTGGCAGTCTTTAGTGCTATGTAATTTTATTTCTGTCCTAGCAGCACTGTGGTTGTGCAGGGGCCACATGAACAGTTACGGCTAATGGGTCAGGCTGGAAGTAAGGCATCTACATCATACATCAGAATCAATTTGGCTGGCAGAGACCTTCTAAAGCTCTCTTTTCCTTCTGGCAATGTTTGAGACAGCAGCTTCTTTATCAGCCTAGATTCCAGGATGACTTCACAGAGCAGAGTCCTCTGCTACTCCAAGGCAGGCGTGCAGCTTGAGCAAGACATAAGCCTTTATTGATTGAAATGCCTTGTAGATAACCCAGTTTGCGCTGTGCCTTTGTTCCTTGTTTGCTTACCAGACTAGAAGACTAAAGCCTCCTCCTGACTCTGTCAGACAACCCACATCTTGGCAATGTGATCTTGCAACAGACAGAGGTGACATTATTCCTTCATGACATGAGAATCACATAACTCCACTGGTAGCAGAAGCTGATCACAACGGCTGGCCTAGCTTCATCTGTAAGAGAGTCATTTAGGCCTCAGAGCTGCTGACACATCATTAGGGACAAAAAGAAAAATGTTCATGGGGAGAGAGCATGCTCAGAGATCCCAATGCCTTGTGTCTTCTCTTGGTCACTAAGTGACCTCTGAAATATAGCTGTCACTTGCAGCACTTGAAGCCCATTCCTCTAAAGTCGGTGTGAGAGTTAAGTGAGAAATGTCATGTGGAAGTGGTCTGAAACTTAAATTAAGCTGGACCAATGTGGCACTTCAGACTTGTCCCAGGCTGGAGCCGAGCCAGTCCAGATCATGGGGAATTGAAGGGGTAACATTGCAATAACAGGTGAGAGCAAATTATTAAATGATTATGCAGAGCAAGTCACTACAGCCCTTAAGTAAATGTGAAAGCACATTCGTCACCTTGGAAAGTGAGAAGCCCTGCATTCAGCAATAGTGCCAGTGGCATTTAGGCTCATAGCACATTAGAAGGTTGACTGCCTATCCAAGCTGTCACTGGCACAAGGCCAGAATTTATAGCAGGTGTGTCCAACCTTTTGCTCTTTTAACACGTGTTGTCTGCAAAGGTCATAGTCAAGAACTGAATGATTGTGTTAAGAATAATAGAATAAAAACCCTCAATGTTTTAAGTCCATGCATTCAGTTTGGGGCCATGTGCCTAGCTACACATCACACATGCCTGCAGTGCTGTAAGAAAGAGAAGCACATCTCACATTCAGCTGAAGTGTCTTTCAAAACCTCTGGCTTCTCCCTAAGTAGCCGCCATTGGATCATTCTACCTGACAAAAACATTACCGCAGACACTACAGATCCACTGCCTCATACCCTCCTGGCCCACTCCTCACCACTGAAGTGGCAACCAATAGGCCAATGGTTCTTTGTCTCCACTGCAACTGGACTTTCCACTCTCTGTCCCAGACTTACCAGACACCATAGCTTGAGACCTGAAAAAAAATCTCTTGGCAATCATAGCTGTGTCCACTGGAAGTGTAGGACAGTGACCATTCATGTGACAACTGGAGCTAGGAGTCAGTGGATAAGTGATGCTCTCTTCTGCACTATTCAGACTGCATCCCGATTGTTATCCCCTCACTTGTATCTTCCTGTTCCCACCCTCCTTCCCTCTTTTACCCTATCTCCTCCTCCAGACCTGGGACAGAAGGGGATCTCCTTCCCCCACCATATGACCACAGCCTATCAGGTCTCATCCAGGTAGACTGCTTCCCCTTCCTCTGAGTGGCAGCAGGCCTCCTCACCAAGCAGAAGTGATCAAATAATGGGCACCAGAGTTCATGTAAAAGTCAGTTCCCGCTCTCCACAGAACTGTGGAGAATGCGCTGTCTAGATCTTGGCAGGCAATTTTAAGATGTGTGCTACACAGTTGCCCCAGATGACTCCAGCAATATTGAGCCCTCCCTCCACGGTTTCCTCTTCCCTGACTCCACTATTGTTCCCTTGAAGCACTTCCATCTCCATGAACACCCTCATCCAAGGCTTTGCTTTTTCAGAGCAACCTTAAATAAATGTGTGCCATAATAATATGCAGAACTGAAGTAACAAGTTGCCTTGTTGTTTTCCAATCTCATCCTTTCCACTCTTTCAATCCCCCATCTAACTTCCTGCCTTATCCCTATAATGCTTCTTAGCACTCCCATATCCTGCACTGGCCTTCCTGTTTTTTTTTTCTTTCTTGTATATTTCTGTGCTTTATCTCATGCACAAATTTACATACACATAATAGTACACACACATGCACACACGACACATACATACACACATGCTCATGCATAAACACACACAGGGTGACCAATGCTCTCCTATTAGGGTTTGCTTTCTTTGTGCCACACACAATGGCAGACTTTTCAGATGTTGCCATTTTGTAGGCTGAGAGGATTTCACTAGAAATAGCAACAGTTATCAATTGACTAAGGTTGTCAAATTTTACTCTCTCACATAGAGATTTTAGAGACCATCTACTTTGTCGCTGCCTTATAAAATAAAGGACAAATTAAGCCCTTCCTCTGTCCCTCTCCACCAAAAAGAGGCTATAATACTAGCCTGGGTGATGCTTTCCAAACTAGGGTAATTTCAGCATTCAGCATCTTCACTGGCATGTGCTTGCCCTCATCCCAACACCTGGGGGGGGGGGGGCGGATACCCGCAGAGAGAGCACACGGGACTTTCCTGTGAG
Organism: Acomys minous; assembly: GCF_964271855.1. Classification (NCBI taxonomy): domain Eukaryota; kingdom Metazoa; phylum Chordata; class Mammalia; order Rodentia; family Muridae; genus Acomys; species Acomys minous. The sequence continues at coordinate 114,957,095 of NC_140488.1, read as the reverse complement.
GACTGTCGTCCAGAAACATTCCTTTCAGTTCCACAACATGCATTGCATCTGTCTTGTGCAATTTCTTTCTAGCAAGACATAACATTTGTGAGATTACAAAGCTGGGAAAATAAATAGCTTTCCCCCCAGCTGTTTTAATTAAAGATGCCCATTCAAAGAAATGATAGAATTGTCTGTTCTTAGCTGCGGAACAGAGCTGAAGTAATAGCCCCATCATTTATCAGTCAAGTAGAAGCAGAGAGATTTCTAGCACTACGTCCCAGTCTCTTTTTACCTGTGTGCTTGTACTGATAGAAGAGAGGAGGGGTGTCTGACCCTCAAGTAATCTGGTAAATAAGCAAAGGGCAGAATTTTTCACCTCTGGAGTTAGGACTGTCCCCTAAGCCCCAATAGGTGTGGACATTGTCTGTCACTATGAGAAAAGCTCCCTCTGCTCTTAGTTGTTGGTTATTTTTACTTGCTTTGTATAGGCATAAATTTATCTATTTGAAAAATTACTTGTAGATTGAGACTTCAGTTTAACTTATCTATTCTATAAATCGGAGCCCTCTGTTCTATTGTATTATTCCTTTGACTTTGTTTTTTATTGACATATAGTAATTATACACATGGATAAGATACAATGTGATGCTTTTCACTTGTGAACGACAGTATGCTTTGATCCAATACAGCCTTTCTCATTTACCCTCCCCCAGTTTTTCTGAAACTCCTACCTGTTCTCTAACCACGTAACATAAACTTTAGCTTTTAGAATCACGTGTAAGGATTTTAGTTCTCTTTGTTTTTACTTCAAAATCAAAGCTATTTGGATCTCAGGATGAAGAAGAACGGCAGTAGCTACAAAGGACACAATGGACGGAATAGTTATCCTCCGTAGCTGTTGTCATTCCTCTTCATTTCTATCATTCATCAAACCCTGATGTTACCCACATGACATTCTTTTCCTTGCTTGCTTTCAAATCCAAATCCCAGAGCAAGAGATGGCTCTTTGCACATAACTTGAGTTTGGTGGTCTATGTGTCCAGTGAGCACTTTTTTCTCCCTGAGAATTTTTTTTTTACTTTTATTTTGAGACAAAGTCTCACTAAGTTATCCACTCTGTATCTCAAAATGACCTTGAATTTGCTGCCCTCTTCCCTCAGCTGCCCAAGCAGTCAGAATACAGTCCTGTGCCATACATAGCTGTACATACCTAATCAAAGAATATACAAGGTAGTGAGGTTTCACGTAAGATAAAATATCAATATTTTGGCTTATACAATTCAGTGGTATTTTGTTCATCACAGTGTTGGCAATTACCACTTTATTTACTTCTAACCCATTTTTATCCCCCTGAAGGGAAACTTCATATCCATTGAGAGATGAATATTCCACTCATCCCTACATTCTGGACTTCTGGAAAACTCCACTTCGGTATCTGTTTTCATAGATTCACCTATTTTGGATATTATAATTATTGCAGAAACCATATGTTTTTGTATCTTATCTTATGTCTGGTCATTTTCACATAGTGTAATGTGATGTGTCTTATGCTTTCCTAGATTTTAAGTGAGAGAGCAATACTGTACTTGGAGAACTTTCAATATTTGCTTATGTAATATGTCATGCCCCTGAAAATCTGAAGATCACTTAGCACTATCCTCAATAGCGAATTATGGTACTTTAGTGAAAATCTCTTTTGATTGATACTCACCAAGTGGTATGTTCAACTTTCTTTGGTGCTGTATTTTAATGGACGGTTTCATCCAATACTTGCTCAGTGGTTCCATAAAACAGAGAACATTCAGGATATGTAGGCTGAGGGCATCACACAGTGAGAGGTAGAACACTTGCCTAGAATACATGAGCTCCTGAGTTTAATCTCTAGCACTGTAAAAATAGTACCTTTCTTTCTTTCTTTCTTTCTTTCTTTCTATCCATCTACTCATCTCTCAGGCCTCTATCTCTGTATCTATATGGAAATTTATCTTATATTTTTAAGTCTATAGATAATTTCACTTAATAAACTGTCATAAAAAATAAATTTTATTTTAAAAAGGCTGTGACTTCATCATAGGAAAAATCAGCTGCTTGAATCAGAAAATATACAGAGTGATTATTGCATGAAAACTATTTTATTTATCTTTATCATGGGTATAAATTCTTCTTAGCTTGGGAGTATAGGTTGGAAGTGGCAGGTGTTCTTCAGAGTGATGAGATGATGTCTTTAAGTAAAGGCCAAACAGGCAATGTATGAGAAGAGTCTGTACTTTTGAAGTAAATGTATGTGATCTTAATGGACACAGAGCTTTTGCCTTTTCATCATCTAGTGTTCACCTTGGCAACACTTGTATTCATCTATAAGACAACTCTTTTTTTCAAATGCTGATGCTTTGTTTGATTAAATTATCCCTTATTTGTCTGAACTAGATAGGAAAAATATAGTAGAGACTCAGATATGTAATTGAACCTTTACAGAATGCTTTCATCCAGATCAGTGATTCTAAACATGGAAAATTTTTGCTTTCAAAGACGTTTACCAATATTTAAAAACATATTTTCTCATTGCAATTGGAGGAGAGGTCTTTCCTGGTACCCAGGGATACCTTACTCAATTGTATTACTATAGGGAAATGCCACAAATGGGTTGTTTACTTAGTATTTATTTCTTTATTATTTATGTTGACAATCAGTCCATGCTCTATCACTGAATTTTCTCCATGTCCTAGCAAATGGATAATGTATAAAGGACAAAAGTCAGTTTCTCACACTCTAGAAGTTGAAAAGTCAAGAAGTAAGCAAAGAACTGGCAGGCTCAATGTTTGGTAAGGACCTTTTTGCAGCATTGCCATGTGGCAAGAATGATGAAAGCTGTGCCCTCACTTGGTGGAAGGCAGCATCAAAAAGGAGCAAAGTCTGGGAAATTTCTTTTTTATACGGCTTTCATTTCATTCGTATACATAAAGCTCTTATGACTCAAATTCTAAAGGTCCCAACTCTTAATACCATTGCATTGGAGAGTACATTGCAATATGAATTTGAGGGATGATACACCAAAAGTTAGATGCCCAGGATGCTGATAAATATTCTATAATGCAGAGGATAGACCCCTCCATAACAAAGAATCACCATTTTCAAATGTGAGTTGTGCCTAGGTTATGAAATCCTGACCTACGCTGTAGCAATTTTAGAATTTAAGCCTCAGCCTTTCTTAGTCTCAGATGGCACTGAGTGACTTAAGCTTTAATGCTTTTCAAGTCAGAGTTATGTTCTTGATGTTAATACTTTGATTTGAAAACACCAAAGCCCTAGACTTTGAATTGTTTTTGTTTTTGTGTTTTTGTTGTTTTGTTTTGCTTTTTGTACCTCGGGAAATGTAACACTTGTGTACTAGTCAGTTGTTTCTCAAAATACAATTCAAAGGCCCTCTGACTGTAGCAGCCTGAGCTCTTTTCAGAGACCCTTAGTGAGGTACAGCTGCGATTCTTGAATTCATTGTATAAAAGAATCTCAGGATAAGTCAGTATGAAGCAGCATTGGAGTTAACTAAGAAGAGATTCCCACACTGATTTAAACACAGAGAGTAAAAGAGCAGTGCTCATAGAAGGAGAATAGATACCCAAGCACAGATTTCTTAAGATTCACATTTAAGTGTCTTTACAATAATGATACATGCAATCTTATTTGTTTCTGAAGCAGCCCCTCAAATGAGTTTTGAGGACGTCAAATGAGCCATAGGGTTGTCTCAAGGTGCACTGGTTAGGATTGTAACTGATAAGATTTAAATCTCTGTACACATAGATTGCACCAGGGGGCTAAGGTTTGTTTTTGCTGGAGACAAAGTTTAGTCTTGTTTGTGAAATTCCCAGAAAACTGCACGTTCACACCTGGAAAAAGAGTAAGGCCACTCTCAAAGGTCGTATGCTTTCGGCTTAAGTATTCACTAATATTTCAACAGGCTTGTTTAAAATCTCTACGAACGGAGTCTTATCTCTGTGTCAGCAGTCTTCACAGTAAATGTTGTCAGTTGTGTGGAAATTTCTGACTCTTGGTTGTTGAGAAACTTCAAGCCAATTTTTTAGTTAAAGGCTGTTTTCTCCTTTATGTTTCTTTAATTACACCGTCCCCACTTAATATTCTGCTTTGAGGCCATTGATAACTGCAAGGAATACTCTGAAGAGATATAAATTAACCTGAAAATGTAAATCATCACATCAGTTTTCTTGGAGTGTCACATTGACTTGGTTATTTAATTGAACTCAGTTCCTTGAAAAAGCTGCATCTGTATTGAAAAGTATGTAGACTGATTAGAACTTCATTATTTGTGAAGACTTGGAATGTAGCAGACCAGGAACCAAAATTATCTTTATTCTCCTTAACAGTCATTTGTCACCCACCTCTGTGTCTGACCTAACATTTTTTGGACTATCAAGTCATATGTTAACTTCGCACACCACTCATTTCCAGCAACTTAAAAGGTAAAAATGGTGTCAGATAACATCTAAAACTTATAGCAGAGATTTCTCAGCTTTGTTGTAATGTGCCTACCTGATGTCTTTACTAATGCCTTTAGTAAATGTATTGAATTGTGACTATCTTTTGTTACATGACTTTAGTATGCCATGTAATCACTTTGACAGGAGATCATTTCATTCACGGTAACCTGAACCCTTGTTCCCAGGCCACAGTAACTCACATTTGGTGGCTCAGATTTTAAAAAAAAAGTCTTATCCCCTTTGAAGTAAGGGATGTCCTTTGCATCAACTCCTCCTCCTCCTCCTCTTCTTCTTCTTCTTCTTCATGTTGAAGTGAAAGACATAGAATCGGCTTTTGTAGAATCTTTGACTACTATGGCTTGTCCTTGTCAGTTTGAAGAAACTGACCTTCGTAATGGTTCTTCCTGTCCAGTTTTTGGCCCAGATGAATACATTTGTCTTTCTGTCTTTTGCTCTCTCCCTGTGGAGCTTCATCTTCCTTCCATATTGTGATGGTGCATGTGTATGGTCAAGTTGGCGGGATCTGGGATCACCAAGTCCAAAGTACCCATCACTATCTTGGGTGGGATTATTTAGCCCTGGATGTGCATGTGAGGGACTTTGTTGGTTAGACTGATTGAGGTAGAAAGACTTACACTACAAATAGGGAGGACCACTGCCTAGGTTTGAATTCTAGAGTGCCTTAAAAAGGAGAAAGGCAACTAGGCAGCAGATTCAATCACTCTGTTCATGACTGTGAGTGCAATGTGACTAGACATTTTAATGTCCTATTACCAAGACATTTATTCAGCACATTTAGAAACTACCAAACACTGCCACCACCACACAAAGGGCTGGGACTTGGCAAGTCTTCACAGAGACAAGGCTCTTTGGGTAGCTCCCTATCTATAGAATTATTTTTAATTTTTAAAGTTTTTTTAAAGTTTCTTACATTTATGTATTTATTGTGAAGTGGACAGAGTGCATGCATGTAGAGGTCAAAAGACAGCTTGCAGGTATTGGTTTTCTCCTTCCACCATGTAAGTTCTGGTGATTGAACTGAAGCCATCAGGCTGAGTAGTGCAAACTTCTGTGGGCTGAACTAGTTTACCAGATCTATTGAAGGAATTCTGACTTTAGCACATCTCTTTTTCTGTATCTTATGATGTAGTACCTGAAAATATTCTGTTATTTATAACTGCCAGATTGAGTTCTATGTGTTGATTTCTTCTATTAAACCACGACAAAATATCTTTTTCTGGCTATACCAACCAGACCAAACACAGAACATAAGGCTAAATTTGCATTTGAGATCAGTGACAATCTGTTTTAGTAAAGCATGGGACACATTCGTACTGAGGTTGTCATTTCTCATTTGTATTTCAAATTTAACTGGACAGCTTGTATTTTTATTTGATACATTTCATAACCATTTCCAAGACAAACATTCTTAATATTTTTCCTATATCTGCAAGGACATGTGACCAAACGTTGGATGTGCAGCCACTATCTAAAACAGGCATCAGTTGTCTTATTCCTTTGAGGTAATTGGAAATTGAAAATACTCTCCCTTTCAAGAGAGGGACAGTGAATAATTTGTTCTAGTTCATGCTCACATTATATAGTTAAATCAATTGTAAGTTGAAGGAAGGAGGCTTTTAGGGGATGGCATTTCCAACAGGGCTTACATAGTACCACATTAGAAGAAAAGAAAATTCAGACCCTGGAGTTTTTTCGATTCTTGTTCCCAGAAGGATAGTGTGGGTGAAAGTTTCTCTTTAAGTCCCTTACATTGCAAACCTGAGTTTTACATGGGGCATTAGTATCGTATAGTGGAGATATAGAATAACAACTTATTCCAACCTCAATTATTTGCACAAATAATCAACATTTAACCTCAGACCGTTCTCATCTTGCCCTGTGCTACATTGAACATCATCCTATTTATACAACGAATATTATGACTTGGAAATGCTAGGAGCCACCCTTAGATCTCAGCACCAGTGAAACAACATTTCAATGTTTTCTTATCTGGTTTTCAGAGTGCAGGATGCTACCAGCCATCCAAAGAAGAGTTGATGTTAATACTCCTCAAATTATTCCACAAAAATAGAAACAGAAGGACCATTAATCAATTCGTTATTTGAGACCACAGTTACCCTGAAAGCCAAATCAAGTAACTACCCAATGAAGGAAGACTAAGCTTCATATGGCAACACAAAAGCAAGGTGAGCTAAAACAATCCCGAATAATAAAACAACACCTAGGGATATGACCATTCCCGATTTCACATTGTACTACAAGGCTATGGTAATGTAAACAGCATGATATTGGCACAAAAACAGACACATTGGTAAATGTAATCAAATTGAAGACCCAAATGTAAACAGATATAAACTGTTCGGCCAGTTTTGCTTTATCTCCTTCCAACATTATTCTGTCCTATAGGATTTTAAAGCAAATTTTAAATGTTGAGTCATTTTACCATCAAATGCTTCAGTATGCATCTCTATAGGCATTTTTATATAAATCACTATGGCCTTGTGATTTATATGAAAATGAACTCATTGCTTGATATTAGCTGATAGCCAGACTGCATTTGGATTTCTCCATTTATTTCCCCAAATGGCATGATAATCAGAGTTCAAACATGTTAAATGTTAGAATACTAGTTTTAATAGCATATGTTGTTTATACAAAATAATGGATTTTATTCTGACATTTTCAAGGTTCCCCCTCTTGTCCTTCTCCCACTACTGCAAATTCCATTCTTTTTCTCAAGTAAGCCTCCTTCCTGTTTCATGGTGTGTGGGTGTGGGTGGTGTGTACACCTGTGTGCCTGTGTGCCTGTGTGTCTCACTGTGTTTCACTTGGTTGTTTATTGATACATGTGTGCCCTCAGGAGCAACACCAGTGAAGAACAAAACCTCTCCCTATATCAACCAGGTTGGGCCTGTGTATAAATCTTAAAGTAATCACAGGTACTTCACTTTCAGGTATACAACCACCTTGTCATACTTGGAAGCCAGTGTTTCACACCTCTTCTACTATCTTCCATTAGCTTCTTACGTTCTTTATACCACTTCTTCTGTGATATTCCTAGACCTTGGTGCAGGTCTCATTTGTCACTGGGTATTTATCAGTCATTTATCCTTTCATTTATTCTCAGCCTTTTGACCAGTTATGAGCCTCTGCGGTCACTGACCACTAAGACAAAGGCTTCTCTGACCACACCTGACAGCAGCACTATGCTATGGGCATATGCATAGTTACTTAGACCGACACATCATATCCATCTACCAAAACAAGAGCAGTAGCTCTCTCCATCAACTTACCTCCTTAGTCATAGGCTTTTGACCAGGTTTATAGTACCATGAGAGAATCTTCAGAATCTTAGTAGGATAATAGGTATATCATATCATACATGGCCAGATACCTATGGGCAAGAGGCTATAAGGAACTTTCTTTCTGTTTTGCTCTCTATTTCCCTCCATTCTTCTCTCCTCCTTTTACTTCCTTTTGCTCTGTGTTTTGAGACAAGATTTTACTCTGTAATTTGGATTAAGTTGAACTCATGATCCTCATGCTCCAGCTTTCTAAGTGCTAGGATTAGAAACATGAGTGGTCACATCTGCCTTATATAATTCCCTTTCTAAATACTAACATTTATTTTTACATTAACAAATAATAACAAACACACACATAACCATTATTTGTTATAATTATATCAGAGAACAATCTGATGTGATTGTTTGGCTTTGGTTTTGAATTTTTTTTAGAGACAAAATTTCTTTATACAATCTAGGCTGATCTCAAATTATTCTTCTGTTTGTTTCTTAAGTGCTGGAGTCACAGGTGTGCCTCACCATGCGTAGTTTAATGGGATGTTTTGGTGTATGTACATACTGGAGAATAAGTACCTTACTCTAATTAACATGCTCATTATCTCATTAGCTTATCTACTTTGTGATGATAATGTTAAAATAGAGTATGTTGGCAATTTTCAAAGCTATATGCAGCAAACTATGGGAGTAAATATTTATAAACTCAATATCTGGTAGAGAGATAACAACCAAAATGTGTAAGGGACTCATATAACTCTATAGTAGAAAAATAGGCAAAACCTTAATGTACATTTTTCTAAAGAAAATATACCAAGGAGCAATAAACACACAAAAGTGTGTACAGTACCACCAATTATCAGAGAAATGCACATCAAGGCTACAATGATATTTCATCTTATACAACTGGCTATTAATTAAAAGGGAATGAAATGAGTATGTCAAACTGATATCAGTATTCATGTGTTGCTTGCAGCACTCTTTACACTAGCCACTTATGGATTGTCCATCAATTCGTGAATGGGTAGAGAAGATATGGTGTATATAAACAATAGAATACTATTCAGTCACAAAAAGAAGAAAATCCTGCCATTTGTGACAATGGGAATAAAACTGTTGAGCATTATACTACATATGTGGAAGAAGCTGGACAGTGAAAAACAAACATTATATGATCCCATATATATGTGGAACCTAAAAACAAATTCCATTCCATCTCTGGAAACAAAGACTAGAATGGTAATTGCCAAGAATGAGGAGTGGGGATGTAGATGGTGGGCAAATGATATATTCATATAAGATGAATAGTTTTAGGTAAATAATGTTAAGATAAATGAAATTGTACAATGAATAACATCTGGGCATCTAAGGCACAGTATGGTGAGCATAGTGAATAATACTGTGTTGTTATTGAGTTTGAATGTTCTGAACAGGTGTGCATGCACCCATACACTCACAATTATGGTAAGTTCATGCTGTCTAAATGTGTTCATTACATTGTGATGGTTATATCACAATATATACATCAGCCCTCATCACATCTTTGAATACTTTGAATATATACAATTTAATTTGTCAATTACACACACACACACACACACACACACACACACACACACACACACACACACACAGAGTCTTAGTTTGGGTTTCTGTTGCTGTGATGAAACACCATGACCACTAAGCAAGTTGAGGAGGAAAGGGTTTATTTGTCTTACACTTCCACATCACAGTTTATCATTAAAGGAAATCAGGACAGGAACTAAAACAGGGCAGGATCCTGGAGTGAGGAGATGATACAGAGGTTCATTTGTTGAAGAGGTGTGTGTGTGTGTGTGTGTGTGTGTGTGTGTGCAAGTAAGGGACCTGGGCTGCCAAGTGAATTATTAGAAGAGGGTGGTATGCATAGCACAAAGCCAGATGGAGAGTTCTAGGTGGATAGACTTTTGGCTGGATTCTTCAAAAGTGCTCATCCAGTGCTGTCTTCTGAACATAGCGTGGCTGATGCACTTATGGGCTCCCTGCAACTGGCAGATGTGGAACATGCTCTAGTGGGTTGCCCTACACTCATGAACAAAAGGCAGCACTGTGCACTCTTTGGACTCACACGTTTATAAAAACAAAGAAGGCATGAAGTTGGAAGAAGGATGTTTTAGTTTTTAAAAATAAAGAGAGCATAAAGTTGGGAGAAGGATGTTTTGGGGGGCTCTGGATGGAGTGGAAGGAGAGAGTGGGGGTGAATCTGATCAAAATGTATTGTGTACATGTATGGAATTCTCAAATACTACACAAATAAATAAATATAACATGCTCACTCACTGAGCTTCTATCTATGGCTATTTAATAATTTGCCCTTCTCCTCTGTGCTCTATACAGGTTTGCCATGCCATCTGTTCTGATATCGCTCTATTTCTGATCTCCAAGTCTTATCTATAGAAATATTTTGATCTCAATATTGGTCACTGTTTTTAAAAAAAGCAAATATTCACTTTGTATAATGATCAGCTGTCTCTTACAAAGCCTATGAGATCTTAGCTTTCTTCTTATTCTCCATAACATATCAGAGGCTGCCTTCTGTTTTTCTGAAGCTTTGTAGCAGCTTACTGTCTCTGCCCAACTCCATACACTCTGAGATTGGCATTTCTGTGAGGTGTCACTGAGTTCATATGTCCTGCCTATGCTATGAAAAAGAAGTTGAAGGGAAAGAGCTATGCTTGTGCTCCTCCGATAGAAAAAGGCATGTCTCAGTAAGTCTGTTCAATGCATCTGCAAAGCTTTGGACAGTGACATTAAGCCACCTGTCTCGTTCCTTACTGACACTGCTTTCACCCAGTTCTTCACAAGTCTTCTGGCCTTTTAGAAGTCTTACCTTCAGCTTTTTGTTTGTTTATTTGCTTGCTTGCTTGCTTGTTTGTTTGCATTTTGAGAAAGTCTCATGTGACCATGTTGGCCTTGAATTCCTCTTCCCTTGGCCACTCTCTCCTAAATGCGGGGCTTATAGGCCTATGCCCAAACTCCTTTGTCATCTTAAACCAGCCTATGGACTTTTGAGTAAGATTTAGATTCTTGAGCTCTTCCAATTTATGGGCTCCATGAATACATCCCACCCCGTAAACAACCCTCAGATTCCAAACAATACTCAGATAAGCATCCACACTGAGGACAGATAGTCTATTGCATGCCCCACAGGTCTCACAACACTTTCAACTGAACATTATTAAAGAAAGAGCTGTCCAGGCTGGCTCCTTTCATCATTTTACCCTTCAATACATGTTTGAAAAAAAGATTAGTGTAGTTGTTGGGGGGCGGGGGAAACTGGTAAGCTCTAAAGAATCTAATTTTAAAATGAATTTCCTTTCCCCTGTCAAGCTTCCAGCATTGAAAAAAAAGGGCAAAATGTACTACTTAGATAGTATCTGGTGCACTGTGTTCTACACAGCCTGCCTTTTTATTGAAACCTCCTGTGGCATAAGAGATTCACCGAAATACCCCTTAATGAAAAGCTAGCCAGCAAGAAAGAAGTAATAACGACATTTTATCTCTTTGGCAGTCTTCTAATGAAAAAGAAATGAAAGCAAACCATGCTCATTTTAATTGATGAAAGAAACATGGATTTCATAAAGTTGAAAAGGCAAATAAATCCTGCTAGGGGGCAAACAGCACCCCTGTGCATGGCTTTGTGAGAGGTGTCAAGCATTGCTCAGATGGAACGTAAATTAGTTTCCTGGTAATTATCCACTTTTATATGTAGTCTTCCTAGGATTAGCATCATTTTTAATTTATGATGCCATATTTCTAATGAGGGACACAATGTCTGATACCAAGTTGCTGCTCAATAAATTATTCTTTAATGGATGAATAAAAGATAACAACACATCTTCTTCTGCAGGGATTTATTATCTAGCTGGGGACAGAAGACAGGAATACACAAAGAAAAAATGATGCTCCCTATCATGTATTCCCTGTTAAATCATTCACTGACATATTATTAATTTTAGGCTATTTGGCATAGTCTTCAAGGCAGTGAGCCTGGGCTCTGCTTCAACCTATGTTCATGTCTTCCAATGTTCCGGCGTTAGGCTTGCCTTCCAATTTAGAATCATTGTTCACTCTGCTGGGCACACTTATTCTCACTAGTTGAATTCATCCCAGTAGAAATGCCATTTCCTCCTGGAGGGCTTCCATGATTGTCTGGCTAGGTTATCGTTCCCTGATACATGCCCTAGGCTGACATTGGGGATTGCGTTTGTGGTCACTCTTCCTGACTCACTTTCCAGATGAACTGTGAGCCCCATGAAGGTAAGGGAAAGCTTGGATCTAGTTTTCTTCCCTAGAGCTCAGTGTAGCAGGTATTCAACATAATAAATATGCATGATATTGGTTTGTTTTCTGTTCCTATGACAAAATAACTGAGGTTGAAAACTTTGGAGTGCTATGCTTCTGTTCAGGATCACAAAACCTGACGCCCTCAGAAGAGCTGCCAAACTGAAAAGAACCAAAGGCAAACCTCTACCTTGCTTCGCTTTTAGTTCTTAAGGGCAACTTTTTTTTTTTTTGCGGGTTAGATGGAATATTTTCCCTGTTTTGCCTGCACCACCTCAAGCTTAAGAAAGTATAATCTTGTTGAATGACTCCTGCATTTGCAAAGACCATAGTCCTCAGATACTCATCCCAAGACCACTTTAAAAATAACTCACCATGTTGCACAGGGAAGGCCCAAATCCCACTTGCGTATATAAGGCTTTCCCTTCCCATCGTCAACTTTCTGGATGCCAGACTTCAAAGCGTATACTACACATGCATAGAGTTGAAGTATTTCCCTTGTAGTAGTGGGGGATTTAGGGCTTGGGTAGGAAAGGGCTCTACCACTGAGCTTCTGAAGATAACTTTTTCTATCCCTTGTAAAAGTGGGGAAAATTGGGTTTCTTTGGGCTAGGAGCCTCATCACAATGTTAGAGCAGCCTTTTGCAGTTAACTAAAAAGTGGCATGGTGTGTGTGCATGTATGCGTGTGTGTGTGTGTGTGTGTGTGTGTGTGTGTGTGTGTGTGTGTGTGTGTAGAAGCAGATGGTTGAAATGGAGATGAATAGGGCTGGCAATGATAATTCTGTTTGGTTGATCAAGGTGAGCCTTGGACTCTGCCTTGTTTTTATTGTAAAAAGGCATATATGAATCACACATAGCTATGGGGCATAGTGTAGTTTTAATTTTTTTGTGTGTGTTTATGGGTGTTTTGCCTGCATGGATGAATGCAATGTGCAAGCCTGGTGCCCACTGAAGACCAGAAGAGGGGATGGGATCCTCAGGATTGGAATTACAGATGGCTGTGAGGTGTTGGATATTGAACACCGGTGCCCTGCTAGGGCTGTTTCTTGAGCCACCGAGGTGACATTTTAATACACAGTTCTTCTTTATACCATATTACTTAGTACTTTGTCTCCTTTTCGGCTTGTGTAAAATGGGTCATTGTGAAATTGAACGGGAATCTTGCCCAATGAGTTTAACACAGTCCCTGGTGCTTGAAAGGTTCTTAATCTCTGATTTTCCACCCTCCAGCTCCTCAGCTGCACAGAGCGATCACGAGATCACGAGGCAGATTGGAAAATACTTTGCAGAAAGCAGCAGGGTGTTGACCTAGGGGGAGGGAGGTTAAAGTTCCAGGTCATGCTTTCAGCTAGGGTGTCAGCTCTCCTCCGGCCTGGGCTGTCAGGCAGGGGGCAGGAGCGGGGCTGAGCGCTCCACCCGGCTTGTGCGTAGGCAGCTAGGCGGGCGGGGCTCAAAGTCCAGGCGCCCGCCAGCTTATAGCCGCTCAGCCAAGGCGCTAGTGTGAGGTGACAGTGCGCAGCACCGGCGCAGGCAGAGGTCCAGACACACTAGCAGCCAACGCGGGTGGCTTGGAACCTGACGAGCACCATGAGCAACAAATGCGATGTGATCGTGGTGGGGGGCGGCATCTCAGGTCAGTCGCCACTGTGAGCTCCGCTATGTTCTCAAACAAGTGGCTCAAGAGAGGCCAGCAAAGTGAAGGGGCTGGGGCTGATTCCAGAATCCGAATTGTCGGAGTAACCGAGGCTGTCTCTTTGGGTCAGAATTGAGCTACTTACTGTCTAGCCGTGTTCTTTGAGGGGGAGGGGTTTAGTGAGTCCCTGGCCACAAGTGGGAGACTGGAAGCATGTTGAGGGTTTGGAATTAGACTTTGAACTCTTCCTCCAAGAACATTGCTAGGCTTGCTGGAATTTTCCAAATGAGGAGAAAGGGGACTGGAAGGCTGGAGACACTTACTGGGGTTGGGAAGCCTGTAAAGGTCAGTAATTGGTTCCAGAACGATCTAGACACCGTACTCACTCAGAACAGTCAAGTAACGTGTTATTATATTGGCATTAAGCAAGAGGCCTAGAACAAAAAAAGGGGGGGGGGGATTAGGTCCCGGCCAATCAATTGCCGAGGACCTTTCAGATTGCTGGGAATTCTCTGTGGTCCCCTGATTACCACGAATCCAACAGAGCCAACAGTGCCTTCTTGGTAAATTCTTCTTTTAGCCTCCCTCACTGTGGCATTCTCTCCTTGAGTATCATAGAGTGACCAAACTGCTAACCTAGGCTCTCAGGTCCAGCTCATATTTGGTAAGAATGGAGACAAAGACTGCCCCTCCATGGGAAAACTGTGGACACAGCAATGGCAAGAAACACAGAAGTGAGCAATGGGGGACCCCTGTGAGGAATGGGACTCTAAGGTAAACCGGACAGACTCCATGGCACAGGGCCAGGGAGACTAAGCAATGCTCTCCTCCTGGATAGCTTAACTGAGATACCTAGACTCTAAAAGGATGCTGTTATTGGAACAGTCACAAAGATACTACCAGAATCTGTAGACAAATTGTTTAAAGACTTGTCTTCACTTGATCTTAAATGACCATATGGAGCAAGGCCTGGCCTTTCTCCTTTCATGAGGCCAGTACAGGGTGACCTAACTCTCCAGGAAAAGGGAAAGATCGCAGACATTGGATGTTGGGTGCCAGTCTTGGTTCTGTGTTTTCATAGGAGCCGTCCTCACCTTTGGGCCAAAGCTTCGGCTGATACCTCTGTGTAGCCAGCCATGGTGAGCTTACCCATAGCAGGCAAGCAGTCTGGTACTACAGATGCATCGATGTGTGAGCACAGTGTCCTGAAACGGGAAGGCTGGGCACAATTTAAGCTTTCATGGAAATACTTTTAGCATCTTCTCTCTAAGAGAAGCTCTGACTTAAAAGCATCCCCATTTAGGTGCCATAGAAAATCTTACTGCTTCAGACACTGTCTTGCTCAACACTCTTATCTTGTGGGAAACGGAACCTTCTCTTTCCAGGCCACTAATTAAGGTCCTTTACTTTCCCAAAGCGCGTTCATGGGCTTTTTACTTTTTTCCGTTATTTGGGCTTTTCTCATTGATGTTTCAAATCTCCAACAATATGCATGTATTTTTTGTTCAGGGAGCAGAACCCAGATCCTTACCATAGCAAGCAAGGCGTCTGCCGCTCAGCTATATCCCCAGTAGTTCCAAATCTTTGAACTCACTGAAGTCATTCATGTTAGAATAAAGGTTTAACTGTTTTTTATAAAACATAATGAAACTGTATTAACTCTGATCGAAACAAGGAGATGAGGACGAGACCTCTTTTTGTCTGGAATTTTGTGTGGAATGGTCATTGTTCTAATGAAAGTAAGGGGTTCAAGGCTCAGACTCACTCAATTGCTGTATCTGCCACTTGCAGAAAACACTAGCCCACTAAAATCCTAGTCAGATTGCAAGATCGTTGTGAAGGGCAATTGAAAAACTGTGAGCTCGGGTTTTTGAGAAGCCTAAAATATGGCACCTAGGGTACTGAAGGTGTCAAAATGGAAGACCGCTTCATATGGCAGCCCACATTCAGATTTCCAGTGATGGGAAGGTTGGAGGAGGAGGCCAGGAGGACTGAAAAAATTCAAGGTGAGCCTCTTGTAATATGACCCTGTCAGAAACAAGAGTATTATCACTCTAAGGGAGTTAAGCAATCTAAACACCAATCTAAGAAGAGAGAATTCCTTGAGCTCTGCTTTACAGTAGGGTAACTATAGATAGCAAAAATGCATCCTATTAATTAATAAGAGTTATCAATATTTTCATCACAAAAATAGTGAATGTTTGAGCAAATGGAAACGCTTGCTCTCATTTGAGTATTATACTGTGCATACCTATACCAAAGGGTCACTTAGGGCCCTAGAAATGCATGCCTTTGCTGGGCTGGGACTGCAACACAGGCCTCAAACAGTTTAGTTAAGTGCCCTACCACTGAACCATATCCCTAGTTCTGTACCAGTTTGTAATCTGTCAATTAAAAAAAATGGTTTTTGAGAGGATGGAGACTAGGAAGATAGCTTAGTCAGTAAAGTAGTTGCTGCACAAGTATGAGAGCTGAATTTGATCCCCAGGATGTATGTTAAATACAGCTGAAAAGGATATAAGAGCTTGATGATAGGGAATAGGTCTGTGGAATGGTGTCTACTGCCGGAGACACGGCAATTGCAATCACGAACTCACAGCAGCTGCAGATGCATGCATTCACTGGCTCTGCAAAACAATGGCTCCATTGACACTCAGATATGGATGAAGGAGAGACTCATGGGCCCCCTAAGACACAGCTGGACTTTTTGCTGTTGACAGATTCAGGGTGAGGTGAAACTATTACTTTCGGCTTAAGTGCCTGGTGATGACCCACCAGACTCCAATAGGTAATTCAAATCTATCGGTCACACACATGGCCCAGGTTAAAATAAACACATCACAAAACAAACCCAAGAGTCATGAAAGGGACTGTTGTCAATGAAGTGGAGCTTGATAGGGATAAGAGGGAGATAAGAGAGGGCGGTGGTGAGGGAATGGTCAGAATACAGTGTGTGTGTGTGTGTGTGTGTGTGTGTGTGTGTAGTTATCAAATGACAAAATTTATCAATTAAAAGAACAGTAGGTATGGCTAGAAAGATGGCCTTTGCAGAGGACCCAGGTTCTATTCCCAGTACCTATATAGCACATCGCAGCAGTTTATAATTTCAGTTCTAGGGGATCCACCACCTTCTGGCCTCTGTGGACTTCAGGTATGCACATGGTAGACAAACATACATGCAGGCAAGTGCCCATACACATAAAGTTAAAAAATAAAACTTAAAAATATATAAAAAGCTAAACAAAATAGTTGAGTATGATGGAACATACTTGAAGCCATATCTTTAAAAATAGATAGATTGCACCTAAATGTTGTGCGCACACACACACACACACACACACACACACACACACACAGAGAGAGAGAGAGAGAGAGAGAGAGAGAGAGAGAGAGGCAGACAGAGAAACCGACAGAGAGATGCTTACCATACACTGGTGCGCGCACACACACACACACACACACACACACACACACACACACACACACACACCACATGAGGGAGCATGTATATATGAAAGCCAGAGTCTGTTATTTCATTTAATGAACATTTACTCCCATCCCATATATTGGAAAAAAGGGAATTAAAGATGAAATAAGGATGTTGATCTTGAGCCCTCACAAGTGATCATGAAAGACAGAGTCATGAAGAATCAATACAAATGACCCATGACAGGTACTTTAGTAGCACACGCACAAATCTCTAGGGAAGGTGATTGTAGAAAATATCAGAAACTGAGAGAAATCTGGGAATACTTTATAAACAAGATGAATGACTGGGCTTTAAAGAATGAAAACAAATTATCAGTAGGCTAGATGACAGAGACTTTACAAATTAAAGGATAACTTGCATGCAATCATACATGTGAAAGGACATAGTAGCATGTTCAAGAAGCAGTAAGACTTTCAGAGAGGGTGGAAAGATTATAAGAGCTGAAGAACCCAGAAATCTGCTGTAAGGTTGTGTCTCCTGGAAACGACAGAGAAGCTTCAGTCATGATTCCTCAACAATATGACTGCCTACGCGAGACCTACACAAGTACACCACCGATATACATGCTCACATAGAAGAGGAACTCTCACTGGGTCCCACACCTGGACGAAAAACATACAACAACTAAGGAAATGGGAATGTAAGAAAATAGCCTTCCCCAGGGAAAAACCTCCAAATAGGTTATTCAGTATCAATTGCTCAGCCTTGAAGTCATATACATGCAAGTAATGATAAACAAACAAACTAGGTTATATTTATATATTTATGCATTTCAACGTATATGTGTGTGCATATTATATATGCACATATAAAACAATATAAAAAAGGAGACATGAATTTGAATAGGGATCAATAAGGGGCATGGTAAGATTTGGAGGGAGAAAAGGGAAGGGAAAATGATGTAATTATATTTTAATTTCAAAAATAAAAAACTAAAAGCTCTTTTTTTTTAAATATAACATGAAAAAATGGGAAAACATCTGACAGAAACAAAACTTTAAATGTCAGTTTGGACCTTGGCCTGGTGGCACAGCCTATAATTTCAGCATTTGAGAGGCTGAGGCAGAAGGAAAGTCTGGGTACACAGCAAAATTGATTTTTTTTAAAAGTCCGAGTTCTTTTTTGGAGGGGGGCTTTTGAGACATGGAACTCAATCTGTAGAACAGTCTGGCTTGGAACTCAAAGAAATTCCCCCTTCTTTATTTTTAAGGTCAGTGGAGATGAATTGTAAAGAGCCTTTTATGTTTTTAGCATCTTCTGTAGTTCAGGAAAGTGATCATTTTTAATTCATAAAAGATATGTATGAGATGATTGGGAACATGGAGGAAGTTCTGGCATAAGAAGGCACTGAAAGAGACAGAGTCTTGGGGAAAAGTTGGGACAACTGGACAACTGGAATGGGAAGTGTGGGGAAGACACTCTAGAACAGAAATCTAGCAGCTGGAAACTCCAGGACAAAATTGGTGCCGCAGATGTGTACAGGAATTAGTCACTGCCATGGAAGAAATGGCCTGAGGCAAGTGGAAAGAGTGCAATTCTAGACTCAGGAGGTGATTGACACAATGGTTTATATTTCACAGCTTCCAAATTCCATTCTGTTTTTTAAACTTTGTCAATGATTAAACTTGGGGCAATCTGATAATTCCCTGATAAGTTTCAAAGCTGTCAGCAAATTTTAATCCCTCTCTTTAGGATAAACAGAGAGATATACTGAGATTAGTAGCTGGTTAATATATAACTCTCTTTTTGATGCTTAAAAACATTTCAGTGCGATTGAGGAATACTTTTAGAAATGTGTCTGATTACAAGTGATTCCCTACCATGGAAGGATCAGGTCCTCCATCTCCCAAAATTTGGCAAGGCAAACTGGAGCTGGCTGGCAGCACAGCAGCACATTGCCTCTGTCCCAAGTTGTTGTTGTTTGAGACAGGGTTTCTCTGTGTAGCCTTGGCTGTCCTGGACTCACTTTGTAGAGCAGGCTGGCCTCGAACTCACAGCGATCCGCCTGCCTCTGCCTCCCAAGTGCTGGGATTAAAGGCTTGCACCACCATGCCCAGTCCAAGTTTTAACTCTAACGTTTGGGTTGCCACAGCCATGGGAACTATCTTGCAACTCTGGAGCGGATCCTACTCAATCACCAAAATTAAAGCTAAGAAAGGGCAACTCAAAGCAGAGGAGAGGAAGGTTTTGAGAGGCTTGAGAAAGAAGGGGCAGAGGGTACTTGCTTGAGATCCTTGGAGGAACATGAACCAGCCTTCTAAATCCAACATATGGTGGCTGAGTGACCTATCTGCTTAGAAGACTGAGATGAATGGCTGCTGGTGGGATTAGCTTGGCTAGGGAGTGGCCTCCGCAGTCATGGGCATTGTGAGTTCAGGGGCACTGTGGGCAGAGGTGCCTTTGAGATTAATGGCCAAGCCATCACTTCTGTCATGAAGAAAAAAAATAGAGAAATTCTCTTTAAACCAAAACGTCTGAAAATATATGTAATTTGACAATGTACTAGGAAATGTGTATATGCCAGACAAGGAGGAACACAAAGGCCATGGCAAGATTCTGTAAGCATAGGTCACTGCCACACAAACAGCAGGTGAACCCTCTTTCCTGCATTCACCTAAAGGATTTTGCATGACCTATTCATCTCTTGCTTCAGCATTTATCTTTTTATTTTCACTAGAAAAGAAGGCTTCCTAGTTAATAAAAATGAACAAAAATTAAAAACTAAGTGAGAAATGATTCAGAACATGTACTAGGAAATCAGTTCTCAGTGAGTGGGAAAGAAAAAGGATTGCCTCCATGGGGGGGAAAAAACCAACACAGGAGAAAGACTATTTTTAAAAAGCAACTGGAAGTACAAAGGGGGTATTAGGGAAAGGAAAGGAACCAGGGGGTATGTGGGAGGAAGGTAAAAGAAGGTAGTGGGGGATGGGATTAAGATATGTTTAATGCTGTATGCAAATGTCACAATGACACACTCTGCTTTTCCACTTACTACTGTGAGTCACGATGTCTTTTTTTTTTTTCTCCAAATTTTTTAGAGATTTAGAACTAGGGCTTGTGATTTGTTTCACTTAACTTTCTGGGGACATAAAGCCAGTCAAGTTTTCTTTTACTTTTTTCCTTTTACATTTTTCCTTTTCTAACATCTACTGAATGGGCCACTGAACATAAAGGCACTCTGAGGCAGAGGCAGTGAGGCAGTCAGATCTCTGATCTCTGTGAGTTCGAAGCCAGCCTGGTTTACAATGCGAGTCCAGGCCAGCCAGGCTACACACAGAGAAACACTATCTTGAAACATCCACCCCCAAAAGGATAAAACTCACTGAACTTCATGTTGTGTACTCATCTAAGGGAAGGCAGCTAGAAAGAGCTGGAGGAAAGAAAGGAAAGTGGCAAGTGATGTAATTCTATTTCAGTTACAACACATGTTAGAAGCTCTTTCAACATGTAGTTATTACAGGATCGACCTCTATCTTTGTACTGTGAAAATCATTAACATTGTACGCAACACAAAGAGTGATGTCTCAAAACAGCTTTCTTCTTTTACATATGTATTTTTAATTTTGATTGTAATCTTAATCTTACAAATATATGGTGTGCTGCATGATAATCTTTTGCATTTATGCAGTTCATAGTGATCAAATCAAAGTAGTTAATTTTTTATCCCTTTATTCAAAAAATTCATTCACATATGATAATTGAGCATATTTGTAGGCCTTAGTATGATATTTTAATAAATATAGATAATATGTTCTAATCAAATTAAGGTAATTTGTGTCCCTGTTTTCTTATCATTGCTTTTTTTTTTTTTTGAGATGTCTAGATCTTCTCTTGACAAAACATATAAATGGGTTTTAAAATAGCTTCCATCAGTGAAAGTCCCTATACCCAAGCAGATGAATTTTTGTTTTTAAGTTAATTGACATATAACACGTGTACATATTTAAGAAGTCGTGCCTGATAACTTCACACACCCCACACTCACCACACCCACACAGTGTATAATAAAATCTGGGTGGTTAGCATTCCGTTTTCTTGTAAACATGTATTGCCCTGTGTTGGAGCCTTTGATAACCTGTTCTGGCATAAAATAGATAGGTAATTGTGGCAGTGGATGTAGCTCAGCAATAGAGTGTTTTCCCAGCATGCAAAAGGCCCTGGGTGCAAACCTCAGAACTGCAAAATAAAAGTTTTTAAAATGATTGTGCTCTGTAGTCCGTTGATACTTCTGTAGTTCTATAAACCATTTCTGACGTATGTTCTATATTGTTATGTTCTGTTACCAATTTTCTGACTGTGTGACCTTAACTTTTGCCCTACCCAGACCCTAGTCATCACCATTTCACTCTCTTCTGTGACGTCAATATTTCTGGCTTTCAAATGTGAGTGAGGTCATTCACTGCTTATCTCTCTGTGCTTGACTTATTTCTCTTGATATAATGCCTTCCAATTTAATCCCTGAGAGCAGAAACAGGCACCTTTTAAAAAACATTTTTATTTTTTTACATATACAATTATATTATTCCACATATATACAATAAACTACCTACAGCAAGAAGAACCATGACACAATCAGGAATTATATAAGTGTTACATTTTTAGTGTTTTGGCTATTTGTATTTGACAGCCTTGAAGAAAACATCTTTCCTATCATGGTGTGTCTAAAAAAATTCTGAATGTAACTCAATCTCCATCACATCTTGTCATTATCAACTTAAATGCAATAGCTAACTTCATTTTCAGAAACCAATAATTTTCTGAAAGTGATACATATAGGAGGTAGCAACAGAATATGGGGTGTACATTCAAGCATTGGCAGGACCTGGCCAATTCCAGCTTTGTCCTACCACAGGCCATCCCTCAACCTCCCATCAAGGGGCTGGAGGAGCTCACTAGGCTCTTAATCTGGAGACATCTGTGACTCTTTCGATCTGTGCTTCAGCATCATCCCAGATAGGCTAAATTTCTAACTCTGATGTGGTTCTCATTGTAGTCCATTGACTCCTTTTTTCCTAAGAATAAAAGGCAAATGCATTAAAAAAACAAATGGTATTATCCAGTCAATGCTATTATTTAATAGCAGTAAAAAGAGGTAGCATACTGAGCATTGTCTACACATGTGACTTTCCATGGTAGCTTCATTAGGGCTCTAATGACAATGCCTCCTTATACTTAGGGTATATTGGCAGGAGGAACTCATTAGTGGACTATGCAGGCAGAACCATATCACCAGATACACAGTTTCTGGGTCCTTGCACATCCTTAGAAGTCATCAAAGTCTGCCTAAGGCACAAGTGAACCTTTAACAGTTGCTTCAGTATCCTCCTTCATTGGCTGGGCAATGAGGTCTGGGCTCCCTGCCTTAAAGGGGCAGCAGCAGTGGCAGATTATAAGACCTTCTAGCATTGCGTATAGCCTGGTCCTATCTAACAAGATTTCCTCCCTTTGGTAAAAGAGTGAGCATTCCCCTGTCTTCATTTTTACCATCTGGCAAGTGGGGATAATAATAACATCTATATTATCTATTACATAAAGTAATTAGGAAGAATAAAAGAAAAGTGTATGTTAGGTGCTTTTTTTTTTTGAAAGAGGCCCAAAACAACTGTATTTGTATACCAACTTTGGCTCCCAGCTACCTATCCCAGGAGGATGAGGGTACCAGAGACCAGCCAAAACCAGTCAGCCATCCTACCTCTGCCCCAGGCTGAGGCATGCCTCCCTAGGTAGGCAGAGTCAGGCCCCAGGTTAACGCCCCAGGTTCATAGTTTTGCTTCGGTCCTCTTGCTCCCTCCTGCCATGTGAGGTGCTTTTAAAGGAGCTTGGCATTTGTGAAGTACACAAGAGACATTGGGTGTTCTTGTTAATAAGACTCACAAAATTAGCACTTACCCAGTTGAAGATTGAGAAATTCTCTCTCTCTCTCTCTCTCTCTCTCTCTCTCTCTCTCTCTCTCTCTCTCTCTCTCTCTCTCAGACACACACACACACACACACACACACACACACACACATAGGACAAAGCCTATTATGATAAAGGGGAACGTTGCTTTCAGGCACTGCTTATTTTGCTTATATATACAGATGATATATGAAGCCAGTGATTGAATTTAAAGAGAAAGCTTAAGCTCACTTTGAAAGCTAGATTCAAAACACAAATATCTCAAACACTATAATCCCTTCTTGTTGATTTGGTGCCCGCAGATGTTAATGTTAGGATTGGTCCCCTGCTATTCCATTTACTATTCATTTCCCTACTTCTACTCCTTGGGAAAATATCATTTCCAGAGAAGCAAATGTTAGCCTCTTAACCTTTGTTCAGTGTAATCATTTCTCCAAAACAATAATTTTGTTGGACACAGGTTCTCACTCTGATGTCCACATTGTTATTAAACTTGAGATCCTTTGGCCTCACCTGCTTAGACATTGAAATTACAGATGCGTGTCACCACACCCATCCGTGCAATGAAAATAGTGAACTCTGCTCTGGTATCATTCATTCATCCACATGGATGCAAATACACACATTCTCAGAAGATTTTAGTAGGATAATTACTTTACGTGATCTGTACATAATTAAAGTTTGTTTTAGATGCCACAGGATGTAACTGAGGGCTCAAATATTCTACATTTTTTGACCAAATAAAACATGCAAGTGGCCTCTGACTCTTATTTATCTGGAGAACATGAACAAATACTTTAGTTTCTAGCTTTTCTTTCTCCAAGATGTTGGCCTCCAGTAGCATGGACACAGTAAATTCTATATAATGACATTTCATTGCTGATAGTTTTTTCTCTAGATAGCAATAATTAAAAATGGTGTATGATCACCCAAATTAGGTAAACTAATATTCAAATGCACATATTCAGTGATTGAAGAATAGAGCTAATCATGTACCTCCTAAAGGAAGAGTGTTAACCTAGATGTGAAATCCAAGGGTTAGAGGAGCCTGAGTCTTGACTTCAAATGCCAACTGTTCCTCTAAATGGACACCTTGGATAAGCCAGCACCTGCTTAGTTTCTCTGTAAGTGGGAGCCGATCCGTCAATAAATATTGACCTTGCTGTTTGTACAAGTCACTGAGTAATATGTCAATGAAGGGACTCTGAAAAAGTAAGAGATTAAATATCCTGCTAGGTCCAAAATGTATGTCAAAATGAGAGTCTCTACTTAGGAGCTACCGTGGACACAAAGAACTGGTGGTTTTGTCCTCCAGTAGAATGCTTTGGAGATTTGTTATGGTTTTATATATGTATATGGCATTCCCAGTTTTAAAGGATTTAATTTTATTTTATGTGCACGTGGTTACTCCCATGTGTGCATGTGCATCGTGTATGTGCCTGATGTCCATGAAGCTCAGAAAAAGGTTTTAGACTCCCTCGAACTGGAGTTACAGACAGTTGTGAATTGCCATATGGGAACTGGGAATTGGACCCCTGACCTCTGAAAGAGAAGCAAATGCTCTTAACTGATGTGTCATCTCTGCAGCCCAGAATTTCCATTTTTCCAGAGCTCTTTAGGTTTATTACTAAGGTACCGACATAAAACTGACTTATGCTACAAAAAGCCAAAATGTAAAGGGGTAAAATTCTTGATTTTGAACATCCAACTGTTAAGCTTCCTTTGGCCTAATGCTTTTCAGGGACCAGCTTTAGAAGAATCATGGATTTCTGAGTGTGAAAGCATCTTGAGAGTTTTGACTATTGGATAAGACCACCTGTTTTCCCACTGGTTTCAGTTTGTGTTGTTTTAGGAATGGAACCTAAGTCCTTATGCTTGCTAAGAACTTGCTGAACTACATCCTCAGCCCAATAACACGAGATTTTATTTATTTCTAAAAATGCTTTTTTTTATTTTGTAAAATATTTTATTCACTTTTATAAAATTTTGTTTAGTTTTTAACCTTTATATATTTGTTTATTAGGAGTAGTATGGTGTGTGTGTGTGTGTGTGTGTGTGTGTGTGTGTGTGTGTGTGTGTGTGTGTGATGTATAGGTAAGTATTTGTGACATGGCATGTGTGTTTAGGTCACAAGACAACTTTGCAGAATGGTTCTTTCCTTTAAATGTTACATGGGTGTAACTTTTCAAATAGTAATCACCTTGCCATATGCAGTGTTAAATAGCATATGAAGTGTGTGTAATGTTTAAGCCTTTGGTCTTGTGTCAATTTTTTCTCAGATCATTACTTCATTCTGGCTTGCTCATTAGCAGCATTTTCCATAATTGCACAATGATGAGGTGTCCCAACAGGTCGTAGTTTTATTTGCTCCTAGTCCTAACCATCTTTTCACTCCTTTTAATTAATCTAGCCAACATTTCTAAGCATTCTTGTATATTGAATGTATGGTCATGGCCTTATCATTTTGATGTGAGGTTATTTTTTTTCTCTCTCAGGCTCTCAGTTGTGGTTCTATCTTAAGTTCCATTTTTAAAATTTTTTTATTGCAGTCTAGGGGTTATTCCTAGTTTTCTACATTAAGGCAACAAACTGTTGAGAAGATGTTTTGTCATCTAACAGGGGGATGAAATGAAATATCAACAGCAATTTAATTAATAACCAAAATTCTCTCAGAAGTCTAGAAGAAGCACTAACACTTAGATAAATGAAACTTGCAATCATCCCATCTTTGTGATTTATACATTGACATATCTTTAGAGAGCTGGGAATATTTTTAATAAGAGAAACTAGAAATAATACATTTTTGCTGAAAAAATCTGTAAATTTACAGAAAATGAAAATCATGTATAATTAAACCTCGTAAAACTACATATGCTTATTATTTCAATCTATATGTTCTTGGAAAGTATATATTATATACTCATTATTACCTGTTTTTAAATTAATAATATGTTATGAATGCTCATATATTTTATTATTCAGTTTATTGAAAAGTCATATGATAAACATATTTTGTTATAGTGTCCCTTTCCCGACTTATTCCCAGATCTTCCCTACCTCCCCACATATCAGACTTCATGCCTTCTTTCTCTCTCTAGAGAAAACAAACATGCAAACAAAAACCAAACAAACCATCGCAGCACCAACAAAGTAAAACAAATAAACACAGCAAAAGAGCACAAGAAATACCCCACACACATACACACACACACACACACACACACACACACACACACACACACAAGCCATAAAGGCACAAAACTGCAAACCATAATATACAAGCAAAAGACCAGTAAGATTTTTTTAATTCCCAAAGAAAACAAAAGGAAACTAACATTTCACCATCCTTGGTACAGCGCGCACACACACACACACAC
Organism: Acomys minous; assembly: GCF_964271855.1. Classification (NCBI taxonomy): domain Eukaryota; kingdom Metazoa; phylum Chordata; class Mammalia; order Rodentia; family Muridae; genus Acomys; species Acomys minous. The sequence continues at coordinate 114,930,577 of NC_140488.1, read as the reverse complement.
ACACACACACACACACACACACACACACACACCCCAAAAACAAAAACAAAACAAAACAAAAAACCATATGATTCTTCATCAGTTCATAATTATAATGCCTTGAACTTGTTGATAGTAGAAGTTGTAAGAAGATTCGGTCTTTTTTCAAGTTTTGCTGAATTTTTGTCTATAAATATGCAGTCAATATCTTATGTCTACAATGCCTTACTAGGAACATATATTTCCATGACTTTTAAAAATATTGGATACTAGCTGGGTATGGTGATGCACGCCTTTAATGCCAGCACTCGGGAGGCAGAGGCCGGTGGATAGTGACAGAGCCCGGCGTGGGCACAGGCTAGAGGCTCCATCTCATTTCCCAAAGAAGCACCCCCTGGCTACTTAGGCCATCTTTCCCTCTTTCTGTGCAGGTTTTCTACTCATGAGATTACTGGAGCACTGAGAAGTGGCTGCATGCATGGAGGATCGCTGTGAGTTCTAGGCCAGCCTGGTCTACAAAGAGAGTCCAGGACAGCCAAGGCTACACGGAGAAACCCTGTCTTGAAAAAAAAAAGGATACTATTTATCCTGTTCTTCTAGAAGTCCTCTATCATTAATTAACTGATATGTCTGATACAGAAATGAAAATAACCTTATAATGAACCATGTTCTGTGACTAATTATTTTTACCCATTTAGATAAGATGGAAAGAAAGCTTCATCCAAAAGCTATTGTAACAGCTGATCAAACAGCTTTTTCATGGGCTACATTTTAATTTCTTCTCCAGTTTGCATTCAAATCCTATGATAGATTTTAGTGTACTTAGGAGAGATGGGAGATACAGCTGACTGAGAATGGCCCTTTTTATGCCATGCTAATCAGTAGCAAACAAACAGCCCTTGTTAAGCACCAATGATAAGCTCACATAAAGGTGTGCATTAAAATGAGTTCTTCTCATGTCATCAAATGTGTTTTTCCTATGTTGCTGGGTTTTTTTGGTAGGGGACAAAAATAAGTTTGTTCATTTGTTCATCATTTGGTTACTTTGTTTATTCAACAAACTTCTATTGAGTGCAGTATTTACCAAGCACTGGGCTAGGAGCTATGGATGGCTAAGAAGTTGTGGATGGGCAATACTGTTATGATGTGCACTAGGCAGAAAGCGGCAAAGACGGAGGTGAAGTCCCTGAAGGTTCATGTGTTGAGAGAGACATGTTTGTGTAGTTTAGAAGAGACATTGGGGTGGGGGTAGGGGGAATGAAAGTTTTACTCCAAGGGCTGCAGAAACACTGAAAGAAAAAATCTGTCAATATTTATTGACGAGATTATCAGCCTATTCAAATATTACTCTCTCAAATATACCTTTAAGTGGCTGAAATTTAAATGTATACATTAATATAATTATAACGTTGACATTTTAGTTTATTCTTTGACTTTCAAATGACATTGTAATGGATCTTGTAGTATGCTGTTGGAGTTCCATACAGCAGGAGCTGAGAATGTTGGCAACTACTGGCCCACAGTTGAAATTTTCTCTGGAAATTGCCCTCAGCGAGAGGAAATGGACTCATGCATGAGTATTGCTCTTTCCTGAAGGCCCCCCTACAACCAGTGTGGTGGCATAAAGGCCTTGACTCCTTGCCTCAATCCAGGGGACTCTGAAGGGCCGTCTCAAATTCAGAGCTTCTCTTGAATTTCCCTGTTGTGACTGTGTCTCAGTTGAATCCCCCCTTGACAAAAATGTCTCCCTTCTTTGCACATGTGGAGTCTTGATACAGCTTCCACATACAAAGGTCTCTCTAAGGCTGTTTGCCAGGGGCCCTAATCTAAATAGATAATGGTTGAGCAGCATTCTTGATTATGAGATATTCTTATCGTGCAGCTGATTCAGCCAGTGTGAAGGTAGAGGCCATTAAGGAATGAAGCCTTTTATTACCATGAGTGAAAGGAGTTGATAGAGCCCAGGTATGGTGTGCAGCCCCATCCTTTCTGTGTGATCTCTCTTTGGTTCCTTAGAGTTCCCAGAGCAAGATAAAATAAAGAGGCTGGTCCCTATACCACCTTCAATATGCTAAGAGAGAGTTTACTTCTCTCAGCATTTAGTGGGCTTGTTTAAAGTGGAGATTCAGGGCCTTTGGCATGGAAAAAATGGATTTCTTTACTTATTAGTGAAATCTATGGTAGTGAAGTTAAGGAATAAATAATGAAACATGCAACTATAATTTGTGAAGACTGCGCATATAAGGCCAAGGTCTTCTCACATGTCCTAGACTATTATATTGAACCTAATTCTGATTTTTGCTTCCCGGAAAATAGGACTGTTGGTACATATCTCTGTTTCTTCCCCTCATCCTACCATCGTTTTCATACAGCATCCTATAAGACTTCCCACAGGAACTGAACATACTGACTATAAAAATGGAAGGTAGAATGAGAAGCAAGAAAATGAGGCTGTGAGAGTTAGCTGGTTAGCAGGTTTAAGTGGCAAGGCTAACAGACTGGAGGTCTTTGTTTGAAGGATGTTTATCTTTGAGGGATTTGAGCAAGTGAACTAGAAGGATGGAAAATCGCGATTAACACAGTAGGGTTTCTGCAGGTAACATTTTGATTTGATTTGATTGTTTTTAATGACTGTAACATTGGCAGGCAGAGGGTGGGGTGGTGCTGAGGATTGAACCCGGGATCTCATATATGCTCTACCCCCGAGCTGTACCCTCAGCCCTGTACTGTTGCACTTTGAGTCAACATGCACTGAGACTGAGACACAGCCCTCTGTTTGATTCAACAAATAATTCAAGTGCCAGAAGAACTGTAAAAAATTAACTATTGGCTTTTACAGCTGGGCAAAGGAAACAGCTACCCAGATGTATGTTCAGGAATGACTGATAGCCCTCTCTGTTAGATTCAGAAATACAAAAATCATCATCTTTGGTTTGAGATTTAAACAAAAAAAGAGGTGTGTGATTAAATTGCCCACAGTCACTGGGAAGGATAACTCCTCTGTATAAGTGATGAACAGTAGGATGGAAGAGGGGACTGGAAGCAAGGCATTCAGGATTCTAAAGTATGGATCAGCTGGGTGACAAGGACTTTACCTAGTAGCTCATTACTTTGAAGATGATTAGAAAAAAACATGATTAATATTCAAAAGTCCATTGAAAAGTACTTAGTGTGTGCACACATATATACTTCAGAGAGAGAGAGAGAAAGAGAGGGAGAGAGAGAGAGAGAGGGAGAGAGAGAGAGAGACAGAGAGAGAGAGAGACAGAGAGAGAGAGAGGGGGGAGAGAGAGAGAGACAGAGAGAGGGGGAAAGAGAGAGGGGGGGAGAGAGAGAGAGGGAGAGAGAGAGAGAGAGAGGGAGAGAGAGAGGGAGGGAGGGAGGGAGAGAGAGAGGGAGGGAGGGAGGGAGGGAGGGAGAGAGAGAGGGAGGGAGGGAGGGAGGGAGGGAGAGAGAGAGAGAGAGAGAGAGAGAGAGAGAGAGAGAGAGAGAGAGAGAGATCCACTAAATGCAACTTCCTAAAGCTAGACTATTAATTAGCATTATGCTGTCTAGCACTTTGAAGATTCTGGTCTCAGATTGAAAAGCAAAAACCAGACGTTGTTTACGGAGGTGTCTATAAAAGAAAATTGCAGCTACATTTTAATCTTGTGATTCAGACTCTTCTATTTATTCTCTACCTAGCTCTTGGGTAGCAATATGCTGTTCTATCTGTTGCTATTCTTTCATTTAGAAAATATTAGCTGAATGTCGTCTTCATGATAGATGCTAGGAGTGAACAATCAGGAAATAGTTCCAGTTTAACTCTCTCTCTCTCTCTCTCTCTCTCTCTCTCTCTCTCTCTCTCTCTCTCTCTCTCTCTGTCTCTCTCTGTCTCTCTCTCTCCCCCCCCCTCTCTCATACACACACACACACACACACATGCACACACACGCGCACACACACACACATGCAATTCCATTTCTTCTGCCTATTATCATTGGTGTATGCACCAAAGTATTCTTGCCAAATAGGAGAAGCTTCTTAGTTCCATGAAAGCTCTTACATCTGGATATAGACTGGAGGCTGAAATTGCTTTGCTTTGGTAATCTAAGCTCTCTGTCCTCTGCTTGCTTAAAAATGTATTCACCATGTTATCAGAAAATGGCTGCACACTGGAGCAGTCAGTGGCTGACGGAGACCCTGTGGTCTTAATTGGCGCACTGCTTGTGTTCTCTTTTCCTCTTCTTGTTGCCCTCTCTCCAATTTCATGGAAAAATGTGTCCAAAGGAAAAGTGAGCTTGGGGGAGGGGCGATCAATCAGCTTGCCAGTCTGCTACAGTGAACTTCCATTGGACATGTTTGAGGAATAAGGGAAAGCACAAATCTCTTGTGATGCTAGGTCAGTAAGCTGGACAACAGTATTTTGACTGCAGACCAAAAAAAAAAAAATCACTTGGACCTTGTGCTGTTCTTATCTCTTGCTCTTGGTTTCTGAAAAGAAAACAACAAAAGGCTGCTGAACTGCTAAAGCCTTTAGGTTTTTTTTTTTTTTCCAATTGTGCTCTTTTGAGGATGCATTTCAGCTACAGATACCTTTTAAATTTGGCTTTCTGCCCTAAACATGAATTCCCTTGAAAGGGGCTTGTCAGCTTAAGATTATTTGAGAGTAAATTTAAAACATCTTTAAAATGAGAAGCACTGGTGAATTTTAAGTTTCCAGTGAATGTGTGCTATAAGATGTTTCAATATCTTTTCTTAGGATCTAAAACAAAGTATTGATTCTTAGACTTTAAACCAGTCTTCACTCTAATGTGTTTCAGTATACAAAATTTTAGCACTTTTTTCAAAACATTAAAAAAATTAAGACAGATGAAGACCTTAATGGCCTTGAAAACTGATATTTGCTGGTAATTTTTAAAGTGAGAGTTTATTAAACTTGCTGCCAAAAATCAACACAGCTTCGCATAAAGAATAAACAAAATGCATATGCAGAATGTGGTACCAATGATGTCTGCCTGGTATGTCTAAAGGACCTTAGTCACATATAGTATTTGTGTACACAAGAAAAACAATATTCATTGTCTCCCTGAACAAATACATTTCTTGCTAGATAGTGGTATGTGTTTTTAAAAATAATTTGTAAATGAATTGTAGAAAGACAAAAAGACATAAAGGGCAAAAACATTGCTGGCCTCTTTAGCTCACAAAATATTAGTTTCTCTATCTTTGGTATCTGAGCCTGTGACCCACTGCACTATCATACTGTATAAATTGTTATCTAACTAAAATTGTTTTCTAAACTAGTTCCCACTGTCAAGGAACTTCCAGCTTTCTATTCTATACATTCACTGGGCACTGGAAGAAAGTCACTTCTTGTCACCGCCCCATGACAACAGGTTCCTGCTTCTTTCTGTAATCCCTAGATATCCCTCCCACCTGCTTTGCCAGCTAGCTTTCTCTTTTTGCTCATTCATCCTTGCTTTGTAGCTAGAATTTCCTGTTTTCAAGCCAAGAGCCCTTTTTTTAGCTAATGTCATAGAGCTACCACAGCTCTCTATGGGAGAGCTTATCTCTCATTTGCATCCACTGAAGTAGAGATTCTGGCTCTGTAGGTCTTGTAGTTGCCTGATGGATTTCTGTGCTTGCTGGAAGCTCTCATAGTTACTGCAATCTCTCTCTCTCTCTCTCTCTCTCTCTCTCTCTCTCTCTCTCTCTCTCTCTCTCTCCTTGTGATTTTTTGATTTAGAGCTCCTTCCTTCTACATATTACTGTGCTCTCCCGAGTCTGCTCATTTATAGACTATCAAAGTATACAGAACAATGGCCTCATTTTGGTATAAATCATCACCATCCCTCTCCAGAACTCTTTCATCTTTTTAAGTAGAAAGCCTACCCATTAAACGCAAACTTCCTATTAGTCCTCCCCTGCCCCCTGCCATCAACAGCCCCTTACAACCATTATTCTACTTTTGATTTCCATGAATCTGGCTATACTATGTTCTCACTATGAGTAGGATTATGCCATATCTGTCTCTTTGTTTCTGGCTTTTTCCACTTATTCAGTGTCATCAAGTCTCATCCATTTAACCCATTCTTCCACCCTATAAGAATAATTTGTTTTTAATAGTAAAATAAACAAATAAACAAAAAACATACTTCTTGTCAAAAGAGAAGCAAATGAAAAAGATAAAGCTAATTACTTCAGTTGTTGGCTCTTACCCCTACCCAATGCACCTGAGCAGCCCACATTAGCAGCATAGCATGCAGCCTCCACATTTTTTCTATTCCTTGGCTTTGTAGTTATGCAGTCTACCTCAAGTCCTTGAATGATATGGCCATTTTCTTATGTAGAATCCTTTTCTAGCTTTCCTTTCTTTCCATTCAAATTCAGATAACTTTTGATGATCCTTCTGAATTTGTTTTAAAGCCCACTTTGGGAGTCTCTTTGTCTGACAATCCAGTGAAAATTATATTGTGTCCCCAAAGTCCTGCTTTCCTGTGACGCCTTGTTCCATAATTCATTTGTCTTTTCTACTGCAAATTTTCAGTATGAAGGACAGTACAGTGCCTGTCGCATAGCAGGCTCCCAATAGACATCTGTTGGCTCATTGAATCTTTTACTTCTTGCACGCTGGGCATGTAACCCAGAGTCTATGCATGCTAAGCAAATGCTCTATCACTGAACTACATCATAAGACTTTTTGAATATTTTTTAGAGATAAAATTTAGAACTTTCGTCTTTGAATTACATTTGGAATTTCCATGTACCGCCTTTCTTTTCCGAATTACTTTAATACATTAGCGCTATTAAAGATGAAAAAAGTGTCTTTCAGCTTCCAGTTGTTTGGTAACCACCCAACAAGGCTAGGAAGATTACATTTATAATTAAGAAAATGTCCTCGTTTTTCTTGGGTCTTTTTGTCCCATTTTTTAAAAATCATGGACCATTCTCTGAAGCTGATGACAGCTACGGCTCCAATCTACCGTAATACAAGACACAGAATATTGCCTGTATTTTGCAAACCCACAGAGCTCCCAAATTTGAACGTTTTCAGCAAGACATGACCAGAATTGATGTGTCTTGATTATAGAAGATATAAGAGTGCAGGTGATTTCATGATGGCTGTCTCAGTTCTTGCTAAGGCTATTTTATAATAGGCTTCTGTGTGCCAGGTTGTCTCTCAAATCTGAAATACAGTGGTGAAATGCAATTCACCCAAAGATTGTTGATCAAGGAAGAAATTTATATTATGTGCTAAGATGATATATGTGGAAAATATGATACTAAACCCTAGAGGGTATAAAGTGTTCTGTACCCACTAGCCCTTGGCTGATTTGGGCACCTTCCATACATCAGTCTGGCTGCTCTCTTGAAGCCATCTATGGTGTTTTGTTGGGCTTTAGGTGCTGCAGTTGCCCACTGCATGCATTATACTGGGAACTGCTAAGACTGAAGCCCCAGAATTTTCGGATCAGGACCCACAGGGATAGACAGTGACTTCAGAGATCCTGGTACCAAGGTTACCACGTTTCTCATACAGGATATATAATTCAACACCACCTTGAACCATGCAGTAAGTTCTGGGATTGGAACCTGAGACCATTTTAATCAATAAAATAACCAACGCCAAACTGAAAATTGATCTTTGAGTAACCTGAAACTTAATAACAATAATAATCTATTGTGTTAAGTTATAAAGTTTCATCATAGTATTTTGCAATAATAGTTTTGTTGAAGTGTCATTCACATGTCATGCAATTTGCACATTGACATCAAATTAAGCCGGGCATGGTGGTGTATGCCTGTAGTCTTAGCACTTGGGAGACAGAAGCAGGCAGATCACTGTGAGTTTGAGGCCAGCCTGGTCTACAAAGCGAGTCCAGGACAGCCAAAGCTATTACACAGAGAATCCCTGTCTCTAAAAAGCAAAAGCGAAGCAAAGCAAAACAAACAAACAAAAAACCCATGAAATTAATAGGTTTTTAAAATGTTTCACAGGACTGTGGGATAATTACAACTAATGTGATATTTTTTTAAAAAATATTTTTTGTCTCTCCCAAAAGGAAACAAAGATATTAGAAGTCATTTCCTCAACTTTTTACCTCTTACTCACCAGTGCCAACCCCACTTCTGACAGCTAATTTATTTTCTGTCTCAATAGATTTGCCTGTGCTAGGCCTTTTATATGGATGGAAACATTGACTGCAGTCTTTTGTGGCTGCTTCTTCCTCCGTAGGGTAATGTTTTCAAGGTCCTTAGTATTTCAGTCCTCTTTAAGGATGAATACTATTCTATAGTATGACTAGCCCATAATTTCTTTATTCATTAGTTCATGCACAATTGAGATCTTTCTCATTTCTGGCTATGGGAGTGTTGCCATGAACACTTGAACACAATAGATGGACATGTTTTCATTTATTTTGTGTATATGCCTGGGATAAATTTCAAGGTCGTTTGAAAACTTTATATTTAAAGTTTTGAAGGTCATCTTCCTAAGATGTGGTCTGCAAATGGTTGACTGAGTACCTTACAGTTGCAGGGGTAATAATAGAAAGGAATTTGTATCAGCTGCCTTCCAGAAAGTGGGTTGAGGTGCTCAGATTATTGGGTTGTCTGCTTCTTCTGTATATTTTTCTTGGATGACTGGGGCCCAGAGAGATTCACAATGCGAGACTCTTAGGCAGCTTAGCTTCCTCAGACAGGGCGCTGCCCTGACGCTGCTGACCTTTTTCCAACCATAGCTTCCTAAAAGCTAAGTAGAGACTCAGTACCCATGAGCCATGTCAAACCGCACCACTCCCATCCTTTTCAATTTGACTCTGGAACATCTTGAGTCTTGACCTAGTAGTCAAATTTAAACCTCCTTTTGTGTAGTTAAGCCCAAAGTCCAAATAAGATCACACACACATTAACAAAGGGAAACCCATTCATCAAAGCACTGTTTAGCCATCTATTGTTTGAGGTGCTTATTTGCTGGATCATGCTCTAGGAAATAAAGTGAAATAAGGTAAGTTTCCAGGAATGAAATGCAAACGAAATAGAAAATTGGACAACACATTAGCTTTTCATTAATAATTAGCATTCATGACACCACTAAAGGTAAAAATAATTATTCCCAGCAATGGATTAATTGTTAGTGACATTTTATTTCTATTGGTACAGATACGTGTGTGTGTATTCATACTTATACAGTAAATAGAATACCTCAACATTCAAAAGAAAACCAGGTAAAATGTTCACGTTTGCATGTATATTTAAGTGTATGCCTAGAAATGCACAGAATGCATATATTTTGCATAAATAAATATTTACATTTTGATTTTTTAAGTCTTTATTTTATAAACTGTATGAGTGTTTTATATGCGAGTGTATATGTATACTGCCAGTAATCTTGGTGTACTCAGAGACCAGAAGAGGACGACAGATCTCCCAGAACTGGGTTAGCAACACCGTTGTGAGTTATCATGTGGGAGATAGAACCAAACTTAAGCTCTCTGCAAGAGCAGAATGCACTCTTAACCACTCAGCCATCTTTCTAGCTCCCATATTAGATGTTATATTTAACAAGCAGGGAATATTTTTCTTTTTTCTTTAGAAAACTCTTTTTTATTTAATTAATTTATTCAGATTACAACTCAATTCTTATCCCATCACTTGTATCCTCCCGTTCCTCCCTCCCTCCCGCTTTCACCCTATTCCCCTCCCCTAAGTCTAAGACCGAGGGGGACCTCCTCCCCCACTATATGGTTATAGCCTATCAAGTCTCATCTTGGTAGCCTGCTTATTCTTTCTCTGAGTGCCACCAGGTCTCCCCATCAAGGGGAGGTGGTCAAATATGGAGCACCAGAGTTCATGTCAGAGTCAGTCCCCACTCTCCACATAACTGTGGAGAATGTCCTGTCCATTGGCTAGATCAGAGTAGGGGGTCTAGGTTTACTGCATGTATTGTCCTTGGTTAGTGCAATAGTTTCAGCAGACGCCCCCTGGGTCCACATCACTATGTTGTTCTTGTAGGTTTCTAGGACCCTCTGGGTCCTTCTATTTCCCTGTTTCTTATATTTCTCTTACCTAGAGTCCCAGTAAGAGAATATTTTTCTTAGATTCAGTTTTCATGTGCATATTGAGACATTTCTGTTAGACTCTGAGCCTGGAGTTAGAGATAATTACACCAAGTTCAATTCCTTGGCTGGAGAACAATACATTATACTCATCAGTTTAGAAAACAAAATGTAAACAGCACTATTAGATTCCAAAGCTTACAGTGTAATTTAATAAAGACACATTTGTGGTATTAAACAGAAAGCAATCAAGAAAAATGACTTCCTGGCCTTGAAAACTAATATGCATCTCTTTCTCCATTCACTCACTGAAGTAAATCTCATAAAATAGCAAGTAGTTGAATGTATTTTAATTTAAATTTATATACAGTTGACCTTTGAGAAAGAATTACTTTCAGTGTACTTGCTTCTCTTTGCCTAAAATAATGGAAGGTTAATATAAAAGGAAGATAGGCTGTGACTTATAAAGAAGTTTTGTAATTATATGATGCTAACTCTAAATGATTAATTTAGGTTTCTAAGATGCATAAATTATAAAACTTAATTATTTATACACACAATCCTGATTAGGGTCTAGTAAATGAAATTGTTCGCATGGTATCATGACTAATTAGAGATTGGGGCACTGACGTTTTGTGTGTGTGGAGCTCTTGATGGAACCCAGGACCTTACTTATCCTGAATCAATGTTTCTCCAGCTGAGCCCCAGCCCCAGCCCCAGCTCCTGACTGAATTATTTTTATGTGTTCATGTTAAATTCTTACCATTCAAAAACAACTAAGTATACACATTTGGGTATATTTTCTTACATCTGTTTGCTTTGGCTTTATATGTGTGTCTCATGTTTATATTTATTTTAGATACAGTTTTCTATTTTTTCCCAATACTAAAAACTAAGCATATTCTACATTATAATATTTACAAGCATAGTGTAAAAAACACCAAAGCTTAGTATGGCTTAATTACATAATACTAAGCTCTAGGTCATTTTTGTGTGTTTCTATTGTAAGTGACAGTGTACCAAAGATACTTAGGAATAAATACTTTTTTCTATATTTGGCAATCTTTCCTTAAATATTGAATCATAAAGTAATTATGTCTGGTTTTAAAATAGAGGGAGTTTAAGGTTTTTGACACATTCTGCCAAATTATCTTTCTAAGTACTTTCACAATTACTCTTCTGGCTTGTTTTGTTTCACTCCTGGGAGCTTTTAATATCATCTTTTTAAATATCTTTCTCAAATTGAGAATGAAAGCTATAGTCACAAATTGAGAGGTGAAAATTATTGTTTTTCATTTTTCTGGGGTCTATAAGAAATTCAATTACATTTTCTTGAATAATGACTTTGATTTGATTTGATTTGATTTGTTTGTTTATTTGTTTGCTTGCTTGTTTTTCTTGCTTTGCTTGCAATTGAAGCATTGGGTAGAGTCCATCTTTCATTTTGTCTCCCCATCGCTTTTATTTGTTTATTCACTTTACATCCTATTTGTAGCCCTACCCCTCCTCTCCTCCCAGTCCCACCCTCCTTCCATCTTCCCTATCCCTTCTCCACTATTCTTCAGAAAAGGGGAGCCCCCTTCCCATCCACCCCATCTTATCAAGTCCCATCAGGAATGAACTTGACCTCTTCCCTTGTGGCCTGGCAAGGCAGTCCTGCCAGGAGGGGAGTAATTGAAAAGCAGACAACAGAGACCATGTCAGAGACCTCCCCTGCTCCCATTACTAGGGGACCCACATGAAGCCTGAGCTGCCCATCAGCTACCTCTACATAGAGGACCTAGGTCCAGTCTGTGCATGATCCTTAGTTGATGCTTCAGTCACAACAAGCCACTCTGGTCCCTGGTGAGTTGGCTCTGTTGGTATTTTTGTGGAGCACCTGTCTCCTCCAGGTCCTTTTCTCCTTCCCCTCCGCTTTTCCACAGACTCCCTACATATCGCCCAATGTTTGGCTGTGAGTCTCAGCATGTGGTTCAAAGTGCTGCTGGGTGGAGCCTCTGAGAGGACCACTCTGCTGGGCTCCTGTCTACAAATATATCAGAGTATCATTAACAGTGACAGGGGGTGGCTTGCTCCCATGGGATGAGTATTGGGTTGGGCCAGGCAACCTTCCTTTTGAATAAACCAGCTCTTACTTATCTTTCTGTACTGAGAGGTAACTAATACTGAAATTGCCTTAGTCAAATTGCCTAATATTCAATCGCCTTAGTTTCTCTCTCAACTTTCCAGAGCCCTTCTCCTTTCCACTGTACTCACTCGCTTCTTACCACTGCTGGTGTATTGCTTTCATACCCAGGTGTATGAACAATAGCCCCAGGGTGATGTCTGATACTGCAATGAAAGAGCCTTAATCTGATAAGTAGGAGTACTTGAATGTTTTAATTGTGTGTGTGGTACTACTATTGTGTATAATTTATATTGCAAATTCTACTACTTTTATAAAATTGAGGGAAACTCTATGGTTTGAAAAAGTCCCCTTTAGGACTAAGGATGTGGGTGAGTACTTGAGTTCCTGCCTAGCATATATGAAGCCCCGAGTCCCACCCGCAACACTGCAGAAAGAAAAACAACAACAACAATAGCAACAACAAAACCCCCTGACCTTACTAAGCTGATTTCCAAGTCTCTGTGTATTTTCTGCTAAGCCAACAAATGTGAACATTGGTAAGTATGTATTGGTTTTGTAGTAGGTCAAGGGCAACGCAGCTGGGGAATCACGGGATGCCATTGGATATAGTAAGACACTGAGCCAAGAATATACATAGGAATGAACCCCCACAAAGATACACAGAATATCCAGAAATAGTCTCCTGCAGTTAAACAGAAACCCAGAGAGACAAGAGCAAAGGGGAGAAAATAACAAACACCACAGCATCATGTCTGAATGTACTGGTTTCCCACTAAAGACCTGTAAATGCATTATTTTTTTTAATTCTGGATGAGAGTGGTGATACCATCATTTTCAATTGGCAAAGACTTGTTTCTTCATCTAGGAAGAGTTTGTCAAGGATGGAAGGCTCTTGAGACCTAAATTACGCCTCCCTTGAACGTGGTGGAATGGAGCCAGCCTCCCTTTAGGCATGGTTTCACATTTCAACTTTCAATGCTAACTGATACGACAGCTTGGACCCATGCCCAAAGCTTTGGGGGTGCAGAGTTTGATTAAAGTCCTTAAAAACACAAGTGCATGCAGACATTTCTTTCTGTTCTTTGAGCATTGGAAGGCTCTTCTCATCCCAGAACTTTTGGCATAATTGTTCCAACCTGTTGTAATACACCTACCCTTGATATCACATGTGGGCATTAAAGTCACATCTCACCCCTAAGGAAGAGGCATCCTCTGACTGTGTTCCAATGCCCCACTCTATTTTCTCCTTCACTGATCACTTGTCTCTGGCAGTAATTTGCATTCAGGCATTTATTTAGTTGGCTTATTGGTTATTAACTAAATAATTAGCTAGTTAATTAGTCAGCTTGTCTGTGTGTGTGTATGTGTGTGTGTGTAATGTTTATATATGTTCATGTGGATTGTGCATGTGTGTAAGTGTGCACACATGCTTGGAAGTCAGAGGTTGATGCTCAGTCTCTTACTTGGTTACTCTCCACGTAACTGTTTTTTTGTTTGTTTGTTTGTTTAGTTGGTTTTGGTTTTTGTTGTTTGTTTTTTGAGGGCTTTTTTTTTTTTTTTTGCCTGTTTGCTTATTTTGGCTGTTATTTTTGTAAATGTTCATGTATCTGTGCTTCTGTGCAGGCTTAGCTCCAGTTCCAGGGACTTTAATGCCATCTCTGACCTCTATAAGTATCACACCCACATGGCATAAACTAACATGTATGCATGTGCATACATGCCTGTGTGTACATGCATACACATAGAAAATTAAAGTCTTTTTAAAACAACATTTTGTTAATTCATTGAGAGCTTCATATAATGAATTTTGATCATATTCATCCACTTCTTTGATAATTCTTCTCAGAGGCAATCTCACCTCCCTACCACCACCACCTCACCTGGAATGTCAAATCCTCTAATTTTTTTTTGAGATAGGGTCTGTGTATAATAGCCCTGGTTGGTCTGCAAATCACTCTGTAGACCAGGATGGTCTCTAACTCACAGAGATCACTTGCCTCTGTCTCCTGAGAGCTAGGACTAATGACCTGTGCCAAAATGCCTGTCCTCTGTTTAAAATTTTAAAAAATTAAATACATTAAAATTTTTTATTTATTTAATCATTTTATAGCCTGATCCAAGCCCCCTCCCTCCTCTCCTCCTAATCCCAAGCTCATGAGCCTTTCCCCCATACCCCCTCTCTTCTCAGAGAAGGGGAGGTCCCCTATGAGTACCAACCTATCCTGGCACCTCAAGTCACAGATGGACTAAGTGCATCTTTTCCCACTGAGGCCAGACAAGGCATCCCATATAGGGGAAACGGTTCCAAAGACAGGCAACAGAGTCAGGGACAGCCCCTACTCCCATTGTTAGGGGACCTACTCCCATTGTTAGGAGGCCCACATGATGACCATGCTGCATATCTGTTCCATATGTGTAGGGGGTCTAGGTTCAGCCCATGAAAGCTCTTTGGTTGTTCAGTCTCTGTGAGACTCCATGGGTCCAGATTAGTTGACTTCTTGTGGTGTCCTTGACCCTTCTGATTCCTTCAATCTTCCTCCAACTCTTCCTCAAAACTCCCCAAGCTTGCTTTATTGTTGAGCTGTGGATCTCTGCATCTGTTTCCATCAGCTGCTAGGTAAAACCTCTCAGAAGACAATTATGCTAGGCTCCTATCTGCAAGTATAGCAGAGCATCATTAACAGTGACAGGTGTTGGCTTTCTCCTATGGGGTGAGTCTTGGGTTGGGCCAGTCATTGGTTCACCATTCTCTCAATCTCTGCTCCACCTTTATCCCTACAGTTCTTGTAGGCAAGAATAATTTTAGGTCGAAGGTTTTACAGGTGGTTTAGTGTCACCCTCCCTCCACTGGAAGTCCCACCTGACTACAGGAGGTGTAGACCTCTGCCTCCTTAATCCCAGATGCTAGAAGTCTCAGCTAGGATCACCTTATAGACTCCCAAGGACCTGCCCTGTCCCAGAGATTATCCCTACCGATTTTTGTTCTCTATTTTTGTCCTCCCACTCCCATTCCCCCCTCTGCCCATACCTGATACCCATCCCTGTTACTCTCCCCACCCCTCTCCCACACAGCTCCCTCCCTCCATCTACATCAGATGTCTATTGTATTTACTCTTCTGTGTGAGATTCAAGCATCCTCCTTTGGACCTTCCTTTGTTTCTTTGGGTCTGTGAATTATGGTATGGTTATCCTGTACTATGTGGCTAATATCCACTAATATCCACTTATAAGTGAGTACATACCATGCATGTGTTTCTGGGTCTGGGTTACTTCACTCAGGATAATCTTTTCTAGTACCACCCATTTGCCTGCAAATCATATGATGTTTTTAAAATTACTTTTTTTTTTTAATCTTGGGAGATGACTCAGTGATTAAAGTACTTGCTGCACAAACTTGAGGGCTTGGGTATGACTCACCTGAGATCATGTAAAGGAGAGGCTGATAGAGTGTAGCTGTAATTCCAGAGTGCTTCTGCAATGAAAGGCAGAGACAGGAGAATTCTCAGGATCTTATGCAGTAATAAACAACAAGGGACACTATGTCAAACAAGATGGAAGGCAAGAACCAACAGCCAAGGTTGTCTTCTGACTTCAACATGCATGCCTTAGTATCTATACACCTGCATGTACACATCACACACATCACACATATACATATACATACATACACACATATACATACATACATACACATGCATATATGTGTATATATATATATGTATATATATATATCATATGTCACAAAATATTTTACCAAAAGGAAAAAAAAAAGACATTTGGAGAAGAAAACTGGGAGATAAAATTTTTTCAAGAGATTTGTGATATTGCACTTAATGACATACTTACATTAATATAAATTTTGTGATATGTATGATTTGGAGTAGAAATGCATTCTGTTGGGTTTAATCTCAGTAAGGCCATTGCAAAATAAACCACTCTGTGTCTTTCCCAACTTAACTAATTGACTGTCCAATCCACAATATGAGCAATTTGTTTGTTTTTCTATAGGTTAAGAAAAGGGTAGTTTGAGACTTAGTTATAGTGTTTAATGCAGTAAATGCAGCTTTAAAATATTTCAAAACCTAGGGCGTTCTACAATGTTGCAAGATTTGATCTATAGAGCGCCTACGTTGAGCCAAAGCATAAGGACAGTTGCTATGTAAAAAGCTCCACATTGTCAATAAGCATTGTAGGGTAAGGAAACTTACGAAAATGTAGAGGAACCATTAGTTTCCAAGCCCAGTCTGTTCATCACAACAGCAGACCCTCACATAAGCAAATAATTTTAGGCATATAATCTACATATCAGCCTGGCCTGGAAGATACAGTGTCCATGTTTTATGTTTTGTGCTGCTGTAGAGTATACCTAGGGTCTCACAGATAACATGCGTGCACTCTCCCACCAATTTCCATCCTCAGATGTCATTCTGAGGGGTGGTCCCAAGTCTTTGCCAATTGGATGGTCTTAATTATGTTAGAGTGACTTTGCACTGTTTTGAATTTGGGCTAAGCAGATATTCTACCATGAATGGGAAGCTGGACCCCAGTTCCAGACACTCCTGCAGTAAGTAACCCAGATGGTCATAGGCAGTTTTCCCTGGATATCTGCGGAAGTGTTCATTTTTGTTCCTCTTGTGATACTGGTCCTGACAACTGAGAGTGAGAATTATATTTTTTTTTAATAAAGCATACTGGTCTCTAAAAAAAAAGAGTCAACTCCAATAAAAGCCTGAGTAATGTCATCTGTGTTCCATTTGGGGCCTTGTCTTCACAAACATTGGCAGCTTGTTTTGGCTTTCTGTTGAGTCTTTTATCAAACCACCAGCTGGAAAGGTTTCAACCTATCTCCAGTCTGGTGGTGTGAAATAACAGGAAACGCCTCTTTCCAAAAATAATTTTACTGAGAAGTTTAAATTTTTAGATCTTTCCCCCCAAAGATTCCCATGGATTTAGATACACACCGCTTCAGCATGCCTTCCTTGGCCCCATCTCTGGTCTCTTTCTTCTCGGGAGTGAAGTACTCGCTGCTGGAGAAACATGGAGAATTCAGAGACGCTTTGCTAGCTGCTGAGTGCACACTTTGGGCTTGAGGTGGGGACAGGTGAGCTGTGTTTTGGAGGGGAGGTGGAAACACTAAGCAGTGTGGGGTATGGAAAGACGCATAGGGAGGTGGGGTCACTATCACCACATTGTGGATGAGAGAGTAGGAGAAAAGGTTGAGAAAGGGCAGGAAGCTCAGCTCAAGGACATGGCATGAACGTCCCTACTGCGCACAAACACCTGGCTTTCACTCAAGCATTGCAAAAGAGCCAAGAGGTGAGAGAAATTGACAGGGGCTGCGTAATACTTTTTGGGTGCAATGGGATCAGAGTTACCAGGAAGACTCAATGATCAATCCTGGCTTTTAGATTGGAACTCCTGGCCACGTAGGGAGCTGATTAGAATTAGTAAGGACCCATTTCCTCTGGTGAAGCCACATCCCCGATAATGACATGGGCCCAGATGACAGCATAGAGCGATTCTTCCAAAGCATCACCCAGGAGGCCAGGTCTCTCACAGGGTCTGAATATTCAGTCAACATTCAGTCAAGGGCGCACCTTCTTTATCTTGCCACAGATCATCTTCATGGCTGTGGTTTCACATTTTACCTGCTCTGGCCAGCTTCCCCTGAGGCCTTTGTGGTTTTCAAACCCTGACTTGGAATGCAAACTGAAAGAGCAGATCTCGCTAGGACTTCCAACTCTCTAACTTTGAGGCAAGGCCAGATAATTGCTTTCCTGGCACTGCTACTTAGGAGTTGAGAGATCTGGTATAGAAGTAGCTTGCAGAGTACTGGGACTGGGGAAGAAAACAGTTTTGGCATCTGGCAGGCACATTTCCTTTCTCCAGAAGGCTGAGGCCAGAAGGAGGAAGGGAATCACTTCTGGGAAGTATTTTTAGCCTGTCTGCCTTGTTCAACTCTGATTTTATGTCAAGATAGACCAGAATGGGGAATGTTGAGGGACAGGGTAGGGCTTTCTAGTCACTCCTGACAGTGGCTGCTGGTGACAGAGAAGGTCCTATAGCCACTGATCTGGTTGCATTTTAAGGCACTAACTCTTGAGCATGCATGTTTATGAGTGTATGAGTATGTTTTGTACATACCTATGTGCACATAAGGACACACTAGTATGCCAGACTCTGAGCATGAAGTCTGCATTTTACATAGTTCAAGCTCTATACACTATTACATTTTCTTTTGTGTTTTTCTGAGGTCTATCGCTTTAGTTGAGGCTGCCCTGCAACTCAGTATTGTAGCCCAGGCCAGCCTCAAATTCCCAATCTCCCTGCTTCAGCCTTCCAACTGCTACTGTGACAGTTATGTGTCACCATACCTGTTTTGACTATACTGGGTTAATATGAGTCAATTTGGATCTTAAAAAGAAGGCCATCAAAATGGTTGAGCTGGTAAAGGTGCTTCCTGCCAAAGCCGAAGACAAGGGTTCGATTTCTAGAAAAATGAAGGTGAGAACTGATTCCTGAGCATTGCACACACACACACAAAAGAATGTAAATTTTTAAGTCAAACGCAGTGAGGTGGCTCAATGGACAGAGACACTTGCCACTGAACCTAATTATATGAGTTTAACCCCAGGGACCCATGTGGTAGAGGAGGTGAGACCTACCTTCGGGGGCTTGTTTTTTGACTGCCACGCATGTGCTGTAGGAAGCACCCACCAATAGACTATGGTAAATAGATAGATGAGGGGAAACATACTTTTTAGAAGAAGAAACTGCTTGCTGTGTGATAACTGGAGCCCGTATTTGAATGCTAGAAAGTATCACTCTCCTGCTTCTTTTGGCATTCTTCTGAAGGTGACTGTTAAGGCCTGAAAGGTCAGCCTTTCCTATGCATGTTTCTTTTCTTTCTTTTTTTTTTTTAATTTATTCTTGTTACATCTCAATGGTTATCCCATCCCTTGTATCCTCCCATTCTTCCCTCCCTCCCATTTTCCCCTTATTCCCCTCTCCTATGACTGTTCCTGAGGGGGATTTCCTCCCCTTGTATATGCTCATAGGGTATCAAGTCTCTTCTTGGTAGCCTGCTGTCCTTCCTCTGAGTGCCACCAGGTCTCCCCATCCAGTGGGCATGGTCAAATATGAGGCACCAGAGTTCGTGTGAAAGTCATACCCCACTCTCCACTCAACTGTGGAGAATGTCCTGTCCATTGGCTAGATCTGGGTAGGGGTTTAAAGTTTACCGCCTGTATTGTCCTTGGCTGGTGCCTTAGTTTGAGCGGGACGCCTGGGCCCAAATCTGCCTATCATAATGTTCTACTTGTAGGTTTCTAGGACCCTCTGGATCCTTCTACTTTGCCATTCTCCCATGCTTCTCTTATCTGGAGTCCCAATAGGATGTGTCCTCCCCCTCTGTCCCAGTTTCCTGGTAAGTGAAGGCTTTCATGGGACATGCCCCTTGGGCTAGTGTCCTATGCATGTTTCTTAATGGCTTATTCACAGTTAAGTTCAAACTCTGGAGAAATTTACATTCCCCTAATATCCAAAGTATTGAAGCTGGGATGATGGAGCTTTTTGGGCCCAGGCTTGTCATAGCTTTCCTAAGGCACTGCAGTGAGATTCGGTTCTGACACCAGAGTGGTTTTTAGTGAATTAAACACTCACATTAATGTTTTGGGGAATGATTCAACTCAAATAAAGTTTAATAAGAGAGGTAGACCCCAAACACTCTAAAAATGCCCTGGAATTTGTATCAAGAATAGAATGTGTATAATTTTATCCATGGCTCATTTCAAAATGTCTACCTCAAGAAAGCTTTAGTCCTTTCCTAGGTGCTAGACATTTCTCTTATGCTCATTACTATTTACTGACCTATTCTGTGTTGAAATGTAAAAGTCCTCTCATTTTGTTATGCCACTTATCAGGGATGCAGTGCTGATATTTAGGCTTTGTCATTGTGAGCTTTTTATCTAACATAGGCACTGTTTAGGGCAATGCTCCATTTTTCCAAGCCATTCTCACCTTCTGAAATAGAATTTTTCCAGGAACTCCCTCTGATTATTATCCCCTAAGACTCCAATACTCCTGAAAGCCTAGAAAATGCCAGCCTAGTCTGGCTAATTAGGATTTTCACCTCTGTGATATCCCCAAATAAGTACTGTTGTCAGTGAGGTTAACTCACTATAGATGATAAGGTAGTGTGTGTGTGTGTGTGTGTGTGTGTGTGTGTGTGTGTGTGTGTGTGTGTGTGTCTTAGCACTGCCGTATCAAAGGAACACAAATGAGATGGCTTAAAAGAGCAGTTTCAGATCAGTGTGTTGGCAGGGTTGGCTCCTCCCGAGACCTGTAAGTAGACTCTGAGACTTCCTCACCTTCATGTTTACATGGCATGCTTGTGTGCAGGTCTTGGAGTCCAAATTCCCCAGCTCAGTTTAGCTTAAGGCCTATCCTAATAACTTGATTTTAATTTGATAATTTCTGTAAAGCCTGCTTCCAAATAAGGTTACAGTTTGTGGTTCCAAGGGAACTGAGAGGTGTGGAAGATACACACAGTATTTAATGTGTAATTATATGCTACTCAGATTTACTCATTGCTTCACCTAGCTCATGAATCCTCAGAGGTGAGAACAAATTTTACTTTTCCTAAAGATTCCAGTGGGCTTTTGTCCCAGGCCTTCCAGAGCCCTGGGCTTTCTGTTATCTGTGGCCTGTTGTTGCTGCATCATCAGGCTGGGAAAGAAGAGGAAGCCTTGTTCCTTTACAGGACACTGTATTTTCTCATGCTTGTGTTATCATTTCTCACTTTTATGTAACTCAGTTGGACCAAATGTGCTTCCAGTTCAAAATATAAGCATGCATTATATAAGGCTTGGATCACATTCTAAGATGTGTGTACTTGAACAGTTTCATTGCTGTGCCCCTAAGCTCGGGCTCAGAAGTCCTCTCTTCATCACCAGTGAAGAGATGGATGCCAGAAAGAAAGTAGACTTTATTTGATCTGGAAGGAGACAGATTGATGTCTTAATTACCACCTTCCATTTCTTTGGGGATGTGCTAAATATTTGTATGAGGATCAGGTTATGGGCTATGGTATAAATGTCAGCATTTTCCCAGGAGTCTGTGCTAGACAATTTTTCTTAAACCTGAAATGGTGAACTCTTTATGACAGGAAGGCTTTATCTTGAGATTGGAACGTTGTAGTTTTAGAGCAGTTTTGTGGCCTTGGAACCAGATGCACCAAGCGAGGACAATGCAAACAGAGAACCTAGATCCCCTGTTCAGATCTAGCCAATGGAAAGCTTCAAGGTCATGTGTGGAGAGGGGACTGCCTCTGACATGAACTCTGGTGCCCCCGATTTGATCACTTCCCCTTGCTGTAAAGGCCCTGCGGATACCCAGAGGAAAAGGAAACAGGCTATCCTGATAAGACCTGATAGGCTGTGGTCAGATGGTGGAGGAGGAGGTCCCCTTTGGTCAGAGGTCTAGGAGGAGGGAATAGGGCAGAAGAGGGAGGGTGGGTGCAACCAGGAAGATACAAGCCAGGAGATAGCAATTGAGATGTAATGTGAATAAATTATAATAAATTCTTAAAAAGTCCACCCCAAGAAAAAAATAAATTTTTAAATAAACAAGATCACAGGAATACAGCATGAAAGTCATTCATTATCTGAGAGGAGGAAAAGGAAGAGGAATAAAGATGGTGTCACTTATGGCAGCAGTGATAGCATTATAGTGTACTTGTGATGGCTAATCTTCACTATTAACTTGACTGCATTTAGAACTACCTAGGAGAATGGATGTGTCTGTGAGACTATTTCCAGAGAAGATTCACTGAGAGGAGAAAGACCCACTCTGAATGCATGTAGCACCTTCTTATAGTTGGCAAACACTGACTAAAAGGGGGGACAACGAAAGCTAACAGAGCACAGTCAGTCCACTTTCTCTGTACTCTAGTCATTGATGAAGTGAACAAATCTCTTCTGCCACATATTTCCGCTTCGATGATGTTCTGCTCAAGAACATGAGGCCACACTACCAGTGACAGGATCCTCTGAAAACAACCAAAGCAAGTGTTTTTCTTGCCTAAGTTATTTTTGTTGAGTAGTCTGGGCTACATGACACAAAATTCTCTTTAACATGGTCTCGGGCAGTGACAGAATTACCAGATAGGTGATCTAATCTTACATGAGTCCATCATATTATGTGCTCCGTCGTTGACTAGAGCAATAGTCTGTACCACATAACTGTACCTTGTAGTTACCCTTTCACTGCACTTGCACCTCTCCTGTTCAGTTTGGTGATTTTCTAGAGGTAAGACATGCTTTAGTCATGAACTCCCCTACAGTGCATAGATGAAGGACAATGGTGTAAACAGGGTTTAGATTGTTGGAAGGAAGGAAGGAAGGAAGGAAGGAAGGAAGGAAGGAAGGAAGGAAAGAAGGAAGAAAGGAAGGAAGGACTGCTTTGTTACTGCCATGCTAGTGGTGGACCTCAGGGCCTCCCCAGTCCTCAGCAAGTGCTGTCTCACTGAGATACACTACGAACCACAGAAGAAGATATTTGTCTTGGCAGGAAGATTTTTTTCTTGTTCTTGTTGTTGTTTTGTTTTGTTTTTAACAAACCTCTTACCAATTTTAGCCATAAGATCAATGTACCAATGACTTTAGGTATGTTTTCCAGACTATGTAACAAGAAATTTCTGCTCTTACAAAAATACTTATATTCTCTGTTACCCAATATCGTAGAGAAATGTTACATAAGAAAGTATAAAAATAGCAAATCCGTATCCTGGTGGAGTTGCACAGTGCATTAATTTAAGTCTCTGACAAGTGCAGCTGAATAGAAGCTATTTAACTTTTCCCCAGAATGTCCTTATTATGAAAAAAGGTTTTAAGAGTTATATAGCAAATACTTATACGCCTAATGAACTAGATTCTGCACTGAATGGTTTTGCTGCATTTGCATTATGCCTTGTAACTGTTCTATCCTTTTCTCTGTCCATCTATCAACCTCTCTTGTCTGTAGATGCATTTCGAAATGAACCACAGATAGATATTTTTCACCCCTAATTATTTTAACCCATTCCTCCCTAAACAAAATTGTTGACGCTGTCCATTCTCATTATCCAGGAGCACACATAGTACATGTCATGTTCACATCCATGGATGCCATCCATATTTCAAGTTTTACAAAATAAAGGCTTTGGAGTCATGGAAATACTAGCTGTATAATGAGATATCCAGTGCAATCACCATCCTGCCCCATTTAATTTAATCATTGACCAGAAGGAGCCCAATCTAATCACATCGTCCTGTGAGAAATAGAAGAGAGACTCCGAAAAGTGAGCACCTGCTCATGCTTACGTAGCTAGAAAGCATCTCAAGCCAAGGGCTTGTACTGCAAAACAGCTGTACTGTTTGCCTTCATTTGCAGTCAGTCCCTTTACGCTTAATTCACAGGCAAAGGAATGCAACTCCCCAGGCCCCTCAAAGTAGAGGGGGGCTCATGGGACCCAAGTATAACTTTGTTTCCTTCATTCAGTCCTTATATCACACAGCCACCGCACCCCCAGGAAATGCTTCTGTTTGAATATTTCCTAGAATTCTTAATCCATCAGCTCATGTCTGATGCAGGGGAGAAGCCGACGCCTGACCCTCTTCACACCATTTGTGACAACCTGTTTCAAGTCACACCATGTGTGAGTCTGAGAGTGTGAGTGTCAAGGATAGCTCTCCAGTACTGTGGTCATAAAGCTTTCATCATCAGGCCATCATAAAGCAATCTCTTTTATGGTTTAAAAAAAAACAATGTGAAGGCTGGGATACAGCCTGCCATGCATGAGGCTTTCGGTCCTCTCCTCAACCCGACTACTCCTGTTACTGCAATAATGAATAAAGCAAAAAGATATTGGGTTTTGCAAGCTTTAAACTCAAGATCCTCCTCCCTGCCTCAGTATCTTGAGTGTTGGGATTGTATGTGCCACCACACTCAGAGTCAAAACAAAACAAAACAAAAATCCACAGTTGTTTTCCAAAAGGGTGCATTTATTCCTACACAAGTTTTCTAATTCTGAAGATTTGAAGCAGGTGAATTAAAATCTTTTGACTGGTTCTAAAGATAAATAATTCACATATACTTGAGAAAGAGAATCTGTACTCTCTGGGTGTGCTTCCTTTACTTTGGGGAGATAGTGTTGAGGTAAACGCAGTAGTGCATTTTGTCTAGTGTGATTGTAATGCACAAAAGATACTCAGCTGCTTTCAAACAACAAAGGGTAAAGACAAATGCTCCCTTATGAAACAAGATTCATTATGATGGCTGACATTTTCTAAAAATGCTATCATTTGCATATCAAATGTGATGAAGAAACCATTTTTATGGTCTTAGGTATATTCCGAAAGGCCTTCAAAGACAATCCCATTCAAGCATCTTGAAGTGGCTGCATCTGGAAAAAAAGTTTCTATGGCAACATATGGAAGCTTGATGTTTTTTATCCCTTTCAAGAGCATAAATCACCCAAGGGCCCAAGGCTTTGATGAAGGTCTCCTTTCTCATACAAACCATTGCTGCTTGGTTTTGTGTTCTATATTTTGACTGTCTTAGATAAAAGAGGCCAAGGTTACTTCCCTTCCCAGATTTGAAATCTGTCTTTTTACCTGGGTGGGGGTGGGGTACTGTAGAGAAAATAAAAATAATATCATTCTAGAATGTGTTTCTCAATGGCGAACGTATGTGTCATCTATGTTGTCTTGATTTTGCCTCAACTTGTGATGGCTAGCTTGCCAAAGAAGATTAATGCTGAATAAAAGATGAGGAACTAACTGTTCAGTCAGAGCTCTTCTCAATGTGTAGTAGTCGAGCTGACCTTTGGTTCTTCTTGCTCCAAATCGATTTGGATCTCTCTCTAAAGAGCATGTCCCAGGGCTTTGGATACTGGAAGGCTCCAGATGATTTTTTATCAAGATACTCTTTCCAAGAAAACGAATAAGAGAACCATTCCAGTTGTAATTAAAATCCTGCCTGCTTCAAGAATGTATTTCAACAATGAAAGCCTTTCGTCATGGGAAGGACTATGGTTAAAACATATAGGACCTAGAAACAGCAATATTTCAGACCTGGCCATGCCTTCTGCCTTCACTAGGTGTAAAACTCTGAACAAGTTTCCATTTCCCAATATGAGAAATGGACACAATAATGCTAACCCCAAAGTTTATCGATGATTGGCATGCGGGGAGAGTTGGGAACTGCAGTGCTATGCCAATGTGAGCTGGTTATTATTATGAGTTGGCTGGCTCCTGCTCTTAGGCAAAAGTCCAGGGGTATCTGGACTTGCTCATAATACTTGCTGTGGCTAAAGGAAATCAGTGTCTAAATATTTTAGTTTTTTTAGACCATATTAAAAGACTTACTACTATAAGCACACTAAAAGGATACTACTATACATAGTTATTTCTTTATCAAAAAGTCATTTCTATTAAGAGTCATCTCTGTTTAAGGATATTAAATTCAACCATTCAACAGTCACACTTAATCATCAACTGTACCCTGGCACAGGAAGAGAGAAAGCATAGATAATTAACATCTTATCATCCAGGAAATGAGCTTTCTGAGCTCTGTGGGTACCCTGGTGACACAGGGTAAAGGGGATGCCACCCAGCCCCCCACCCTGTCAGTCAAGCCATACGCATCTTTGTGAACTTCATCCGCTTCCTTTAAAAAGTACCTTTTAGAACTTTACCTGCCAGAAACATGTACTTTTTAATAATTTACATGAAGGCGACGAATAAGCGGCTCTGCTACTTAGACAGTGGCTGGTGTTAAAGGGACAGTTCCCTGGGTTCCACTGTGTCACAGTAGCTGCCCTTGTGCTTCACTTTCTCATGCATGATTGGTACTTAGAGTCAGCTTGCTGGCATTAGAATGGTGTCTCTGCCCCTTGCTAAGCTGCATGACCTCAGGTGCATTCCTCAGCCTCTGTGCACTTCCTTTCCACATCTGCCTCCCGCATGGTCACCTCTTCAAATGTTAGCTGCTTCAGTCATGGCTTCACCTGAATAGTGGCTTTAACAGCTAACTTCGTCCTACTCTGATACCTCTTTACCTTAATGAATTTGACTTCTAGTAGAGTAAGTTATTCTTCTTACTCAGACCTTTTTTGGGTATATTTGTTAAATAACTAGCACAGTCTCTTTGGAGACATCAAAGAAATCCAGATCTTTGATTGGGAGCTTGCTTGGTTGTTTCTGGAATTTCCTCATAAAACCATTGCTTTGTCAGAAGTGATGGAGGTGATGAGGGCCATTTGCATATTATTGCTTTTAGAAGTCTTAAGGGAACACCTATATCATTTGTCAGGGTTACAGGGTTAGAGGTACTTTAAGGTACTATGAATTTCATTGTTAATTTCTGTTACCAAGATTCTCTCACACCCTCTCTTTTGGGAAATTTAGACTGGGAAAAAGTCTTTATGTAGCAATAAAGTACAGATGTTTTATACTGCCTCCAAGACAATTAATTTCCTATTTGAAGGTGTCAAAGTATGTTAATGTCACAGTTTAATCTGAAGGGCATGAAACACACAGGCAAAACAAAGAACAAAGTTGATTACACTGTTTTGCAGTCTCCCTCAGACTCTAACTCAAGCCATTTTCTACACTTCCAAACTGAAAGTGCATATGCTAATGTTGCTGCATACCACTGATATGTAGGTCTTTACAATAACATCAGTTTCTGGTAACATCCATGATCATTGGTATGCTGAAACCTTTTCTCTATAAGCTAGTTGACGAGGGAAATGATGTAATTTTGTTTAATTGATGTTAATTTTTTTGAGGCATTGTCTTACTATGTAGCCTAGACTGGCTTCGAACTTGTGAAATTTTTGCCTCAGCCTTCAGAATGCTGAGATTACAGGCCTGCCCTACCAGGCCTGGCAGAGTGCAATCTTTCTGAAATTTCATAGCATTAGATAAAGATTTCTATTATCTGCATCTTAAAGGCCTATATGGACTACTTCTGAAAGAACCAAATAACTATTTTTGTGAAATATTAATTGCCCTTGCATATTAAAGCCACATTTCATTAACTTTGTAGAAGTGCACAATGAAGATAAACTAGCTTTTGACTCCTTTTCAAAGTCAAATATTTGTTAAAAAGGAAAAGTTATTTTTTGGTGAGTCTTAATACTTAGATATAGAGCAGACTATTTTAAGATAGTTTGCAAGGATTCATACATCAAGTTGTTATATTTTAAATTTTCCATTTTTAGACCAAGAATGGTGGCTAACAGGTAAGGTTTTGAGTTCAACTCTGGTTCTACCATTTACTAGCTATGTAACCTATATGACTGCTGAAAATGAGAATAAAACTAGTTCTCAATATTGTGGTGAGGACCAAGTGGACTTTGTGGGATACGCTGTACATGAAAGTAAACTACCATATTTTGTGGTGGTAGCTGGTAATATGGATCCATTAAAATACTTCCGTAACGTGTTCAGAAGCTGCTTCACATCTAATCAGACACAATTATAGTGTCTAGTGGTTTTAGGGCCAATGTTGTTGATAATTGATGAAAACTTACAGTAGGATTTATTGGACATAGACATTCCCAGCCTTGTCAGAGAACACGCTATTTCTCATAATTTGTTTCCATGGCAAAACATGTTAAAGGTGCCAAACCCAAGATGGAGAGGAACAAATGAGAAACAATACTTTTTGAGCCAGGGAACTCTAAAGACTTAGCTTTTGCTTCTTCTTTGAGTAGTCAATCCCCTGTCCTTTTATCTATCATCATTCTGGATCCCCCAACAAGTCCCTCTTCTTGACCATCTTAATGACATCCGGACTGGACTCCAACATCTGAATTTCCTAATTCTCTCCTCCAAAAACTTCAGTGATGCCCTCAGCCACCCACGTTTATGCCGGTTAAATCAAAGTTTGTATTTTTAAATTTTCTCTTTTTGTCAGCCGATGCCTAACAGACGTTTTGTGGCTGTTCCTCCAAGCACCCTGAACATAACTATTTTTAAAAATTGCAAAGGATTTCCAAAAACATACTTATACGTTGCTTAAGAATGTTTTTTGTCATTTTCTATTTATAATTATCATGCAATACAGGCAGGAAGAATTCTATTCAGTAGTTTGCTTTAATAACTGTTTAGGCTCCTCGTTAGATTCTATCAAGTAGCTGTATTCACTAAAAGACAGTACTTTTTGTGGAATGTCATATGCAAGTGTCTCTGAGTAATGATGTATTTCCTTCCTAGTGCTTTTGTTTGAGCCCTGGCAGGCTCCTGAGGTTTCTGTGGACTCTCACTGATAATAGCTGTTACTATGGCTGCATGTTGTTTCATTTGTTACACTGATACTTGATAAGAAAAAGGTCATCGAGTTGTCTGCAATCCTGAATTTAAGTAGAAAATTATTTTTTTTCTTCCTCTTAATTAGAGTGTAAAACTGGGAAACTGAAGCTTAAACTCCAAGCATGCCCTATATACCTAAAGCTGAGTTATGGGATGCTTCTGTGATATAGGGTGACCACTTGCAGTGTGGAATTTGGGACCTTACTCTGTCACCAACTGGAAGCCTGGGCCCTGCCTCTGGGGACAGGGATGGAGAGATACTATAAGGCAAACAATGAAATCTTAATTAAGTCTCTCTGGAAAATGGGTTTCCTTTTTTAAAATTATTGCCTTAGGTCATTGTGCTTCTGCATTCAGACTCATATCTTACATTCAGTGAGCTCTTACTAACTCACAGGTTTCAAGTGTGTCTTCAAAACATGTTGATCCTTATGAACTGAAAAATATCCTGAGAAATGGCATTTCTCCTTGTAGCACACATTGACAAATGTCGTCAGAGATGAGGGTGGTTGTGAGTCATGGAATGGAACCGGCTTTTGCATTTATACTCTATGTGGCTTTTTGTGTTTTGCTTTCCTTGGCCATAAAATGAGGCTCTTAAAGTACCTTAGCTCACTAGGTTGTTAGAATGAATTCATTGAGTCAATATACTATAAATTCTCTCTTTTTCTTTTTGATGCTGCTGGGCATGGAACTTAGCACTCTACCACTAAACTACACCCTTAGCTTGAGTTAATATAAGGAAACAAAATGGTACTTTAATTGTAGTGAGCTTTAGGTGTGCTGTAGAAGTGGGGCCTAATATCATCTTGTTATTTTGGGAAGACAATTAAAAGAGTTGTTTTTTGTGCCTATGAGGTACAGTACATTTTGGCATTTCTCTGATTTTGTTTGCTCCCATGAAGCAAGTAAGAAAATTCAATTTCCCACAAGAGCATCTGTTCTTGGAGGCAGCTCTTGCTAAATTCTGTGAGTAGTTTTATTTCATATTTTTATCTTTGGCAATGCTATGGATGGAAACCCTGAGTTTCCCACACACTAAGCAAATGACCTACCTCTGAATCATGGCCACATCCCAGGAGTGGTTTTAAGGATGCATGGTCTTGTTTGTTTTCTAATGAGAGACAGAATGGGGCTGGATTCAGATAGGAAGGTAGGTGGGGAGGAACTGATAGGAGTAGAGTGAGTGAAAACCATAATCCAGATATATTATATGAGGAAAAAAACTATATTCAATAAAAGATAAAAACTTTCCTTTCAAAAGTAACCTCACATAAAAAAAAGTACAGGGCTTTAAGAGCTAAAATCCTAGACCACGTCTAGGATAAGTTAGTACAAAATACTATACATAGAGATTCAATGAATACTTTTCATGAGATGAATAATTAAAGAACAGGGATGGAGCCATTTCATCCTTTCATGATCAGGCACACCTGAAATTAAGATGTACAAAGGGTCATTTTTATGACCTTAGGTTTGAAATTCTTTTGTTAATTTCTATAAGTCTAGTTTCCCCAGTAAATCATAAGCCCTCTTATAGGTGCTAAAGGCTGGCTCTTTTTCACATTATTTGTTCTTAGAGTTACTGACAATGGAGTATGGATCTAGGATGGGACCCTTTTGGCTCTAACATATGTATGTTCCTGTATTTGTATTAGGTTGTCTGACCTATAATTTAGTTGTTATAGTATGGATATTATTCATATAGTAGCATGGAACGTTTGTTTTGAATGAGATATTTACTGCTAATAAATGAGATATTTACTGCTTTTATTCTTCTGAGAAGTATCACTTGGTTTCGTAGATGGAGACTGTAGGCCTCTACAAAGAATTCCTTTCTATTTATCAATTGTATCATAGTAGATTTCATGTGAATGTGACTCTTCTCATTGGCTAGCAGCATGAGGAACATGTCTGCAATCTTGCAATGGATTTGATAACAATGTCTCTTTGTATTTTCTCCCAGGTATGTCAGCAGCTAAACTTCTGCATGACTCTGGCCTCAGTGTGACAGTTCTAGAAGCACGGGACCGTGTGGGAGGCAGGACTTACACAATTAGGGTAAGATGCTAAGGATAAGGATGAGAAACTTGGCTTGTGTTTTTAGACTTTTGTATTCCCTGAAAGTCTTCATTGCTGATTTTCTAAGATGGGTAACATGACTCCAGAATTTTCCTTATAGTTCCTATCTTTATCATCATCACCATCACCACCACCACCACCACCACCACCACCACCACCACCATCATCATCATCATTATCATCCTCCTCCTCATCATCATCTATAAGTGCTAAGGAACTTCCATGCAGAGACTTGCACATACTAAGAACACAACACTCTAGTCCAATCTTCTCTTTTAATTTACCTCTCTTTCAACTCTTTTCTTATTCTCTGTTTTAGTCTTCTCACTTCATGTTTAGCATTATAGAGCCAGGAATAGGAAGGAAGAGAAAGGAAAGGCAGATTGTGTTTTAGCAATAGCAAGAAGACTACCAGAAGTCTGGATGTTCCAACCCAAAGTTTGAGTCTTCTCTAGCACTAACACAATCATTCTTATATAATAACACTAAATTTGGGGGGCAGATGGGAAGAACTCCTCTTTGTTTATTATTCACATATTTTAACTTATTTTGTTTTTAAACATCAAATAATAATTGTATTATACTTGTGGAGTACCGTATGATACATATACAATGTGGGTGATTAAATCAAATTAATTAATTATTATCTCAGTCACTTGACATTTTTATGTCAATATACTTCAAATCTACTTTTAGGTTTTGGTTTTTTTGTGTGTTTTTTGCTTGTTTGTTGTTTTTTGCAAAAACAATGCACTATTATCAACCAGGGCCAGCATACTATGCTTTACAGCTCAAAACTTACTCCTTTGATCTAGTTGAAACTTGTATGCTTTGACCAGTAGTTTCCCATTTCCTCTGTCCCTAACCACCACACCCATAAGAACTCTAGAACCCAATATTGTATTCTTTACTTTTATGAGTTTAACTCATTTTAAATCCCACTTATAAGTGAGATTGTGTAGATTTGCCTTTCCCTGATTTATTTCATTTTGCATAATGTCTTGCACATGTATCTATATTGTGCTAAATGATAGAATTGTCTTCTTTGTAAAAGCTGGAGAGTATTCATTGTGCATATCTTTAGTATATTTTAGCTGTCCACACAAAATAATATCTTTTTAGGGTGGCAAATGATGCCTATTGATGAGGGGGACTAGACAGTAAGCAAGTAAACCACCAAAGCTAAGTAAGGCCATTTCTGGCATCACTGGCTATTAAGTACCTAATTTTGCTGGGATGTAGTGAGAGACATTGTGCTCTTTTGTAAGTAATGGGTTCTGACATGTCTTTTACAAATGGTTTTCTTTATTTTTTTTTCTCATGAAAAAATAGAATAAAAATGTTAAATATGTGGACCTTGGAGGATCTTATGTTGGGCCAACCCAGAATCGCATCTTACGGTTGGCCAAAGAGCTAGGATTGGAGACCTATAAAGTGAATGAAGTTGAGCGTCTGATCCACTACGTAAAGGTAAGCCTAAAGCAGACATGGAAGGTTTTCAGTCACTCTAAGAAGGTATTCAGTATGATTAAAGGCAAATTGGATGGCAATTCTAAACCTATTTGAGAAAGCAGTTGAGAAAGTCATATTTCCACTTGTAAACTATCTTATAAATTCTGTAAAGAAAAATATTTGTGATTTTTCCTATCAAACATCCTTATTAAAACACCTGTGGCATTTGCATGCTAAGTAAAAATCTGTTTATTGTTTTTCAAATGTTTCATTAGGCTTTATATTACAAGCACTATTTGTAATATTTTAATATCTTTTTTTAACCACTGCATCCTACATGTCAGCTAAAGTTATTCTTCTCTGGAAATTGGTGTACAAGTGACTCAATAGCTAACTCTCATCTCATCCTTTTCATGGATTTGCCATTGGCCCTCCCCCTCCATGATTTCTCTGAATTTGTTCCACTTCGGATTCCTAGGATCATGTATGACTCATGGTTTCCGGCTTCACATCTACTCTTATTCACGTGTCATGGCCTACAAGTCTTTTCCCTTCTTTTCTCTGTGCCAACCAGGGCTACCACTTATTTCTTCATTGTAATTTGCCTCCATCCATCCAAACATGTGTATAGCACACATTGCTGAGGGTTGGAAGAATGAATGGTGTTTAAAGAGCAGAAACTCTCGCAGCTTTAAACTGAAGCACCAGCATCCTATTAAACCACAGAGAAAACAGCGCCTGAGAAGTTCACATGGATTATGCCTCTCTGTGGATTCCACTTCTCCCACCACAGCTCTTCATGGTCCCCTGCTTTCCCAGAATCCTCACTTTGATCCCAAAGTCACTGATAACTTGTGATAGGCAAAGAGTCATCTATGCCAAGCCTCACTGTGGAGTCCCACAGAAGAACTAGTAGAAGCTTTTCTTTGTAAAATTTATTTATTTATTTTTACAATTTTTATTAAATTGTTTACATATACATTTATGTTATTACACATATGTAATAAACTACATCTATGTAATAAACTACTATCAAGAAGAACTACAAAACAATCAGGAATTATATAAATATTACATTCGTAGTGATTCGGCTACTTGTATTTGGCAACCTTGAAGAAAACGTCCTTGTAGACTTTTTGTGTGGGTTTGGTTTATCGGAGACAGGGTCTACTTATGTAGCCAAGCCTTATCTTGGACTTGCGATCCCTTCTCTTTTTTCATCCAGAGTGCAGAGGCTACAATTGTGAGCCACTACACCTGCTCTATCAGAGGTTTTGAGTTTCCTTCATTTCTCTTTTCTTCAGTTGCTCCCACAGGTGAAAGGAAGCAATAGAAACCCGTTGTCACAGGAAAAAGATATCAGTCCATAAAACAACTAAAGAAAGAGAAGCCGAGAGCATAGGCTTGGCAGAAGAACATATGCTAAGCATGTATGAGGCTCTAGGTTTGGCCCTCAGCACCACTCAAAACTAAACCAAAACAAAAAAAAAATAAGAAACTATTAAAAGCTTGATTTGTGTAACGATGCAATGTCCTTATATTTGTGTGATAGCACTAAGAATCACAAATAAGAGGCTGGAGAGATGGCTCAGAGATTAAGGGCACTGACTGTTGTTCCTGAGTTCATTTCCCAGCAACCACATGGTGGCTCACAACCATCTAGAATGTGGTCTGATGCCTTCTTCAGGCCTGTATGTGCACATGCTAAAGCAGAGTACTGCATACATAATAATAAAGAAAGAAAAAAAGAAACCCAAATAACAGACCATATATTATGAATCATTTAATAATATAGAAATGAAGCAGGTACTTGATTATACTACATAATGTAGTATAAAATGATTGACCTTCAAATTTTGTTTTACCAACCTTTTCTTTTGTTTCTATCTAAAAAAGACTCACATGAATTAGAAATGAACATACAACATAGTGATAGTGTGATTTGCTTAACAAAGGCAGTCCTTGATAATTTTCTTTGTTCTGTTCTTTGTTTATTTTATTTTATTTATTTATTTATTTAGATTATTTGCTTTTTAACTGTGTTGTCAAATTGACCATTTTTAAAATGTCTTCCTTCTTCTGCCTGCATGACTTGCAAAAACTGACGCATTGCAGCACCAAGACCTTTTCAATTTCTACAGACAAAGGAGATGGTCAGAGCTTACACTTGCTGTTCTCTTTGCACGTTGCAGGTGCTCATCGCTGCAGAGCTGTGTCTAGGAGGCTTTGTTTCATTCTGGTGATCTTAGAGCTGTATTAAGCCCCTCTTGCTTGAGAAAGAATTCTCCCAGTTATCAACTGTGAACATGATGTTGTACTTTAAAATCGTTTTTCACAGTGGAAAGCGAATGTGCTTCTTAGAGTATTCTATTAACCAGTGTTCAACTAAGAACATATAAATACTGATGTAGGGACCTTGAGTTCATACAGGGTAGAAATTTATGAGGTTTTAAGTAACATTTACTTGTTTTAATTATTACAAAAGTAAAGCATGACAGTCGTAAAGCATAATTAAAAATATGAGTATAGAAAAAAACTTTAAAAAAAAGAAATGCTCTGTTATCCTTTCTTGAAAATAAAATCACATGCTCAAATATTCTAATGCTGGATTTTTATAGTCCAGGATTGCTGTTGCCTGACCTCTGCTGGAGGGAGTAGGAAATAATGTGATTTTTTTTTTAATGTCACATGCATATGCATAAGTATATATGTTTGGCATATTAGTTTAATCTCTAATTAATTCTCCCTAGTGAGAAAAACTGAACCATTAATGACACTGAAATTCTGCTATGTGGCCAAGATGCCACACATATCACTCAGTGATTATATTCAGTGAAGACCTACATGATGATAAAATAACTAGATAATCAGACCCAAACTAAAACTTGTTCCTCATTTTACACCTTCTGTGTCCTTGACCACATGACACATTTTATATTTAACCTGTAAAAAGATCTCAGATTGCCATGTCTAACTCTGAGTTTATTACCGGCACACACTTTCCTACATGCCTGACAGTAGGTATCTTTCATCAAAAGAGGATAGTTCCAATCATGAATTCTCTGATAGTTAGAGGAGAAATGATCAACTGGGAGGTGGCGCTTTTCTTTTCTTATTTTAATATATATATATATATATGTGTGTGTGTGTGTGTGTGTGTGTGTGTGTGTGTGTGTGTGTGTGTTTTATTTTCTCTCATGTTTTACATCCCGGCCTTAGTTTTCTCTCCCTCTTCTCCTTCCAGTCTGGCCCCCATCTCCCTTTTTCCAAGATCCACTTCTCTTCTGTTTCCCTTCAGAAAAGAGCAAGCCTCCAAGGGATACTAACCAAGTACAACATAACAAGTTATAGTAAGACTAGGCACCTCCCCTCATATTAAGGCTGGACTAGGCAACCCAGTAGGAGGAAAGGGTCCCAAAAGGAGGCAAAAGAGTAGAAGATAGCAAATGGGTCTATTTCTGTCTCCATGGTGTGATGAACAGACTTATATGCTGTCTAGATACATTCTCTCTAAACTGTGTATCTCTATGGAGTGGCATTCTTTTAGTGTTACTATAGGTCTGTTTTATAGTGTTAAAATATGATCTTTCCAAAGATGGCTTTGTGATAAAAGAAGTAATACCAATGTTATTGAGATTAACAGTGGGAAAATGATCACTTCAGCTCAAATTTATATAATTTGCAAGACTTAAACACAGTATGTCATCATGAAACCCATTATTTGTACAATTAACAAATGCTACCAAAATTAGTTCTTAGCAGTTATTGTTAAGAATCTACTGGTATTCTGATACTAATTTCTTATGGTAAATTTAGAAAATACCTGTCTGCGTGGCTTGGAAATGACTGTTTCCCTTTTAAAGTATCATAATTTAAAAGAAAAATAAGAACACTTTTTAGAGAGACCTGCTATATTTTGGACTTCTGCCCCACCTTCTGTTATTGTGTATGTGTTGTCATATGCATAGATAGGTGATTGGTTTTTTTGTTTGATTGTTTGGTTGGTTGGTTGTTGTTGCTCTTTTGAATTCCTACTTTGAAGATTTTGGAGACAATTCTGAGGCTATCAGTAAATAAAAAGTTTCTGTTTCAGAAGTTTTCATGTGTATGATAATTGAAGCTTAATTTAAGTGCTATGAAACCGCCTTAGGACTGAAGGTTGACCTAAAAAGTTAATGTAAAAATTAACAAGTTAATGTAAAGGTTAATGTAAAGATGTAAGGTGACTTATTAGTAAAAGTAGAACTTCGTATTGACACTTGTTTCTAGAATCCCATTAAGGAGAGACACTGAGCAAAATGGCACTTTTATTTTGACCTGCTTGCCTGTGGACAGAAATAAAGTTTATTGTCAAGGTCCTTTTTGTGTTGTTATGGCCAGCTTCAACGCTACAGAGGAGGAGATTTCTCGCTATTGGATTATGTTTGCTTTCTCTTATAGCTGCTGTTGCCTCAACAATCCAGTGAGGGAGCATTTTTCACAGCATTTCAGTTTTGTTGACAACTCTGAAAACCTGGTGCATGAACATCATATAAAGGCAGAGAGGGCAAAGTGTAGAGCTCCCTCTTTAACTCCATTTCAGTGAATTTCCTCAGCTGCCTCTTGCTATTAGAGAGTAGCAACAGAATTAGATTAGAAATAATGAGAAATAAAATATTCCAGTGATAGGTGCATCTAACGAATGGAAATTGTCCTGTTGTATATAGGATGTTGGCATCACCCAGAAGTCAGTAGTCTGGAAGTGTCCTGTTTTATCCAGCCTTGATTTTCCATTCTCCATGAATGTAAGCATAGTTATATTAAGCCAGGGAAGCCTGGATCAAATTCCAAAGTGCACATGATTTTATCCTGATGATACAAGGCTCCAAAGGCCAGTTAGATGAACTCTTTCATTTTTCCCAGGAACAGCTGACCTTTTTGTATGAACTTTATACATGCCAGGTCAAGTCTACTGGCTCTCATACTCTGTGCTGTTTGAGGTAGGCTTAATGAGCCTTCTCTTTCTATGCCAACCTGACTCCATTTCACAGCTTATTTGTAGGAAACAAATACGGCCTACGATCCTGGGAGAATTTATTTCCTAAGGAAACATGTGGGGAATCATAATTTCCTTTGTAGCAAGTGGAACCTATTTGTCTAGTGATCATTCTGGAGCTCCTGCTGTTATTATGGAAACCAAAATGCTCATTTGTGTTCAGTAGAGAATATAGGCGGCTCTTTTTGCTGCACTGGTTTGCCAATAATTATGCTTCTGGTGGTGGAATTTGGAGTACCATTGTGGGATGTGAGATAAATTTCTCCTAGGCTTGCAAAGTTTCCATTTAGAACTTAACACAAAATTAGATCAGTAAACATGTGCTTTGTTTGCACACACATACATAAGCTTAAAAGTGAATAGAGTTATGGAGAACACTGACTCCCCTTGTCAATTATGCTTGAGATAGAGTGTAGGTAATTTAGAAATATCTATGATAGTGATGATGGTGCTGTTCCCTAAGAGAAATGAAGGTGGAGCTTACATCTTCTATAGAGGTTTACTCTATTTGTACCAGGTAATTGTGGAGTATGGACTAATGAATTAAAGCGCAGATTTTCTTTTCTTTTTTTTCTCTCCTGTATTAATTTATTCTTGTTACATCTCAATGGTTATCCCATCCCTTGTATCGTCCCATTCTTTCCTCCCTCCCAATTTCCCCTTATTCCCCTCCCCTATGACTGTTCCTGAGGGGGATTACCTCCCCCTGTATATGCTCATAGGGTATCAAGTCTCTTCTTGGTAACTTGCTGTCCTTCCTCTGATTGCCACCAGGTCTCCCCGTCCAGGGGACATGGTCAAAGGTGAGGCACCAGAGTATGTGAGAAAGTCATATCCCACTCTCCACTCTACTGTGGGGAGTGTTCTGTCCATTGGCTAGATCTGGGTAGGGGCTTAAGGTTTACCGCCTGTATTGTCCTTGGCTGGCGCCTTAGTTTGAGCGGGACCCCTGGGCCCAAATCTGCCTATCATAATGTTCTACTTGTAGGCTTCTAGGACCCTCTGGGTCCTTCTACTTTGCCTTTCTCCCATGATTCTCTCATCTAGAGTCCCACTAGAATGTTCTCTCCTCTGTCTCAGTTTCCTGGTAAGTGAAGGCTTTCGTGGGACATGCCCCTTGGGCTAATATGCAGATATAAGTGAGTATATACCATTTGAGTCTTTCTGCTTCTGGGTTAACTCACTCATTATGATCATTTCTAGCTCAATCCATTTATCCACAAATTTCGAGAATTCCTTGTTTTTAATAGCTGAATAGTATTCCATAGTGTATATGTACCACAGTTTCTTTATCCATTCTTCTATTGAGGGACACTTAGGTTGTTTCCATGTTCTGGCTATTATGAATAAGGCTGCTATGAACATGGTTGAGCAAATTTTCTTGCTGTGTGCTGGAGCATCTTCTGGGTATATTCCAAGGAGTGGAATAGCTGGGTCTTGAGGAAGCCCTATTCCCATTTTTCTGAGATAGCACCAGATAGATTTCCAAAGTGGTTGTACTAGTTTGCATTCCCACCAGCAATGAAGGAGTGTTCCTCTCTCCCCACATCCTCGCCAGCATGTGGTGTCGCTTGAATTTTTGATCTTAGCCATCCTGATGGGTGTAAGATGGAATCTCAGCGTTGTTTTGATTTGCATTTCCCTGATGATTAAGGAGGTTGAGCATTTCTTTAAGTGTTTCTCAGCCATTTGATATTCCTCTGTTGAGAATTCTCTGTTTAGTTCCATGCCCCATTTCTCGATTGGGTTATTTGGTTTGGTGGTAAAGCGCAGATTTTCAAGAGATGGTGATTAATAATGAGCTTTGGCCGTCTGTGGTACAAAGAAGTGACAGAAAGTACAAGGTGGTCTCAAGTATGTTAACTTTCTTTGCCAAACACTTTGCACCTGCAGTCTATGGAAAGGCTTAGAACTGGGTTCCCAGGCTGTCCATTGCATGACCTGTGTCTTTCATTTAGCTTCTGATGCTACCATATGAGGACATAAAGATTAGAGAGATTGGGTTCAACATATCAAGAAGTTTGTTATTTTTGTAGGATTTGGGGAAAAGGGTTTTCTGCTATTTCCTTCTGATCCCTGGCGCTCACTGTCCTTCCTATAAAACTTATATTCTCACATACTGGGAAAAAACATGTTCAATATTCTTTTTTCCAGTTATACAAGATGCCAAAGGAGAAAAGCCATCAGTAGTCTTATTTAGTTATAATGCCTATGAACCACAACTGAAACCAGAATGGCATGATAGCCCCCCAAAATGCAATAGTGGCATTTATGTCCTGAAGGTAACCAGCAGCTTTCTAATTGAACTTAAGGCCTGCTCAATAGGTCACTAATGACTGACACTGTAAACCTAGCTGAGAGTACTCACGGCTGCTGACACCATGAACTTTAGAGGAGAACCTACTATCACTACTTTCAGAAAGCACTATAATTTTTAAATGCATCCTAAATACATATCCTTATATGCACAAATAAATGTAGCTCTCGCTTCTCATCAAAGAAGCTTCTTTTTTTGCAACTTTTTCTTTTTGCAATGGTGGAGCCCATTACAGGAAACCACAGCTTTCTGTAATCAAAATGCAGAGATCAGCTGGCTGGGTGTGGCCAGCCCCAGTTAATACATCTACACCACAATCATTAGACTTACAGCTCAGGAAACATCTTGGAAGAAGGGGTGAAAAGAGTTCATGATTCAGGGAACTAGAATGTCTCTTTTGAGATAGTATCTTCTATATGTGTGTGACAGAGAAGCTGTATCTGTAAATCTCAACAATACGGTTGCCTAAACAAGATCTGAAACAATGACATGCTAGTGTGAGTGTGGGGGAAACCTCACAACTAAATAAAGAGCTGTAGACAATTATTGGCGTCTGAGAAGGAGAGACATCTTCTTCAGGAATAATCCCTTGATAAGTTATCCAATCCCAAGCAGTAAGCCTTGATATGCTCTTATACTAAATGAAATGCACAGGTTATGTTTATAAATTTATTTGTAACAATAATAAAAAATAAAAGGGTATGAATTTGAGGTGTTTGGGGAGACATGGGAGGACTTAGAAGGAGGAGAGTGACAGAAATAATATGATATGGTATTTGTATATTAAATTTTCAAAAGACAAGTTTTTAAGTCTTCCTTTCCTTAAAACTTCCCACAAGAAAATATTAGCTCATAATCTTTGAAACTTGATGGTGAGGGAATTTTAAGGTCCCTAAGGATGGCTGTTTGATCTCTAAAGCTACAGGATTGCTGAGAGCAAATGCGCTACCACTTAAAGCTGATAATCCCGAGCAATCTTTCTAGCAGTTTCTGTGACAACATCAAACATTGAAAGTACTTGATCTGTTTTCCAAATTAGCCTAGCAACAGTTTTCTTCTTTATCCTCTTTTTATTCACATATTTTGTTTTCAGACAAGATCTTTTTTTTCCACATGAAATAGTTTAGCCTTTATTTGAGACTCACATGATATGATGGAATAGAATCATAATGATTTCTTTTTTTCATTTTTTATTAATTTATTCTTGTTACATCTCAATGGTTATCCCATCCCTTGTATCCTCCCATTCTTCCCTCCCTCCCATTTTCCCCTTATTCCCCTCCCCTATGACTGTTCCTGAGGGGGATTTCCTCCCCCTGTATATGTTCATAGGGTATCAAGTCTCTTCTTGGTAGCCTGCTATCCTTCCTCTGAGTGCCACCAGGTCTCCCCCTCCAGGGGACATGGTCAAATATGAGGCACCAGAGTTCGTGTGAAAGTCATACCCCACTCTCCACTCAACTGTGGAGAATGTTCTGTCCATTGGCTAGATCTGGGTAAGGGTTTAAAGTTTACCGCCTGTATTATCCTTGGCTAGTGCCTTAGTTTGAGTGGGACCCCTGGGCCCATTCAGACAAGATCTTAATTAAGCATTCTAGACCAACCTCAGACTCACCATCCTCCTGGCTCAACCACCTGGCCTGCTGGCATAATATGCATGGACCACCATGTCTACCTTCCAGTCACCAGTTCTCCCAGTGCTTTGCCACTTTCTCTCCTAATCCAGTGGCCCCTGTTTTTTAGCTGCTTGAAAGTTTTGTCCTAGCAATGCTCCATTTCAAAACATTACCAATTTATGATTCAACGTTGGCTCCAAGAACTGCTCAGCCGTGCTGAGATTGGTGTTAAACACATTAAATTAACTTAACTATGAAAAAAGAGAGGAATTAACTGTTGTAACCCAGATTATAACTAGTATAAAAAGCCTTTACAGTTCCAAAATTGTGCAGTTAACAAAATCAGAAAGCAGGAAGGTGAGAAGGGAAGCTCCTTATACCTTTCACAGGACGCCATGAAGGTACAGCAATGCTAACCGTGTACTCCATAAAAACCAACACTGAGTTCTCTTAGTGGATGCCGTGACGTTTTGACTTAAGACTGCAGACTTTTTCTGGCAATTACAAAATCCATATATATTTAAGCTCATCACTTCCTTTAATTCAGTACAGGTTGTGTCTCTTCCACTAAATTCAAAGACATGTATATCATTTAAGATTACAAAAAGGATTCAATTCTCAGGTTCTTTGTCCTTTCTTGCCTACTTCCTTTCTTCTTTTTTTCTTTCATTTCTCTCCCTTAATCAACCATTTGCCTATCTATCCAGCCATAGCAATCATCTATTCCCCTACCCAACTTCCTATCTTGCAAAGACTTATACAGAGGCCTGCAAAGTCATACACTGAAGTATACGGTGTTTTTTCAAACATGGATTTTGTCATGTGACGGGATATGTTGCTTTCTTCTTCTGTCACTCTTTTTTTTCCCTCAAAGAACTCCTGTTCTGTTTCTTTTTAAAAATGTAATTAGACACAGGCTTTAGTGAGCTTGCGATTTGTGAAAAGAAATCCAGCAAAGCATTGTGCCTCTCACCTGTCTAGGCAGTAGTCTCCTGGGTTACATATCCATTAACAATAACCAAGCTACTTCTAACCAGACTTAGTGTTTACACTAGCTAGATCCCCAAGCAGCTGCTGTAAAGCAGAACCTCAAAGGCTGTCATCTCGGTATTAGTGACAGAATTTTCCAGCCTCTCCACCCCTCTCTGTCTGTCTCTGTCTCTGTCTCTGTCTCTGTCTGTCTGTCTCTCTCTCTCTCTCTCTCTCTCTCTCTCTCTCTCTCTCTCTCTCTCTCTCTCTCCCCTCATCACCACCCTAGTCTCTGTCTCCCTCTTCCCCTCCATCCCCACCTCCTTCTGTGTATTTCTGTCTCTGTGTGTGACTGTCTCTCAGTTTCTGTGTTTCTGTCTCTTTCTATTTTGTGTCTGCATGTATTTATTTTCTCTATGTCTGTCTATCTGTTTCTGTCTCTCTCTGCTTCTGTCTCTGTGGATGCTCTCTCTCTCTGTGTGCCTTTATGCCTGTGTATGTTCATTTTCTCTCTTCTCTCTCTATGTGTATCTCTCTCTGTCTCTGTCTCTCTGTCTCTCTTTCTCTGACTCACTCTGCGTATGTGTGTGTGTATGTTCTCTCCCCACTCCCTTGACATTGTCATCATCATTAATTACTACCAATGAATTTGTGTCACTTTGCCATGTTATGTGTGCCTTTGTGCCTTTATTTCTCCATCCAAAAAAAGATGTACTCTTAGGTGTTTTTTTTTAAAGAAGACATTTTAAGATAAAACACTAAGTTGGGCATGGTGGTGCATGCCTTTAATCCCAGCACTCAGGAGGCAGAGGCAGCTGGATTGCTGTGAGTTCCAGGCCAGCCTGGTCTACAAAGAGAGTTCAGGACAGGCAGAGCTACACAGGGAAACCTTGTCTGCAAAAAAAGATAAAACATTAAGTAATACTGTCACCAGCAAAACTATTGGGATACCCTGGAGATTCTCTGGGAAATGCGCTTTTCTTTTGTAACTATGTATTTGTGTGTGTGTGTGTGTGTGTGTGTGTGTGTGTGCGCGCGCGCGCGCGCGCGCCAGTAAATTTATCCTAAAAATATTTGGTAAGCTCCTTGGACACCGAGCTGGCAGTTGATGATTTAAATCCAGTCTTCCTTCATCTATTTCCTGAGTTATGAATAGGCTAGGAGATCAGCCTATTTGGCTGCAGCTAAACTCACATGGCCAGGCTAAACTGATTATAGAAAAGAAAGAAAATGCACTTTTCTAGTTGTGTTGACTTCTAAATTTCTTTCCACTTTGCTCTGATTTCTTTAGACTAGATCAAAATATGGTTATGATTAGTTAAATTGAGAATCTTTCCTTGGGTTGCCAGGGGAAGTTATTGCTGATATTCTTATGCAGCTAATCTCAGAGTACTGAAATATGTATGTATGTATATATACATATATATATATAAATAGCTACAAAACTGTTTTATCCAGTCAAAATAAAATCTGTTCATATAAGTAACTTAAAGTTTCCTAGAAGTCACAATAAAAGGTGAAAAGAAAAAGTGATGTAGATTTTTAATAATACATCTTAAATAGGGCTAGAGAGATACTTTGGTGAAGAGTACTGGCTACTCTTCCAGGGAACCAGGTTGGATTCTCAGCACCCACATGGTGGCTCACAACTGTCTGCAACTTTGTTTCTAGGGGTTCTGAATCATTCTTCTGTCCTCTGTTGACACCAGGCAAGCACATGATACAAAGACACGAGTGAAGGCAAAACACAAGTACACATGCAGATTTCAAAATACAGTTACAAAATTTCTCTCTCCCATTTCCTCCCTCCAGACCCTCCCATTATGTTCCTCCCCACTCTTCCTCAAGTCCATGGCCTGTTTTTCACTGATTGTTAATGCATTAAGTATTGAAAAAATAACCTATCAATTTATAATCTCATCTTTTTAATGTAACCAATATACAGTGCCATAGTGCTATATTTTGTATTGTTTTTTGTAACAACTTTAGTAAATGCTGATGCTGAGTCAGCTTATAATAAACTGTTCAAAATAGTCACATATCATATCCTCATCTTGTGGCTACCGGCTATCAGATTAGAAAGCAGATGCCTAAGGGATTAAGGTACTCCATGTATTTTTTAAAAAATATTTCTAAGACATGTTTTTTAAAAAGATGAATGCATCACCATGAATTCTAGTCCACATAACATATGCCTTACACTACTTGACAAATTAACGTTACTTATGCTGCAGCTGCAAATGCCTGACATCACAAAGAGCTTGAAAGTAAATAAAAATGAAATGACCTGGATGCCAGTCATTTCCTAAGGGCAGCTTAGCCTCCACCTTGAGAAACTTTCCTGTATGCACAAGGTGATGTTATGTCTCTATGACTTTGGTGCACTTGAACAAGTTGAAACTTAGTGAGGTTGAAGTAACCGGGGAGACAACTGTTAAGAGAATGTTTCAAATGTTTCTCCAAACCTTAAAGGACTCAAGAGAAAACCTTTATGGTGAGCATAAATAGCTTTCACATGGGGTCAGTATTTTACTGTATGTATAGTTTGTCCCTGACCGTGACCAACCCAGGAGAAAACATTCAACAGTCCCAACGTGCTGTCCAATAGTGATTGTTTTCAGTGTGACCATAGGATAAGACAATAAGTAAAGAGGAGAGGAGGTAGGGCTTTTGTCAACTATTTCCTCCTTCAGCATGCATGCTATGTGCACT
The DNA here is from genome assembly GCF_964271855.1 of Acomys minous. Taxonomy (NCBI): domain Eukaryota; kingdom Metazoa; phylum Chordata; class Mammalia; order Rodentia; family Muridae; genus Acomys; species Acomys minous. The sequence goes on along the minus strand of NC_140488.1, from coordinate 114,885,889 downwards.
ATCCTGAGTGAAAATGCTGCAGAGGGACATAGATCTCTGTACCTTTACTGGTTCTTCCTTTTAACTTGGCAAATGTTAAGAGCAGACAGTCAAGACACCTTCTTACTATGTGCAAATTACAAAAAAAAAAGAAAACCCGACAATTCCCACTTACTTATAATATAGGCTACTGGATAAAAACAAATGTGTGCTCAGAAGTTGTTAGAGATTCAGTTCAAAATTGAATTTAGTAAATGTAATACCTGACATCTTTTGAGATTTTACTATTTGCAGTACACCATTCCTGGCATTGCATATGCCTAAGACCACTAATATGTAAAGTTCTGATGGGTTAATATCAACTATCTAGGGCATTGAAGCACAAAGCATTTATGTGCACTACTCCAGATTTCAAACCTTAGGTGAGAATAGGGATTCAGCAAGGAGATTACAGAGTTAAGGGCCTTTGTCTCCCCAAGGCTTCATGATGTCAAGAGATGGCAGGACCTTTAAGGGATAATGCCTAGTAGGAGATTTATCGTTAAGTTATTGAAAGCTACTCTTTGAGGAGATTAAAGTAGTTCTCACAGGAACTTGTTTTGTTCCCTTGAGTACTGATCACTCTAAAAGAGCAAGACTCAGGGCAAGAAAGTCACTCAGCAGGTAATGCCAAGCCTGGCAGCCTGATTTCCATTCCCAAGGTAAACATGGAGAAAGGAGGGAACCCATTCCTGAAAATTAATCTTCACACACTTGCGACTGTGGCATGCGCACACGCGCGCGCGCACACACACACACACACACACACACACACACACACACACATAGTAGTAATGGGCCCAAAGTGGCTCCTCCCCTACTCTTTTTCCCTTTCTTTCTCTCTCTGTGATTTCTCCCTTTTCACATGCACTCTTGCCATGGTGCCTTGGTCATTTCAGGGGTCATGAGAGGTGGCTCAGCAGAGCTGAGAAGAGGTTAGCACAATATTTCTGAATAAACCAAACTATAAGATAAATTAATCTCCTTTTCTTTATAAAGTGTCCTCCCGTATTTTGTTATAGCAACACAAAACACACTTACACAATATGAAGCCACCACATTCCTTATCTAATCCAGGAATTTAAAAAGGATTAAAGCTGCTCATCCCCATGAGACTTCTGGTACTCTGTGTCACACGAGACAAATGTAGTAGATACATGTATCTTAGGTTCATGTTTGTATTACAGAGTATAAACATACAGTTGGAGGTTAGAGGAAGGATTTTTTACATGTATCACTCTTCAGCAGAAAAGAGGTGATAAAACTGTATACTTAAGAAAGACCTATATGGAGTTTTGGCTGTAGTATGGAATGGCTCTGATCCTTTGGATTAGAAAGGATGTGGGTCCATCGAAAAACAACAGCTTGCTTTTAAGCTGCTTCTTCTTTCTGAGGTCAGAATAACTATGCTGCTTCTATTTTGAGGCTCTCATTTTTTCCCTGCATCGTTCCAGGCCGTCCTCCCAGAGTCAAGATACATACATCTTGTCCATGGATCCACGTTGGCACTAAGGCTTCTTGGGTATAGAACTCTGGGAGAAAATTCAACGTAAAAAGTTATGAGTTGAATGAATACAATTTGATATTTGTCAGACCCTAAAAGTGCCTAAATGGGATTCACCTATCAACTTCTTGACAAGGCTTTATTCCAGACACTCTTGGTATTGTTTTTTTTTTTTTTTAAATACTGTTTTGCAATGCAGTGCAGTGCAGCCTGACCCTAAATTCATAATCCTCTTGCTTTAGTCTGGAGAGCGGGGTTGCAGGCATGGACCACAAATTTTGTTTAAGTAACAGCTTTAATTTTTATTGTTATTCACTCATTTAAAAAAGATTAATATTTATTTATCTAATTTTTTGAGGTGGCAGTGTTCTACGTAGCTCTTGCTGTCCTGGAACTCACCATACAGACCTCAAAGTCATTATACTGGCCTCAAACTCATAGACATGCACCTGCTTCTTCCTCCTGAATGTTTGTATTAATGACACGCACCACCACACCCAGTTCAAGATTAATATTTCTTTTTTATTACTTGTATATGTGTGCATATGTGTATTTGTATGTCCATATGAGTACAGGTGATTGTGGACCCCAGAAAAAAAATGTTGGATATGTTCATGTAGTTTTAATGCTTTTTGCTTTGTTTTGTTTTTCGCGATAGGTTTTCTCTGTGTGGCCTTGGACTCACTCTGTAGACTAGGCTGGCCTCCAACTCACAGAGATCTGCCTGCCTCTGTCTCCCTATGTGCTGATATTACAAGTGTGCACCACTGCACCCATCTAGATTTAATCCTTTTTAAGTTCCTGGATAAGATAAGGAGTGTGGTGGCTTAATATTGTGTAGGTGTGTTTTGTGTTGAAATGACCAAGGCACCATGGCAAGAGTGCATGTGAGAAGGGAGAAATCACAAGGAGAGAAAGGAAGGGAAAAAGAGTAGGGGAGGAGCCACTTTGGGCCCGTTACTACTGTGTGTGTGTGTGTGTGTGCACATGCCACAGTTGCAAGCGTGTGAAGATTAATTTTCAGGAATGGGTTCCCTCCTTCCCCCCTGTTTGCCTTGGGAATGGAAATCAGGCTGCCAGGCTTGGCATTACCTGCTGAGTGACCTTCTTGCCCTGAGTCTTGCTCTTTTAGTACTCAAGGGAACAAATCAAGTTCCTGTGAGAACTACTTTAATCTCCTCAAAGAGTAGCTTTCAATAACTTAACGATAAATCTCCTACTAGGCATTATCCCTTAAAGGTCCTGCCATCTCTTGACATCGTGAAGCCTTGGGGGACAAAGGCCATAAACTCTGTAATCTCCTTGTTATGTCCCTGAAAACGAAATTTTGGTCCTTTGTGAGATCACTACATTCTCTTAAATGGTGATCGAAATCCCTGGTCCCTATTTAGTCATTTTCAACACAGAGTTTTACTAAGTAGCCAAGGATGGCATTTGAAATGTAGCCTGTAGTGGTCCCCAATCTATAATCTCTTGCTTCATCCTACTAAATGTTGCGATTAAAGGTGTGCACCACCACAGCCAGATCATGGGAAAAGTCCAAACAGTTTGAAAGTGCCAGGCTAGGGAGGCTACATGTGGATACCCTAATTACTTATTCCAGTTGAATACCGCCTTTCAATCTTTTGTATCATAGTAGAGTCAGGAATGAAGCTATCCTCCTGTATGTCAAAGCTGAGTCCAGTTCTCAAGACTTTAGTCACGCCACTATCTGATATAGCTTCATGTGCAACAACCACCCAGCTGTGACCAGTCAATCCTCATAGAAGCTGTGAGAGATAATTCCATTGATGTTTTAAAGCCAGTTAATTGTGGGAGTATTTCTCTATGTAGCAACGGATGACCCAAACATACTTGTTACTTCCTTCACTTGAAAAGGCATTTCCTAGCAATCCTAAGGAATATCCTCCTCTACTCTAGCTGGTATTTTGTATCTTCAAGTTACTCCTTGATTGACACACACACACACACACACACACACACACACACACACACACACACACACACAAACACAATACACGTATGTATGTATGTATGTATAGTTTTCCCCACAGGTTCAGATACTGAAAGCTTGGCCCCCAGTTGATGATGCTATTTTGTCAAATAGTGTAAAACGTAGGATGTGGAGTTTAGCTCAAGGAAGAGAGTCTCTAGGGGTGTACCCTAGAAAGATAAATTTTGTCCCCAGATCCCCACCATGGCATACACCTCTGAAACTCATGGAAAACATGAAATGAACAGCTTTCTTTTGCAATTATGCTCTGCCTCACCATAAACTCAGAAGCGATGGAACCAGCCAACCATGCACTAAAACCTCTGAAACTGAGCCAAATCATCTTTTTTCTTTCTTTGTTTTGTTTGTTGGTTTTTTTGCTTTTTTTGAGACAGGGTTTCTGTGTGTAGCCCTGGCTGTCCTGGACTCGCTTTGTAGACCAGGCTGGCTTTGAACTCACAGAGATCCGCCTGCCTCTGCCTCCTGAGTGCTGGAACTACAGGGATGTATCACCACACCCAGCTGAATGATATTTTTTAAAGCTTGAAATAGGGGCTGAGATGGCTCAGCTATTAATAGTGGCTGCTCTTGCAGAGGACTTCATCGGGTTTTTTCAGTTCATAATTCCCTGGATATCTCGTTTCAGGGGATATGTCGCCCTCTTCTGGCCTCTGTGGGCACTGCATACACATGGTGCAATATGCATAAATAAATGTGGATAAAATAAAAAACAAAAACGTTATATTATGCACATATCTATTTTTTGCCTGTTTTTTGGTACAAATTTTACTAGAATATATAAATATATAAATAAATATTATAAATACAAACACACACACATATATCTTTGTCTATTTTCATGCATCTGTGTATGTGTATATATCTGTATATATTTTTCTCCTTTCTTTTTAGAAAAATATTAATTTGTGTCTGTGTAGATTTGTGTATTTGTGGATATGCATACCTCAGTATGTAGGTGGAGATAAGAGAGAGTTGTTGAAATCAGTTCTTTTCTTCCATCAGTGGTCCCTGGGAATCAAACTCAGGCTTAATGAGCAAGTGCCTTTACCCATTGAGCAATCTAATCACCCTTTGTGTTTTAAAAAAACATTTATTTTATCATTATTTTTTGAGAAATTTACACAAGAGTATTGTAGTCACATGATTTCCACCCATGCTCTCCCCCTGCAACTCTTCCTGTATCTCCTTCCCCTGATTCCCCCTCAAATACAAGATCTCTTCTTTAATTATTCTGGTTACATGTGTATCCATACATAGAACTAGCTGATTCCATTTAGTGTTCTTCCTATGTACATATGTTTAGAGTTGGACACTTGGAATTGAGGTCTCACCCATGAAGACACCGATTTTCCCTCTTTTAGCACTCATTAACTGTCTTTAGCTCTTCATCTAAGAATGAAGCATTCTGAGCTCTCTTTCATATATTTTGAGATGTCAATTGACATTGTCATTATACAGATTGTGTTTAAGCAACCATATTGTTAAGATTTTTTTATATACATGTCCTTATATTTTTATTTATATGCATTTCCTTACCTATTTTATGTAAATATTATTATTTTGTCCATTGCTATACCTCCAGCACTTGCACCAAACCAAAATGTTTAATATGCTTTAAGTAATTGTTTCTTGTACAAATAACAGAGAGAATGGGTCTCTGTCTCTCTCTCTGTGAACCTGTTCCTTTCAGAGCACGATTAGGCAGATCTTGATTTGGCAATGCTCTTGGATGACAACTGCAACATTAAAGTCACAAGAAATCTAGTCCTATAAGATACTCATATAGTATGATGTCTTCAGCTTAATGTTTGTGGTACAGTTCCCATCCAAATCTCACAAGTGAGCTCTATCTTCTTCATTCATACTTAAGTTGAAAATAAACTGGTGAACAAAATACGCCAAAGTGGGCTGTCCTCATGGAACTTTCATGTTAACTGGGAAAGGCATGTGGTTAACTAATAAAAGATATAAAAATTTACTAGAAGGCACTAAAAATAATGATATGATTGCTGACGTGCCTCACATGTTCAAGACTCTAGATTCAAATCTAAATCTTAGCACTCCAGAGAGAAAAAGTTTAAGTGTATAATAAAAGTGGCATGAAATATGAATATTCTTAATGTAAATGTATCAAACGCAAGTTTGTCTGAAGATTATTTTAAAGTATCCTCTTAGTTTGATAACCCTTAACTCTAATGAGCCTTGGATTTGATTTTTTAAGTGCATTTTGGAGTTAAAATTCAGTTATGCATCAAGTTACTGAATTATTCAGCACACTTTGACTTTTATTTTTGTTATTTTCCCATGGCAAGAATTAATAATTTCTAACAAGGATTTGAATTTTTCAGCCAGATCTTATAAATGTGTATAAAATAATACCAGATCAAGATCAACCTATAATGAAAAAAATGTGTGTGTGAGTGCATGCGTGTGGGTTATGTATGAATTATAAGGAAACAGAGAATGGAAGATTTGAGAGGTGTGAGAGGAATAGGAAGCTAAGTAACGAAGTCAAAGAGAGCCTCACCAAGTTGTTAACATTTCAAACAAACCTCAAAGAGGCAAGAGAACAAAAAGTGGTTGTTGGGACAAAAATGTCCCAGCCAGAGGGGATGAATGACAAATTCGAAGACTAGAAGTTGCCATGTGACAAGTGTTTGTAAAGAGTAAGAAGCCTGTGTACTCAGAGCAGAGAAGTCAAAAAAGAGTTGAGAGAGAAACAATTGTTTGCTTATAAACCACTCCCAAACAAAACAAAACAAAAGGATCCAGATGTCATCTGTAGGATTTTCATGGTATTGATATTTCATTGCTTATGTCAATCTTTCAATCTTTGACAGATCATAGTCGTTTCTTACAAGTATGCACAGGTTCTAGCACTTTGATGTGAGGTCAGAGAGTCATCAGAGCTGGAAGATGGGGGCCAGGACAGCTGGTAATTCATTTAGAGTAACCACAGTTGATTAGAACTAGAATTCCCTGGGGAGGCTGACTTCCATAGATAGCCAAATCCCTTATATCAAATGATTACTGTTTTCACAGAACCTATGAACATCCTCTTTTATACCTTGACTCATTTATAGATGATTTATAATATCTGATACAATTTAGAAGCAGTTTACATGGCATTTATATTGCATTAACCACTAAAATCTGATAAGGAAAGTATACTGTTGACCTTTGGCATCCATGGGGAATTGATTACAGATTGCTCTTCCCATGATGATATCCAAATTCACTGATGCCCAAGTTATATAGTGTTTGTATACAACTTGCCCACATACCCTTATATGTCTTAAGTCATCTCTAGATGATGTAGAATACTTTATCACTGTAAATATGCTACAAATGCATATACTGAATTATGACAAGAAAGAAAACCTCATATATAACTCAGTACAGATGTGATTCTAAAATGTCTTGCCTCTGCGATAGATTGCTCTCCCACACACAGATGTGGAACTTGAATATCAAGAGAATTGACTATTTTAAAACACTGGCTTATATGCTGGGTGATGTGGGGTGCCAGTAAAAGGTTTGAAAGGTAGAGGTAATGGGGTCTAACTCTAATTTTCTTTTCTTTTCTTTTTTTCTGAGATAGGTCTCATTATGTACTTGTCTTAGTTGGGATTACTAACTAATTGCTGTGATAAAACACCATGACCAAATCAATTTGGGGAGAAAAGGGTTTGTTTGCCTTATGCTTCCACATCACTGTGCATCACTGAAGGAAGTCAGGACAGGAACTCAAGCAGGGCAGGAATCTGGAGGCAGGAGCAGTTTCAGAGGCCATTGAGGAGTGCTGCTTACTGGCTCACTCATCATGGTTTGCTTAGCCTATTTTCTTAGAGAACCCAGGACCATCAACTCAGGGATGGCACCACCCATAGTAGGCTGGGCCCTCCCACATTAATCACTAACAAAATACCCTACAGCCAGATCTTAAAAAGGCAATTTTCTCAGTTGAGGTTACCTCCTTTCAGATGACTCTAACTGCTGTCAAGTTGAAAATCAAGCTAGCCAAAACAAGGTCTGTGGAGAAAGGATGTGGTTAGAAGTCATTTAATAATTCTGAAGATGACCATTTTGAACAGAACTTAGACCAGCCCGCATTTCTGTATCATACTGTGACTACTGTTGGAACATCTTGAAAGTCTGTAGAAGTTAACTACACCCTGTGACTGCTTTGGAACTTAAGACCATCATATGAGACAACTTCACAAAATAAGTTCTAAATTGAAACAGTGTGTAAGACAGTGGGAGAGGCCTTAAGAGGTGGCGTGTAGTACGTGATCCTTCAGATATTTAAGTAGGTTTTTGAAAGACATAGTTGGATGCCAGCTCCTCCCCATCCTTCTCTTTTCCTCCCTCTATTCTACCACCTATTTTTGCCATGATTGCTGTCTCAACTCAGGTTTCATTGATTCTGGACTAAAATCTCCCAAAATCTGAGAAAAATAAATCTTTCCTTATTATAACTTGATGACCTCAGGTATTTTCTTATAGTAAGCTAGCACACTTGCCGATCACGATCTTTACTTCTCATCCCCGTTTTCTTTTCTTGATAGTGACTGCTCCTTTTAAACGTTGGTGTGTTTTTTTAAAGCATGAGCATGAAGCAGATGTGTTCCTTTAGTGGGATATTTAAAAAGTATCTTGAACATAATTGTTTTATATAAGCCGATATCTCTGAGGTACCCTTTTCACCTCAGCCCATAGATGTCCTCTGGGAGACACAGCATCAGTTCTAGGTTTACCCAGCATATTTTTTTTCTGATAATTCTCAGCACTATCTTGTAATCAGGACCTATTCTGTGCCTTTCTTATTGTCTCAACAAATGAATGTCCCTCGACTCAACACAATTTCCATACCAACAATTTATGTTCATAGCAGCAGAGCTCCCATGAGAGACAAGCAGACCTTTCTTTCTGTGAAGAATGCATCCCTTCTTTGACGTGTAGATTTATTTTCAGGTGCTAAGCTTCCTAGAGAGAATCTCCTGAATCATTAAGGTAAATTGTCATTTGATTTGTACCTCTAAAGAAACATGGCATTTCTCTTAACCACATTATGGACTAGAAAATTTGTACCAATATGAGCTTTAATTGAAGACAGAATTTTGAGCTCATTGAGGTTCTCAGTACAGAATAAAATACATGTTGTACTCACATAAATCCAATGATATGAATTTGTATCTCATAGGGCTCTTTCTAGAGAGATACAAATGTAACTGTGGTGCTACAGAACTCTTAGGCTCTCTGGGTTTTAGTAGATCCATCAGGGACCCTGGGAATGTAATTTAATTCTTCTTATAAGCTTCAATTCCAAGTCTATAAAGAAACATGATTCATTTACATCATGAAAACCAAAAAGGACAATACATGAAATGACTATATCAGGAATTTTTCTCATTATTTTATTGTGTGTGGTAGGCAAACCCACTAGGAAGTATTTCTGTTTGATGATACTCTTTAGACACACAGTTTCCAATCTTAGCTCGTCACACAGTCTGACATTTCAAAATGGTAGTCTGGTAACTCAAAGCTAATGATTGACGTCTGAAGACAATCCTGTTTTAAGAAAACTCATTTTTCAGTCTCTCCCCATTTCCTCCCTTTTATCTTTATTATGCTAGGCCTTTATACATCTTCTCATTACTCTATATATTTCAGGGACATCAAAACCATCAAGATAATATCTTTCAAAGACAGCCAACACCCTGCACATGCAAGCATGGTGAGGCTACAGCTAGGCTAGGAGACTAAAACAATTGTTCTGCGTTAGCTGCATGTGCTGGAAGGCTGGAGTTGCCTGAAATGTCACAGAAAGCTTGCTACCTATTGTATCTGAGAGAGCACCTACCCTTATGAAGGGTACTTGGTGAGCATTTGGGGATAGCATGATTAGTGGTGTGCTATAAAGGTGGGAAGCTTGGAATGTTTTGTTACCAAATCATAGGTAGGGTCACTTGATGGAATTGTTCTAGAGAGTCATGAAGGCTCAAGATGTGTATAGAAAGGGATTTTGTAGTATTTGTTGAAATTAAAAAAAACAACAGTAGTCTATATCCCTTTAAGTATTTTGCATATATTAATTCATTAATCTAACTCCAGCTACAAAATCATCTGTAAAGTGAAAATGAGATTCCTAGAAAGTGTCAGATACATAACTTACGTGAGGTATAAGAATTAGAGTTAATCTGTTTCTTGACCCCATGGTAGTTGTGAAGAAAAATATAGGGGTAGTAATGTTGATATAGATTAATATCTACACATTTGTTATGCACTGTACTAAGAGATGTGCTATATTGTTTATTGTCCTCAGTAATATCATAATATAGATTCTGTAGGCATCCACATAATGCAGAGAACTAAATGGCTTGTTGCATGCCAAATGTACAGTTACCTACTGGAGGATGACTGTCATAAGCTGTGCTCTGACCTGTCATACAATATCTGCATAAGTCAAAATGGGTTTTTATTAATTTGCAAACATTGTGATGAGGGTGATAAAACTGAGGGCTTCACACATGCAATACAAGTGCTCTACTATTGAGCTACACATCCCAGACCCCCAAATGCATTCTTTTCAAATAGCTTCTGCTGTTTGAATCTAATAAAATAAAGATTTGTGGTGATTATGATAAAACTAAATCTCCCTTTATATGCTAATGCTTTTTGGTTTCTCCTTTTTACACCCTTATGCCACATCTGTAGTGAAATTTTCTAAACCATAACATATATGTATGAACCTGAAAGTTTATGTCTTTAGTAATGGCTGAGTAAGCATTTTATTGTTTTGTTTTGTTTGTTTGTTTGTTTGGTCTATGGATAACCACATTAAATTTATTAATTACATTAGAATTTTAAAGCTTGGGAAAGTACCTTCTATGTAAATTTAGTTATAAGAGATATTTTAGAAAATCTTTTACTGATACTAAAAGTTACCTTTCCTTTAAAAACTGTAGTTAAGTAAACATAGCTAGTGGTGTATGTTTCTTAAAAGTGCTTGAGGGCCAGCAAGGTGGGGTTACTGGATAAAGACACTTGCTGCTAAGACTGAAGACCTGAGTTCTTTTCCTGCAACCCATATGAGAGAAAATTGACTCCCCAAAATTGTCCTCTTTCCTCTGCATGGGCCCTATTTCACACACACACACACACACACACACACACACACACACACACACACATCACATCATATCACAATAAAATATATGGAAGAAATTATTTTAATATTTAAGCTTATTTATGCTTCATTGGAATTTGGAGATTCATTCTCTAAATAAGTAAAAATACTTATTAGTCATTATTATTTTTTCAAATTGTGTATATATGTGTGTGTCTGCCTGTGGGTATGTGCATGTGAATGAAGGTACCTTAAGAAGCCAGAGGAATCTGGTGCATGGTGCCCTGGACCTGGAGGGACAAACCGTCATGAGCTACCAGAGGTGGGTGCTGTGAACCAAACTCAGGTCTTCTTGAAGAGTAGCCAGTGTTCTTAACTGCTGATCCATTTCTCCAGCCACTGGAAACATGTTTTTTTTTAAAATTTTCTATTTTTTCCAAGACAGGGTTTTTCTGTATAATAGCCCTGGATATCCTGGAACTCGCTTTGTAGACCAGGCTGGCCTCAAACTCATAAAGATCTGCCTACTTCTGCCTCCTCAATGCTGGGATTACAGGCTTGCGCCACCACGTCCAGCTCTGGAAACACATTTTAAAGATGATGAATTTACTCTTGCTTTTCCTGACCAAATCTTTATTATATGAATATCAATTATACTTTAAGCAGTAATTTATGATATCAGATAAGCTTTCAATTGTGGTCTTTAGATGTGATTACAGTTTGCACCCCCCCCCCCTTTTCATTCTGTTCAGCTCTTTGAGTGTGTTTGTAGCAGACCTTGCTGCACCTCCCACTTTCTCTCAAGTCTTGTGAGGATAATAGAGAAGAAATTGGTATTTTCTCAACACTTGCCTCAAAGGATCCTTGCTTTCAAAAGAGGCCTAGTTCCAAAAGTGGTCTGAGCCACTGCAGAGCCCCAGCTGAAGAGTCCGAAGGTGTTGCTGTTTCCTGTGGTACTCATCCCCATTAACAGCAGAAGCGGAAAAAAAAGAGAAGAAAGTGTAGGGAGTCTTGCTAAAGAGGGCTCTGAGGAGCAACAGCTATGAAGTAGAGGGGAAAGAAGCAGAAGTGGGTAAAGAAAGAAGTCAGATTTGGGGATACGGCTGCAGTGCACATTGCAGCTGATCACGCAAGGAAGTCCGAAGATGGGATGAGTCTTCAGAACTTTCCCGAGTGGTCCCAGAGGGCAATGCCTTTGTACCATCGCATTCCCTAGCCATTAGAAGGGAGCTGCTCAGAGAAGGCAGCACTGCCTTGGGCAAAATGGATTTTTTTGCAGCTGAGGAAAGCCTCTGACAGGAGCTACGAAGCAGGGTTGCCTACCAGAAGCACTCCTGGAAGCTTCAGGAATGAAGGATGCCCTGGACCAGCTCATTAAAGCAGCCATGACTGAGCATTTGAGAAGTGAACTGTAATAGTTCCAGGCCAAAATCCATTTAGTAAGGCCTTTGCATGCAGCTGACTCAGTGCCTTTGGAATGGGAAGTGAAGGTGAAGCCCTGAAACCTGACCAATTATGGCACTATTATTCTGTTTCCATGGCCCTGCCCTTTTGCCTACATTGTGAAGCTTCTCGAGCTTGGTGCTATGTCCAGTTTCATCTCCATATCTTCTGAACGTTGTGTTACGTTTGCTTCATAGTTTGTCATTAATACATTATTTTTCCCTCACACAGGAAGAAATAGTACATTGTGAGTAGCAATTGAAAAGATTTCTCCTAGGCCAATCCAAGAGCAATTGCATATCTTTCATCACTTAGCAGACTGTAATGTGAGCTTTTTAGTTCCATGTTGGGGATGGAATCTTGGAGGCTGATACACTAAGCAAGTGTCCTGCCACTAAGGTCGATCTCCAGGAATAGTGTTAGCTTCAACTGGATAATTATTCTTTGGTTTGTCTTTCTGTATAGGATTCTTAAGGTCCTAGTTTACATGTAAGCAGCTAGAATGATGTAATGATAGACTTTTTAATGTTGTCTGTGCAAAGGAGTTTTTTTTTCAGCTCTTGGCTCTTTGCTGCTCCAAAGGTAGCAAACTTGAATGGAACTGCACTCATTAGCTGTGTTGTCCTGGGCAAGCTGTTTATCCAAAGTCTTACTAATATATCTCACTGTCTTAGTCCAGTCAATGCTGTGGAAGCATGATACCATAGGCTAAATTTATAAAGAATAGAACTGTATTTGGCTCACACTTCTGGAGGGTGGGAAGTGCAGGGGCCTGACACTAGCATGAGGTGATGGCCTCTGTGCTGCATTAATGCACAGCAGTAGGGGAACCACACATGCATCAGACAGAGAGAAAAATCAGGATGAACTCATCTTTTTGATCAGAAACTCACTCTTGCTATTACTAACACACTTCCAGGGTAATCCACTCCCAATGACTTATTCAGTTCTTTTTTATTAATTAATTTATTTATTTATTAATTTATTAATTTATTTATTTATTATGTATACAGTGCTCTGCCTACATGTGTGTCTGCAGGCCAGAAGAAGGCACCAGATCACATTATAGATGGTTGTGAGCCACCGTGTGGTTGCTGGGAATTGAACTCAGGACCTCCGGAAGAGCAGTCAGTGCTCTTAACCAACCCCAAGCTGCCAGCACTTCTTGCTTATCCTCCCTACTCTCTTTGTCTTCTTAGCATTTTTCTTTTGTGATCCACTACAAGTTTTTCTTATCTTTTGGTTCATCCGCTTCTTTTACACCTACTGAAATATATACTTGCCAAAGAGAGGAGATTTTTGTCTTTTGCATATCCAGTTCCTGGAACACTGCCAGGAACATGGAATGTGCTTGTTAGATGAATAAAGAAGTTGGTGTGACAAACATTTGAGGATGAATTGAATTGGACTTTTGCTGGAAAAGGAGGACCAGCCACAGAGATGTTCTGGCCAGGCATTTAATTGATCATTAGCTCCTGCCTGGTTTCTAAGAATATGAAGTGATTAGTGGATTAAATGCCTCCAGAGACCTTCTATAAATCACCTGAGATGTGGCTCATAGAGCACAGACCCGAACTCTACTGCCCTCATGAGCAATTTATCGTATGTCAGTCATGCATCAGGAAAACTTCTAAAATGAGTTTGAGGCCTAGAGATGTAGCTCAGTGGTAGATAGTTATCTGGCATGTCCAAGGCCCTGGGTTCCATCCTCAGCACTGGCAAAGAAAAAGAAGAAGAATTAGCAAATCATAGGTTAAATTCTGATCCAACATATGTGAACCGTACAACCTTGGACAAGTTACTAAACCCATCCCTGGAACTGATCTCCAAAATGGAACATTCTATTCATATACTCACGGAGTTGTTGTGAAGATTAAACTAGATAATTTAATAAAAACTTTTAGTTTATGCCTAGTAAGTTGTGCTAAATAATTAAGATGTTAATAACTTCATTATCAGGGGCATTGGCCTTTGAATCTGTGAATTAAAATCTTGCTGCCACTTAGTTCTGAGAACTTCTACAAATAATTGTTTCAATTCTCTGGCTCAGTTTCCCTATCTTAAAAGGGCAATCTTGTGCCTGACTCCTCGAGTCAGTGTGTGCAGTGCACAAAACTCAGGTAAACTACAACCAAGAGGCCTGTGCAGAAAAAGCTGTTGTGGTGGTTATTGTTATTGCTCCTAGAGTGCCTCACCTGCTTTTTACAATTCTATCTTTCCTATACCTCCCTAAAGGAACAGTGTCAGGCCTCTCATGAGCTGGGATGCTGTTGGAAGATTTCAAAACCATGTCTGCCCCTGTGTTGATGCCATCAAAAGAGAATCTCAGTTCCAGGTTGAGTGTATATAAATATGAATGTGGGCCACAAAGCCAGCATGTCAACAGAGGAAGAAAAATATTTGTCTAACTGCAGCTTGCAGGTGTTCCTCTCTCTTACCCCGTGGGAAAGACTAAATTTCTTTTCTCTCAACCTGAGACTATAGATCAAAAGGAAATAAAGCTTGGGCCTGTAAATGAGTATATGATCTAAGTATAGCCTAGTTGGTATGTATAAAAGTGATCATACTACAGAAAGACAAAAAAAAAAAAACCTTCCTATACTTCCATGGCCAGGAAGGCAAGGTTCCATGAACATTTGACGTGACATACTAAGAGGAAAAAAGGATCTTGATCTAAGGTTAATGAGACCACCTATTCCTGCTGGCAGTAATAGTACCAGCATCAAGAACAAGAAGGCAAGGGAAAGTTGATAGAAATTTGAGGCCTCCAGAACAATGGTAAGAGGGGGGAAAGGAGTTAGAGAGCTTTGAAACTGGCACTAGTGATACTGGGTCACCAAACAAGCCTGCTTCTCTTAAGACTCCAGAAGGCAGAGTTGAGATGGCTTTTCCAGCCTGGCAAATCTTTAGAGGCTCCCAAAATAAGGCCACATGAAGATCCAATTGTTTTCTTGCTTTCATCAAGTTTGCCATAAAAGTTGAATCTAAGTCTTCATGCCAGGAATTCAGACTCTCAGAATTTACCCATAGAAGAATACTTTTTTAAAAATATACATGACTTTATGAGTAAGATAAGGTTGCTTAGATGACAGTTTATCATACTCAAAACCCTCAGCAACAGACATTTAGTTTGTGCATATCCTTTGTACTCTGGATAACCTCCAGTCCTTCCTGCCACACACTTGAGAGATACAGATTGTGATTTTGATTGTAAAGTTAAAAAGAACATGAGTTTGGTGCAGCTCTATGGTACAACACTTGCCTAGTGTGCCTGAGGCTAGAAGTTCCAGCTCCAGCCCCACTACATATATGCATGCATACATACATACATACATATATACATACTACATAAAATAAAATGAACTGAGGCTAGAGAGCTGCAGCAGCACCTAAGAGCACTTCCTGTTCTTGCAGAGGATACCCACATGGTGGTTCACAACTGTCTCTAAGTCCACTTCTGTGGGATCTGATGTCTTATTTTGGCCTTTGTAAGCACCAGGCATGCACCTGGTATATATACATATATTAAGTAAAAACATTAATACATGTAAAATAAAAATAAAGAAATATTTAGAGAAGAGAGAGAACTGATGCTTGCAAATATTGAACCATCTTCCTTGAATCATAGAAACGTTTCAAAGCCACTTTGAATCTCTTCTGTTACCCTTTTAAAAGCCATCTCATATCTCTGCTCCTGAGGTTTTATTCCAACTCCTCTCACACCTTTCTATTTTAAAAACTATTGAGAATCTCAAATGGCTTTTGATTTGTGACTCTACAATCGCTATATTGGAAATTGAGACAGAATTTTCGGTTTACTTGTTAACCCATTTAAACTCACCACAATAAGTCTATTACAAACTACTATACATCACCTATTATCAAGAAAAGTATGATCGACAAGGTTTAATAAATGACACAGAACATATTTAGAATATAAATTTGTCTGAAAACCAGCAAAAAAAGGTCATTGCTTAAATGCCTGTACTTCAACCATCAAATATATAAATGAATAAATTGATGAAATTATTGATAACCAGGATGCATTTTTGCTTGATGAAAATTACAAATGATTACTCTTTTTTACCTTTACATGCTGTAGTTCTAGAGATCAAACCCACTATATTACAGGCAGCTGTTCTACCTCAGGGCTATACTTTGTGCCATAAATATTTAGTCTTCATAATTTTCTTTGTCATCTAGAAGTTTTATAATGCTGTGTTGTGCTGTGGTGTGTGTGTGTGTGTGTGTGTGTGTGTGTGTGTGTGTGTGTGTGTGTGTTTAAGTGCATGTGACATTGAAATCAAGCATAGCTAATAATCTTTTCTATTCAGCTCTGCCTACATTCTCATAATTTTTCACCTTCCCTGAAATAGCCTTAAAAGATCTACGGGATTTTTTGGACTTGTACCATCTATTTTCCAATAACTTCTTTCGTTTTTTTGGGGTTTTTTTTGTTTTTTTTTGTTTTTGTTTTTGTTTTTGTTTTGTTGTTTTGTTTTGTTTTTTGAGACAGGGTTTCTCTGTGTAGCCTTGGCTGTCCTGGACTCACTTTGTAGACCACGCTGGCCTTGAACTCACAGAGATCTGCCTGCTGGGATTAAAGGCATGTGCCATCACGCTCAGTTTATTTTACAATAATTTCATGTTACTTTACTCTCTGGGAAGCCCAGAGGACAATGTAACTTTCAAACACCCTAATCCTTCTGGTGTCACCTTTATGTCATAGTGTTTATTAGAGACACTTATTTAACTTTAGTCATAGCGCTTTTACATAGTACAGTTATATATTTGTTAATGATTATTTCCTGACAGTTGTCAGATATTGCTCATCTTCTTTTCACAAGCATGTGTACATTAGTACACAGGATTACACACATGCACATCTTTTACCTACACACTTACTATGAATTAAATCAAAAGCACAGTAGCTTTCATATGTGACTTGTAGTATTCCCAAGCAGTCATTTAAATTCATTTGTGATTTATTTTCTTAACCTATGATAGGATGAAAAAAATATGCCTTACTATGTCACAGGGCTATTTTAAGGATAAAACAAAAATGCTACATGGAATTCAACTTTGTAACTCGGAACTTCATGAGTTGGGGCTCATTCTGATGTCTTTTCATGATTTCTTCAGAAGAACAGGCAGGCTGCCTTGGACAGAGTTCAAAACAGTAACAATCACAGGACTGTTTGTTCCACAGCCAAACCTGATATCCAAACCTCTTGCAGTGCCTTTGGTTGTGTGATTTTATAAACTTCCATTTCCTCCCTCTCCTGCTTATTCCCTGAAGCTTAAAGCCTTGAGATCTTTTTTTAAATGAGTCCAACAATAGCTCTTTCCTGTGTTTATCAGAAACTTTCCCTCATCTTATAAAAGCATACTTGCTTTTATGAATCTAGCTAAGGTAAGTCATTATCTGTTTAAATGTAAGACACCGAGGACTGTGAATAAATTCACTCATAAGGAGGTCACCTGTACTCTTCAACATGGTGGTCTTCGCATATTGTTTGGTTGCCAGTTTGCTCATACAGGTTGTTACTCTGACTTTGGATTTGGTTTTAGACTTCTGAATGCAACCTCTTTATAAGAATGTGCCAGGTGATGGTGGCACATTTCTTTAATTCCAGCACTCAAGGAGGCAGAGGCAGGCTTATCTCTGTGAGTTTGAGGTCACCATTGTCTACAAATCCAGTCCAGGACAGCCAAGGCTACATAGAGAAACCCTGTTTTGATTAAAAAAAAAAAAAGAATGGGCTTGGATTAGGGTCTCTTTGGCACTTGGCCTCTGCCACCATCACCTTGCTGAAGTCTTGGTTTATATGTGATCTGAACTTCTGAGCTGCAGTGTGCCAGACTCTTGTAATGGACCTGCCAGCACCCCTATGTTCACTTCCACCTGACACATTCTATGCAAGGGTGTTGTCCTTGGGCTAAGGAGGAAAAAGTTGCAGAAAAGTACCCATCTAACAAGGCGTCCTGCAGTCAATGTTTGTCAGTCAACTCTGCTCTGCTCTAAAACTTGTCTCTCCCCAATTTCAAAGTCAAGCTCAAGAGTCGTACTGGGGTGGGGGTGTTTCCCTTTCTGAAACAATTAGCTTGTGCTTGCTGTTACTTGAGAAAAAAATAATTAGACTTCGGCAAAAAAGGGAATTCTACCAATTTGAATCATGTCTTTTTCTCAAGTGTCATGCCTAGCCTGTAGGCTTTGGCTATGTCAATGCATTCCTCACATGAGCTACCCTCTCTTTCTCTATCTGCCTCTTTCTCCTTGATAACTCTTTCATTTTGCTCTTATGACCTATGGAGAAAAACCAACAACACGGTCACAAGAACTAGCATAAAACATCTCCTTTTTGCCTCTCTTCCTTTTGCCCTGACTAAAGACTCAGTGTATGATGAATCATTGCTGAGTGACTCACAGTTACTGGGAAGCTTATTCTGGCTCGGTTGAAAGATATTGTCATATTGCACAGCCTGACTTCTAACCCAGGTCTTTAAATAGATCTGAAGTAGGTTTGATATGTATCTCTTAACTGCCACCAGCAAGTTAAGCCTTCCAGGGGTGATTTGTATGTTGCCTCATAGTCAACATTTTATGAGATATTGTTCCTATATCTCTATGTCAATATGTTGTCCTTTCTGGTTGGGAGAACTAGCTAGTGTCAAAATGCTTTCATGAAAGACCACAGGTTCTTTCATTTACAGGTTCTGTAATTCCCATGACCTCTGAAAACTCCTGTGTATATCTAGACTTCTGAGTCTATGGAAGAACTTGACAGGCCCTGGTTTTTGGCTCTTCCTTCACATACATAACTACACATATGGTTTCTTGCCCCTTCTAACTTGTGTTGTGTTTATAATTGTAATTTTCTGATTATCTGTATATACAATGGATTTTGATTCTAAGAAGTTTACAAGTGTTGTTGACAACAGAGATACTTTCGGCTACTCTGTTCTGTCCTGGTATTTAGATTTTATATGATAAGGGTCTCAATTTCAGAGAAAATCCCATTTACTCTGCTTAACTTGTCACCTAACTTACGTGTATGAAAGAAAATTTTACTGGCGAGGTATATGCCAAAAACTTGAATTTGATTCTCTAGATACAGGTACCAAAAGACTTGAGTGTATGTTAGATATAGGTCAGTCACTTGTCAGTAGCTAACATGATTTTGCTCTTTAAAAATCACCAACCTAGCAGCTTTAACAAAATTTACACTGTTGTAAATGTTTCCTTTTAAATGTTTGTGTCTCACAGGGAAAATCATACCCCTTCAGGGGCCCATTGCCATCAGTATGGAGTCCAGTCGCCTACCTAGATAATAACAACCTTTGGAGAACAATGGATGAGATGGGTGAAGAGGTAACACTTCCTAAAGCTGTTTTCACTGTATAGGTATTTTTCATTAGTTCTCAGAAGGAAGAAGGCTCAGTGTATCCACAATTGCACATGCATAGCATAATGTCCAGCACATACTAACAATCACTGAACATCAGTGAAATGAGTGAATGTGTTTGTTTCTATCTTCTAAAACATTGAGGTATCACACAGACTGTTGTTTATATATGCTTGATGAGCAAGTGGCGAAGCATGAAGCCCGAAGCCTTCCTGGGATGATATTTCTAATTTAGCAAATCCCCAAGACATAAAAGAGTCTTCTGTTTTCCAGCATACCCAAACCTGCAGCCCATGAGTAAACGCATGGAAACTTTAACTGGAAAACTCTCTGATTTTGAGATGATTAATAGCAGTTCTTTGATCCTTATTAAAGAGTTGAATTTATAAGCGTTCTTTCTAAGTTATTAACTTAATTCCTCTTACCTATAGTTTCACTTTCCATTGTTCTATTTATCTATGGACAACTGCAGTTAGAAAATACCAAAGAGGAAATTCCAGAAATGGAAGCTACATTTGCATAACTTATTATAATACATTGTTATACATGTTTTGCTTTCTTATTGTTAATATATTGCTGTGTACCGCATAATGATTAAATTTTACTGTATATATATGTATAAGAAACATATATTTACTCTGAAAGAAAGTTATTATAAACTAAGTGCTTTAGATATGTGACAGAAAAGGTACACAGACAATGAGGTTTATGCTATTTGAGAAACTATTAGGGGTACTTGGAGAAATTAAATTTTAAAAATTTTCTTCTTTGAGTTAGAGCTTTAGTACTGTTCAAATAGTTAGTTGAATGAAAAAATTGTCTTTTCCTTTTTTTTTTCTTCAATGCATCTGAATGTAGATTCCCAGCGATGCTCCATGGAAGGCACCCCTTGCAGAAGAGTGGGACTACATGACAATGAAAGAGTTGCTAGATAAGATCTGCTGGACCAAGTAAGAGCTCCCATTAGGCAAAAGCATTTATTCTGGCAGTGCTTGGGGTTTATTTACGTATAGCATTTAACAGGCACGCGGCAAGCAAATATCTGCTTTATTTTCTAAACCCATACCACTGGCTACATGAATAACTGAAAGATGATGAAACTAAGTCTTTCCTTAAATATAAGTATATTTTACTTCTTTGATATAGTTTCGCACCACTAAATTTCAATTTTCCCCATAAGGTCCTCTGGAAAAAAAATAGAATGAGCCATCGTTTCTGTTTAGAACATTTTAAAGACAGTAGTTTAACAGTCTCACTTACCAGGTTGTTGATGTAGGACTAGTTTTGTGTTCCTCACTGGTGGTCAAATGTAGGCATTTGAAACATCTTTCGTGATGTACTGCAAATCTTCAATGTTTTTAAAAAGTGACTTCTAGGTAATTCACACCTAGAGAGGAAATATGTGAGTGGACCTATTTATTCCAATTAGTGAAAAAGCCTGTAGTGTCAAAATCAAACATTTTATGAGTCAAGGCTGAAGTTATTGTTTGCGGCACTGTGAAGTATATACAGTCTGTATGCCTCACTTCTCCAGGGCAGCAGGTAAAGTGGAAAGGATTGCAGGACTTCCAGCTCAAGGCAAGTTCAGGCCCATAAGTAATAGAACTGGGAGCCAAGTTCAAGAATACTGTCCTGTAATGCTAAAAAGAAGTTCTTAAAAGTCTACTTGGCACTGAAGTTGAAATGCAAACATTCTGGATGTTAAGAAAGGAAGTGATAGCACTGACCACTTAAGGTAAAAAGAAAACAAGATTTTAGATATATCTTAATATAAGATGTGGGAATAATCAAGATACCAGCAATGGACAGACTTGTTAATTAGGCTTCTTAGAATTCATCTCAAAGAGAGTGGAAAGAAAGAGGAGAGAGGAGAAGGAGGGAGAGAGAAAGGGAGGGGGAGGAGAGAGAAAGATTAATGAAAGGGCATCCAAAAGATGGGACAGACTTAAAACCATGTTGTGAAGGAATAGTTAGTGGTTTGAAAAATAATATTAAATACATAACATAGCAGGCTTCCATAGAGTAAAAATGGTGGGATATACAATCCCACCTCTGCAAATCTAATTATAATATGTATCATAAAACACAATAGGCATCCACTGACAAATATTTCATGAAAAATGAGTAGTACAATATATTTATCTTTTACTGTTCTGTTGGACATTTTGACTACATCAAAGCTCTTAATATCATTATTATATAATATGCTGCATATTGTATAACATGCTTTTGAAAGCAATCTCTTTTGTAATGATCATTTGAGCCATGAAATTGATGCCTATTATGAATTACACCATTTAAGAACACATATATATTCTATCAAAAAACATCATATAAAAACATGTTTTATGAAGAATTTATTTTGACTGTATTAGAATTCTGTTTATTTATAAATTTTATAGATTTCTAATAATACAATATGCACTTGTTCTAGAGCTTTTCTTATGGAAAGCTTTTAATAAATTCAATTTGATCCTTTGTCCAAAGAGCTTTTAGGCACCTTCAAAATGAGACCAGTTATGTTTCTTTGAGATCATAGAGATCGGAGATTTGCTACTACAGTTGATCTCAGCCTCCCATTAGTGAGTACCCTTGGTTGTCAACTCACAAAAAAGAATGGCAGCATATTATGTAAACAAGGATCAGAGCATTTTCTAAGTATTCCTAAGCAAGATACACATGAGACCATTTGCTGACTTTAAAGAAAACATCACCCTGAATAACTAACCTATTCTGAATCAAAGTAAATTACAGACATATACTCAAAGACCACTGCTGATCATTTCCTTAGTTTTAATTTATAAAATGTTGTTCAGAAGTGCAAAGTATATTTTCAGTGTAATCATGGATATGTGGTTATGCTTTAGAAAAGTTATATGTAGAAAATGGGACTTGTAATTGCCTTTTGGATGAGAAAAATATGACAAATACTCATTGCTTCATATTTTTATCTTATGAATTTCCAAGGCTTATCTAATATACATGTACTTTTATGGAGAAAACCGGTATATTGTTTATCTTTTTAAAAGTCAACAAGGCAAAAAATAAAACAATATTATACCAGAATTCTTGACATTTCTTACTTTAAATGCTGTAAAGTTCATTTTTTTTTCTTACTGAAACTCCCAGTGTAAGTCAAACAAAAGAAGCAATTGGCCTGCCTGACACAGAGAAATACATTTGTCCTCCTTTATCTGCAGCTTTAATTAATCAATCAAACAAACACTTTTCTTCATGGGAGACATAGAAAGACTATATTCACATACATTTTATTATTTAATAATTTTATGATTATTCATTTTATTATTAGCTGTTGATAGTCTCATACTGTGCCTTAATAAGGAAAGTAAATGATTCTATGGTGCTCCAGACTAAACCCAACTCTTCACACAAAATGGGCCAGATATATATATATATATATATATATATATATATATATATATATATGTGTGTGTGTGTGTGTGTGTGTGTGTGTGTGTGTGTGTGTGTGTATGTGTGTGTGTGTGTGTGTGTGTGTGTATCCCTAGATCTATAAATAAAATTTTATCATAATTTTTTAAGGAAAAAGCAATAGATAGGTGGTTAGAGAGATGGCTGAGCAGTTTAGAGCAGTTGCTGCTCTTGTAAATGACTTGGGTTCAATTTCCAGCACCTACATGAGGTGGCATACAGCCACCTGTAATTCTAGCTCCCGGAAATCCAGCACTCTCTTCTGGCCTCTTTGGGCACCTGGACATATGTGGTGCACATAAATACACCAAGGACTTTTTGGAGAACAGAGATAAAGATAAAAATTCAAGTTGATTTCAAGAGTCTTGGCTTTAACTACTTAGTGAATGGGGGTGCTTTTTACCAAGATAAGTATTGCAGGAAGACTAGCAGGTGTATAGGAACAACAGATAATAATGAGCAAAGTCAATTCTGAATAAGGTGTCTTAAGGGGGTATAAATACCATATTTCCAAAATCCATGCTCCCATGTTTTATGAAACTAAATTCCAGAAGTTTGCTAAATTGTGCTGACTGTAGCCAACGGAAACCTATGACTTGATTAACTCTAAAATGGTGAGAAGACCCTGTTCTGCATTTCCTAACCACACTCTACTTTGTTCCTGAGCAGATCTGCAAAACAGCTTGCCACTCTCTTTGTGAACCTGTGTGTCACTGCAGAGACCCATGAGGTCTCTGCTCTATGGTTCCTGTGGTATGTGAAGCAGTGCGGGGGTACAACCAGAATCATCTCAACGACCAATGGAGGGCAGGTAATCACTGACCTAACACAAAGCCACTACTACAGAAATGGGTGCCATTCTGCCATCATGAGATGCTAATGCTTGAGACAGGCTTGTGGTTTGTCATGCTTAACCATTGTAACTTTGAGGAGCTTTCAGAAGGGACCATCTGTTGTCTGGAATCCAGTGGCCAGCATAATTTTAAGACTAGGCTCCTCAGAAAGTTCAAACAGGAAATACAGAAATGGACCTACCTTTTAAAGAATATACCGTGCTCTGGGCTATATAACTTAGTGATTGAGCACTTCCCTAGCATGAACTAGGTTCTAGATCAATCCTCAGCATTAAGAAGGAAAAAGAAATAAAGAAAAAGGGAAAGAAGGAAGGAAGGAAGTTTTTTTAAAAGCACACTACATATGAAAATGCATTCTTTGTTTTATTTATCCAATGCCTGTTCTCTGAGCATTGTGTAAAGCTTCTGTTAGGCAGAGTATAAAGTGGATTTGAGTTCTTAATCTGTTTCATAGTCGTGTTCATTGCCTTCACATCCTCTTTTCTTCTTTCTCCTCTTTTTCCCCTTCTTTGAGGACCTATTTGAAATGCTCTTTAAAAAATTAATTGAGGAACAATGAGATATTCAGCAGATTAAAAAATAAGCTTGCTGTAAAAGTTTAGCAACCTAAACTCAGTGGAAACCCAAAAACTCAAGAAAGGAGGACTAGGAAGCTAAAACTCACTTCACAAAATTGTCTTCTAACCTTCACACTTATCATCACATATAGACTTGCATACACACACACACACACACACACACACACACACACACACACACACTTATAATCATAATCATAGAATAATGTTTAAATGAACTGCTCTGAAAATCAAGGATGAGGAGACAGTCCGCTAAACTGTGTGCAAGGCCAGGTAGAGCATTCAGAAACTCTGGAATGTGTGCAAGCAGGGTAGAAGACAGGTAGATTCAGCAAGATGAAATGACTTTGGTGGCCATAGGAGCAGCAGGCATCTGCCTCCAAATAAAATGGGTCGACCCACATTAGGATAAGGCTGGCTTGGGGGTGGAAGTATAGTGTATACCTCCATATTTAGGTATAGGGAAAAGAGGGGTTTGGTGCATCTGAGGCTGAGTCACAGGACAATCTTAGCAATACTCAGGAAAATATTGGCCAAGCTGTAAGTAGAGTTCCACTAGGCTCAATGGACCAGCCAAGGAATGTACATGGGGCCCAAAGTAAGGTGGTGGCCAGGCAAAAGGGAAATAGGGATTATTCTGAGAATGTCAAGCTCAGTTTGGAGGCCTGTAAGCCACAATAGTATAACTTTAAGGTCAGTTAATAAGATTATAATTTTTTTTCAAAAAGAAAGTAGCCTGTAATTAGAAAAAAAATCCAAATAGCAACAATAATGTAAGTAAAAATAAATCTAACTTCAAGGCATAGGAAATTATTCCCAATAATAAAATAATATTATTTTTATATGCCTTAGAGGAAGGATAGCCAGGAAAAACTATCTCTTAGCTGTATATGACAACTCCTATATTCCCCACCCATCTTGAGTCCCATTTACTTCTTTCCAGGAGAGGAAATTTATTGGTGGGTCCGGTCAAGTGAGTGAACGAATAATGGATATCCTCGGGGACCGAGTGAAGCTTGAGAGGCCTGTGATCCACATTGACCAGACAGGGGAAAGTGTTGTTGTGGAAACCTTAAACCATGAAATATATGAGGTAAGCAAGACTCTCAAAGGGAGGGGAAGACATCAGAGTCCCATGGGTATGGAAATTTATATGCAGCCAAGAGTAGCCCAGACTTCATAGAGTCTATTTGCCAGAGCAACATCTGCCTGAGAGAAAGCAAAAAAGAGTGAAACTATTTGAGAGGAGAAAGGATTGAAAATATACTCTCTTTAATAGGCCCTTGGGTAATTATAAAACCAAAGGCAATATCTGATAAAAATCAAACATAGCCTATGGGCCTGGCATTATTCCAAGAGTTGGGAATTTTCTGACTTCACAGGGTTTTACATTTTAGTAAAGGATTAAAGCTGTAATCAAAAATATGGTTAAAATCAAAAGTGTGTCAAATAGTGATAAGTAGTATGAAAGAAATTAAGCATGAAAAGGAGAAGGCATTCTATAAAGTATACTGGGCTGACTGACCATGTCACTTAAAATAAGGTTGTTATCAAAGGCCTTATTGAGATAGATGAACCGAGAGCTGAAGACGACGACGAGTGGCTCTGTGGCAAGAGCAGTAAGGATGGATGCAACAACAGCCAGGGCCAGGGCCTAAATTGGGAGCATGTCTGGGCTGACCAAGGAATGCAAAGTGGCAAAATGGCGAACAAAAGAAAGGCTGGGCCAAAGGAGAAGAGGAAATGGGATGAAGAGGTAACTAGGGAGCGGTAAAGACTGCTTTAACTTTAACTGGGTCCTCTGACTTCACAGATAAAAGATGGAAAGGAGACAAAGGTAGACAGAAGGGATTACGAAAACCTTTGTCAGCAAGCCAACTTTTTAACCATATTTACTTTTCTTTCAGGCTAAATATGTGATTAGTGCCATTCCACCTGTTTTGGGCATGAAGATTCACTACAATCCTCCTCTGCCAATGCTAAGAAACCAGCTTATCTCTCGTGTGCCTTTGGGTTCAGTCATTAAGTGCATGGTTTACTATAAAGAGCCCTTCTGGAGGAAAAAGGGTAAGTTCATTTATGACATAAAGCCTTACCAGACAGGGTCCAAGAAACTTTGTCTCAAGGTGTGTATTCAGCTATCACTGTTTTCATTAGAATCTGGGCAGAAAATTCACAAACCTACAGTCTCATTCTTCTGAGTACTGAGATTAAGGGTGTGTGGCACCAACTCTAGCTAGTTCGGGTTCTACACACAGTTCTTACAAATAAAATGTATTGAGACAAATTCATGAATTATATTTCCTTGGAATCTGACCAATTCTTAAATAAGAATTATTCAAATTATATTTCCTTGGAATCTGAACAATTCTTTGAATAAGAATTATTCAAACTATAATTATTCAATTATAAGTTTATTTAGCCCTTTCCCAAGCCCCATGAGAACATGTGACTTAATTTTCTGATATACTTTTCAAAAGCACAGATTTATGAAGACATGGGTGAAGATGTAGACCAATGGATGAGTGCTTCCACAGCATGTTCATGGCTCTATGTTTTATGCCCAGCTTCACACACACAAAACAGGGCAACTGTGAAATTTTTCAAGCCACCTCTTATTAAATTAAATAAGATGCATTTCTTCATCCATGTACACTTATGCTACTACAACAGGAAGGCCAGTGTACGGGGATGCTCACAAGAGTGCTGTATCCTATATTGTGTGAGGTGCTCCTGATATGTGTGTCTAGTACTCTGGCCACATGTAGGTACCAAACACCGGAAATGTGGCTGATGATGCTAAATCAACAATTATGTTTTGTTTTAGTTGCTTTAAATGAATGTATACATCCATACATACAGTCCGTTGCCTTGGACAACATGTATAATCATTTATTTTTTTTCTCCTCTGATCATGGCTACTTAACTCCCAAGTGAAGACCAGCAAAAGATAGCAAGGTGCAGACAAAGGGCAAAGTGGACTAGACTGAGGAGGAAGACTGTAGATACAAGAGTGTGCTGCAGACAATTGGGATAGCATCACAGTTTGGTGTGAGGATAGTGTTTTCTGTACCCTGTCAGCCCTTTGTATCCATGGGTTCTGCACCCATACATTCAGTCAGCTACAGATGAAGAATATTCAGAACACATGCAGGCTGTTTGTCTCATTTCCTAAGCCTTTCAGCATAACAAAATTTTATGCAACATTTGTATCCTATTAAGTATTTTTAGTAATCTTAGAATGAGTTATGATATTTAAGAGAATGTGCTTACCGTATGTGAGGGATTTGTACACCCAAGTCCCTCTGGGTGTTTTTGGAGCAAATCCTCCTAGATACTAAGGAATAGACAATTGGTAACTGTCTTCAGCTACACCTCAGTTTCTTTACTCCCCACCCTGCAGGACATCCTGGTTAGTGCTCCTCCTACTGGATTGACACATCCACTGAACAAGTATTCTATCCTTTGCCAAGGACTCACCTTGAGAACAATGTTCTTTTGCCCTTTGTATCCAAAAGCAACAGCATAATTGGCTGGTTTTCTTTTTCCTGAGAATCAGGTTATGAGTTTTAGGTGTCTGGCTAGGGGACGGTAGATAGCATTTAGGATGGGAAATCTAGACTGTTTGGGGTTTTTTTTTATGTAATTAATTAGCTAGCTTTCTATCTCACTTTTGCTATATAGACCAGGCTAGCCTGTCTCTGTGTCCAAAACACTTGGATTACAGATGTGTATCACCATGCCTGTCCTTAAAAAAATGTTCTTATAGTAAGTTTGAGTTGGCAGATATAGAACCCATGAATACAGAGGACCAACTATATTTTGTTCAGAGGGTGATTATGAGAGAACTTTTATTCAGAATGAATTGAAATTTTACCCATGTTGCTATTCTTTAAAGGGATCTTCAGAAGTCAGGTTTGGAATGAGACTCTGGTTTATTTTAGTTTCCCATGTTCTCTCTGTCCTGTGTCCTAAAAGTCAAGAGCTGCTTCAATTGGTCTTAAGTTACCACACACAGCAGCACACATCTGCAGCTCCAGATGTTCAAGATGCTGAAGTAGGAAAGCCACATGAGACCAAGAGTTTGTGACTGGCTTGAACAATATAGTGAGACACTGCCGCTAAAAGAAAAGTTGAAAGCGGAGCAACTCCTCATGAAATAGGAAAATTCAGCCTCAGTGTATTACATAGCTGGTCTTAAAATCACTAACCATCTGAGGTTCGTACCTCTACCTCCCAGTTGTTGGGATTACAAGTATGCACCCATTCTGTGCAATGCTGGGGAACAAACTCAAGGCTTTGTCCATGGCTAGCCAGGCACTATGCCAACTGTGCTGAAACCTCTGGACCTACTCTGAATTTTTTCATAGAGCCATGATTACCTAGCCCTCTCCTTGGCATCACTTTAGCTTGCTTTCATACACTTAAGAGTATAATGTGCATCAGGATGGGCCCAAGGGTTCTGCTCAAACTACTTCACTAACCAAAGACAATACGTGCAGTAAATATAGACCTCCCTACTCAGATCTAGCAAATGGACAAGACTCCTCTCCACACTTGAGTAGAGGAGAGTGGAAACTGACTCTGACATGAACTCTGGTGCCCCATATTTGACCACTTCCCCTTGGTGAGGAGGCCTGGTGGCACTCAGAGGAAGGATAAGCAGGCTACCAAGATGAGACTTGATAGCCTATGATCATATAGTTGGGGAGGAGTCCCCCTCAGTCACTGACATAGGGGAGGGGAATAGGGTGAAAGTGGGAGGGAGGGAGGGAGGGTGGGAGGGAGGGAGGGAGGAACTGGTGAATACAAGGGATGGGATAACAATTGAGATGTAATCTGAATAAATTAATGTGTTAAGTTTGGCCTCAAAATTCCTCGAAGTTGAAAATTGTGTTTCATTGCAACTGCTGTGGGCAAAATGATATTGGCATGTTCTTTCACTTCACTATTTTCTAAGATTTCTGTGGAACCATGATTATCGAAGGAGAGGAAGCTCCAGTTGCGTACACCTTGGATGATACCAAACCGGATGGCAGCTATGCCGCTATAACGGGGTAAGGCACAATTATAGTATTGGAACTGTATTTGCTATTGGCAAGATAATAAAATACTATTGATTAAGGCATACAAAGCTTTTCTAAAACAAAATTTTATGTAATAGTACTATTCTACAAATACAATGATAGAAGTATTCTTATTGCTTCTTTTTAAATAATAACTATCTAGATATCAAAAACCTTTCAATTTTGTTATAGTCTTTCTCTACTTCATATTATTGTACCAGTAGATATATTTTGGAGCCATCTTTACATGATAGACTGATACTAAGAAGAGAGTTTTTCTAAGAGTACTTCTTAAGGAGACTTGTGGGCAGCCATGTTGTTTACTATGTTTTCTGTTGCCATAACAAGGTCCTTAAGACTAGGTAACTTATAAAGAGAAAATATCCACTGTAGCTCACTCATATAAGTCCAAGAGCATGGAATCAATATTTACTAGGCCGCTGATGAGGGTCTTATGCTACTCCATACACAGCAGAGGGGAAGCAAAGGTGCAAGCAAAGAAGCCAAACTTGCTGTATAAAATAACCCACTCTCCCAAGAAGCAGTCCACTGTCATGGAAACCTTATTAATCCTTTAAACTCTTCACAATTCAAAATGTTCTGAAAGGCCCTGCCAGCCCTCAACCCTACAATATTGTGAATGGAATTTCAACATGAGTTTTGGAGACCAGCCTAGCTTCAACTTGCAAAGAGTGTTTGGGGGCCAGTACTTGATGCAAAGTTGTATTTATTTACCTTGAGGAGTAAAAATTGAGAAAGCCATCAGAAAGCCAAGATGAGAAAAGGGTGGGCAGAGCAAGTGTCTAAGCAGAAAGTAATAGCAGGGGTTGAAATGAGACAGCATCTAAAAGGCTGAGTGTTACACAGGCATCGTGGTGCTGACAGAATCAAAGGGAAAGGACTGGATGGCTCAGACACAGCCTTACGCAAGCAGTGGAGGCCCAAGTTCCTTCCTCTTGATCACCAGCCTGCTGGAGGGCAGGGAATCAGTCACCATATAACCTAGGTAGTTATTTGCTTTTAGTCCCTTGATTCCCCAAAGTCAGAAAGTGTTCCTCAGTGTCAGGAATGCAACATAGAAACGGACACTGTGAACATTAAGTTAGTATATAGATGGTTTCTTCTGCATAGCTCACAAGGCATGTGTAGCTTTATAAATTAAGCAAAAATGAAATAAAGTATTACATTTCCCTCTTTTTCTGCTTGTTTGTATGTTTTAGATTTATCTTGGCTCATAAAGCTAGAAAACTGGCACGCCTTACCAAAGAGGAAAGGTAACAAAATGTTCTTTCTTCTTTTCCATGCCTCACCATGATTCCAGATTCCTCTGCTGTATAAAAGTCTTTTCTAAAAAAACTTTTTTTTAAAGAAAATCTTTTCTTTTTCTGAAGTATATTTTGATGTAAGAGGTAATGCCATGGAGAATGGGGGTACTCATGAGGACTTAACCAAAAGAGTTATTGATGGCTTCTAGAGGAGGGAGAGCCAGTTTTTATTAAGGATGTAGACTTTAATAAATTGACCATGGTCAATTGACCCCAATGCCCAAGAATATATAGCTAAAACAAATTGGACTTGGTAAGTTATAAAAAAAATAAGAGTAGATAATGAGTAAATATGGAAGGAATTAAGGGGAGGATTGGGGGAATGAAAATGACATATATATATATATATATATATATATATATATATATATATATACACATACATATATATATAATAAAATATATTTTTCAAAAAGAAGTGAAGATCCAGATTCATTTCATTTCTTTCCTAGACAACAATATTTTCGAAATATCAGTCTCTTCCCCAAGGGTTAAAATGCCCATCTTCATGAATTCTTGCTCACAGAAAGAGTTCCTAGATTTAAACAACATTACATTTTAGAAAGCTATTTATTTACATGTGTATGGGTATTTTGCTTGTATGTATGTCTATACACCACATGTGTGCCATGCCTGGTGCCCACTGATGTTAGGAAAGCATGTTGGATGCCCTGGGACAGGAGTTGCACACACTATGAGCTGCCAAATGGATGCTGAGGATTGAACTCAGGTCCTCTGCAAGAACAGCCAGTTGTCTTAACTCCTGAACCAAACAACTTTTAAAACTTATTGGCCAAGCTATAAATCATTCTTAGGTGTCCCTTGTGCATTCTTATTCTATAAAAGCCAACATTAAAACAGCTATATTTATTTATAGAAATATAAATATATCAGTGGCTAGATGTATGTTAATTTATAAATTAGTTGGTTCATCTTAATAACTTCCAATTTCCCCACTAGACTTAAGAGATCTTACTTAGTAGAAACCATTATTGGGCTAGGAACTTTATTTTGGTACTTTTCAAATTTTAGAATGACTTGGAAGGCTTGTGAAACACAGATCACTGCCTCTTTCTTTTCTGAGTCAAGGAGTTGGGGGGGCAGAACCTCAGACTCATCTTTTCTAAGTTGATTCACCAAATCATTCACTTTACTTTCTTCCTAAAGATTTATCAACAGTCTCACTACGTTCCGATGTGTGAGCTTGTGGTTTTAAGACATGAGCAATATGGACAGGACATTCTTCACAGTTGAGTGGAGAGTGGGATCTGACTTTCACACGAACTCTGGTGCCCATATTTGACCATGTCCTCTTGTTGGAGAGGCCTGGTGGCACTCAGAGGAAGGACAGCAGGAAGAGAAGAGACTTGATACCCTATGAGCATATACAGGGGGAGGAGGTCCCCCTCAGTTACAGTCATAGGGGAGAGGAGTAAGGGGAAAATGGGAGGGAGGGAGGAACGGGAGGATACAAGGAATGGGATAACCATTGAGATGTAATATGAATAAATCAATAAAATATATTTTTAAAAAGACATGAGCAATGGGACAAATTCTTGTTTTTAAAAGTTAAACTGAAGCTGGATATTTTCACATTTGCCTGTAATCTTGTCACATAAGAGGCCAAAACAGAAAGATTGTTAATGCCAAGCAAGCCTGGCCTACATACTAGGACAGCATCTCAAACAAAAGAAAACAGTAACTAGTTAACAGAAAATGTCAAAGTGGAAGCATTAGCGTGCAGAGTCTATTTCTTAAAGGAATATGTGCCTGTAGCCTTTTCCTTTCCTTATCTCCTTGAACCTTCACTTTGACCATTAAAACATTTGTTTCTCTGTTGTACAGAATGAAGAAACTTTGTCAGCTATATGCAAAAGTTCTGGACTCCCAAGAAGCTCTGCAGGTAAGGCTGTTTCCCAGCCTGTTCCCTGTAGGGAGAGGCTTGCTTTGTCCTGTCAAGGATGGTTCATGCCAGTGGGACCCTCCAGCTTATCTTTTCCCGATAGACCCACTGAAGGGTCCGTACATGACGGGTTGATGCATAAATGGTTCCAGAAAGTGTGAGTGAGCCCTGACTGTGCAGGTGATGAGCCTAGGGACCTGTGACATGCTCTGGTTTAAGTAGTGCTTCTTTTGTCCCTAAATTCCACGATGGCCCCAGGGTCAAGCTGTCAGGTAACAGCAGTTTGTGATTAAAGTTCTCTAGCACTGTGTGAACTGGTTGACTGGAGAGCCTCACTTATTGAGGAAAACAGTTGGTTTTATATATTCTCTGAGAAAGTCTCTTCTAAGAAGGATATTGATGATTAATTTCTGAGGATGAAAAGATGTTGCTTCTGTCCTTGGGTGCTTTTTATGCAAAGAACTTCACTTGCTTCACTGTAGATTTGCTATGGGCTGTGTGAGAGGGAGGAATTCCTCAGAGGAAGGAAAACTGAAAGGGAAAGCCCAACCTTTCTTTTGATTGGCTGCAAAGAGCCAAAGAAGGAAGCTCAGGAAACAACAGCAGTCCTCAGATGTCAGAACACAGCATGATGACAATGATAATACCAGAAGAGGGCAAGGACCAGTCCCTACTTAGGCACAGCCTCCCACTATGTGAATATGATGCCTTAAATTACTATGCAAAGTCAGCTACACGATTGGAATTTTTTAAGAAACCCCTTTTCAAAGTCTAGTTTTGAATATTTTCTCATGCCATTTTTCTCTTTTCAAAGTGATGTGTGATGATAAACTTTCTGTTTAGAGTTATTCATTGCTGGTTCCTCCCACCCCTAGGTAGCATTGCACCTAGGGTGTTGACATGGGAGGCATGTGCTCTGTCACTGAGCTGTACCACTGACATCTACTTTTATAAGGAGTTCAAGTTTTGTAAAACTCTTGGCCGAAATACAGCCTGTTAATGGCTAAAACATCTTTTCCAGATCAATCATTGTTTTACCCGTTCCACCATCCCATCATATTGAGTGCATACTATGAAAATAATTCTGTCTTCGGCAAAGCTCACCATCACTTGCTTTTTAAAGATGCACACACTTCTGCTTTTTTCCCCCTTGGTCAACCATTTTTGCAAACAGTATCATCTAAAAACTTTTCTCAAGCCCATTGGGCACTAAAAATATTCTGATAGGTATAAAGAACATGAATATGGAAGCACATAGTTACTGTTTATGAGCAAGAACTTAAGATTCCACTGCCCATTCAATGATCACTTCCCGCCCATCCCCCCCACCCCCGCCACCAGTGTGAGGCAGCCTTGCCAGGCCACAGAGGAAGAGGACGCAGGCAGTCCAGATGAGACTTGATAGGCTGGGGTCAAATGTTAAGGGAGGAGAGCTCCTCCTCTCAGAGGGCGTGGGAAAGGGGGAGGGGAGAAGAGGAAGGGAGGGTGAGACTGGGAGGAGACAAGGGAGGGAGCTGCAGTCAGAATGTAAAATGAACAAATTCAAAATAAAAAAATTTAACAAAAATATACTCATGTCCAGGAATAGTGGTGTATTTCTATAATCCCAGTACTTGGAAGGTAGAAGCAGGAGAGGAGAATCAAGAATGTCAGGCCATTGTGCTACATAACAGGACATTTCTCAAAAACAATTAAGACATGCATGTAGGGGGCTACATGGTGTAATGGTTAGCACTCTGGACTCTGAATCCAGCCATCCAAGTTCATCTCTTGGTGGAATCTTAGTGTTTAAAAATATTAAATTAAAAGGAAAAGAAAAAACAAACATGCATGTGCCAAATGAGAGGACTTTCTAAGGTCTGACTTTATCACACGTTTATTACTGAAAGCTGTCCAAAGACCTGTCTTCAGAAATATGAGCATAATACAGCCTTATTCCAGAAGTACAGCCTGTCCTCTGTATGTAGAGGTTCTGCAAAATATGTGGGGGAAAAATGCACATGCATTGAAGATTCAGTGTGAAAAGTATATATGGCATATATATTGCATTATGTACTATTAATAATCCAGAGATGATTTAAAGCACACGGCTCTAAAGCGTGCACAGGTGACACGCAAACACGACACCACTTTTTACAAGGCACTTGAGTATCTCTAGGAAGCCGGAAGGCTTGGAAACACTGCCCTTCAAATTCTGAGAGACAGCTGCAATTTGTTCTCTGCAATGAAATCTATTAGCTTGTGCTTTATATGCGACAGACCAAATACCTTCCTTGGCCTCTTTTTCAAGCCTTTGTCCCTTTGCCTTACAGCCTGTCCATTACGAGGAGAAGAACTGGTGTGAGGAACAGTACTCCGGGGGCTGCTACACAACCTATTTCCCTCCCGGCATCTTGACCCAGTATGGAAGGTACTACCCAAGCACTGCACCAATACATACAGGGCTGGCACACATTCAGAAAAGCCATATTCAGAAAATAAAAGTGTGTTGGACTATGACTGAATGCCCCTGCAATTGAAGCCAGGATCCAAATAGGTTACTATGTTTGTCCCTGGTTTTTACTTTCTCGTCAACAGCAGAAAGGATATCCAGATTTTCCTTTGAAGCTCATGAACCTCACAAAGGAAGTCACTATATTGTACCTTTTCACAATTTCCACTCTTCATTCCTCCAGAGACACAAACTCCATCAATGTAACTGAAGAAAGATGACACATAAGGAACACTTTAGCTAGCCAGAGAGTTTGTTCAGACTGCCAATACACCGTCCTAATACTGTATCTAGAACTCCAGAAACGTTCTCAAGTGTATTTTTGTGTTAACATGGGTGTGGCTCTGTAAACTCAGAATCCGTTCTATACCAGGCAGGAAAAGGGATTGGGTTCCTTCTCTAATTCTACCAATCACCTTTTCACTCATAAATTGTTTTGAAATTTTACTTCCTTCAGCACAAAGCAACACAAGATGATCTGATCATAGTCTGAGTTATTCTTTAGCAACTTTGTTCTGTTTCTAACACATATTGATTCATCCGTTCAGGGTTCACAGGCTTTTAGCACTCGCGGCATTGCACATCCAAGTACAAGCCACTGGTGCTAAGTTCAGGGCATTTGATGGCAATAGCAAGGTGTGAATTAATGACCATTACCCTGACTCTCCTAGCAACACTAAGCTAAAATGGGAAATATAATGAAAGGGTGTTGAGAGTACAGAACGGAGTGTAGTGGATGAAAGCAATGGATCAGCTCTCCATGGAAACCCGTGGAAGAGTGTTATGACCTGCTTATCAGAAGATGATTGAAGACTCTGGAGATCATGTTCTTTACCTGCCTACAGATGCCTAAATAGAATACAGAGAAAATATCAGGGCTAATGGGTGCTGCCCGATAAACTTCTGAGTCATTAGATTACTTTTCAGATATGCCGAATGTAGACTAAGTCACGAGTAACTGGTCTATTTAGTGTGCATTGAAGGAATGCCAACCATTTGCTTACCACTTCTAAAAATGTCAATATCAAGGTTGTACCTCCTTGCTGAGGAGTTGACAATGTTGAAGGCAATGCTGGGGATCAGAGGAAGGACAGAACATAAGAAATGAAGTACTAGTGCTTTAGTTAAGGGGCTTAAAAATATCCTAGGACCCATGGAATGGCAA
This sequence comes from Acomys minous, assembly GCF_964271855.1. NCBI lineage: Eukaryota > Metazoa > Chordata > Mammalia > Rodentia > Muridae > Acomys > Acomys minous. The sequence continues at coordinate 114,849,543 of NC_140488.1, read as the reverse complement.
TCTTACCCTACCTAGTGAAATGTGCAGTGGCTTCATACCAAGGTATAAAGGGCAGAAGAAGCCTCCTAGGTCTAGGTCTAGGTCGAATATTGTGGAAACAGCAATTGCTTAGAATACTGCAAGTTCTTATATGGTCTTGGACAAAGCTAGGTGTGACAGGGACATAGGTGATAATGATGACAGAATAACAAGAATCGGGGATGGAGAGGTGACCTGAGTTCAGCTGTCAGCACCTACATCAGCACATTGTAACTCTAGCTCCAAGGGACCTTCTCACCTCTTTGGGCACCTGCATTCACATAATTAAGTTTTTAAGTTGAATAAAATGCCAAGGATTGAGCTAGAAAGACTGTAGGATTTTTTTGTGTCATATGACATATTAGAGGTTATGAAACTTCATTTTAAAGCCAATACATCGATTTGGCTTTGAATTTTGTTTTAACTCCAAAGTATAGTGTGATTTGATATCTGGCCACTTTGTGCTGAGCTCTATCTTCAGTTTCATAGAATATCAAGAAAGAGACTGTGGGGGTTAGGAGTGCAAAGAACCCTTAATTTATCAGGCCTTGAACTCAATGTAAGAAGCAAGACAAATCCCACCACATTAGCCACTTCTGGCAACATGGAAATGCCTTTCATAACTTATTTACATAACCCAAGCCCAAGCCAGAACTGTACCACAGGATTTTCTGGACTCTGTAGGGCCATGACACCCTGCTGCAATGAGTCTTATTGTTAGGGCCCTAGATGTATTCAGCAAGTGTTTTGCTTCCAGCTAGAAGACAGAGAGCAAAATAGGCAGATGAACTTCAGTAAAGAACTGAATACATGCTTCTTAAGACATTTCTGTTGTGGATGTTATAGATGAAATTTACTGCAATTATGCAGTAAGCACATGATTCACAAAGAATATACGTTGAGGTCTCTTTTTTGAGTTTCTCTCCCCTCCATCCTTATTGCATACACTATCTTCTCACTCACCTCCTTTAGTGGAAGGAACACGATTTCTACGTAGCCATTGAAGAGAAACTCTGATTTTTTATTTGTATATGCCAATATTACCATGGTTAATTCTCTAAGTGTTAGTCTTCCAGTCCTTAACTAAGGTTTGGCCACAGCACCCCCCACCAGGGCTCCAACTGGCACTTCCTTCTGTTGTAAAAAGTGAGCATATGCTCAAATGCCTCATAGTTTAACAAGCATGGAGAGGGCAAATCCACCTTCTGTCCCTGCAAATACTTTGTGAACATCCTCGGCCTCCCAATTATTACAGATGATTCCATATTATAATAATTTTTACCAATACTCTATAATATAGCATCTTATATTCCCCTACCTTTTGTATGGCTATGATAAATGATGTTGAAGGAAAAGATAACGAATCAAGTAAAACTATTCAAGTTTTCTGATAAGAGGTCCAGCAACATACCATATTATATGAGTTAGGTTTATTCAATAGGACCAAAATACTTGACAAAATAATTTGTTTTTTTTCTCATGATTTCTCATGTTATCAATCTATAATGGTGAGAAAGCATGTTAGAACAGCTCACATCATAACAGGAAGGATGCAGAGCAAAGTAGTAATAAGAAGAGGCCAGAGTGACAGACAGATAGATAGATAGATAGATAGATAGATAGATAGATAGATAGATAGATAGAGCCCACAAAGACATAGTCTCAGTGATGTATCTTCTCTAACAGACCCACTTCCCATAGTCCTACCACCTTACAATCATCTGCTCTCATTGTCAAGCCATCAGTAGAGACCTCATGATCAAATCTTCCCTGAAAACTTTTGTAGACATGGCCAGAAGGGTCAAGTATTAACTAACATGTGCTTAGTTTTGAACTCTGGATATCCCTTATCTGATCATGGAAGCCAGAGTTTGGATGAAAATGGCTCTGGGTAGCACTCCTTTTATGGTGTCTTTGTAAGAGTAATAGTGGACTGTCCTTACAAGCTAAGTACCTGTGACCATCCCATTCCTTTGCTTAGCATGTGAGCACCCTGGAAACTAGTGATGGTAATATATTGGGTAACACACAGACAATCAAAATAAAGATGTTGACAGCTGCTAGACATATTTCAAATGCTGGCTCGGCTGTTTTCTAGCACTGTGGCTCTTTCTGTGTCACTGTATCTTTGAGACTGTTTATTTGTAATGTGAGATGTTAACTAGTACTGTTGTTGTAGAGTTTTTGAAAAGATTAGAAAGAAAACAGAATATAGTACAGAGGTGACATGTAGGAATGTGACCAAGACTATGTCAGAGTTGTTAGATCACTTGGCTTCAAATACTACCTCTGTCTCTTGCTGTCAGCAGACTAGAGAAAATCACTTCATTTTTGTTATTGGTTAGGTTTTAGGAAACAGACATTGAAGCAATCTGTAGACCGGATAGATATTAGACTGCGTCCTTGGGATTGACACCCATGGAGGGAGAGGAAGGAAAGAAGAGTGGATGGAAGGGCAAGCCAGGTGCTGGTGTAGCTCCAACTAAGGTGCCAATGGACCCCAGGAGGCAGAATGGTCCTTCTAAGTGGTCTCATACTGGAGTTTGTGGTTTGCATCTTTAAAGGCTGATTAATACTAGTTAGTCACTGCATGTAGTTGGTACTGGAAGAAGGCATGAGGTAGTTTTCTCCAGTAGAAGTGGTCATCACCTCCAAAGGATGCCATGCCAGCATCAGAATAGCATCTCCTGGAAGGACTTTCACCAACAAACGTATCTTTCATTCTTGGTAGAGCAGTGTGTAGACTTTAGCCTTTGTTCTATTCTGCCCATGACTAAGATAATACAAGAAATGGAGAAACTGGAGGAATATTATTCCACATTGTCAGTGTCCCTCTGAGATGATTTGAACCTGCAGAAGCAAACTGGCCTTGGTCCTCATGCAAGAATTCATATCTGGTCATATGCAATGCCATTTACTGTTCTGTTTTTGTTCCCAGGGTTCTACGTCAGCCAGTGGGCAAGATTTTCTTTGCAGGCACTGAGACTGCCTCCCACTGGAGCGGCTACATGGAGGGCGCTGTGGAGGCTGGGGAGAGAGCTGCCAGAGAGGTAGGGCCCAGAATCATGGGCACTGGGGAGAGGAGGTAACACAAAAGCTTGAAAGAAAGCTCAAAGATGCCTGAGATATTGGCAGCACCACTCACACACACCATGTTCCCCATCTAAAGACCCAGGAAACACCACCATAGTAGCAGTTTTAAGTCAAAGGAATACCGTAATCAAACAAAATAATGAAAATATCTAATATTTTACCTAAAGGAGGGGTCAGAACTCAGCTGTCTATATTTCAGACATAATAGGATTGGAGACATGGTTCAGCAATTAAAAACTCTTCCCACTCTGAGAGGACCTGAGCTGGTTCCCAGTGCCCTGTAGGAGACGCACAACTGCCTGGAATCTCGTTTCCATGTGATACAATACCATCTTCTGAACGCCCCCCCCCCCAGGACATCTGAACATCACACACAGACACACATGCACAGAATTGCAAATAGAGCAGATCTTTTAAAATAGAGGATCTGGTAAGGTGGCTCAACAGTTAAGAGCACATGCTGCTATTCTAGCGGCTTGGTTCCCAGTACTCAGTTTTAGGGGGTATGGTGCCCCCCCTTTGATTTCCAAAGCTTCCTTCAAACATCTGGTGGACTTATACTCAGGCAAGCACATCTATATATAATTTTTAAAGATTTTATTAAAAACATAAAAATGATGACTTAGGTCTGATGTTATAGAGTCGAAAACTATTCAATTAGGATTCAAAATTCACTTTTATTCTTGGTTGTTGTTGTTGTTGTTGTTGGCAAGTCTTCTAGTCTCTTTCCTATTAAAATATGCTTACAAGTACTAAAATTTATGGTGAAACTAACGGTTGAGACCTTTTACATCATAAATAAAAGATCTTCAAGGGCCTTTTTAAAGGTCAAGTCAATTGCTCTGCCCTTTACATTGACATTGTTGATGATATCTCAAGAGGCATGCACCTAGTTCTTTTTTAGAGAAGAAAAGATAGTATTTGTTTTCCTATTTGTCAAGGTAATCATTTATTTCAGATTCTGCATGCCATTGGGAAGATTCCAGAAGATGAAATTTGGCAACCAGAACCAGAGTCTGTGGTAAGTTATATTTCATGTCTTTACTCCAAGAATGATTGTTCCCAAGAACACACTTGTATATATCTACATACCTTTTTCCTAATGATCCAATACCCGGATGTCTAAGTAAATCATACGGTTTAGGGGTCACAGGTTTAGATGAACTTTGATAAATTTATAGTGCTACACCTCAGGTAGATTAATAGGAAAAATATGATTTTTGATGGTAAGGAAATATTTTCCCAGAGAGCTCTAGCCATATTAAGAAATCAGTGGGGGATGGGGCATAGCACAGTGCCTGAACGCTTTCTTAGAATGTGAACGTTGCTGGGTGTGATATCTAATACCACAAGAAACAAAGAAAAGAAAGAGAGTAAAAAAAGAATAAGTGCCCTTCCAAATAAGAACTTCATGTCTGTTGAATAATCTCATTTCATGCTTCTCAACAAGAGGTAGGAAAATAGAGTTTATCATCTTCTATCCAGGGGCAAAGGGGTGAAACAAAAATGGAGCACATTGAAACTAAATCCTAGTACAGTTTAAAAAATAAAACGAGAAAACGTTTCTGACTCATGGGAAGGATACATAGAGGATAGAATTGTAAAGAATGGGCATCTAAAAGGTCAAGTATTCCTCTCTCCTTTGAAGCCTGAAGCCATGGAGGGTAGCCTCGACACTCCAACATTACTATCCTAGTGCATCTGCTAGGTGCGATGAGGGGAGAACCTTGTAACAAACATCTATTCTGTACATGGGCCACTGTGGTCTGAGAATAGCAGTGCTTTCAGAAAGGAAAACACATAACTTCAAAGTACCATTATGACAGAGAATATGCTGAGAGAATATATGAAAGGTGCAGGAGCCATCTCAACTTGGGAGCTGCAGAAAAAGTAGCAGCGTGACATAAAGGGCCAGGTGAAGAGCAGGGGATGAGCCACTTTACCCATGGAATGCCATGTTTAATACCACAGAAGTTGGGATGAGTGCGTTATTCTTTAAAAAAAAAATTGGAAGTAATAGTTTCTGGAATGGCATGCACAACTCTATACTGACACAAATGTACTCTGATCCCAGGATGTCCCGGCACGACCCACTACCAGCACCTTCCTGGAGAGACACTTGCCTTCTGTGCCAGGCCTGCTGAAGCTGCTGGGATTGACCACCATCTTTTCAGCAGCAGCTCTTGGTTTCCTGGCCCACAAAAGGGGGCTGCTTGTACGATTCTAAAGATGGGTCTTCCACATCCACAGGCTTCTCATCCTATGTGACAGGCATTAAATACCACCTGGAGCTCACCTTCTACTTTAGGTTTAAATAAACCAAATGCAACAGAGGTGAAACTTAATCACACAAAGCCAACAATAACCTATTGGTATTTGGGTGACAGGAACACAAGTTGATGTTTTTTCCCACCTCCCATGATATGTTCCCCAAGTATCCTCCTCTACCTTATGCCATGGTCACTGATGGTTGTTCCTATGTGGATTTATTCTGCATTACTAACTGGTATTGTGTTACTCAGTAGATACCCTTTAGTCTTGCAGTTTTGTGCTGTGTTGTCGGCCAAATTTAATTTTCTCAAGAGTGGGACCCTTTGTCTTTCCTTTGTATCTTCTATTATGCTTCCATTCATAGATTAAGACACTCGTAGGTAAATAAAAATAAAGCTGCCTAACAATACGTTTATTGTCTTTTTTGGGGGGCAATGACTTTCAAGGTTTTGATAATCCAAATCAAGAATCAGTATTGGGCATATAATTGTTATGTGAAAGCATTTAATGAGAACATTCTTAGAGCCGAGACGTTATGTGCAGTTTGACGGTATGATCTGTCATGGGCTCCCATGTATAAGCACTTGGTAAGTGACTTAAAATTGTTCAGTAAGGATGCTGTAAGACATAGCTCCTTGACTTTATCTTCTTCCAGAATCTGTCAAAATAATAGACACTAATATGCAAGATGCATAACCTATTAAATAATTATAATACATCAGTTGACCTTTAATATTTCTTATCAGTGTGGTGTTTTTACTGGGTAAACTCATTAATTGCAAACTATAATGTCACAGTCCATTAAATACTAGGTGAACTACTTTTAAAATGAGATCATTATTTTGAATAGTTCATCCATCTTGACTCCCAGGATTAATAAATAATAATAGAGTTTCTGATCTTACAGTGATATTCACGTGCACGGATTTATTGGAACTTTAGAAACTAAATGAGGAAAGTAAAGTACCTGTTAAGAATTTGTAACTCTTTTTGGGTTTTCTAAATCTATTTAAAACACACTGCTGGGTTAGAGTAGTTAGTATCTCAGTGCTGGAACACTCAGGCATCTTCCCATAGCTCTGGGTTTCATCCCAAACACAAACTGAACAAAACTAATAGAGGGATGACAGATATTGGAATCGCAGTGAAAATCAATGATTTTATTATTCCTCAGTACCTATTATGTATGTAAATTACTACATTGGGACTGTGATTTGTGACTCAAACTATAGGATCATTTTTTGTTCATGAAGAATGGGGCATCTGGCTTTGATGGCTGACACTTAAGATCCCAGCACCTGCAAAGATTTAAGATTTAAGAATCAAGGCCAGTCTTCTTTAAAATAAATACAAAGAGCTCTAGGGGTATATCTCAGTTGGTAGAGCGCTTGCTTAGCATACACGAAGCCCTAAGTTGGATCTTACAATATTTCATAAACCCAGGCAGGATAATGCATGTCTATAATGCCAGCACTTGACATATGAAAGCAGGGAGATTGGGAGTTGGGGGTCACCATCAGATGTATAGCAAGCTCAAGGCAAGCCTAGGATGCATAAGATACAAAATGAAGCAGCCATAATTTAAACCGGTATAGAGAATTCACAAAAATCTAAATTTAGATCTACAATATGACCCAGCTATACCACTCCTTACCATATATGCAAAAGACTCAGCATCCTCCTCCGCTGCTCAGGTATGTTCACGGCCACTCTGTTCATAGGCGCTAGTAACAAAAGCAACCTAAATGCCCTTCAACCAGCCAGTGACTGGATAATGAAACTATGCTATTGGATATGTATTACATTATAAATATAATATATTATGTATTAAACATATAAATATAATGTAATATTATAAATATAATATATACACATATAATAGTATTATATACTATATACTATACATATATAATACTACTAAGCTATAAAAATATGAAATTATTAATTTTGAAGGTAAATGGGTGGAATTAGAGCATGTTATACTGAATTAGATAACACAGATGCCGAAAGATGAATAGCACATGTTCTATATTAGCTGTGGATCCTCGCTCTTAATCTTTAGATGGAAATCTATAACTTGGAGTAACTACAGAAAGCAGGAAATCAAAAGGTATGGTGAGAAGGAGATCTAGAGGGAGAAATAGCAGGACACAGGGGCCTTTACCTGAGAATGGTAGAGAGAGGGCACTATGGAGGGAGAGGGAGGGATGAGGGTTTAATAACACCTGGATGTTTGACCAGCAATAAGAGAACATTTTTATATTTATCTAAAATTACATTGGATATGTGTGTGTCAATATACATAAATAAAGCAAATTAATTTATACCACACAGGGTGGCAGTGTTTCCTCCAAGAGCCCTAAACTATCCAAGAAAACCCCAATGCCAGGCCTAACGAACCTCCTTTTGAAATGTTGGTCATAGGAATACAAGAGATTCCCCCAAAATATAGATTATTACCATTGCCCTTAGTTGCCTTTCATATCTTGAAGGTAAAATCTTACTGCTGAAAAAAAAACCACATACCTTGGACACAAGATTTGGAGAAATTAAGCTGGAAATTTTAATAAATGATTGGGAGATTTTCCTCATCAACAAGTTGAAGGGCCCAATAGAAAATGAAAAATAGAGACATTATGGCCTTATTTTTCATTCAAAGCACTAGTGTTATTCCCATTTGTTATTGGAATAGAAACTCTTTTCTAGACATCTTTTCATCCTTTGTACCCCCTATAGTGTTTGGACCATTAAAGACCTCAAACTAATAAAAGAATACATTGCTATGATTTTCACTTTGATTCTGGATTAGCAATCTGCTGTACTCCTGCAGGCTCTGTGCGCTCTTGCAGAGAGCCAAATGTCCTTTTCCCTCATTCTCATTTTGAGATCATCAGTCCTTTTACCTGTATTTTAGTCGAGGTAGCACTAATAGCTGCTCTGTCGGATACATTGGTGGGTCTGTTATGTTTCTCACCTGGAGGTGTGCATTAGAGTGATTGGGGCCATTTAGATAGGCTGAGCACTTGGGGAGTTTAGCATAGCAGGTGGTAAAGGGGTGGGCATTTCCCCCAGCCCTTATCTGTGAAGTTCTAGCCAAAGGCTGAGAATACTGTTTTGAATATACAGGAACGCTTGAAAATATGGCACCAAACCACTGCTTCCATCCTATCAGCTGCCCAGGTATACTAAGGTAGAAAGAAGATGCAAAAAATTATTTGAAATAGAGATAAATGCTTTGCTAGGTTGTGCATACATTAAACAGCATAAAGAGAAAGACATGTTTCCTTGATCACAGAAGCTCCATGACTGAAGAAAAGTATTTTGAAAGAATGGTTGCCTTCCTTTGCCTCCTCTGACTCCACCAGCCCTCTAACAAGGGCTTTTATGCAGTTAATTCACCCTAAAGGTAATCCAAGGAGCAAAGTAGTACACCAAAGAAAGATAGAGAATGGTTCCAAGATTAGGCTGCCCAACCGGTTGCTGTTGTGAGCCGCTAGGAACCCTTTGAAGAGCTGTGCATAGGGTACTTCTACATAAATTACCTGATGGACCAAAGAAAGGAGTACTAATTGCCCACTGATAAACCTCTTCCAAGGAATACGAATTTCTTTGAATTCTATGTTTGCCAATACATGAAAATGGCCACTAAAGCTGCTGCTGATAGCTTGTTCATTTTGGTTGCTACAGCAACAGCTAGAATGAAAAGATGCCTTGATACAGTGGTACTTGAGTCATCAGAGTTGTCACATGTAGGCCAAGCTGAGAGAATCACAATATGACATTTTAATTGTTTTTCCTTTGGCCAAAAGAAGAAAGATATTTAATTTTAGAAAAACAATCTGTTTATGTAACAGTCCCTTGAATGTTTTAGACACCATCCGATTTTGTATATCAAGACTGTGCAACTGTGGTAGATTCTAAAAGTGATCTCTTAGCAAGGTCTCATGCTACCAAAGTGTCTTGAGCAGATGTTTGCAGAAACCTGACTGACTTGGACTTTTCATCTCATTAGCATAGCCACTGATAACCACTGGCCTCGGGTAGTTAAAGATTGACTCATAGTCTTGTGTAGTGGCTCATATCTCTCTGGCTGGTGTCCTATAGCTGCTTCCTCTGAAATGAACCATTCTCTAGTGGAGAGAAGGAGAGATTCATGAAATTCATAGGAAATGCGTGAGTCCCACAAAGTTTATTTAAGTTGACAAAATCAAGAGGCTCCTCTCTGATATTATCTAAGCAGAAAACAATTGCTGGCAGCGAGGAGAGTTCAGTAAACTTGTACAGGGAAAATCAGTGGTACAACTTTCATGAGTCATCACCTGTGCTCAGGAGGGACACTCTGGTGATGCAGCTGCCTAAATCACCTGTGCTCTTGTAATCCCACTGAACTCATTGGTTCACCAAGCTTGGACTTGAGACGGACTTGTTTCTGTGGTCTGTCATTGATATCTCTATCTGGAGTGAGTACAAACAGTCTACTCCAGAAAATAATGCAACACTGGTCATAGGCCCAGGAGTTTGGTCTGTATCAAACACTTTTCTGTCACTATGATGAAAGACAGTGGGAAACAGGAGTGTGCTGGCTCCGTAGCAGGAACTGAAGCCTGACACCTAAATCTGAAGAGGTGACAATAAAATGCCTTGTGTTTCACTTGACCTACAGAAACTTCTCAATGGCAAGGGCCAGTGCCCCAGGACATCCTGAGATTTGGGTGTACGGTATTAAGAATTCTCTGTCTTATTCTTCAGTGCCCATATTTTTCTGATGGTAATAGTGTGTATAGTTGAAACATATTGTCCCTGCTAATAGTCAACTGTTCTAAGTGAGGTTTTTTTTTTCACATTTCAAGTCCCCAATTACCCAGCCTTTTGCCATTGCATACACTCTTGAATCATCTCTATTAGCATACTAATCCTAGATATCTATTAGGATCCTTGTCTTTTTCTTATTACCTAATTTTATCACCTAATCAAATAATAAAGATACTTTTGCACTACAGGGAAATGGTAGATAACTTACTGAAGTATGTTCTTCATGGGTTTTTTCTTTGTTTCCTACTCATTCATGAGCCAAGGAGGTCTTGTTTGAGGTGTAAATTTTCCTGGTGAGTCATCTTAATGACATTTACCCTATGGACACCAGAAACCATGTTCCTATATTCAGTTAAAAACAAAAACAAAAACAGGGTCTCACTATATAAACCAAAATGACCCTGAACTCATTATCTTCTTTCCTTGGCCTCTGGAGTAATGAAATAACAAGTACACACCACTCCCAGAAGAATTACTGCTTTCTAGTGTAATTGCTTTTGGCATCTCTCCAGAGGCCATGTGATGAGTCACTGACAAGCCACTCAAGTAGAGTGACAGTTCAGCCTCTGGCTCCCAGCCCTGACCACACTGACCTCTTCTTTCACCTTTTGTTACATCTTTAATCCCTAGGTATCTCTTCCTGGAGCATTCGGATTCATTTTATTCTCACTGAAATACCATTTCCCCATAAGGCAAAATGCTGAGTGGCAGTAAGTCATTGCCCTTGAGTCTGACACTTTTGCCTATTTTAGCTCTTGGCTATTTCATTGCATTATATTTTCTTTCCCCTAATCTGCTGTCAAAACCAATTTAAAGGTCAGAAAGGTCCCTGGGTTATGAGAAATCTAGCCTTACGTTTTGGGGTTGTATGTGTGTTGTGGGGAGAACAGGACCAAGTGTTTCAGAAGGGAGTCAGGGTAGCTGGACATGATGGCGCTTCCCTCAGCACTGAAGAGGCTAAAGCAAAATGTTTAGGGCAAGCCATAGCTACATAGTAAGATCCTGCCTCAAAATTAATAAATAAGAATAGAGGTTATAATGACGTGTCATCAGTTTAAGAGCACGCACGGCTCTTGCAGATGGCTAGAGTTCAGTTCCCAGCACTCAACGTGGGGGCTTCACAATCATCTACAACTCCAGCTCCAGGAGATTTGGTATCTTCTTGTCTCTATGAGACGCGCATACACACACACACACACACACACACACACACACACACACACACACATACACACACACTTTAAAATAACATAATGAGTGATGTTTGCCCTCTATATCCACAGGTTCCACATTCCATAAGTTAACCCAACCTCAGATCAAAGATATCTTTACATTTTTTATATAGGGGAACAAGGGGAGACAAGAGTAGAGTGAGAAAATGAAGAATAAAGAGTATGGACCGGGAATACTTTCAACATACAATGTATATATCCTGTGTGGATTTGCTCACTGTGTTTTACTTCTCAGAGGATGTGAATATCATTCAGTCATACATGTAAATATAAAGTTATAAAAGGAAACCAAAGGAGATAGTGGATGAGCAGCAACTGAGTAAGAAAAAGCTGGAAAAAATGGATGGGTGCATGGAATGGCAATTACAGTCTGGGCTTGGTGCTTTAACTCCAGCAAGAACTCATTGACCAAGACCTAGAATTTTCTTTTCTTTTCTTTTTACTTTATTAATTTATTCTTGTTACATCTCAATGGTTATCCCATCCCTTGTATCCTCCCATTCTTCCCTCCCTCCCATTTTCCCCTTATTCCCCTCCCCTATGACTGTGACTGAGGGGGATTACCTCCCCCTGTATATGCTCATAGGGTATCAAGTCTCTTCTTGGTAACCTGCTGTCCTTCCTCTGGGGGTCCCGCTCAAACTAAGGCACCAGCCAAGGACAATACAGGCGGTAAACCTTAAACCCCTACCCAGATCTAGACAATGGACAGAACACTCTCCACAGTAGAGTGGAGAGTGGGATATTACTTTCTCACATACTCTGGTGCCTCAACTTTGACCATGTCCCCTGGAGGGGGAAACCTGGTGGCACTCAGAAGACCTAGAATTTTCCTGTTCTCTTTTGTCATCTTATCTGAAGCATGACATCAAAAAGTCTCTTAGATTGGAGTCTCTTCAAGCATATGTTCCTGAATCTCTCACCTTAGTGAGAGTGAACTCTGTCAAAAATAGAGCCAACATAGAGAGAACTAGTACTCTGAAGACAGGATCCTTGGTGACAGCCACACGGGGTGACTGTAGTTCATTGGGAAACACAATGATTCTTAGTTTCACATCACTGCTGTTCTCTGCTTTCTGCCTATGTCACCAATAACAGCTTTTCCTCAGGTCTATCCTGGGCCTCTATCCTGGAGCCGTGTCCTTCAGTAGGTGACCTCCCCATTCTCCTTAGGACCCAGCAAGAGAATGCTACGAAACACTTCTCATGGTTTTCTCTAAGAAGTGTGGGTTCCTCTGGTGCCTCATATTTGACCACGTCCCCTGGATGGGGAGGCCTGGTGGCACTCAGAGGAAGGATAGTAGTCTACCAAGAAGAGATTTGATACCCTATGAGCATATACAGGGGGAGGAGGTCCCCCTCAGGAACAGTCATAGGGGAGGGGAGTAAGGGCAAAGTGGGAGGGAGGGAGGAATGGGAGGATACAAGGGATAGGATAACCATTGAGATGTAATATGAATAAATTAACAAAATATTTAAAAAAAAGTGTGGGTTCCCTGCTCGAAAGTTGTATGGGAAAGTAAACTAGACTAGATGTAGGGGATTCGGTGTTATAATTTGAATAGGAAATGTCCAGCCAAAGGCTCATTTTTTAAATGTTTGTCCTGCACCGGCTGGAACTCTTTTGGGACACTGCAAAATCTGTAGGAGCTGGAGCCTAGGTGATAAATGGGGAATGCTAATGGTAAGCCTTTGCTAGTCATTGCTCAGCCTCTGCCTCTGGCACCTTCTCTCCTAGGACACGTGGCGCCTCCGCCACACGTTCTCATCACCAGGAACTCAGTCATGCCTTCTGGGCCATGATGCACTGAAATCCACTAAAATCCTGTGCCAAAATAAAGCTTTACCCTCAAATTCTTTCTATTGGGTATTTTGTATCTGCTGTGAGAAAAAGAAATCAATATGGGACTAAGTTTTCCATCAATTCTGATGTCCTTTTGACCAACCAATCCGTCATGGCCCAGAACCTTCTCCTGGGACATGTATAGGCAGGTCCTGTCACTCCTTCTACCTTGAACATTTACCTCTATTCTTAACCTACAGAATGGCTATATTTTGTGTGTAGAACTCAGCTCCAGAATTCTACTCTTCAAAAAGCTAAGGAGACTGGTCTATATCCAGTGGGTTTTCTAATCTGCCCACAGTGAACTGTGGCTGTAGTGCAAGTCACAAGAGATGTCCTGCTTTGTATGGGACCCAGAGCGGTGGGCAGAGCAGAAGCCACTTAGCAGGGGTTTATGGATTGATCCCTCCACCGGCGTATGACGTAATATTCAGCCAATGCAGAAGATTAGTAGCAAAGGGAGCTGTACAGAGAACAAAAGAATTAATGTAGATGCCCAGTGACCGTTCTCCTTCTAAAACCACACCTACCTTAGGGGACAGACTTCATGCCTAACAGCCTCAATAGCCCACTAGCCATGCCTCTTGGGGCAGAATTTCCTGCCTGAACTTGAAGTTGTACCTCACCATGAATTTCCTCTTGTTGTTATCCTCTGTCAAGCCCCTGAGAGTCCCTGAACCTATTTGCCTGAACCAAAAATGGCTATGCACTAGTCTGGCAAACCCACCTCCCTTATGACACTCCCTAACTACAAAGGGTTTTGTCCACCCAGGGCATGTCATCATGTTGCCTCCTAGCCAAGAGAGAGCCTTGTGCCAGTCATGGGTCCCTTTTTTCTGCAGCAGAGCAACTGATTATGCAGAATCACAATTTCCCTGGACACTCATCTACAGAAGGTGATGCTATGTACCATGAGCTTGAAAGCATCCATATACCAAACAATGCTTGTTTTGTTTCAAGCTCTCTTTGTCCTTATCTAAGCATGACTTTTGTCCTTGGATTCATATATGAGGATGGGGCTGGGAATTCTAGGAGTGGAAGAGAAGGCTGCTCTAATTCTGAGAAACCATGGGCCACCATATTTTCTAGGTTTGCCTAGCATTCATGTCATCCCTTGGAGTAAGCTAGGGAAACACTAGATTTCTTTTTTTCTTCTCTGTATTTATTAATTTTAATTTGTTAATTTTGTATTTCAGCCAGATTCTCTGCTTCCCCTAGAGACAAGGCATGTCAGGAATGATCGAATGAAATAAATAATGAATAAATGCTTCTCTCTTGGATTCCAATTTAAGTCCAAGGAGCCTGCTGAGATCTGAGGTCTGGTCTTGTCAATTATTTCTCCAGACTGACCTCTGCTTACTAATTGGCTCATTTAAATTCCTTCTTTTTTGAAAAAAATTCCCTCTTTAGAGGGCATGTTATAATAGAAATAAAATAACTACAGAGCAGCAAACTTGAGTTTGTAGTTGGATGCCCTTTGAAACTGTGTCATCCTCATTCTGACATGGGGTGCCATACAAAATTGTGACCATGAGAAATGATAGTAGCTTTTAATTTCTTGCATATGAGTAATGTTTCATAGTAAACCCTGAGTATTAATTCTGATTCTTGCTCCTTGCTTGCTTATATTTTTGTCTGGCTTCAGGCAGAAATTCACAGCATCCAATCCTATAGGGGAAAAATGCATTTGTATGGTACACTGGGTAGAAGGATAAGGTTGTTGCATGTCTGGAAGTGAACAACCGAGGGCTGCAGCCACTAGGGACCCCAACTTTAAGTCTGAAGGCCTGAAAAATATTTGACTAAACACACACCTACAGCCTATTATGATAGGGCCTATCATTTGGGGAGACATAATGCAACTAGTTCAACCAAACCCGGTATGTTCTCCCTTTTGATGATAGCTATTCTAACTGGAGTGCAATTACACTTTATTGCTGTTTTAATTTTCATCCCCCCCACAAACAGCTATCCTCCTGCCTTGACCTCCAGAAGGCTGGTATTCCATATATAAACCATTAAACCTAATTAAATAACTTCAAATAGTGATGAATCAGGAGTAGTATCAAGGCTTAACTGTCATGGTGGAGCAATAACTGTGAAGAAGGGATTGTCAAAAATCTATCTCTCAGGAAATGATACTTCATCAGTGACCTAAAGGATTATCTAAGGAATGAATGGAGAAAAGAATCTTCCAGAGACAGACAGAAAGACTGGACTTATCAGAGAGTTTATGAGAACTAGCAGTCTGGAAGGCTATTAGGGAGAAAAAAAGTGGTTCGAGGCAAGTCTGAGGAAGCAAATGGAAATAGAACCTGTAAGGTCTTGGGAGCTTTGGCATATTATTTCCAAAGTGCAAAACAACAGCTATTGAAGATACTTGAGCCTGGACTGACAGGCTTCTAATGAGAAGGTGTACATGGTGGCACATACCTACAATCCTAAGTACTCAGGAAACTAAGGAAGGCAATTTGAGGCCAGCCTACACTATGTAGCAATATCCTATCACACACAAAAAAAATTTAGTTTATTACATTTATTTACCTATGCATGGGGGTTTACACGTATGCTATGGCATGGATGTGAAGCTCAAAGGACAGTTTGCAGTTGATTCTGTCCTTCCATCATGTAGGTCTAGAAGACCAAGCTCAGGTCATCATGCTTGGAGGCAAGTGCCATTTTTTTCAGTCTTCAGAATTGGTGAAATAATGAAAGGTCTGGGGAAGTAGCTTTGTTTAGCATGTATGATGCCTTAGAGTAAAATCTCCAATGCCAAAGGCGTAAAAAGGGTAAAGGGAACATTTGAAGTGCTTGATGAAAAGGTATCTAGGATGCATTTTGGCAAGGAACAACTCACCAGAGAGGCCTTAAAGGAGAAGTAACTCAAGATGTGCTTTACAAATAGGAATAACGGTAGACCACAAACTTAATTGTTGTGGTCAGAATTTATTGTTACAAATCGCTCTACCTTCATTATCCTATTAAATGTTCATATGAGAAAAACATATGCTCAAAATCAAGATTGAAACTCAGGCCTCGATGTCTCTGTAAATGTGGGTTCGTGGCATTTGTGTTTTCCTTCAAAGGAGGACAGCTTAGCCAGTAATCTGATTCTAATGAAAATGCTTGGGGTGGGGGTGGCTGGAGAGCTGGCTCATTAGTTCAGAGTACTTGATGCTCTTGCAGAGGACCAAGCCTCAGTTCCCAGAATCTACATGGTGCTTACTACCATCTGTAACTACAGTTATAGGAGATCAGACATCTTCTTCTAGCTTTCATAAGGACTAAGTACTCTCTCTCTCTCTCTCTCTCTCTCTCTCTCTCTCTCTCTCTCTCTCTCTCTCTCTCTCTCTCTCTCTTCTGTTTGGTATTAAATGTAAAATCAATATGCTCTCCTTTTAAAAATTGTTTTATGTGTATGGGTGTCTTCCCTGCATGTATATGTGCCACATTCATGCAGTCCCTGTGGAATCTAGAAGAGGACATCAGATTCCCTGGGACTGGGCTTTCAGACAGTGGGTGCCAGAGGTCTCTTTCTGATGATTGCCATTTTATGTGGAATGATGTAGTATCTGACCATGGCTGTCGTCTGCATTTCCCTGCTGGTGAGTGATATTGAGCACTTTTCTTCATAGACTTGTTGGCCATATGTAGACCCTCTTTTGAGAAATTTCTGTTTAGGACTATTGTTCACTTTTCATCCCATTATGGGTTTTGTTTTCTTTCCTTTTTGCCATTATCTTCAGTTTCTTATGTATTCTTGATGCTAACCCTTTGTCAGATAGGGTGTGTTAACAGCTCCTTTCATTCTTCATTCTGTTGGCTTCTCCTACTTCCTTTTAGTGTGTTGTAGCCCATTTGTGTATTTTTGTTTTTATTTCAGTGCTTTTGAGCTCCTATCCAAACAATTTTTGCTCATCTCAATGCCTCTCTGTATATTCTTCTCACACTTAGCTCACATATTTGTCTTTAATCCATCTTGAACTGGGTTTTATATATGGTGAGAGATAGGCATTTAAAGAAATTGAAATTATTATGTCAATAATAAAGCTAAATGCATACTCCTATGTTTATTACATCACTGTTCACAATAGCTAAGAAATGGAAATAACCTATGTGTCTATTGACTGAGGAATAGATAAAGAAAATGCATTACACATCACACCATGGGCTACTATTCAGCCATAAAATGGGATGATACTCTGTGATTTGTGACAGCATTCATGGAGCTGGAGATGATCATGTTAACCAAAATAAACTACTCACTTTTACATGAAAATTTAAAATACTGATCTCATGGAAGTTGAGGGTAGAAACTGGAGATAGCAGGGAGGAAGGAATAACAGGTGAAATGTACCAATGAGCACTAAGTCACAGTTGGACAAAATAATTCTGGTACTATAACTCATAGTATGATGACTGTAGGTGATGATAAAATATGTATTTCAAAAACAGATACGAGAATTTGTCTGTTTTGCCACAAGAAAACAGTAAATGTAAGGATGGAGGTATGTTCACTCTGAACATTATACAAAGTATATATGTGCAATTAAAGTAATTTATGTTACTCCCCAGAACATATGAATTTTTTTTTAAAAAAAAACATACTTTCCTCTTGCTGAGTTAAGCCATAAGAGGATCAGAATAATCTGGCTGCTTATCTCAGGAAATGTACCTTCTTGCAACACCAAACTCTGAAATAATAAAATTGGGTTATTTTTAAACTATCCTAAAGCACATATGGAACCCCAAAATATTATACATAGCCAAAACAGTCCTAAAGGAAAAAAAAGCAATTCTGGGAGATTACCAGTCCAGACTTTAAGATATATTACAGAGCCATACCAATAAAACAATATGCTACGGGCACAAAAACAGATATGCAAATCAATGGGACAAAATCAAAGACCCAAATGTAAGTACAGGTGATTTGGCAACTTTATTTGACAAAGATGCCAAAAACACATGATGAAAACCAAAAAGCATCTCCACCAGTGCTGGGAAGACTGGATGTCCACATGTACAAGAATGAAATTAGACCCATATCTGTCACCTTGCACACAACCCAATTACAAAAGGATCAAAGGCCTAACTGTAAAACCTCAAACTGCTAAAAAGAAAAAAAGAAGTACTCCATGTCATATAGATTCAGGAAAGGACTTTCTGAACAGAACTCCATTTGCCTAAGAATTAAGGTCAACAATTGACAAATGGGATTTCATAAATCTAAAAAAGTTTCTCCACAGCTAAAGAAACAATCAGCTGAATGAAGAGGATGTCCACATAAAGGGGGAGAATCTTTGCCAGTCACACATATGACAAAGGATTAATATCAAGAGGATATAAAGAACTGAAAAAAAAAAACCAGTCAAGGGAGTCAGCCATACTCACTACTGCTTTATTCACGATAGCTAGGAAATGGAAGAAAAATGCATGTCCTGGTATTAAAAACCTCAGAGACATACCAAATATGGCATTTAAAACGTTTTTTTTTTTTATTTTAAAGATCCCATGGCAATGAGACAGGTTTACTCCTGGCAATACCCAGCCTACCTCAAAGAGGATGATGAGCATCGAAGAACCTCCTTCTGGACATGACTTCAAATGTGGCAAACAAGCCACTGGGCAAAATGTCCTCATTTCTTCCACAGACAGAATTCTGCCTAGAAAATGGGCAAGCCTGGATGCAGGCAGAGTCGATGGCCAAACCTTGCCTAGACAGGGTAAGCAAGACCTCAATAGTTCCTGCCTCACAAATATGTCTGTCAGATATATTGGGCCAGAAGGCTGAAGATGCTGATCCAACATTATAGAGAGTTTTGAGTGACTGCTCAGGTAGCAAACTGTCTCTATTATCTGTAATCAATTTTATTCCTTCTCAAGTCTCTGATACAGTTGAAGACCAGGTAGCTTAGTTTACAGTGAAGTTTAATCATTTAGGAGTTAAGATGTTTTTAGGTCTAGATAGATGTTTTAAGTTGATAATGACAAGATGTGATGGAGATTGATTTATATTCAGAATTTTAGATGCACCAAGATAGGAAAGATGTATTCTTCAAGGTTGCCAAATACAAATAGCCAAAACACTAAGAATGTAGCATTTATATAATTCCTGATTGTGGCATGGTTCTTCTTGTTGTAGGTAGTTTATTGAATATATGTATAAGAATGTATATGTAAAAACAAAAAATGCTTAGCTAAAAATAATAATAAAAATAAATAAATAAATAGAAAAATACATGTCCTACAATTGATTGATAGAAAATGAAAATGTAGTATTATATACTATGGAATATTATTCAAATGTAAAGAAAAAATACAATCATTAATTTTGCAAGTAAATGAATGAAACTAAAAAAGATCATATTAACCCAAACCCAGAATAACAAATGGCACATGTTCTCTCTTACTGTAAGTTCTTAGCTCCAATGCTTCAGATATGAGTATATATCCTGGAATAACCACAGAAACCAGGAAAGTAAAATGGGCCATTGCCAGATGAGGTATGGGGGAAAAATGGGTAGAGGAATGGCAGGTTGCACATGATCTGATAGGGAAAACAAGGGCTCTAATTAGGAAGAGGAGGGAGACAAATACATAAGAAGGAGAGAAGAGGGTAAAATAATAAAGGTGTCTAAAAATGTTATAAACTATATATACTATTTTTAAATATATTTTATTAATTTATTCATATTACATCTCAATTGTTATCCCATCCCTTGTATCCTCCCATTCCTCCCTTCCTCCCATTTTCCCCTACTCCCCTCCCCTATGACTGTGACTGAGGGGGACCTCTTCCCCCTGTATATACTCATAGGGCATCAAGTCTCTTCTTGGTAACCTGCTATTCTTCCTCTGAGTGCCACCAGGCCTCCCCATCCAGGGGACGTGGTCAAATATGGGGCACCAGAGTTCATGTGAAAGTCAGTCCTCACTCTCCACTCAACTGTGGAGAATGTCCTGTCCATTGGCTAGATCTGGGTAGGGTTTCAATGTTTACTGCATGTATTGTCCTTGGCTAGTGCCATAGTTTGAGCAGGACCCCTGGGCCCAGATCGGCCTGTCATAATGTTCTTCTTGTAGGTTTCTAGGACCCTCTGGATCCTTCTATTTCCCCAGTATATATACTATTAACTGTCTACTAAAAATACATATAAAACATGGAAGTCAGTACATAAATATAGCTTATACAAAATTTTCCCATCTGGGCTAAAAATGCTCCCTCCAGGAGCTAAAGACCTCTAACAGAACCCTCAACTAGTTATGAGAAGCACTCTTTTGAATTATTGATCAGGGTTGTCCAAGAGACTCCCAAAATATTACAGGGTATTTTGCTATTGTTCTTTGTACCCCCACCCAGAGGTAGAAAATAAGTCCCTACTGCTAAAGACACCATGTACTTCAGACACAAAACCTACAAGGAAGACTAACTGTCATGGTGCCTTCCAAAGAAGGGAAGTAATCAACAGTCCTACTAAGCTATGATGCCTATGAACCACATCAATGACCAGCATCAGAGGATGTAATAGTGGCACACATAATTTGGTAACAAACAACAATTCTCTACTTAGACTTAAGACCCACTGAATCATGTAGAATTCATGCCTCGTTCTGCAGATCTATCTAACTACTCCACTTAATGCTAATGAAGTTATGGTTATTGAAGGAGCATCTATAATCACCAATTTAATAAACAGGCATAATCACTAACAATAATCATCCTGGCTGTCTGCTGAAGTCAGTCCCCTTCCGCTGCCTGTAGATCAAGATGTAGAACTCTTGGCTCCTCCAGCACCAAGTCGGCCTGCATGATGCCATGCTTTCCACCGTGATGATAATGAACTAAACCTCTGAACTGTAAGCCAGCCCCAGTTAAATACTTGCCTTTATAAGAGTTGCCATGGTCATGGTGTCTCTTCACAGCAATAAAACCCTAACACAACAGGAATGCTGAGAGGGGAAGAAATTGTCTCTAGGGGAGAGTAAAGAAATTGGTTATCCAGTACTAAATGATCAGCCCCGAAATCATACACACAAGTGACTTTATACAAACTAAGCAGATTGTATTTAGAAATATATATGTACATACATAGATATATATCCATGAATCAATGGTTAATTTTTTTAAATGCCGAGAATTTGAAAATAGGTAAAAATGGGTGTATTAGTTAGGTTTCCCTAGAGTTGCGACCTTTTAATATAGTTCCTCATGTTGTGGTGTCCCCTCAGTCATAAACATTTTTGTTGCTACTTCATAATTGTAATTTTGCTACTGTTAGGAATTGTAATGTAAATATCCAATATGCAGAACATCTCATATGAAAGCTCCAAAGGTACTGCAACCCACAGGCTGAGAACCACTGCTCTAGAGTAAAAGAATTTATAAAATGAATTTATATATAATGTATATATACACTCTATATGTGCATATAATATATAGTATACTATACACATATACATACTATGCACATACTATATATGTATAAATATGTATAAATTGAATATATGCACATATATACATGTATGGCTGCCTATGAATTGAAGATTCAAGAATCCAATAGTTCAGTCCACGAGGTTGGCAGTCTCAGCTGGTCTTCAGTATAACTGGAATCCTAAAGAAGTAGGCTCTAAAGCGAGTCAAAGAGTAGACTTGCTAGTGCGAGGAGAGCAAGCAGGTCCAGAGCAAAAGTTTCCTTCTTCCATCTCCTTACATAAGCTTCCAGCACAAAGATCAGCCCAGATTAGAGATTTTCCCAGCTCAAAAGATCATGATTAAAGATGTGTCCTCCTACCTTAAAGTCCCAGATTAGAAGTGGATCTTCCCGTTTGAAATTTATAAAAAGTCCCTCATAGGTAAGACCCCTCATTTTTGAGTTTTAGTTGAATTCCAGATGGAAGCACAAATAGCCATCACAAAGGGTTATAAGGTAGGCTTTGGAAGGTGGAAAGGGAAGAGGACCATGATGTAATTATATTATGATCTCAAAAGTAAAAGAATTAACCAAATGTAAACAGTGGGTTCTTTATAATGGCTAACAGCTTGCTCACTGGGGCTTGTTTCAAGACCTTAACCCCACTCTGCCTACAGCAATATCATAAACTCTTCCAATTTCAACCAGCTTTCTACCTTGCTAAACATGACTTAAAAAATAACCTAGGCCCAGTAGGAAACACTGTAAGTTCTTCTCTAATTCTCCATCTTAAGACAGCAGGCAGATGGGAGATGGAGAAAGGAGAATTGGTAATTCAAGGTCATTGTCAGCTGTATAGCATTTTGGTTGGTTTTTTTTGCATAACAAATGCATCAGATTCATATATTAATTATGTGCAAGTAAGACAATTCAACATGACTTTGAACTAATTTTAGTTGATATCTGTTGAAAATCCCAACCCACTGCTCTCAGAGTTTATTCCACATGCTGATACACAATCCAGTGTCACATTCAGTTTCACTGTTCAATTAGTGAAAAAAAAAAACTACATAGCGTTTTGAAAGCCAGACTGGGTTGTACCAGATCATGTACCCCATTTACCCCTCTCCCAGAAAAAGGAAAAAGAAAAGAAAAGAAAAGAAACAAAGACAACGAGAAGGAGAAGGAGCAGGAGGAGCAAAAAGAGGAGAAAAAAACTTAACACACACTAAACTGTGTTGATGTATAGCCCCACCCCCACCCTCAGCACTTGCTACTGTGTGTCTGATGAACTTTAATTTGATGGCTCTGCCCCTTTTCTAACCTCTTTGGGCATTGACCAATGGCAAATGCCTAGTAAGATGCTCTTATTTTGGCTCTGCCTTGTAAAAGGAGGGCTATTAAGTCCCTTCGAAAACAATTTTCAGTCATGTGCAGTCTGAAAAGAATTCAGTCACTGGCATTAGTGTATAAACCTTTCAGTTTGCTGGTTTATTAAAGGTCTAAAATTAGAAGCCAGATCTGTACTTAGGAAAGGTAGGATATGCTGATCTCAGGGTGCCAGATCCCAGCTTGGTTTATTTTCTTTTTTTCTTTAATGTAAAAGACAACACTGAGAAATTGTTAAAGCAGGTGTGTGTGTGTGTGTGTGTGTGTGTGTGTGTGTGTGACTGTGTATATATCTGTGTGCATGAATGTATAAGGCAGTAGAGCTAGGTATGAATGGGAGCAGGCGGAGCCCATAGAGTTTGAAATCATCAAAGGTTTTCCATGTTCCTCCATGCCTGGAATAACAAGAATTCGAGGAGCGGCCAGTGCTGATGTGTAACTTTTGTTTTCACTATCAAGGCCCACATGGTAAGTTGAATAATGGCCCTATTAAAGTTGTTCAGATTCTAATTCTTATGGCAGTAAAGCTGTCCTCTTATTTCACAAACAGACCTTGCAGATGTGATTAAGGATCTTAAAATAGACTATCCTGATAGGATCAGTGTAATCACAAGGATTCTTCTAAGACAGAGACAGAAGGGGCAAAGTGAAGAGAGAGTCTTGTGTTGGAATACAGGAACCACAAGCCAAGGAATGTTGGCAACCTTGGCAAGAAGCAGGTTCTCCCCCTGGAGCCTCCAGGAGGAACTATTACTGCCGGTATCTTAATTTAACTCTGTAAGACACATTTTTTGCACTTGTGAGATGTAGAACCATAAAACAATAAGCTTATGTCATGTGAAGCTACCATGCTTGTGGTCATTTGTTACAGGGACAATAGGTCTTGATGAAGCCCATAAATTTGAGTGGCTGTCACAGCAAAGGTACTCAAGGCTGCTGTAAGAAAAGCTGATTTTCTCTCTTTAACTTTCCTCATCCTGTGTGAATTTGCCCCATCTCTGGATGAACCTACCTTGTCCATGTATGCACTGAGAATTTCTCAGACCAGTCTAGATACTGGGCCCATCCACTGCTAGCTGCCTCCTTGAACCCACTGAGAAGCTTCACATCTGCCTACCCCATTGTTTGCTGGTTCATGTGGTTATAAGGGTATGTGATAGACAGATGAACATATACAGTGGGCAAACTGAGCTCTTCTACTCATTTCCAAATGTAAACCAAGATCACTGAGATAAATTTTTAGTCTCAGTTTGGCCAAGGATATAGCTTACCAACCTGGATGTTGATATTATTGAAGGTGTTTTTTCTGTTCAGCTCCATGTAGGTCCCTTAAGTGAACCCCTTGGCAACATGGATCCTGCTTGAGATGCCACATACTATTTGCTGTATGTTTCCTGAATTTTCACAGCCCAAAATAATCTAGTGTGCCTAAAAGATATCTGAAATGGTACCAGGATCATTAGAGTGTCGAAAATAATCACAATTCTGGTTTCCAAACTGTGAACATCATGTGGATCTTTGTCTCTACCACACACCCCTTGCCAAAATTTCTTCCCTCTCTAATTTTCCATAGATCTAGACTAAAGCATCTAAGGCATCTTTTGAAGATTTTTTAAAAATTCCTTTCCCTTTCTGTCCCACTACTCTTATTTGCTCATGATTTTCCTTTTTGCCTATTATTCAGACAGGCACAACAGAGTCAGAGGAACAAACAGTTTTTCTTCCTCAAAGAACAGGACAGAGAAAAGACTATAGACACTAGATACAAACATTTAGATTCATGTCACCACTAAAAAGAAGAGCATCATAGCTAGGTATAGGTGAAACTTCTTGGTTTTTGGCCAAGGACAATGGTCAAGAATGTTTCAAAATTTGCATCAGAAATGAATAGTATTTGGCCAGTAGATGGCGCTCTCTTAAAAGAAATTTACTCAGTTCTTTAGCGCAGGGCCTGAGAGATAGTCACCTCAGATGAAGGTGAATTGTTTTTTGTTTGTTTGTTTGCTTGCTTGCTTTTGTTTTTGTTTTTTAAAGAAGAAAAGACCATCACATCAAGCCAGGCAGATCTGGACTCAGCACGTGGGGGTGGGGTGGGCACACAAACTGATGTACCAAACAAGGACATTGCAAACAGAGAACCTAGACCCCCTGTTCAGATATAACCAATGGACAGTTCCTTCTCCATGTGGAGAAGGGGAGGGGAGAAAAGGGACTGCCTCTGATATGAACTCTGGTGCCAAATTTGCTCACTTCCCCTTGACAGAGAGGCCCTGTGGGAACACAGAGGAAGGGGATTCAGGCTATCCAGATGAGACCTGATAGGCTGTGGTCAGAAGGTAGGGGAGGAGGACCCTCCACCTGTCAGGGGTCTAGGGGAGGGGAATAGGGCAGAAGAGGGAGGGAGGGTGGGAACAGGATGAAAATGTAAGGGAATTACAATCAGGATGTAATGTGAATAAATTATAATAAAATAGCAAAAAAGAAGAAAAGGAGGAGAATAGGATGAGAATAATGAAAAGGAGGAGGAGAGAAAACAGAACATGAATTTAGGAGTGGGGAGGTAGCAGTATATCTGGGAGGAGTTAAGGGGATCAAATTCTCAAAAATCTCCAAAGGCAGAATGGGGCTGCGCAGAGAGGGAATGTGGGAAAAAGACTGGTGCATTGGACTGTCATCAGCGGGCCAAATGGAATGTAACATCTGCCACTTTTTTTTTTTTTTTTTGCTTTTTAAAAAAAGTATTTATTTATTTATTCATTCATATTACATCTCAATTGTTATCCCATCCCTTCACATTTGACACTTCTTCACGATGTTTCTTGGGATGCCCCATGTCGTCTTTTTTTGTACTCCCTGTCTTTTGCAGGCAGTTCACTGGCTTGTATATGATGATGCTTTTGCAGCCTTGAGTATAAATCCTAATAATTTCCCTTAAATCTCCCCTACCCTCCATGAGCAGTGCCTTGTGCCTTTCTATAATAGCGCTGAACAGAGAGCCTCAGTTAATGGATTATTTGGCGTCTCTAATGACATATGTGCTCCACTAAGCAGGCCACATTTGCCTGGCTCACCACTGAATCCCATAGTGACTAACCTAGCACATAGATGTGAAGTATTACTTGAGTGATTTTTTAAAATCCAAGATCATGAATGCTCACAATTTAAGAAGCACCGTTTTTTTCCATTCTAAAAGATTGATGGAGAATATCTATGCTAAGGCTTTGCCTGCATTATTTCACCATTACAGCGAACCCTGCATTCTGAATATCTGTCTAAGAGTATTTTAATAACAAATGACTCCAAACTGTGCTGCGTATGTTAGGGTTCTCATTAGTGTGCTGTTCTGTAAACCTTTAAGCATTTCTCCCATTCTCTTTTCATCCTCAATTAGCACTCCATCCCCTCAGTATACACCGATGCCATACCACTCGATTCTTCCCCCATTTCATTCATGGATTTCAGTGGTACATGGGAAATATCTGAGCTCCATTAATAAGAAAAGCCGGCTCGCACAGAGGAGTGACTATAAAGGAGTTTAAGTCAGTGGACCCATGAATAAAGGGAGGTTTAGATTTGCCCTCTAGCCCAAGTTTTTACATGAAGCCTCCAATGATACTTTGGGAAACTTGACTCCAGTTTAAATCAATCACTTTGGGGGTTTTTTCCTATTTTTTTATTAATTTATTCAGATTACATCTCAATTGTTATCTCTTCACTTGTATCCTCCCGTTCCCCCATCCCTCCCTCTTTCACCCAAGTCCCCTCCTCTAGGTCTGTGACAGAAGGGGACATCCTCCCCCACCATATGGTCACAGCCTATCAGGTCTCATCTTGGTAGCCTGCTTATTCTTTCTCTGAATGCCACCACCCCTCCCCACCAAGGGGAAGTGGTCAAATATGTGGCACCAGAGTTCATGTCAGAGTCAGTCTCCGCTCTCCACTCAACTGTGGAGAATGTCCTGTCCATTGGCTAGATCTGAGTAGAGGTTTCAATGCTTTGATTCAAACAAAAAAAAAAACAGCATTTATCACTTTGAGGCCTACCTTACCTTTAGACTGGGGAGAGAATGGCCTTGGCCAAAGGGAACAAAATGCCAAGTTAGAGGGGAAAAACTGTCACATGATGTCTTCCTTTGTTTTCACCCTTCTTTCAAGGTCTTACCAGGTTCTTCCATCCAGGGACTATTTATGGATTCTTCCATGTAGTGTGAACAGCATTAGTTTTAAATTTAACCCATTTCCCATTGTTGCCCTGTTTATTAGAATTGTATCGGTAGGCACAGAAGAAAGGCTGCCAGAGGGTGGTGGTTTCTATAGAAGGGTGAGAATTCCTCTCTACCCCTGCCCCACATGGTGTCTGTATTGCTCTTGTCAGTCATGACATGGATATATGAAGACGCTATATAGGCAGGACATATGATCAGGTGGGGTTGCTAGGCTGGCACTTTAGAGTTTTTGCTGTGTTTTCTGTCTTTTTACCCTTCATGTACCTACTCCTGGTAATTTTACTCAATGATTGCTGGTATAATACAATTCCTTCTTTGTCAGAAGATGAAAGGCATCCAAAAACAATTTGGCATTCAAGTGATATAAAACAGATTTCTTTTTCTTTTTTAAATCAGGAACTTGAGGACAATTTGGTCATGCAAACTAAACCTTTGGCAGCACTTTTAATTTCCCTGCAGTCATCAAAAGGAATTTGTACCTTTCAGAGGAACACACAACTCCTAGGTCATGTAGTTCCAGCGAGCAGATGGAAGGCCTAGATCATTCCTTGATGGGAAGTAACTCTCAACAACCTTCACAGCTTCCATTAAAATGTCCTGAACCTTCTATTGCAGTTGCATTGCAGGCTGACTCCATCTCTTGCACAAACCTGCTTTCCTCATCCCCTTAGAATGCTGTCTCTAGTAAGCTTTCTGCTCTGATCCAGCATCTCAGTCTATTCCTAGGAAATCCAAAAAGTTATGAGAGATAATGCTAGCAATGGAATGCATTAATCACATAACGTTGTAATGAAGTGGATCCCAAGAAGACATCAAGCACAAGATCATCTTTCTACAGATGGGGAAATTGAGGCAGAGAACCCAAGTGATCTGTTCAAGGCATCATAAGCTAATTAGGTGAAAAGCTCTGTCCTAGAATCCATACTGGTAGTACAGTCAGGTAAACTACAGTACTATAGCATTTGATCTACTCCCAGGCAACCTTCATTACATGAAGGTCAAATCCAGTGTTAAGAATTTGTAGTCTCCTTCAGATATTTGAAGTTCAAACTCTCCTAAGACAGGATGAGCAAGCCCTCAATAGTTCCTACCTCGCAAATATATCTGTCAGATATAAGGCTGAAGATGCTCTAACATTTTACAGAGTTTTGGGTGACTCTTCAGGCAGCAAACTGTCTCTGTCATCCTCTCATTTGGAAAGCTACTAAACCTGCACTCCCAGCATACTCAGGTAATCAAGTTTATTCCTTCTCAAGTCTCTGATGGGGTTGAAGACCAAGTAGCTTAGTTTTACAATGAAGCTTAGTTGTTTAGGGGTTAAGATGTTTTTAAGTCCTGATAGATGTTTTAAGTTGATAATGACAAGATGTGATGGAGATTGATTTACATTCAGAATTTTAGATGCACCAAGATAGGAAAGATGTTTTCTTCAAGGCTGCCAAATAAAAATAGCCAAAACACTAAGAATGTAACATTTATATAATTCCTGATTGTGTCACAGTTCTTCTTGCTGTAGGTAGTTTATTGTATATATGCGTAATAATATAAATGTATATATAAAATAGTTAATAAAAAAGCACTGCTTAGCTTCCCGGGGGAAAAAAAAAGAATTTGTAGTCTCAATATCAAGGACTTCTTAAAAGTCTGTCGCTCTGGCTATAGGAAACCACTTGGACCTTCTGATAAACTATTAGCCAAACAAAGAAGTCTATCTGAATGAAGAGTTGCATCACATTTTATTAGCAATAATAAAACCAAGTACCATAGAGACAAAATCTTACTTCAGTGGCAAATCATATGATAGGCATAGATGTAGCTGTGGAGCCAATTTTGAATATGGAACATTAGGTACCAATTTCACAACCATCAAATAAAACATAGTTCACAGTCCTTCAGTAAAGTTTAATTTTTTTCATTGTAACATGAGACCATATTTAACAGCTGTGACAAAAAGGTGTACTTTTAAAATCTAATTCTCATCCTAACTATGGAGAAAGGCCAAGTGGACTTCCGAACTGGGAAGGGGATTATCATCCTCTTCAAATGACTTTTTTTCTCTGTTTCAATGAAAAGACCTGTTATTTTGGGGGTACACAACCTCACATATGGTATTTCCCAATTCCCATTACATGTCTAAGCACATCTGTACTGGATATCATGTTAATACCCAAACTGTAACTTAACAAGATTGATATTATGAAGATGAAGTAGAAAGGGGCAAAATACAAACTCAGGAGGTTTGCAACATTCAATATTTCAATGTTAACAACTTGAACACTGTTAGAACTCTTGCCAATTCAGCTGTTTAAATCATTTCAAGGTATGTCAGGACTGAGTTAGTTGGTAAGTGCACAGCTGTTACAGATCACTGCTGAGCATTCTCATTGTAGTTTGATATGAATCAAGGCAACTCCTTATGTACTGGATAACATCTAAGACATCACTGAAAATTTTAACTTAGTTAAAATGCTTTTGAATTACAAGATAAAGCAGGACAGATAAAGCTAGTGTCATAAACTTGGGTTGGCTAGCATGTGCTGGCAATCTTTTAATTCTTCTTAAATAAAAAATATGTTGACTTTTTTTTAAAAAGGAAGTGCTTTGTAGTTGAACCCTTTGGAAAGTTTTTTTCTTTTAAAAATTGACAGTTTTCAAGTGGGAAAAAGAATAAATAGGCACTGTTCCAGATCCATAATATGCCTAAGATATAAAATCATTTAATTTAATGTATGTTATAAAACCTAATAAGTTAAACAAGTGAGCTTATCACATAGAGCCCTAATTTTATTTTTGTATTTGACTGTATCAATAAACAACAATAGAGAAAATTTAATGTGTCCTTTGATACTTGAAAGAAAAATGGCATGCTAAGATTTTACCATGGTGAGGACACAGGCAGGCTTAGAGGTCTAATACTATGATCAGACAGCCATGGACCACACGGAAAAAAAATGTTACTTTCCTTAAATCAGCTCAGAATGTTACTGGCAATGATCAATTTATGTCTAGATACAATCCAGAAAAGAAAGTGCCTACTGTAATTTGTCTCACACAGGACTAGTCAGTGAAGATGCCTAGGGAACATTTCAGCCACTATTTTAATTTGCACATCTGGGAAGCTACACAAAAGACACATTAGTCAAGTATTTTATTTCTGAAACCATCAACTATTTTGCATTAAAG
Organism: Acomys minous; assembly: GCF_964271855.1. Classification (NCBI taxonomy): domain Eukaryota; kingdom Metazoa; phylum Chordata; class Mammalia; order Rodentia; family Muridae; genus Acomys; species Acomys minous. The sequence goes on along the minus strand of NC_140488.1, from coordinate 114,819,065 downwards.
GCAATAAAAACAGAACCCAGAAATTATTCCTCTCATGGACTTGACTTTCTAAAATTAAGCACTCACAACATTTTATTCTATTATCTAACATGAATTAGTCTAACAAACAGGATGAAACTTAATCTTACTGAAATAAACTAGGTGATTCTTTGGATTGTTATCACTTTACAAATACTGAAATTAAACTGAGGAGGGTTAAATCAAGTGCACTTAAATGGCCCAAGACACATGCTTTAATTCATCCATATTTTCCTTTTCATGGTGATGGTGCTAAGGATGATCAAGCAGGAGGCCCAAGGGTGAAAAAATTCAGGATCGTGGCAGAAGTTTAAACTTGTACAATACGAAGTACAGAAGAGCCACAGAGGTGGAAAAACCAGTGATCTTTAGCAGACCAGGCACAGAAGGCAGGTTCCTCTCCAAGAAGGTGTGGGTAATTTCAAATGCTGGTACATCCTAGATGGATGGACACAGATCATTAATAGAAATCTTGCTATAACTAGAAGAAACAAAGGCTACCTGTAATATTATGCATTTCTATTCCCAAGACAGTTGCATCTATAGTAAAAGCAGAGGCTGAATGAAGGGCAGTGCAATTTTTATGTGCTGTAATTGGTCTATAGAGATGGAATAGGCAAACTTACAGTGGACTCAGGCTCTTGAACCCATATGTCTTTCTTGTCAACTTTTCCTAGAGCATTCAAGACCTGAAAGAAAAGTAGTTATGGCATTATAATCTAACATTAAATACTTTTGACAAATTCAAAGTCATATTAAACATCAATGAACCCACAAGAGGGTGGCATAGAAATGTATACATAGACTATCAGTGTCAAGAAATAGATTGGATGAATGAATAAAGAAAAACTGTAGGCAGGCACAGTGGCGCATGCCTGTAATCCCAGATCTCAGGGAGGCGGAGGCAGGTGGATCTCTGTGAGTTCAAGGCCAGGCTGGTCTAGAAAGTGACTCCAGGAAAGCCAAGGCTACACAAAGAAACCGCGCCTCAAAAAATAAAAAACAAAAATTTGTTATTCACATAGAAGGGAACATTATTCAGCTTTAAATAAGAATGAAACCCTATCAATATGACAACATGGATAAGCTTAGAGGATAACACAGCAATAAATGAAATTTGCCATGCCTAGAAAGACAAATAGCACATGCTCTCCATTATATACAGAAGCCAATTAAGTGAATCCTATAGAAGTAGAGAAAAAATAGAGGCTACCAGAAGCTAAGAAAGGTACCAGGGAGTAAGGCTACTGAGACTAGATAATAGGTGCCAAAATATAATTCAATGGGAGGAATATATATATCACTAAAGATAATCACAATTTACTATATACTTTCAAAGAGTTAGAAGAAAGGATTTTGAGTGTTTCAAAGAAATGATACATGTCTGATGTGAAGGAGATGCTAATTATCTTGATTTGATCATTGAACATTATACACAGGCATCAAAATATCTGTGTACTCCATAAATGTGCATAATTATCTCAATAAAATAGCAAAAATATCTAGTTTCTTGCTACATATCCATATAAAGATAAAACAAAGAACCAGAAAGATCAGATGACAGAAATGCTGCCACAGGACTGGGGCTATAGCTCACTGGTATAGTCCATGCACGACACCTCCACTTCAATTCTCAGCATTGCTTCTTACAACTGAACAAGGAGTACACCTTAGATTCCTCCCTTACCTCTCTAGCTGCTCGTTCTCCAGCTTGGACTGCTCCTTCCATGTAGCCACTCCACTGTGTCGCTGTTTCTGTGCCTGCAAAGTAAATCCTGCCTACTGGCTGGCGAATCACCCTTCAAGGAAAGAAAGGAAGTCACATAGAGTTAGTTACATGGGAAGATGCTCAGGGGAATGAGCCAATCACTCATTGCCTTCATCTAGTCCACAAAAGGAAGAGAAACTAATCAAGGGAAAACACCTATGCATCTCAACCCAAAGTAAAAGGCTGTTATTTGTTTTCTGGGCCTGTACACAAGAATCTGAACCTGGGAGAAGCAGACTGTAGATTTATTCATCACTAAAGATGATGCTGACCTATCTCCAGCCAACTAGTCAGCATGTGAGAACATGAATTCAACTCCTCAGTAACATCTCAGTCACGTTTCCTGTTTGCAGCCCATTTTGCCCATTATACTGCCTTCTGTGGGGTACAGTTTTACTCAAGATTATACACAGTCACAAAATTAAGCCAGGAAGCAAATTTTAGGACATCAAAAGAGACTATAACGGCATGGGGGAAGTATAGTCACTCATTTCCAGCAGAAGAGACCCCAGGGACACTTTGAGTGTTTTTCCTTAATATCATCTGCAAGTTTCTCAGAACATTTATGGGACTAAGGGTGAGGATATAGGCTCTTCCTATAAGGAAGTTCTGATAAACAGGACCAAGGATAGATTCAATGAGCAACTGTCTACCCCAACCTTCTTGCCATGCCTGAGCTATTTACATGAACTCCCCTAAACTGTACATCCTCCCCAGCCAAAAGCCGCATCTCAACCCACTGGCACTCCTTTTTCTAATTCAAGAATCCTATCCCTCATTTCCCCTTGATTCTATTTCTGCCATCTAGACCTGTACTGAGACTCCAGAACTAGATCTGTTTATCAGTCTTGTTATTAATAACAATAGTTGTTTGATTCCTTTAAGAAAAAAGATAAACAAAAAGCTCTTGAAAGCAAGCTAAACAAGTGCTGCTTCTTTCTTCATGGACAGATGCTTGTAACTTTATGCTAATATCCTCTAGAACCCGGATGAAGATATGATGTGACCAGATAAGACACCATTTGCTGAAGAAGCCTCTTCTCCCCTGACCCCAAGTGGTAACTACATCTAGACAGGGAAAATGTGAAGGAATTGTGACTGCATGTCATTTCAAGCTTCCTCCTGTGTAGCATCTCAAAACTGAGTAAGTGATCCTAGATAAGACAAAGAAATAAGTTACATGAAACAATCTGTTTCTAAGTAGATGTAGACTCCCAGGCCATGTAGATCTCATCTCCTCCCACCTCAGCTGTAACACTGCGGACTCTTCCTCCTCCTCCTTCTCCTTCTTCTTTTTTTATTTTTTATTTTTTATTTTTGCTTTTTCAAGAGAGACAGGATTTCTCTGTGTAGTCTTGGCTGTCCTAGGATTCTCTTTGTAGACCAGGCTGCCCTTGAACTTACAGAAATCCACCTGATCTCTGCCTCTCTGAGTGCTAGGATTACAAGCGTGCCACGCCAGGTGGACTCTTCCTTATGAAGAGTATCATCCTCTGTTGCCAAGGTATATGTTTGATAAGTGCATCCATTGTCCTACTGTGTACATTAGTACCAAGGAGAATAGAGTAGCCCTGTGAGACTAACTGTTGAGGAGAGCTCAAAAGGCTTCCCAAAAGACAATGGGGTTTTCTTCATCTCACAAGTGCTGCATATACAATCTGGCCTAGCACTCTGCTACTGCTCCATGTGTTAACATCCATTTTTCTAGGGACAACCACGGAGTCACACGCTGACTATCTGGGATCTACAATTCTTACCTGTTTCTCTAATTCTTACTGAATACACCTTGTCTGAATGAGTACCAGCCCTGTATGTGTTAGTGCAGTGCTTGGGTAGTACCTTCCATACTGGGTCATGATGCCAGGAGGGAAGTAAGCTGTGTAGCAGCCCCCAGAGTACTGTTCCTCACACCAGTTCTTCTCTTCATAATGGACCGGCTGTAGTTCGATGGGGAGAAAATTCCAAAAGAAAAATCAAAATGGAACTGTTACCTGTCAACAGTGAAGCCTCTTATTTTTTACATTAATGAAAATTTTATTTTAAAGTATAAAGTGGAGATAGAACTCAGTTTGAGCCCCAGTCCAATGAAAATAAGGAAGAAAGGAATGGAAAGGGGAGAGAAGTAGGAGGGGAATAAGAGGGGGAAATCAGTCTGGAAATGAAGCTGAGTGGCAGAGCACTTTTCTAGCATGCCCAAGGCCCCAAGTTTGATTCACAGCATTGAAAAAAAAAGGAGTACATTGTATAAGAAAGACGTTGATTTTTCTCCACCTCTTTCCTAAGGGTGTCTAGACATATCCCAATACTTGCTAGAGAGGACACTCTCATTCATGCACATTGTAAAGATTAGAGCTAAGTCTCGGGGAAACCCTACTACCAAGCAGTTTTTGGAAAGGCATTCTCCAAACTCTGGAGTGTCTAAGACAATGCACTTTGCTTTCCAGTCTACACAGGTGTTGCTGACAAGGGCAGGGTGGAAGGGAGCAAGTGGAAGATGAACATAAAGCATTTTTTCAGAATCCCATCCCTAAGTTGGAAGTACATGATAAAAATACTGCTCAAAGGAAACAATTAAGATGAAAATGCTCCCTAAGGAGAGAGCCTCCCATAACTTCCCTGTCACTTTCTAAATGTTTATTATTTGCATAGTTCAATCACTAGCCCACAGAAAACGTCCTCAGCTACTGGTGGGCTCTTCAGAAACCATTCCCTTCTCACTGATTTTAGAAGCAGTGTAAAAACCCGGGGAGTAACAAATGAGGTGTGGATTGTGTCTTCATGTGGGAAAATGAATTAGTTTGCCTTTGATCTGGGCAAAGATTAAGTCTGGTGTGTCTTACACATACATCATGGTGTCTTCAGCAACACTTGATGTCATATCTAGAGCTTTGTTTTACAGCAAGCACTTGACAATGACAGGAGCACGAGATCTCTATTCTGCATACCAATCTCAGTGATTGGTGACACAGTGATTGTAGCTCCAACTCTCTTAGGACAATTGAATGTCTGTTGTCCAGTGAGCATTTAAAAAGGTCAAAGTAATGCCATATCACAAGTTCCATGTACTTGACACTAGATTTTAATGCCTTTAGATTGCTGAAATTAATTCTCTAAATTAAGTACACTCCTTTCTATTCTTTGCTTAAGACTTCCAAGAAACCAGAAATTGTTTTAATTTACCACTTTGAGCCAACAGAGCAAAACCTGTTATAGACTGAGAGTTCTTACATATAAAGCTTCTTCAGATCCCAGAACTTTGGCATACAGCTCACAGATTTTCTTCTTTCTATAGAGAAGAGTTTTAAAAACATGTTAAAGAAGTCATAACTGATGGGAATAGAACAAAAACATTAAGTAAGTTCTGGGGTACTTGATAGTGACTTCCTTGAAGAAAAATGAAATTTAATAGCCACCTGTAACTATAAAACAAAGTCAATTACTCTCTGCACTCAGTTTAAATACCTCAGTGAATTTCTGTATGCTGATTAACGTCATATGCCTCAACATGGTAATTTGAAGAATCAACAGAATCCTCACAAGGTCCGACTATATATAATCTGGAACTGCTGTGTATTTGAAGGTGGTTTCAAACTTGCTGTGATCCCCTTGCCTCAGCCTCTTAAGCACTGGGATTATATACAAGTATATATCATACCTGGCTAATCTCTTCTTGAAAGTAGATACAACTTAAAATCACAATTATCACTGGTGATTTTTTTTTCCAGACAGGGTTTCTCTTTGTAACAGTACTTGCTGTCCTGGACTCACTTTTGTAAAAAAAAAAAAAGGCTGGCCTTGAACTCACAGCGATCCCAGTGATCCGCCTGCCTTTCCCTCCCGAGTGCTGGGATTAAAGGCATGCGCTACCAACCCTGGCTTAATTTGGTTTTTGTTTTGTTTTGTTTTTGTTTTTGATACTGGCGAATTTTTTCATGGCTTACTTTACTAAACTTACCCATCTTCATTAAATTAATGGATCTATCTCAAGTATTGAATATATACTATTTATATTTACTCTTTTCAGTTTTTATATTGTTTAATATGTGAAATGCCTCTGAAATTATTTGTTAAAGGCTAATGAGAAATCAAAACAATTTTTATAAAAATAAGACATAAGGTGTAATTCAAATCCATAAAACAAGCATTAAGATCAGATGAGAAAAAGTTAAAAATACGCAGAAGTGAGTGCACTTATAGATACAAGAGTGAAGCTTAGCAGTAATAAAAACAAATTAAAAATACAAATCTATATTGTCAATACATTAGAAAATATTTTTAAAACAAAAGCCCAGTTTCTCTAAATAGTGTGGAGCAAAATGTAAGCTTATCACTTTTGATATCATTATTCTTATACCACTAATATAACTCTTAGAACTCCTATCACATAACTACAAAATGGTAAGTCAGGAAGAAAAGGTGGAATTATAAACATTATTTCTCGCTATTCTCTTTCTATGCAAGGCTTTAAAGGAGACAACTGTCACTCATGAACGTCACATAATATATGGTGGGTATGTTAATTCTAGGACAGTTAGAAAATGCTTGATTAAAAGCCTTAACATACAGGAAGTCTTAAGACTACTATTTCCTTGCTTTCTCCATCTAATCTCCATTGAAGAAATGAAGCTAAAGCTTGGAGCTGCGGATTCCTTTATTACCATTCAGTTAAGTAATGGGAAGGCAAACTTTTACTCTTCTGAGCACTATGCCCATAACGGGTGCTCAACATGTGTTGAGTCAAAATCTGTGCTCAGTCTAGTATGGCATCCTCTTTTCTATGCCACAAAAAGATGGCAGGTTCTCACTATACAAGAGATTATGAGTAGTAATCCGGACATTTGGCGTCAATTAACAATATTGCTCTGTCAAATAAAACTGTTGCTGTACTGGCTGGTTTTGTGTGTCAACTTGACACAAGCTAGAGTCATCAGAGAGGAAGGAGCCTCAGTTGAGGAACTGCCTTCATGATATCCAGCTGTAAGGCATTTTCTCAATTAATTATTAATGAAGAGGGCCCAGCTCATGGTGGGTGGTGCCATCCTTGTGCTGGTGTTCCTGGGTTCTGTAAGAAAACAAGCTGAGCAAGCCAAATGAAGCAAGCCAGTAAGCAGCACCCCTCCATGGCCTCTGCGTCAGCTCCTGCCTCCAGGATCCTGCCTCATTTGAGTACCTGTCCTGACTTCTTTCAGTGATGGACAGCAATATGGAAGTATAAGCTGAATAAATTATTTTCTTCCCAACTTGCTTTTTTGGTCATGGTGTTTTGTCATAGCAATGGAAACTCTAAGACAATTGCCAGCCAGTATTCAAAAACACTTAACGTGTTTGCTTTATTTTCTGGACATATAATAAAATCTTTACTAAAGTAGAACTAAACTTAAAAATCAACATCATGTAATTCACTGTTAATCATAAGTAATAAAAACATAATAAAATATGTCATTTACTGCAATTCATATTCTTAAATGAGGCAAAGACAAGCTTATATAAACACACTAAAAAATCATTCCTTTCACTTTCCCTAATTAAAATTAAAACTTTTAAAAAACATATGGAAGGCAATGATGTTATACAAAAAATATTTTTTGTATGTATGATAGGGATGAAACACTGGGCTTCATACACACAAAGCATGTACTTTAACTGAGCTGTATTCTCCACTCAGAGCAATACATTTAGATTAGTTTGGCTCAAAAATTAATAGAATATATTTTATATTACAGCCAGATCTGGGCCCAGGGGTCCTGCTCAAACTATGGCACCAGCCAAGGACAATACATGCAGTAAGCTTCGAACCCCTACCTAGATCTAGCCAATGGATAGGACATTCTCCACAGTTGAGTGGAGAGTGGGGTCTGACTTTCACATGAACTCTGGTGCCCCATATTTGACCACGTCTCCTAGATGGGGAGGCCTGGTGGCACTCAGAGGAAGGATAGCAGGCTACCAAGTAGAGACTTGATACCCTATGAGCATATACAGGGGGAGGAGGTCCCCCTCAGTCACAGTCATAGGGGAGGGGAGTAAGGAGAAAATGGGAGGGAGAGAAGAATTGGAGGATACAAGGGATGGGATAACAATTGAGATGTAATATGAATAAATTAATAAAACATATTTTAAAAAAAGAAGTTACCATGCAAATCATCTTATAGTTGTATCTATCAACTGGCTCATAAATTTGTCTATTCATCATAATCACTTGAGCAGGTGATTAAAAATACAAATTCTCATATTCCATAATACTTAAGAAAATAAACTTTCAAAATAACTTTTGAGAGAGTTAAATACAGTCAGTTTTGAAAGCCACTGCTCTCATCACTGATATATTCAGTAAAGGTTTTGTCTTACAAGAACTTTACAGTCCAGCCAGTGTGTGGAATAATAATCAAATGTCTACGTCTAGTCTGGTATTTATTTTATTATTAATAGAAAGGAAAGGCAGGAAATCCAAAAGAAAATGTCAAGCTTAGTGTGGTATAATGAAAAAAATGGATGTGTTATCTGCTACTCTTTACTTTGTCACATGTCAGTGGCTATGATTTGAATGTATGTATCCCTCCAAAATTCCCATGTTAGGGTTAGCAGAATGGTTCAAAAAAGTACCTGCTATACAGTCCTGATGACTTGAATTCAATCCCTAGAACCCATTTCAAGGTAGATGAGAACCAATGTCATGAAATTGTTCTCTGTTCTCCAACCATGTGTTATGGCATGCACGAGCCTACACACACACACACACACCAAGTTTTTTTCTTGTTAGAATTTTATCACCATGGTGATAGCATTGGTGAAGTAAGTATTCAGAGGCAGGGGCCAGAGCGGTGCTTAAGAATAGTGATCAAGCCATGAGGGCTCTATGTAGCTACATACTCTAGGAAAACCCTACCTCTTAACCACATAAAATGCACACAAATGTGTAAAATTAAGTTAATATATTTACATAGGCATTAACTTGAGCAAGGAGAACATAAATTATTTTAAAAGTTGGTTTGTTGAGGTTGAGAATAATTGTAAAATATTGTGCTTTTCTTGCTGCTGTTCTACTATTGTTGGTGCAACAGAACGTGAAAGCAACCATTATTGATTTTCAGGTATAAACTGTTTACCTCATATCTTTATGTAGCTTAGCAAGTCGGTCAGCTTTCCGGGCAAGTATGAAGCTGGAGGAGAAAGCCACATTTGAATGGTCAGTTATAGTCATAATAAATGTACATTACCATCTACTCAGCACTAGTAAGATCTCATAGCTCTCCCCTTCTCATAGAGCAAATGGCATTTTGTCTTATGGGCTCCCTCTGTATCCAAAACTCTGTAGCTTGTGAGCTCCTAACAGGCAGCCTCTTGCTCAATATTTTACTTCTAAAATTTAGACCATAATTGATATTATAGAAATTAGATGTTGTACATATTAAGATTGCATTAGATGATTTATCTGGCAATGACACTCAATGCAAGCTGGACAATTATTAATACATGCCTACCATAGATGCCATGGCTTACCCCTTACTCCCTATCTAAATGTTCTTTAGAACCAGTAACTAGTAACCTTATCTCACAGATAAAACTTTCCCTGTCAATTATATTCAGCAGCAGATAAACCCCTCAGTCTATATCCTGTCCCTCCCAAGAGGCAATGACGCCCAGTGATTAAGCTGTCCCATTCCCTTGTCTCAGGTTAGGACAACAGTGTGGGGCCATTCCAGTTTCCAAATTTCCATGGGATGGCTGAGGCCTTGCTTTAGACAACACTGACATCCAAGTCTCCCTCTAAATGCTTATGATTTCTTCCTTCCTACAAAGGCAGTAATTCCTAAATTTCACCGCAATAAACATCCTGTACCCTTGACTCTGTCTCTAAGTCAGCTTCCTTGGGAACTGCTTAAATATAGCCTCCCAATAAAGGAACTCAGTAAAATTCAATGATAATCTATCTGCCCTCTTTAGTCAAATAGATTATATTTATTATATCAATGATACTAACTGCACTTAAATTTTATAGAACTGAATTGTGTGATGAAATCATTACTTACACTATTAATAGAATGAGAAATCTTACAAAAATTCAAGGGATAGGTGGAGACATAACTCAATGGTAAAACTCTTGATTAGTAGGCAGAGAACTCTGGATTTATTCTCCAGTACTACTCCCAAGCTAAAGGATCTAAAATGTGATAAAACTACTTCACTAAAAGATGGTTAAAATTAATTGTAAAACTAAACTACCTGGTCTTCAACTCTATCAGAGACTTGAGAAGGAATAAAATTAATTACCTGAAGAAGTTTCCAGTCAAACTGTGGAACACTTTAATTTGGGGGTAAGGAGAAGAAATACTCCCTTTCAGCCTTGATCTATCTATCTATTGGATGTCTCTCAAACAAAATAAATACAATTTTTAACCATTTAAAAATTTTTACATATACATCTATATTATTTCACATATATAAAATAAACTACATACAAAAAGTGGTTGAAATTGTATTTATTTTGTTTGAGAGATACACAGGATGGAGTTTCACAGGCAGTTGCATATTATTTAAGGGACTAGCAGGAAGAGTGCTAGAGGATGTGATGAACAATGGAAGAGGAATATCTGAAAAAACAAAGTATGTATGAAATGCCATAATGAAATATATCATTTCTTAGTATTTAAAAATGAATGCATTAAAAACTGAAATTTGAATGATTCAACTTTATGGGGTACAATCATAATCTTGCTTGAGTTAGCACTTTCAGTGTTGACTCAAAATTAATAGTTTTCAATAATCAATAAGTTTAGACTTGTATACTAACATTACCAAGATCTTATAAAAATTAAATTAATAGTCAGCTGATTTCATACAGCTCTGACCTCAAAGACAGTGTTGTTTGTTTCTTCAATATCAAGTTAGGATTACAATAATCACTGTAACTATGGACATATTATAGTTCAATTTTCTTTAGCCATTTAGTGGGAACTCAAATGTGCTGGGGTTGTTTTGGAGACATGTAACAGTTCTAAAGTGAAGTTTCTGAAAGGCGATGATTATTATAAACATAATGCTGGTTAATTATCACCTCTGTTTTTGAGGCTCTTAGAGCCAAATGCGAAGAACAAAGTGGAGGTGATATCTCTTCAAGGATTTCACTATTAAGAACAAAGTCCAAAGTAAGATGTAGTAGTATATGTCTGCAGTCCCCGCTTTTAGGAGGTGGAAACCAAGGGGTCAGGAGTTAAAGGCCAGTTTCCTCTATATAGCAAGTTGGACTCCAGTTTGGCTACATGAGAACCTGCCTCAAGAAAGAAAGGAAGAAGAGAAGCGAAAGAGGAAGGCAGGGAGGGAGGGAGGGAGGGCAAGCAATAGAGCTGGTCGGTGGTGGGCCTGGCAATACAGTCCTACAATTGCTCCTCAGGCATCTGAAGCAGGAATGTTTAAAGCCAGTTGTGCTACTGAGTAATTTAGCAGAGACCCTATATCAAAATAAATTGTCCAAAATGCAGAAGAAATTTGCTTAGCAGGTACCAGGCCCTAGGTTCAATAGCTAGTGTTGTACACACACAAAAAAGGTGAGGGTAGAGGCTGTGGCCCTACTACAACAAAAGTAGCTGGTCAGCAACAGTGATAAAAAGAACAAAATATTTCTTCTTAACCCTCAATCCTCATATAGCTGCAATAATAACAACAAAAGAGATTTATGAAAGAAAAAGGAGCAAGTTTACTGTTCTTTGCAGTGTTTGGACTTTGGGAGACACACTGGTAAAAATAATAACCCAGGTGTGATAAGTCTGGCTTATTTTCCATATCTAACAAGAATAACACATTATAGGAAAAAACAGGAAAGCAGTTTTAGGCATATGACGATGGGAAACCATGAGAAGGCAAATGCAATGGAAGTAACCTTTGGAGGTCAGCTCACAGATTCCTCTGGCTCTGGTTCTAAGCTAATAAAGTGCCATTTCCTGTAAAGGAGAACTTACCTCCTAATATAAGTTAGATGCAATGGAGGATAGAAAGACTTCTGCCTTTTAAAATATCTGCTGTGCTTTTAGGTAAACAGAAGGCAGACAAAGAACTCTCTTGTACCACAAATGTTTTTAGTGATTTTTCATGTTTGGAAAAGATATAGTCTGGCCTCCCATAAATATAAAGTACCAGTTAAACTGGAAGTTGTTCTGGTGATCTACTGCACTGTAGGGTGGCCATAGTTAATGTTAATTCATTGTATATTTTAAAATAGCTAAACAAGATTTTTAATGATCTTATGACAAAGAGATAACCATATGAGGTAAAGCGTGTGCTAACAAACCTGATTTAGTTATTCCACAAAGTAGAAATGTACTGAAACCTTTTTCACCCAGCTATACATTTTGATCAATAAAATAAAACCAATAAGTATACCTTTTTCTAGGAATTTCCTAAATAATTTCAGTAATGCCTAGAAAGGTACCATATGTCCCTATTATAAAGCCAAAGCAACTCCAGTGGAATATAAGGCAAAAACATTGATGATTTTTCATCTAAAACTAAATGATTGCCACTGACATTCTGAAACTTGCATTCTGATCTGTATAAATGTTAAGCTGGCTTACCTACCTGGATCTTGCATTACTCAATGGGACTAAAGGGAGGGTAATAGGGTGGGGGGGGGTAGGAGGAACGGAAGGATATGAGTGATAGAAGAACAACTGAATTGTAATCTGAATAAATTAATTTAAAAAAGAAAAATGAAAAAAGATAAAGAGAATGTGTTGCTCTTATGGTTATTATATTGTAAGCTCCTGCCTGCCTTAGGAATTTAGTGCTATTTCTTACATTATAGCCAGAGAAGTGTTATAAAACTCTGTATCAGAGCCAGCTTCCTAACTTCCTTGGAGCATGGGCCTGCCCCCTTTTCTCTGTAACTTTCCCAAAATGCTCAATGTGGTGTTTTATTGACTTCACCTAACTCTTCAGGAAGGAGGCCCATATTTCCCAGAAATCAAAAGCAGAAACCATTGGTTTCTAAAAGTCACTTGACTGTTATTAATATGTATTCTTTTATAATAGTGTAGCAAAATAAAAGGCTTTTTATAAATAGAGAATTTTTTAAAAGGACAAAGGTAAGCAACCAGAAGGTGTGTCCCTCAGCATTTCCTTTGTGAGGGCCCATTTTCTTCTCTAGAGCACTAGTTCCCAGGAGACTGTTGGTACTATCTGCACACTTCTAAAGATAAAGGAGCATCGCTGGTAAATGATAACTACATGTCATCCACTTGTAGTATGTCTCATTTTACATTGATACTATTACTTAGTATACAAGTGTTTGGAAAGCAGATCAAGTGCAGATACACTGTATTTAAAAGGTTTTACAAGGTAAAGTGGTTCTCTTTCCAGAATGACTGTGAACTGTCTGCCTCTAGGCAACACTGACTACCATACTGCCTGTTCCAGTCTATCCTCAGCATATAAGTTTTATAAAAGATAACAGGCACAAGTTAAAAATGGAGTCAAGTTTAGTAGTTTTCCAGGACTTTTGTCTCACACACAAAAACATTGCTATGGATATTTTAATACATGGAAACACAATATAGTTTATATTTACCATTGCTTATGACTAATTTTAAAGCAATATCCTTTGCCAGCACCTATACTAACACAAATTGGAAACTGCACCCAGTTCCAACTTACCCCATGATGGCAGGCAATGACCCATCTGGTTTGGTGTCATCTAGAGTGATTGAGATGGGAGCTTCCTCATCTTCAATGATCATGCAGCCACAGTAGTCTTAACCAGGAGAAAAATCAATTAAGAGATTAAAACCAACTTTAGAAATATGTACATATATAGAATGTATATAAACTATTTTACTAAATTACTACTATTTGCTTCAACTCTAGAACCTTTTATTTTAAAGACACACATGACTATAGAAGGATGCCTATTCTGTATGTAGAAAATAGCCTGTCTATCATTTTTACATAAAAGGCTATGACTCATGCATGGCAAAATGGTAAGATGGGGGAAATGGTAAAATGGCCCTGAATACAGGAACAGATGGAGAAAGCGATGATGTGCTGGAAGCAATCACTTCCATTAACTATAGAAGTTGTAAAGAGGATTCTGTTGAATATGAGTAGGGACCCTATCTGTAAAAGGCCTATATTCTAAACACTGCCTCATTCAATGTTCACCTTGATGAACATTTATCACAAAATCTGATCATCATTTTATGCTTAGAGATTGATTCTACTAAGCTGGTAAAGTCCAGGAATAGCTTACTTCAGAGCAGCACTCTTTCCACTAAGGCCCCTTGGTCTCATTTTGTTCATGAAGAATAAGCAGCAAGATTAAATGCCAGGAGCTTGACAGTGATAGCCCCATAATTTTTATTCCCATTGCTTGCCCAACTTTTTCTCCCATTGTTGCCAAGCACTCCTGAGGCCATTTTGTGAAATTTAGAGACAGATTTATAATTTTCTACAAATTTGAACACTTATCTTTTTGTATTCAGCATATTCTATTCAATATCATAAAATATAGTTTCTTAATAGTTTAAACACAAATAAGAGCAGCCTACCCTTTTTCTTCCAGAAGGCTTCCTTGTAATACACCATGCACTTGATGACAGCGCCCATTGGAAGACGCTGAATTAACTGGTTTCTGTCAGGTGGAAGCTCTGGTTTAAAGTGGATCTTGGCAGTCAAAGTTGGTGGGATGGCACTAATTACATATCTGCACTGAAATGCAATATGCAAAATATCACTTAAAATGAGCTGCAGCCTTTGCAGAAGGTATGAAGCATCATTTAACAGAAAAAAAAAACATACCAAATCAAGCCACTGTGAAGCAACAAAATAGAACAAGGAAGATAGGTGGGCTGGTGAATTTTGTCAACTTCACACAAACTAGAATAAGGAAACCACAAGTGAGGAACTGCCTCCATCAGACAGGCCTATGGGAATATGTGTGGCATTATCTTGATTAATGATTGATACAAGATAAGCCCAACCCACTGTGGATGGTGTCACCCCTGTGCAGGTAGTCCTGAGTAGTGTAAAAAAGCAAACTGAACAGGTTATGGGAGCAAGGCCAATTAGCACCATTCCTAAATGATTCCTGCTTCTTCTCCTTTTTGAATTCCTGCAACGACTTCCCTCAATGATGGACTGTGATCAGGACCTGTAAGCCAAATAAACACTTTCCTTCCTAAAGTTGCTTTTGGTCATGGTATTTATCACAGCAACAGAGAAGCAAACAAGGATAGTAAGTAAACCAAGTCTGTCACTATGGAAGAACTGAGGTAGACATATGCTAGAGTTGATTATATGAGTGATTAGGTTATGTATGATAAGTTACAAATAGCATAAAACCTATTCATTATAAACTCCTTTGCCTATAATGGCTTACCTCATAGTGTTCATGATTCAGTGTCTCTACAATGATGTTGTCATCCGTTTGGTCAATATAATTAACAGGAGCGTTCAGCTTCACTTTATCCCCAAGGAGCTTCACTATCTGTTCACTTACTTGGCCAGATCCACCTACAAATTTCCGTTCCTATTGGAGAAGGTAAACAGAAAAGAAAAGTTATGAAAGGAGAATCATGGAACATTTGCCACTAATTGGTAAAACTCCAAGAACTTCAATGCCAGACCTCTAGCCTTGAAACAGCCAATTATGGTAAGAATCATTAGGACAGAAAAAGGGTAAGTCAAGGTACCTTAATTACCATCCTCACTCAGCACAGCTTCTAGCAAGGAAAAGCCATTACTAGCATATAAAATCAGAGACCAGGAAAAATGTTCTCTATTACAGTGCTGCTCTGATTAAATGCAAATAGCATGCCTATGAGTATGGTGCATGTAAGTAGTCCTGGGAAGGTGAGAAAACTATGTTGATTCTAGGGGCTGTGGTTTCTAACTCCCATTGGATTTACTTGCCTGAGCAGATAAGAACATAGAAAATGTTATATTATAGATAATGTGGGTCTAAAAGAACAGGCTTAAGGTGCTATTAGAGTTAACACACACCCTAAAATAGCCAAATCAGGTCTTGGGAACCTGAATTTCAGCTTTTGAGTAGGTTTCATTGTCAAAGAAGAATATTGATGGCTAAGCATCTGTTTATTCCTTTAAGAATTGTTAATTATTTCTCTTAAGCAGCACTATAGGATCAGAAGTGTTCTGCCATCTGTAATCTGCTATTCTCGGCATGGATACTGCACAAGTATAATCCAAAAGGATAAGTTCTTAATGCAACATATTTGGTTTCAATATAGTAAATATTCTTAGCCTGCCATAAGATTCTTCGAGTGATTAGAAATGGATGTCTGTAAAGGAGGGACAGGCCACAGCTAACAATTACAAAGCTTCACTTATACGTAGCTATGCAGTAACATTTGCAATAGTGAGATCACCAAAGTTCTTTATAAAAATGATCACAGAATGGTTCAGACTTAATTTATGAAGTATCCTTTCTGAAGAATTTAGAGTCATTCAATATAGAATCCCATCTATGTTTCCAAATAGCTGCTTTAAAATCTAGTATAATCAAAAAATCATGGACTAATTCTATCTACCCTTCTGTGTTTAGAATATTTAATATTAAATTGTAAAAGTGTAAATGTTAAGGTATTTTAAAATATTTTTTGATAATGGCTTGAGATTCAAAATCCGAACTCTACTTTCTAAAAGGTCATATAGGGTTTGTCTAGGAGGGTACAAATAACCCATGAGTAAGATAGCTCAGAAAGTAAAATATTAGTTTTTAAAAGCATTATTGAATTCCTATCCACTAGTTTACATTTTAAAATGCAGTTCTTTATTTGCCAAAACCAGGGGTCTATCACAATAACAATTTGAGGACTTTTGTAGATCTCTGGGGGAGACCAATAGTTTACTTTGAAGATAAAGTCTACATTCATAAAATGCATTCAAAATTCTCGGATTCAGGTACCAACATAAACTTAAAACTGCAACTAATTAATTAACTTCATCCTATTCAGGTATAACAGTCCTAGATAAGAGACATTCTCTTTGGATAAGGGAAATGTTTGCAATGAATATCAGAGTCTAAGGAATTGGGGTTTAGAATTCTGGCTTTGTTGTTAGTTTATTACATACTGAATTCACTGTCTTTACGTATTAGTAATGGGAGTATAAGAATGCCAAAAACAAATGCAAGAGGACTGCTAAATTATAAAATCCAAACTACAGAACTCACTATGAAAAGAGTGGACACAGATTACTTGTGTGAATTAGAAGAGTAATTTCCATTCTGTAGAAGTTAACATGAAAGAATACCTGTGAGAAACAAGTGGGCTAAGAAGCCTATATAAAGACCAAGTCGGTTATAAGCACATGAATTCTATAAGCACTACAATTTTCTTGGAAATTAACTTATTTTTAGTAGTTTAGTTGCTTCTCCATAAATAGCTTCATTTTCCTACATTTTAAGTGAAGGAACTTAGTTATTAAGATATAATTAATTCAAAATGGAATATTTCAGACATATTTTTAGATCATTTTATACTACCATAAATGATTATAAACAATGAAGGAATTATAAAGAATTGTTTTAGGCAAGTTAGTTTTAGAATATACAAGGTATACCTGGCCTCCATTGGTGACTGAGAATATCCGAGTGGTGCCGCCACACTGCTTCACATACCACAGGAACCACAGGGCAGATATTTCATGAGGCTCAGAAGTCACATTAATATTCACAAAAAGAGTAGCAAATTCTCGAGCAGTTCTGTTCACAGAATAAGAGTGAAAAATCACATGTCAATGCATACAGGAGGAAAAAAAATGATCAAGTCTGAAAAGCTATCCTCTGACCTCCATGCATACTGTGAAATATATACACCAGTCACACATACATCAATAATAACATAATTAAAGTACATGCAGAAGTCATAGGAATGTACCTTTATAAAATGTAATGTAGTGTGAATAAAAAAATGTTTCTATTATTTTAGAGGGAAAAAAAAAACACTCTACAAAGCAAGTCCAGGACAGCCAGGGCTATTACACAGAGAAACCCTATCTTGAAAGACCAAACAAACAAAAATCCCCAACACTTCAGTGGTAAGATGGGCACGGTAACAGGGCCTATACGCTCAGCATGCAATAGGCAGAGGAAAGAGGATAGCAAGTTAGAGGCCATGCTGGCCTACATAATGAAACCTCATTTCACAAAAACAAAAACAACAAAAACAAAACTAAACTAAAAACAAAAATGTTTAAAAACAAAATTAAAGAAATCTTCAATGGCCTAAAATGGAGAAATGCCTCAAACCTTAAATGTAGACAGTATAAGAGATGCATCACAGCCTGCTTAACCCATGATTTCAACTACCCCTCACACTGCTTGCTCTATGCTCCAGATGTACCGAACATTAACTTGTTAAAATGTGCCAATTTCCTTTCCTTCTCCGGCCATTTCCAAAAGCTTCTCCTTATTTTCTCTGCCTAGAAGACACTATTTTCTCACATGACTCACAGGTCTGAACCTCTCTTTTTCTATCTTGCTCATTCCCAGAAGCTATTACGTCTTTAATGTTATCATCTCCATTCTTCTCTCTGTAGGTAGTTCCCAACATCTCAATTACAACAGTTAACTTCTACTCTCTCCTAGCCTAACAATATGCCATTCCTGAAAGATGCTGTTGTGGAACAATAGATCCATCTTGTTTCCCCATGCTTTTTTTTGGTCATTCTTATAAGGTACTATGGCTTATTGCTGGAAGATATTACTATTACCTCATTATCAAACCACAAACTTACCCCAACCTTAGCCTATGCCTACAAGATATCATCTCACCACTTTTGACCACCTAGAACATATTCTCCCACCACATTTATACTCCCTACCTCCACTTTACCACTATGGTACATTCTGTTGTTGTTTTGGTATGTAAGTGTGTGGTGTGCATGCATGTGTATATTTTCACATGTGTGTGGACTCGTCTCCGTGCAGGGAGCAGGGGGCAGGGGGCAGGGGGCAGGGGCAGGGGGCAAGAAGTAGGGAGCAGGGTGCAGGGGGTAGAGGTCAAATCCAAGTGTCTTCCCTTCCTGGATTTCTCTGCACTTCATTCATTGAGGGAGTATGTCTCAACTGAAGTTGGAGCTTGCCAATTTGGATAGTCTAGCTACCCATCTTAACATATATTGTACCAAGGAATGATTTCTCTATCCTTAGACCACCTGAGATTCCTGCTAACACTATATAATTATATATTCAATGTTCATCTTGCCTGCTAGAAGAATATACAATGCATGAGGGTAGAAGCTAAACACTAACAAATTCACCACTATCCTCAATCAATGTTTGATAGTGTCATCACACAGCAGGTCCTGAATAAATAAATGCTAACAAGTATGTAAATGTTATATTTGCCAATTCAAATACAGGTAAAATAAATTTAAGCATGTGCAACATAGCATTTTGATCTATGACCCATGCATATATGATAGTGGTTCCATAAGATTATATAGCCTACTAGTCATATGCACTCTGGACTATTTATCCATGAAATTGACTAATATCATATTTCTTAGAAGGTATTCTTATCATTAAATCATGACTGTAGTAGTAAACAGTAAGTTACCGAGCTAATAATAAATTCAAATTAAAACCATTATATGGTTTACATTTTTATTTATCCAGACTAGCTTCACATCTATATCTATATGGAAATTATTTTATCTCTTTTATTTTCATTTTTGAATATGCGGAAAGGGGAGTGTACATGTGCCAAATTTATTGGGTATCCTTTGGAGACCAAAACAGGGTCAGATCCCATAGTACTGGAGGTAGAGGCAATTGTAAGCTACCCAACATGGGTTCTGGGATCTGAACTCAGAGCCTTTTGATAAGTAACACTCAAGTACTCTTAACCACTGAGACATCTCTCTAGCCTCTGAGAGTTATTTTAAAAATATGTTTACAAACTCTTTTTGTAGGCAACCTCTATATAAAATAAAAATGTAGTCGCTATTTTTTATTGAGAATATAACCCTTTTGTCCAAAGATGTTCTACTGTATGCATTAACTTTAAGTTTTTATTCATTTTGTTCAAATCTGTTATGACTAATAAGGTTATTATATTTCTTAATTTTCACTATAAGTTGCTAAGAACAGCACTACTCAAGACAGGATACAAAGGATCGGAGGGGAAGATTTTTAAAATAAGATTTTAAGGAGTCAAATATACTTTGTCCAGCAGATTTTATCAATGAGATCTTTCATGGTCATCTTGTCCCATTCCTCAGCATGTCGTGCTTGCCATGGTGCATCAAAGGGGATCTGCAACGAAACACTCATGAGTGAAGGGAACTGCCACCACTGTGCTACACTTCTCTTCCAAGAAACCTTCATGTGAACATCTAGAAACTTGTTTCTTCTTCTCTGTAATTGGTTTGGAAGTCCATAGAGAGGTGAGATAGAGCTGGAATTTATGCCTTAATGCTATTGTCAAACAATACTAATAACAGTGATCACAATTACAGTATTATAAATGTATTTGTAATTGGAATGGTGATGATCATTATCAATATTATAATTAGAAGATCACATCCATTTTAGGCCCCCAACTGAAATTTGAGAATAAATAAACTCTGAGGCAGAAAGTCCTTCCCTCCTTTACTAAAGTGGCACTGTAGATACATAACTGTAAGTAGATATTTGGCAGAAATATGTCATATATATGCTCAGATGCATAGAGATGAAGGCACACATGTAGTAGTATAATCAAGAGTGATTTTGAATTCTGGTTTCCTTGCTGCATGGCTTTAAGTAAATTACATAAACCCTTGGTATTTATTTTCTCCATCTACCAATTGGAAATTCTCCTCTTTTGCACAGTTGCTGAGTACACTGGAAAGGGCATATATCAGTGCAAATCAGCAATGTCCTCTGTAGCTTGCAAGGATATTAATCCGTTTCTTTCTTCAGCAATATGTTATGTGCAAACCAAGCACACATTTTACCTCTTTTCCCATTTCATCCATTGTCCTCCACAGGTTGTTGTAATCCAAATATGCCAAGGGATTCCACACAGGTGGAAATGCACCACGAAATGGGTAAGTCTTCCCCTAGAACATAAAAAAATAAGGGAAATCATGTCAAGTGGATAATACTTAAGTTACAGGGCATTCTAAAACCACAGGAACCAGCTGTGAAGCAGGTCTATAATACTATAAGCCCAGGGAGCTGAGGCAGGAAGATTCCAAATGCAAGAACAGTCTGAACAACTCAGTAAGATTCTGTAGTAAAAATAAAAAGCAAAAAGAGGGCTGGGGATGTTATTCAAGGTATAGTGTTTATTTAACATATAGCATGCCTTGTGTTCCACTCCCAGGGTTATATAAAAAGTAAATAAATTAAAATTTTTAAAGCAATTACTATAAATCATTTTTGTGTGTATGTGTTGGGGGTTTGGGAGACTGAGACAGTGGGGAGAAAGAGGGAAGGAAGGAGAAGGCATAAATTATGGTTTGTGTACCCACAAATGTGTGCAGGCAGACTTGCCTACACATACACACATTGAGGTCAGGTCAACTTTGAATATCTTCTGTGATTGCATTCCACCTTATTTTATTGAGACAGGGTCTGTCACTGAATGTGAAGGTCACTAGTTTGACCAGACTGACTGGCCATCAAGCCTCTAGGATCTGTACCCTGAAATCATAGACACATATGACTGTGTCTGCCTTTGTACAAGAGTGCTGGGGGTCTGATCTCAGGTCATGCTTGTAAAGAAAGCAGTGTACCTGCTAAGCCGTCCTCCAACCCCAACCTAAACCGTTTTCAAAGCAACAAGATCCTCTACTATATCAGACATTACCTTTGAGAAAATTAAATATATTTTACCTAAACAAGCCTAATTTTAATAAGATTACTAAAATTTCTCCCAATGTTGTGTTAGCTGTTTTTAATTTGTAGAAAATTATACCTTTTGATTAATTTTTACTTACTTGGACAAATAAGTATATAAAGATGAAACTCACTTTAGTGTAAATGCTGAAGCCATAATGTTCTTATTGAATCTCTCTGGAAAAATTATCATATGTGAGTGATAGAATAATTAAATGAAAGATCATCTTTAGATACATACAAGTCAAGTTTCAGACCAAGTTTTAAAGCTTTTCACAGTCTAAATAAAGACTGGCTAGACTACTATGTTTGGTGTAAAGAATGAGACTATTAGCAGTGTGGAATAACAGGCATTTACCAGTGTGGTCTGTTATACATCCATTTTTCTTTTCTAGATGTACCCTGGTTTCCTTCTGGGAAATTGCCAATCCTCCTCTTTGTATTATTATGTAATGTGGACCCAACTGCCATTAAAATAGGTATACATTATATTTCTCCCAACTCCTGGTCTAGCCCAGCTATGAGCTTGTGATCTGAATTTGGCTAATCATATACTCTTGGAAAATTTGACCCTGTAGTTTATCATAACCAAAGTACAGAAGAGTGTGGGTTCTCTTCCCTATGACAACATGCCAAACAGACGATATGTGATGTAAAGACCATGATTCTTGTCCCTAATTTGTCAGAATCTTTTCTGTAGATTCTGAAGTGTGATGTTACAGCTTCATATGTTCCCTTTATTAGCTCAAGTTGGCTTGTATAGCTTAGTACTAAGATTTCTAATGTCAAGATAGTTTTATATTTAGAAGTTATTTATCTCACTTTATTGTGTGACACATAAAGGTAAGTAGAAGGTGGACTCTTATAAAAAGAGAGAAAAGCCAGGCATGGTGGCACATGCCTTTAATCCCAGCACTTGAGGCAGAGGCAGGCAGATAGCTGTGAGTTCGAGACCAGCCTGGTCTACAAAGTGAGTCCAGGACATGACAGCCAAGGATACACAGAGAAACCCTGTTTTAAAAAAAAACGAGAGAGAGAGAGAGAGAGAGAGAGAGAGAGAGAGAGAGAGAGAGAGAGAGAGACTGAGACATTTATAAGGTACTACTATCTGCACATTTAATTCCTTTAGTGGTTATTCAGGTTCTTCATCTGCAGATCCAACCAAATTCAGATAAAATGCATTTTAAAAATATCTATACTTAACATGTATAGTATACCTTAGATGGCATTTACATATGCTAGATACTATAATCAATCTAGAAATAATTTAAAGTGTACAGGAGATACTTATAACATAGATATAGTAAAAAGGACTTAGGTACTTTTTATTCATAAAAAGACTAGTTCAGATACTTTTAGTTGGTCTGGAGTGCTTTAAAACTGCAAATACTGCCAGCCTAAGAGCAGGATGTCATATAATAAATGTGTTTTCTTTGCAGAAGACATTCTTTAGAGTCTTTAAATTAGAGCTATAGGGCTAATGATAAAAATAAAATCTGTTCTATTTGTACTTTCAAAAAAAAGTGTACAGGAGAATATGAATAAGGCATATGCAAATAACAATTTTTATTTAAGCACTTAGGGATCTCCACATCTTGGTTTTCATAGGAAGTCCTACAACCAATCCTCTACATATACCAGTGGACAATTATTGTTAAAAACATATAAATTCTCAATATTCATAAAGCCTAAATATTTTCTGCTAGTACAATTCCTCATGAAAATTTGAATTTCTATTAATAAATACCTGTAGAAAATCAACTTCATGCACTGCAAAATATCAAAAGTTGTGCCAGAATTTCAAAAAGGGTCAAGAAAAAAATTATATCAAGGTAGAGGCACAAGGCATGACAGTATGTGCATAGTCTCCCCACCTTGACAACTGAGTAAGAATACATGGCATCCATTAAATGACAAACAACTAAATTTCCTTTCCACTAGCAAATTCAAAGAACATTGGTTGGTTATGTGATCTGATTTCTTATCAGAAAATGTTATGTTGAAATGCTACAGAACAAGTTTTGAGACTCCAAATCCTTTATCACTGCCATCATCAAACATTTATTGAGCTTTCTCCATGCATGCCTGGCAGTGGCCGAAACTCTTCATATGTCCTATAACATGTAATGCTCCCATCAGCTCTGTGGGAGAAAGGACTACTGATATTTCCATTTATAAATAAGGAAACTAAAGCCTAGTGACAGTAGCTACAAAATAGTATGAAGCTAATTTCCTCCCTTCAAGCCTTTCTTCATAAAATATGCTCTCCTCACTCCTAAATGGTTGATGGAATGTGGAGATAGGTTTATTTCAGATGCATTTTAAACTTCCCCAATAAAATAAAGATAACTCTCACATGTGAAACTTACAAATCTTCTCTATGTATCTTTTCTGTTTCTAAAGATTAAAACTACAGAGAAAAAGGCACCAGTGGTATGTCTGTCAAGGAAACATGGCCTTCTTTGGGAAAGGCTAACAGATTTTGTGGAAAAAATTGACATAAACATTTTACAGAAGGCAAAAAAAAAAAAGCTCTGAATAGCAGAAAAGCTGGGATTAATAACTTAGGAATACTTATAATTCTTCCTTAGCTTGAAAACTCAAAAACAAAACCTATATTTCCTCTATAAAATTAATTTGTACTCAAAGAATAGTCAAAGAATCAGATCTCTGATTTGAAAAAAAATTGTTTTTCTACTGTACCAACCAAGGATAATGCATGCAATAAACCTAGACCCCCCTATTCAGATCTAGCCAATGGACAGCACATTCTACACAGTTGTGTGGAGAGTGGGGGCTGACTCTGACATGAATTCTGGTGCCCCCTATTTAACCACTTCCCCATGGTGGGGAGGCCTGGTGGCACTCAGAGGAAGGATAAGCAGGCTTCCAGGATGAGACCTGATAGACTGTGACCAGATGGTGGGGGAGGAGGTCCCCTTCTGTCACAGGTCTAGGGGAGGGGAATAGGGTCAAAGTGGGAGGGGAATGGGAAGATACAAGTGAGGAGACAACAATTGAGCTGTAACCTGAATAAATTATTTAAATAAAATATTTTAACACACACACACACACACACACACACACACACACACACAAATGTTTTCAAACTCTTATGAATTCCTTGGAACTTGTCTGTGTCACTGTTTTGTAACAACATGTATTAAGGAAATCTTTCCTATAGTTCGTAATGCAGTAAATAAAGAAATCATCTAAAAAGAAATCCATTGATTCAGATAACACCATTATGCTGTTTTAAAAGTAAACAAAATAATTTTCTTACTGCTTATAAATGCATGTAGCCAAGTTTTCCTCAAACATAAATAACTTCCATTTTACCTAGAAAAAGCGTTCATATTTTATATGCAAACAGCTCTCTTTAAATTGTCATTCTCTTTTCATTTTTCCTTGTTGATTTTCTTTTCTCTTTCCTACTGGGCATCATGACCAAAAACTTAGCATATTTAGCTCATACTCTAGCACTGAGCCACACCTTCACAGCTGCATCCCTCTCTTAATAATCAAACTCAAATGATGCCTCTTTCTTTATATCTTTTTCTTTCCTGCAATGTGACCTGCATCCCCCTCACCAAAATTCATGGAGCCCCTTTCCCTAAGATAATCAGGGCCCTTCTTATAGCCAGATCTGAAGGGATGAATTTATCCATCCCTCTAGCAGTTGCCTTTTACTAGTTTTCCCAAATATCCACCTATTTGCTCAAGATTCTCTCCTCATTCTTTGATCCATAGAGTCTTCAATCCTCAACCTTTTCTTTTTTCTCAACCCAACCATTTCCTATTTCCCTGAGCAACTTATCTACCATCTAGTTTTGTTATTATATTTACATAGTCCTGTAGTTTGCATTTCTTATGTCTTTGTTCCCTCTGTTCAGGAGAATGCAATTGTGGTTTACATCTCACACAACTTCTGCATGTTTACTGGTGGTTATAATATTTTTACCCCTTCTCAAGATTTGTACAGCAACCAGTTAATATGTGGATATCTAAGTTGAGTAGATAAGATTAAGGAAATTCTAGAAAAAAAGAATCATACTAAGGTATAATTGACAGTGTCACATCAAGAATAAAGAGGCTTAAATGAATGTTTAGGTGATCCTTCTCAAGGGATTCTAATTATATATAGAAAATTAAAATAAAGCAATAAAGATAAAAAACAATACAAGTTTTTTCTCTACGTTCTTGGGTAATTAAAGATCACTGCAGTGCAGCATGTAAAAAGTATTTTCCCTTTTTTACAGATGCCATTAATTTAGGAGAAAAGGGTAGTTAGGAAATCCTGGGAGGATGTTCCCTAGATGTATTTGTTAATGTTGGCAGATAGTCTTGCCTGTTATAATTGGGCACAGGATGATGTTCACACCTTATAATGAAAAGGGCAGCCCTCTACAACAAAGAATTATCTGATCTAAAATATCAAAACTGAGAAACCATGATGAACAAACATAGAAACTGTGAATATCATAAGCCATTATGGGTTCCAGCTCTGTGTTGTTGTTGTTGTTGTTGTTGTTGTTGTTGTTGTTGTGTGTGTAGGCTCACACATACTAAAGCATGTATATGGAGATCAGAGGATAATCTGTAGGGGTCAGTTTCAGCAATCAATTAAGTTCAGATTAGTATTATACAGCAAGTGCTCTTAACCATTAAGTTATCTCTCCAACCTCCACCAATACCCCAAGCTATTTTTACTTGCAGTATTTCTGGAGTATGGGTGTTTGTTTAAATGTGGAGTATAAGGATCCTATCTCTAGGACTACTATATCAGGGTATAAAACCAAGGAACTTATATTGTTAATAAACAGTAGTTCATCCTGATGCTCACTAATGGCTGGTCATTATTACATTACAGTATTTATGTTAAAAATATCTCCTTCATTATCTATACCTATTGTCACAAGCAATGACATTCTTTGAATGATGAAAAGTCAAAATTATACAGATATTTAATTTTGCAAAGTCATTCTGGTTTGCCTTTATGTTCATTAAATTTCAAAAATAATAAAGCTGGATGTTATAGCATATATCTGCTTTCCCAGCAGTTGGGAGGCTTGAGGTGTGGGAGGATCACAAATTTTAAACCAGCAAGACCCTGTCCAAAACAAACAACCCAAAACAGTAAGGGAAATGATCGTTTCTGTTGGAAATGTTCATTTCCTATTCTTTTCTATTTTTATTTTTAGGAAGTGGGAAGGCATGGAGTTTTATTATATAACCCAGGATAGCTTCAAACTTGAGATCTTCCTGCCTCAACTACATATGCACTAGGATTATAGGCCTATATCACTATGCCTGGCTTCCTAATATTTTTTTAAAGAGTTACCCATTTTGTTCTTCTTACATCTTAATATACTATAATTCCATGTGTGATTTCTCTTGCTAACATTGCTCCCAGGTAACACTGTATCATCATAAGTAAGATGCATCATAAGGTAATATAATTTGCATAGTTTTGGATGATTTTTGAAGTTATATATGTCTTTGAAGATATTCAGTCGTTTATAATATATATTGTTTTTCCCGTACATGCAGAGGGGTATGTATATGTGTGTATGTATAGATACATTGGGGTTAAACTCTGTTAGAGCCTAGCAGCATCAGGCCTGCAAGGCCACTGAGCTGGATCCTCTTTTAAGAACTTATCAGGCATGCTCCTAGAACTGGAAGTCAGAGGTATGAGCAAACAATGGCCTGGAAAAATACAACCTCAAGAATCTCTCCTAGCTACCTAGGTCATAAACCACTTGTGTATCCTCTGCTGAATGATAAGAACATTAATGCCCCCAGACCTTTGACAGGCTCACCACTAAATTAATCTGATTTATATACACAGCTAACTTTCAAGATTCTTCTCAATGCACCAAAGAAGACAGACTATGCTTCAAATGTGCTTGTATATTTATACTTATACTGCCTTGTGACTAGCAGAGTTTCAATAAATGTTCATTAAATAAAGATACAAAGGGAAAATGAAGTGTCTGCTTTTTTTTTTTTTTTTTTACAGCCTAGCTTGTATCACATCTAGCTTTCCCAGAAAATGTCTGGTCATTTTCAACACAGACAAGTCCCTCTTTCTGCACTCCTCGCTGCCTAAAGAAAACTTCTAGTGAAATGTTAACTCAGTACTGACTTTTACTATCAGTTCCACATACAAACTTTTCCCATGTTACTATCAAATTTACTAGAACTATGTGGAAGATGATGAAGTAAACAGGGAAAGATAGAAGTCTCTTTGGGAATGTAAATCTCTAAAATCATTTCATACATTAACATTTCCAACACTAATCTTTCCAGAGGCTATATGAAAAAATGAGCTCTAGGGCCATAAATCTGGCAATTCTTGGCTTATAGTGAAATATTCCTTTTTACTACCTGACTCTGCAGGACTTCTAATTTGCTAATGAAAATCTTGACTCTCTAATATAAGTTTAGAATATGGAGTACTTCCAAATTTTATCTGACTACCAAATTCTCTCAGTGTACGTTTTTAGATCGGTGTTCTTTAGAAAGTAAACAAAATATTTCCCCAGATTTTTTTCACATTCTGGCTGGCACTGGCAGAAGATTGAGACAGCATGAAAAACATGAGATGAAAGAAATGCAATGATAATCAGAACATTTAGTTTCTACCTATAACCTATGAGAAGACATTTTCACATGCAACTTTCTGACAAGAGAATACATTATCTTATTACACTGAGTGGAACAATTGAAATATACTGATATGGCTTGCACACCTAGGTAAAACTATAAGGCATCATGGACTCTATACAGAATCTCTGCCATGAGCACTTCCCACTTTGTTACAAGACAACAAAGTGAGAAAGTATGCCATAGAAGGTCAAAAATACCAAAGACAGAGCAGAGTTTGCTAGCTAAATTGTTAGGTGAGTGTGTTCATGTTATATGTTCCAGTGATGGGGCAGATGCAGGTATGCCCCTGTACTGGAAGAAGTTACTTTACTGGTTATTCTTAGGATCATGATGGTGGAGACAATGATGGTGTGAAGTATGAAGATGAGTGTGCTTGGAGCCATCAGACTATACCAGTATAATCTTCCTAGTATTTGTACTTCAGAGAAGTATTTTTTTTAATTGCCATGGGTACTTGGGACCATCAGTAAATGCCATCAGTAAATAATTAATTAGCAACTGCTCTCATCTCTGTGCTCCAGGATCTACCTTTATCACACTAGCCACCAATTGTTACTAAAACGGATTCCCTCCTATTGTCTATGAACTCTGATTTTATTTGAGACATTTACCTCCTGAATACAGCTATGGAAACTAGGCCACAGTGTACTTTGGCAAGCACACAAAATTAAATATCAGCTTGTGATTTACATGTGTATCATGTGAGTCTGACAAATTGCAGTAAAGTTATGGGAATGGAATGAAACGGAAGATGTTAGTAACCATTCACATTGTTTGAAAATGTTGAGAACAATCTTTTAGAATGAAAATACTTATTTTCCTAGTCTTCAGAAGAAAGCTGTACATTATACTGAATGGTTAATATTTGAGAATATCTATATGGTTCCATTGAGAATTTTTCTTGACTGCATGAAACCCAAATGCAAAGCAAAAATAAAATGAAGTTCTATAGAAATATTACTGGACTGTTTATATATTAAGTATTGACATTTTTGTCATTATTTCTATTTTTTAATTTCAAAGTATATTTAAGAAGGATAGTTATTGATGAGGATTTCAAAACTTTTTTCTGCTATTTCCATACAACCTTGAATTACCATCATTCTTGCAACTTTTTCTCATCTTGGAAATAACAGTCACTAGAATGCCAAGACCCACTAGGTTTTCAAAAGTATTCTTTTTTTTTTTTTAATTTTACCTAGAGGTGAAAAGGTTTTCAGTCTATACCTGGTACAAAGAATCACATTGCAATACCAATCCTGTCAGGTGGGAGAGTACTAGCTAACAAGGTTTCTGTCTGAAAAGGGTTGAAAGTGAAAATCCAACTTCCTCTTCAGACAAAAGAAACAAAGTATAAATTAATATAGGAAAGATGCTAAAAGAATTCTAAAATTAAATATCCCTCATTCAAAAGGAATACTTTTAAAGTAAGGGTCAAAAACAAGGTCACAAGATATTGAGACAAAGTAACACAAAAGCAGATCTTTGTCTTCTACAGGACACTGGCTGAAACAAAGCTCATCTCTTAGCAACACCATGTATTTAGTATTCTACTACACACACATCCTGAAAAGCTTTTGAGTTTAGAAACCTGAAGTAAATAGCCATAGGAGGAATAGAAAATCCAGCACTAAGAAAAAAATGTTTACCAGGACGTTACTATCAAGAAAGCTTCTGAAGTTTCAAATAAAGTCTCATCACATTACTCTCTAAAAGTAAATGTTTGGTGCATGTTTCTGATGTCAGTTTTATTTAGAGAGGATGTGAAAAGTCAGGAGAAAGTGAGAATGCATAAATGTCAATTTATATATCAAAGTAGGTCCTGAAAATGCTTGTACTGGCTCTTTCTGGGTTTTCCCTCACCACCTCCTTCACTACACATTGCAAAAATTAGCAAAGGGTTTACATAATTAAATGGAACTCATTCATCAAACAAATGTAAATATGGATCATCTTATTTATGAATGTAAAAATTAATCACTCCAATAAACATTCAGTATCTAATGCTTCCCTTAGCATTTATCCCAGCACTAGGAAGGCACAGACAGGCAGATCCTTGGGCCTTACTGGTCAGTCAGTTTAGCTGAATCAGCAAGCTCCAGATTCCTGTAAGAGACCTTGTCTCACAAATAAGGTGAAAAACAGTTGATGAACTGGCCTTCACATATATTCACACACATACACTCACGATAAAGTGTGTGTGTGTGTGTGTGTGTGTGTGTGTGTATGGGGGGCATTGTGTGTATGGAGGGGACAGGGCATTGTGTCCCTGTCAAAATCTTAAAGTGGCTATAACTAGGAGACTAGAAAGTACATAACTGTAAATGTCCAATGTTTAAACTGTACAAAAAGGAACATAGAACTGGAAGAGTAAGGAAGTGAAAAAAAAGGCACGTTCTTTCACAAACTGTGTCTGCTTATTTATCAACCAGTTTTCACCAAGAATGATGATACGATATCTTACAAATACCAGAGGTCCAGTGCTCTTCTATTTGCTACCTCAGTTTCATTTCCTAGAATATACAGTGAAATAATGAAGATGCTGCTTTCAGGGATTAGTAGACTGTTACTAGTCCTATAGCTTTGTCAAGTCACTCTGCCTCATTAAATCTTAGTTTTCTCTTCTAGAGAATAGGGGAAATCGTGACAGACTAGTGGGGCAGATACAAGAATATAGTGAGTTCATACATAAAAAGGACTTAGTTCTTTATTGTTAGCCTCTAGGAACAATACAGATCTTTTAGCACCTGACTTACTAAAAGAAATAATGTGGTTGCGTCTGCTCAACTAGCTTCCAAGTTATTTATACACTTCCCAGTTGAAGTGCAGAGTAGATTTCCATGACTGTTAAAATAGTTGAGGACAAAGGTGGTTTCCTTCCTCACATTAAATATGAAAATGTAAAAGATTCCTATAAATAATAGCTAATATTCTTCCTATTATTAGGAAAATGACATACTTTAAATAAATGAGAAAATAGTAAAGTATTTTAACTATGGCCTAATAAAGCCAACATCTCAAAATACTTTGTATAATTTTTATGGTGTTGATGATTGACTCTAGAGCCTCATATATACTGTGCAAATGTTCTGTCCTGAGATATGCCCTCAGCTGTCACCACTTTGTAAAATCTTCTAGTATCTTTTTATCTTCTCTTAACTCTTAACTCAATATTTCTAAAGGAAACTTGTTTCTCACATGTGTTACTGTCATGTACTCCTAGGCATCCCAAACCATGTGTTTATCATATTTGCTAAGATTCCTGCCCTCCTGGTTGCATATTATTGTGTACAGACCTGAAGCATCCTAGGAAACACCCAATGCTTTAGCATCCAGACCCAACATAACTGTGTACAGTCAACGGGAGATGTGTCTTTTGCAAAGAGGTGTGGTGACTGGTGTGGAAATCCTGTCATTTTGTATGAGTAAACAACCCATTCCCTCATAATTTCAGGAAGTAGCTCACAATAACAGATTGCAAAGTTAATTTCTCAAGCATTTTTCTAGGTTCCAGGCACATGTTTGGCTTCAGTGAGAAACAATAACAGTGGCAAAGGCTATTGTTTCTTAGGTGGATCTGAGGAGCTGAGTTTAAACAATCTCTTCTTTAAACACAAGGAAATACATAACCAAGCTATATTTTCTAAGAGGAAAAGCCAGACACAAAGCAAATGAACAACATGTTCAAAGGCATGCTGGGTGAAAATGCAGAAGAACCACTTCAAAAGTTAAAATGATTTCAAAATGTCTTCTTTGGAGCCTTTAGAAGTGGCTCTTAGGTGAGAGTTGCTTGGGACTATGGAAGAATATGTAGGGGTGTGTGTGTGTGCGTGTGTGTGCGCGCGTGTGCATACCTACGTGCATGTGCCTACCTGTTTTTGTTTGCCTGTCCAGGCAACTCCATCTACTGTGGCATGTAAATGCACTAGGAAAGGGAGTACAGTACAGCCTAGAAGAGCTATGCTAGGTATCATAGTTACTTTTCTGCTATTACAAAACACCATGACCAAGACAACTTAGTACAGAAAGCACTTAATTGGTCTTACTATTTCAGAGAGTTAGAAATACATGATAGCAGGTGAGAGATCAAATCTTGATCAAAAGTGGGATGCAGAGAGAGAACACACTGGGGATGGCACAAATTTATAGACACCCCAAGGCCCACAGCCCAGTAACACTCTTTCTTCAACAATGCCATACCTTCTAATACTTCTCAAATAATATCTCCAACTGGGGACCAGGTATTTAAACATACGAGCCTATGGGGTCCATATTTACACTGTAAGTAGAACTTAATAGGCCATCCTAGTAGGACCATTCAGACAATAGTGCTTAAAGCTATGTGGACTGTGGAGGTCCAGCTTGAGAGACTTCAGAGGAGAATATTATGAGCAATCAGGCTAGAAACCATTCTTGTGATATTTTGGCAAAGAATACAACAGCTTTCTGCGCTTGTCCTAAGAATTTTGAGGCTAAATTGAAATGTAATGGACTAATTTCTTTGGCAGAGGTAATTTCAGCACACACCTTTAATCCCAGCACTCGGAAGGCAGAGGCAGGTGGATCTCTGTGAGTTTGAGGCCAGCTTGGTCTACAAAGCAAGTTCCAGGACAGCCAGAGCTGTTAACATCAAAAAACAAAACAAAACAAAACAAAACAAAACAAAGCAAAAAACTTCTGTCTATCTGACAAAGAATTAATATCTGATATTTATTAAAAATATAAAATCTAAACAATGAGACATCAACAAACACAATCTATAAACTAATGACAAGAACAGATAAGTTTTCAAAAATAATGAGAAAGGCCATAATTAAAAAACAAATAGTAGAAATTCTGTGAGAACATGGACAAAAGGAACTCCTTCTAATACCATTTCTGATAGGAATGTAAACTAGACTAGCTACTATGAAAATCAGTATAAAGGTCTCTCAAAAAACTAATATTAGATCTACCATGTCGGCCACGTCCACTATTCCTGAGTATTTACGAAAAAAGACTCCTTATCAAAGTATCATAGAAACACTAACACATGTTTATTGCAGCATTATTCACGATAGCTGAGTTATGGAATCAACCTCGGTATCATAGGACTTGATAAAAATATGATATATTAAGCAATGGCTTTCTCAGCCATATAG
Organism: Acomys minous; assembly: GCF_964271855.1. Lineage (NCBI taxonomy): Eukaryota > Metazoa > Chordata > Mammalia > Rodentia > Muridae > Acomys > Acomys minous. The sequence continues at coordinate 114,785,629 of NC_140488.1, read as the reverse complement.
AACAACAAAATTATGCAGGAAATTGAATGCAGCTGAAGACATTTATATTAAGCAAATTAAGACAATCTGAGAAAGAGAAATATGTTTTATCTTATTTGTTGGTCCTAGATTTTTACACAGATACATAAAATTATGAAAATAGAAACAAAACTGTCTAGGGGAACAAAGGAGGCTAATAGAAGTGGGAAGAAAGAAAGGTGGAAGAGTATGAGAAAGAATGTATGACAATACACTTATGTACCATACATCATACCATGTCAAGTAAATATAAACAATGAAAATTTAAAAATAAACTTTAAAAAGGAGAAAAAATAATCACAAATCAACAATTTTTCTCAAATAAAGCATTGGTCTTATAAATAGGCTTACCTTGACATATTGAACTAGACGCTCGCTGACATTCACTTTATAGGTCTCTATGCCTAGCTCCTTAGATAGGCGTAAGATTCTGTTCTGGGTTGGTCCTACATAGGCTCCACCAACATCTACCCATTTAACGTGATCATTCTGCAGAAAGAAAAAAAGTTATGATTTTACTTAAACTTTGTAATTTAAAAACCTTTTCATCATGAAAAATCCTGTTTATTTTGTTAACTTATGTCTTAGATGTCCTTTATAGTGTACACCTGAAACATGAAGCCTTTTCTCTTCCACTCAAAAACTGGGGAACTCTGTTTGACAATTCAGTAGGCATGTTCATTCGTAGAGCTATTAATTTAACAATACAACACAGGTGAGGTTGGTTTAGCAATACAACACAGAATGAACACTATCGTACATCCTGCTGACCTAGATTCTTTGCAAATCCCTTACTAAGTGTATATTTTTCTCTTAGGTTATTGCTATAGGTATCATCTAGGGATTGATTAATCCTAACTCTCTGATTTCCACCAGTTGAAATCTTAAATTAAATTAGCCCACATTCATGGGCTCCTGCTGATATCCTAAAACATTTTCAGGGAAAATGCATCATGGCAAAAGAATATTTAAAAGTATAAAATATTCATATAACTATTTAATTATTTACAAATAAGTAAACTCTCTCATAAGTTAAAACTATTTTATTTCCATCTTAAAACCAGCTCTCTACTTTTCCAGCTTTTTTATTAACACATTTGATTTAACCAAGAGATTGAATGTTGGTAATCTACAATGCCTTTATGTATTTGTAATAAGTTCTTTCAAGTTTATTTCTATTCTACTGTTTAAATCAGTTTTTGTGTATGAATATTGCCTTTTACCCTTACTTGTCTGACTTTTTTATTGTGTATCAATCACTGTACTTGAAAACCAAGCCAAAATAAGTGGAGTGGTGGGAGTTATTTTTCTCAGAAAAGATTTATGAGACATTAATAAAACTATTTCTTTTCTGTATCTGAGACTTAAATCTAGGAGAAAATGTACATGTGGACTAGTCTTCTTTCAGTTCATCCTTAGTTCTAAGATGCAGCCAAACCCATAGAGAAAGGTTAAAAAGCTCTCCCCATACACAGAGCTGGAACCAAATGAACAAGGGAGAAAGTCAATCAAGGAGTTTGTGAGGCCAAAGCTCCCCAGGACACTGGAAAAACATTAGCTTTTTACTTAAGTGAGAAGGTGAGTTTTTGGAAGGCTTTGAGTACTGCTAAAATCTGACTTAGATCTGACTTAGATCTGAACAACTCACTTCCAATGCTGTGATAATAAAAATGATTATAGGGGACAAGAATAAAAACAGGGAAATCAGAGCGCTAAAACAGTAACCTGGCCTAGAGGTGACAGTGGCTCCCACTATGATATAGCAATGACAATAGTAGAAAGCAATGAATTCCAAATTGTTTTGGAAACAAAGGCAAAACAGTTTCTGGACAGAATGAATGTTGGTCTGGAAGTGCTGAACAAGACCCCAAGTATTTGCTGAGTTTTCATGTGGGAGTCTTGCTTTTACAGTTGTTGGCAAGGAAACCTAAAGGGCATTTAGAATAGTAGGAGACCGAGCAAATCAGCAGCAGCTCTCCAAAGTGACCATTTTATGTTCCTCATCACGAATGTACTCTAGGTATGTAGTTCTAGCTCAGTGATTCAGTTCTTGCCCATCATGTTCTGGATTCTGTGCCCAAAATGTACACACACACACACACACACACACACACACACACACACACACACACACACACTGTTTGGATAATTGATTTTGAGATTTCTGTTCAACATAGATATCAACTATTTTCTAACTTCCCTGTAGATCAATACAGTGTATTTTAGTTAGCATTTTACTTATTTCAATAGAAGTTATTCAGGGTTTCCATTCCACTTTAGGAGTAGTAGTAAATTGCTATTTTGATTTCTTTAATCTGGATATCATAATCTTCATGTTTTCTTTTACTAACCATCAATACTGTCTCCTGAAGATTCTTTAGTCTCTGATATCTTTTTAAGAATAAAATACTGATACATTTCTTTTTAAATTTTATTTTGAATTTCATGTGCATTTGTGTTTTGCATGTACATCTGCATGATGTGTTGGAACTGGAACCTCCTGGAACTGGAGTTACAGACAGTTGTGGGCCGCCATGTGGGTAATGGGAATTGAACCCAGGTCCTCTGGAAGAGCAGCCAGTACTCTTAACCGCTGAGTCATTTCTCCAGCCCCAATTTCTGTTACTTTAACAAAAACAGCAAGAGGACAATTGGAAATTTCCAAACATTTCTTTAGAATAGTGACTCTCTCTTTAAAACAAATAATCTTAAAGGAAGCAGGAAAAAGAGTGAGACATTCTTGGCTGGGTCTGGCTTAGATCCTCTGCATATATGTTATGGTTGTGTACCTTGGTCTTCTTATGGGACTCCTAATAGTGGGGTGGGGCTGTCCCTTACTCTTCTGCCTGCTTTTGGGACAATTTTCCTCCTACTAATTTGTCTTCTAGCCTTCATACAAGGGAGGTGTCTAGTCTGATTGCTATATGACATGCCATGCTTGCTTGATATCGCTAGAATGCCTGCCCTCTTCTTAAGGGAAAGAAGAAGGGGTGTTGGGAAGGTAGTACTAGTAAGGAGTGATGGGCAAGGGAGGAAGGAGGGGAAACTGCCATTGGGATGTAATATATGAGAGAAGAATTAAAAAGGAGTGACACATTAGAAGGTTTCTTTAACAAGAAGAAATAATCTAGTGAAGTACCTCGGGTTCTGCTGGAAGACACTAAGAAGTGTAATGTGGTATTCTGTCAGGCTGCGCTTTCCATTTATTTAAGTCATATTACTCAGCCTAAGAAGCCACATACCTGGAAATAAATACGGTGACCTTGTAGTGGCCTTGCAAGCATTCCAACCTAATTCATTTTATTCTGTAGAATCATAGATGGTTTAATTATTTTTTTTTTAATTGTAAGTTTTGAACTTGTAGAAAGTCGACTGGAAGAGGTCAGGTGACAACATCAAATTTGAATTTTTGATTTTTTAAAATCCAAAGTAGTTTTATGATTTCTTCCAAATTATCCTAATTGATTATGTTATTTGGATCAATTTTCAAAATGGTTGATTTAGATTTCTGCTAAACACTATTCTGACCCTTCTTTGTTTTGTTTTGTTTTGTTTTTCTTCCAGACAGGGTCACTCTCTGTAGCCTTGGCTGTCCTGGACTCACTTTGTAGACCAGGCTGGCCTCGAACTCACAGCGATCCGCCTGCCTCTGCCTCCCGAGTGCTGGGATTAAAGGCGTGTGCCACCATGCCCGGCTAACCTCTGACTCTTCTTAAAACCTTCTTTTTCTCTCTCTAGGCATTTGAACTATAAATGCTAAGTATGCATTTCTAAATATTTCTAAGATTCCTTTCTCATATACCAAAGAGTTATATAGTATCATGCTGAACAGATACTAATTCCTGTCTGCTTCTGACATATATAAATGGAACAATATGGCCAAGCAGCTAAAGCCAATAACATAGATTGGGATAAGCATGTTGGAATTTCATATCCTTTATTTGACTTTCTCTTAACTGAAAATCTGCAACATGACTGATGTTCCTATTTAATAAGCAAATGGTTTAAATGATAAGAAAAGTAGGACTAAAGCAAAATGTAATAACTATCTCTAAAATGAAAGAATATTTTTCAGAAAATGACAGAAGAATCACATCTACTACGTGAATATAGCAGAATGTTCAACTTGTCTTTGTACTGCCATATAATGCCTCCTATTTCAATTTGAAGATGGGCTGGTTGTGGAGGCACATACTTGCCATCATTCCCAAAGTTAGGCCAGTAGAATCTCAAGTTGAAGGCCAGCCTAGGTTACACAGTAAGATCTTGTCTCAAAATATTAAAATAACAAGCCATATACGGTGGTGTAAACCTTTAATCCCATCATCCAGGAAGCAGAGGCAGATGGGTCAGAGTGAGTCATGGCCAGCTTGGTCTACATGAGTTCCAGAACAGCCAGCGCTAGACAGTGAGACCTATCTCAAAACCAAGCAAAAAATTAAAATGAAGGTGTAAAGGAGCTTCTTGGAAGACATGTGAGTACATCTTATCATTCAGCTGAGAAGACTTGGGTGAGAAATTCTAATTAGGATTTATCCAAGTTAGTGTCAGGTAGGTATAGTGAAGAGATTCTAGTCTCCTCACTCCTTTTCTGCATTTTAAATGTATACAAATGTTTTGCCTACATGTATGTGTATGTGTGTACACCATGTGTGTGCCTATTACCAGCAAAAGACATACAAGGACTTCAGATCCTGGAAGTGGACTTATAAATGGCTGTGTACCACCACATGGATGCTTGTAACCAAATACAGATCCTCTGCAAGAGCAACAAGTGCTCTTAACCAAAACCCATAGCAGACTGTATCTAAGGGGATTCTCAGAAATACTCCAAATAAATTTAATACTCCAAATAAATTTAGAAGGAAGCATGATTATACCACAAAGCAGCATATCTGCAACCTCCTTGGGAAGATTATTAAAAGGAAAATGTAGATTCAACAGCCCTGAGAATTTTCTCTTAAGTTTCCAGGTGATTCCAAGGTTGCAGGACTATAGAGCACTCTTGGAGTAGCAAGGTTGTAGGGCACATGGGTAGAGCTGAGCAAACTAGGGAAGTAGATGCAAATATGAAAAAGAGTGCATACCATGCTATGACTTGAAGAGCTAGGCACTATCCTAGTTCAGCTATTGCAGTAGCCATTCCAATTCCCTTTCTTCTTTTTGTTTCTTCTCTGCTGCCTGGAAATGTCAATTACTTGCTTTTCCAGGATCCCCCTATAGTTGAGATACCCATGTGACCCAACTCTGCCTAATGAGACAAACGTCTGCATAGGGTTTACTGGTAAAGGAAAAGCTCTGTTTGTCACAGCCAATGATCATGCTGCTTTCATTGTATTTCCTTTTGTTGTTTGTTTTTGAAACCAGACACCACTACGTACTACAGGATGGTATTAAACCCATTACCCTCTTGCCTCAGCATCTCAAGTGCAGTGCTTACTGCCATGAGTCATAAGGGCCTAGTAGTTCTTGTTCCTCAAGAGACGACTTGCTTAGAGCCACAGCACCCACCATGTTACCAGAAGGCAACAATCCTACGTGCAAAGAATGGTAGAACAAAGGGTAAGAAAAATATGAAGCCTTAATGGTAAAACTAAACTCCTGTACTATCTTGGAATCTCTACAAGTAAACTATTGTGAAATAATTTAATGTTTTCACTGCCTAAACCATTGTTACTATTATTGTCTAGGCCATTCTGCCATTAGCCTACCTGAAGTATCTACCTAGGCACACATTCTCTCTCCTAGTCATTTTTTTTAAACAGCATGTTTTTTTTTTTACAATAATAGTACTCAGCCTTTACTACTCTATTTGTGTGCTCTACCCAAGGGGTTCATTAATTATTTCCTAACTGCCATAGCAAAGAAATTTTTTCTGCCTTCATCCTATATCATTTGACTCCACTGAGTGGTCCTTCCTCTTCCCTCCAGTGACAGGTTGATATAGCAGTGTTTTAGTCTGGCCCTCCTTCTTAGCATCCATAGCTTTTCTCTAGTGCCTTCTGCCTCTGTCTCCTGTCTTATTACATGCCCCACAAACTTCCATCTTTGGCTTTATTTCCTTATATCTTCTCCCTATGTGCTTTCATCAGCTCCCACAGATTCAGTTACTTGTAAACACGGTAATAGAAAGCAATAGTTGGCCTGCAATTTTCCAGAATGTTAATGTAGGCCCATGTATAAAAGGCAATGATGTAATAATAACTGTGTTTCTTCCTTATATCTAGCCAGACCCAACCTGAGCAAAGAGGCCAAGGGAAAAAGCTACACAAAGATATCCTACATTTACTTCTGCTCTCTCTCTCTCTCTCTCTCTCTCTCTCTCTCTCTCTCTCTCTCTCTCTCTCTGTGTGTGTGTGTGTGTGTGTGTGTGTGTGTGTAGGGATACAAAATCACTTTTAGTTCAGCCAAACTATTGCACTACCTCTGGTACTACATAGTCAATTTGACTCCCTAATATAGAAATTATAGCACTGTAATGAAGTTATTTGTTCACATTTGTTGTGTTTCTCGAATGTGAAGTGATTGAAATCAGGTCATTGCTATACAGTAAGCACTTGCTAAAAAGAGCAATCATGTTGGGCATAGTCATGTGTGCCTATAATCCCAGCAGATGGAAGCTGAGGAAGGAGGATGAATTTGAAGTCAGCCAGGACTATAGAGTGAGTTTAAGGCTAACCTGGGATACCAAGAAAGACTAACAAATGAAGAAAGAAAGGCTAATTGCTTAATAAAATAGTTTAGAATTTTTAGACTAATGGCTTAAATATGTGATCTCATGAGGTCTCCTCCAGTGCTATGACTTCAAGTGGCCACATTTATAATTTAAGTGAGATGTCGTAAAGTATTGAAATCACTTACCCTCACAGTATATGTTCTTCCTCCAACTCTATCCCGGGCTTCCAATACCAAGACATTAATTTTGTATTCAGACAAGAGTTTGGCAGCAGCCAATCCTAGAGGCAAAATAAAAGAGAAGAAATGTTAACATCTAAATGCGAGAAATCCCACATTTGACCAGATCTACCCAGGAAATAAGTAAAGGATAGTATATACAATCTATTAATTTTGCTATTATCCTAGGAATTTTTGACCACTATTATAAGCTATCATAAAGGATCCTCAAATGACTAGCTTATTCATCTTGTATTAGAGATTAGCTATTAGAAAAAAGTAATCTTTTTGACAGTGTATCTTGTTTTCTGGAGTAGTCAAATGACCCTTAGGGAATCTTCTAAGTCCTCTTCCAGAAATTCTGACTGCATAAACAGGGATAGGACTCAGTGACCTACCATGTACTATGCCCTGAGTTCCATCTCTAGCACTAAAAAATGCTAATTAAATAAACAGAAAAGCATGTTTTTCTGTAAAACCTCCATGTCTCTAGCAGCACTTAAGTATCTAGGTTTTCCCCAACTTAAATTTTATCACCACCTCCTATGCTTTATATCTGTATTATACAGTGCCTAGATCTTGTTTCCCTCAGTAGATTCTAAGATTCTTAAGATTAGAAGCTATTTTAGCTCAAAGCTAAGAACAGGTCTCATCTATAAATAAAAGCTTTTATAAAAGATACATTTCAAATTCAACATTATACCAGGGGAAAAGTTAAGACAGTGTTGTAGATTAGCATATGCTATCAGTAGGTGTGCTCATTTACGGTAACCTTAATCACCTAGCTCAGCAAGAGTTTGCCAGATTTTTCCACTATAAAATTACACAGTAACTCTCCTTTATATAGTGTACTCTTTGGAAGGAATGCTATGCATACCATACATTTAAACAATAGGAACTTATGGTCTAGCTTTTTAAAATGTTTTGATTTTTTTGAAATTTACTCACATTACTTCTCAATTGTCTACCATTTTGAGAATACTGTATCTATAAAAATTGTTGAGAATTCTTCAGCAGTACAGATTTGGTTCTTTTCCTATTTATTTATACAATCATAAGTATAGACTCACAAATCCTTGTTTTATACTTCAGTATTTAATCCACTACTATATTATTTATGGCTGAAATTATCCAAATTGTTCACTGGGAGCTCTTTTAATTGGTTCTTATGTGACCTTTGGCATTCCTCTATTAGTGTCCTCTATACATGTGCACGAACTTCCTTACTTTCTTGTGCTACAGGATGTCCCCGGCTCACCATATCTTTCCTGCCTGTTATAGCCTTACCATAACCCATTTCTGTAGTGAGCCATAGCCCTTTTAGTTGAGGAATAAAACTAGAAACCAAAGTATGGCGCTTCCTGTGTTCATGATTATTGCAGTGCCAATGCTTGCATGAACTCTCAGCTCTCAGAGTAAGGACAAGAGTGTATATATACTTATTTTTCAACCTGTATTCATTGTATTTCAAATGCTACCTTAAAACCTGTTTATATTTGTACCGCCTGTTCGAAAAGAAAAAGAGCGTATACAGAGGTAAAATAATAACAGTTAAATAGAATGTTAGAAAAAATAGTAACAGTAGAGATAATATTAGTAAAATATCAGGATACATATAAAAATGGTTGAAAAGCAGTGCTATTTAGAGTGATTATAAAACCTAGTAATTTGATAATCTCTAATGCTATATATTCCAAAGACAGGAAAAACTACCAAAGTTTTTTTTTAATAATTAGCATTTACTTGATGCTGTCACTAGCACTGCTACCCTGGATTTGTCAGGAGATATGTGATATAGCACAAAGAGTAAATCTGGTTGGTATTATTAAGAAGCATGATTTTTGGCATATGAATAAAGAATGGTGAGATTAAGTAAATCCCCAGTGGCCCTAAATATGAATCTGAATAGTTAGTCTTGAAATTTAAATAGGAAGTTATTTAAGAAAATCAGCTAGTGTTAGCCCTCCGTATCCATGGTTTCTGCATCCTTAGATTCAATCAAGTATAGACTGAAGTCTTTTTGGTTTTCTGTTTTGTTTTGTTTTTTGCTTGTTTGTTTTTAGTGATTGGGTCTCTAGCGTAGCATGGTGGTGTACACTTATAACACCAGCACTTGGAGGTAAAGGTTAAGAGGATCAGGACTTCAAAGCCCTCTGTCCTCAACTATATTGTCAGTTTGAAGCCAGCCCAGGCTATATGAGACCCTGCCCTCCAAAATGCACTTAAATAAATAATAAATAAATAAATAATTTAGCCTATAGTGAGCATATTCAAACTTTTTGTCATTATTCTATAAACAGCATTAAAACTATACAGATTTTCTCTGGTATTAGGTATTACAAGTAATCTAGAGATGATTTAAAACATATAGAATGATTAAAGAGGTTCTATGTAACTATATCATTTTATATTAAAAACTTGAAAATCCTCCAATTTTGGTACCCACAGGGATTCTGGAACCAAACTGCCACAGATATCAAAGAATGATTGTGTATGTAAAACATTTCTTCCATGATCCTGAAAAAAATCAATGCTAATATTCCTTGATTGTGAAGACAATGACTAATAAGGAGTTTTCATGACAAATAAAAAGTTAGAAGACATGAAAGAGTTACTTTTTAACGCTTAGCAGGTAAAGCACAGACAAACATTTTCAAACAAGAAAGACATTTTCTCTTGTTTTTTGTTTTGTTTTGTTTTGTTTTGTTTTTGAGACAAGGTCTTGCTATGCAGCTCAGGCTGGCCTTGAACTGTCAGCAATCCTCTTGCTTCCAACCTTAGTGCTGTGATTACAGGTATGCAGCAGCATGCCCAGCTTCAAGAAAGTTTTTCTGAGTTAACAAGTATAGTTGTTGATTTGGAAGGGAAAACAAAAGATGATACCTATTATAAGATATAAATATCTAAGATTACACTCCAAAAATAGTTATTTTTGGACTTACTTTGCATATCATTATACATTCTACCCCTCCCCACAGTCACTACAAAATCCAATGATCACTTGTAGAAAAAAATACTAGATCTCAATTGGATATGGTGGAACACACCTGTAATTGCTGCACTGAGAAGGCTCATTCAGGAGGACTGTAAACTTTGAGGACAGCCTGGCTGTGTAGTAAGACTATGTAGGCCAAAGAATGAAAGAAATAATGAGAAAGAAAAGGGAAAGGGAAGGGTTAAAATTAATTTTTAAAAAGGTAGTCAGTGAAAATGAGTTATGAGGAAAGAGCAAGGACACTGTTTTCAAATATTGCTATAAAATGTCTAAAGGCTCTATATGTGTTATGAACAATGAGGCTATTGTGGCCAGATAGCAATGAATGAGGAGAAAACCAGACAGGGCCAAGTAAGAGTCCCAGGTGGGCCTCAAATTTGAGGTTGTTTTCCTCAGCCTACAGAGTCCTGGAATTACAAGGGCATGCTAATATGCCATCTTGATAGAAACTTTTTGAAAATGCAAATATATAATACATCTTTGCTTCCTTAGAATAAGCCTGGTATGTTGTAGGTGTGCAAATGCTTGCTGTAACCATTACAAAAATTACATACTAAGAAAACAAAACCACACTCCATTCATGGGGATGAGAGTAACAGAAGAGGTGGGTGTTTCTTGTTTGTTTGCTTGCTTACTTAATTTGGGTTGGGGTTTTGTTTTGTTTCAAGTAAGGCCTTCCTATATATATAGCCTTCACTGACTTGGAATTCATAGACGTCTGTTGGCTTCTGCTACTGCTGGGATTAAAAACACTATGTACCACCATGCCCTGCAACAAGATGGGTTTTACTGGTGTTTAGGGTTGAACCCAGGGCTTATACACATTATCTAGGCCAGTAAAGAACCACTGAGCTGTCTCTAGCCCCTAAATTACCTTTATCTCAGGTAACTAAGAAATCTTAACAAGGATACAGTAAGTAATTTTTTTCCAACAAGAAGTCATAACTTTATTAGTGATAGAAGCAGTAAAAAATGTCAAACCAAGCTGTAGCTCCACTTTTCAAACACCAAAGGGAGGGTTGTCTTGCTGTCAAATAGTTACATAAAAATATGGAACACTTCATGAATTTGCATGTCATCCTTGCTCAGTGACCATGCTAATCTTCTCTGTATCATTCCAATTTTAGTATATGTGCTGCCAAAGGGAGCACTAGGGTAGGTATTAATAATCAATTTTCTGATTTTTAAACAAGTATTATGCTTGCTGAGAGAAAGAACAACTATCGGTGTGCATACACGCTGGTTACTGATACATACAACCATTCCTGTCTATCTACATACCTGAATTTTGTGCTTACTGTCAGATAAATCATTCTGTGCTTTTAAAAGGGCCAATCCAATCTTACAGTCCTTTCAATTTCAATAAGCTGAAAGCACAGTGCAGTCTCAAGTGATAAATAGAATTAAGATAGCAATTAACTTCAATTTGCCCTTAACTCAAGAGACTGGTTGTCTAGACAGTCTCAGTTTATTTGATTATTGTCCAGCATTTATCTTCACTTTAGATAAACAAATCTCACCTAAGTTGGGGGATGTAATTACTTCTTGATTCATTATTTGCCCAATTCTTTTATTGAAATTTCAAATATACTTCAAGTGTTCCACAAAGACATCCTAAAATTCTGCACCCTAGGAAAGGCTGAGTTTAAAGTCACAATTCCCTGAAAAGTTTTATGGAACACTAATCCTCAGACACTCCAAGAAAAACTATTAACATTCATAAAAGTTGGAATATTTATACTTCTCTTTTGGGAATAAATTTCAGGAGAACAGTGTTTATATTAAAAGCCTTGAACAATCCTGCAGCAAAATCATCATCATCATAACCTCATTAAAATTCAGCAATTCTCTACACTTTGCTCTTCTATTTTAATAGACTGTGTTTCAAAATACAGTTTAGAAAAACTTTTTTAACCACCTTCAAGACTGTTCAAATAGTTACAGTAATAAATTCCCATAGGCAGGGCTCTAGGTTAAATAACATCTATAACCTAAGATAAGTATGGGAACAAAGCTTCAATATAGTCATGGCTTATCCTCTAAAACCTCACAAATCATTCTCTTTATTCTTTTTTTCTTTTAAAGATTTTTTTATGTATTATTTATATACAGTGTTCTGCCTGCATGTACACCTGCAGGCCAGAAGAGGGCATCACCTCACATGACAGATGTGAGCCACCATGTGGTTGCTGGGGATTGAACTCAGGACCAGGAGGTGCTCTTACCCACTGAGCCATCTCTCCAGCCCCATTCTCTTTATTCTTATAAGTGACATTTCCAACTTTTAATATTGATCATCATCCCAGAATGTGTATAGTTAATTCCTTACTATTTTGTGATGTGGTCCTTGACCAACAAAATTCTTATATAACTGCACACTCTAATTCTTGAACTGAATATTCTAAGGATAATAAAAAGTTTGATTATACTGAAGTTTCCAGGCAACATTTGTCAAGGCAGAAAACAGAGAATCTCAGAAAAATTTGAAGGCACATGGTGAGCACTGCATTAACAAATATTGAATGAACAGATGGATGAATAAATGGATGAACAAAGGAATAAATGAATGAATATGGATACACAATAAAAAAGGGTTTAATGTAAGCCGCAGCTCACAGTTAACTCATTTAATTTGGAAATGATTCACTTAAATTTAAATATCATCTTCATTATAGTTTATAATTTATCTAAAGTCCACAACACTTTTGTCAATCATTACTTCCTTCATAAAGTAATTCCCTTGCAATTTCCTGCAGGCAGAATTTGCTGTTCCCTCCCTGTGCCCTGTCCCTGGGAACCAACCTTAAGCATATGCTGAATATCCCTCATCTTGCAATGTTTAGGACCCTAACCCTTTTAGATTTCAAATTATCTGTTTAGATTTTATTTGCATAGATAGATTGATAGATAGACAGACAGATAGATAGATATAGATAACTGGGGAACGGACTCAAGTCTAAGCACTGAATTCACTTATGTTTCATTATAAACCATATATACATGGGCTTAAAGTAGCTTTATGCGATACTCTCATGTGTTTTCTGACTGTGACCTGTCACATGATGTCAGGTACAAAATTTTCCACATATGGCATTATGCCAGCACGAAAAAAAACTTTCAGAATTTTTTGTCTTCAAGCTAGGGGTGCTCAGCCAGTACCAGCAGCACTTCAGATTCATAGATGAAACCCCTGTCACATAGACAGTCCTATGTCTTATATAAGTTACTGTATAGATAAATGAGCTAATAGATAAACTAGGGAACACCCTCTGATCAAATGAGTCTTTCATGTGAGTCATAATTTATCATGCCTTTAGACTTGATAACCTATGAGCATATAAAGGGGGAGGAAGTCCCCCTCGGGCACAGTCATAGGGGAAGGGAGTAAGGGGAAAATGGGAGGGAGGGAAGAATGGGAGGATACAAGGGATGGAATAACCATTGAGATGTAACAAGAATAAATTAATAAAAAAAAGGGCAATGATCTTTATAATCTATAATACATATAAACAATAAATGCATGTTTAGTATCAACAGCTTCACTTCAAAAGGTATGATATTCAAATACTAATCTCGATCCTCAGCACCATAAAAACTGGCTTGGAACCTGTAATCCTGACACTTAAAATGTGGATACAGGAAAATCAGAAGTTCAAAATCATCCTCAGCTACATAATAAGTTTGAAACCAGTTTAAGAACATAAGACACTGTCTCAGAAAGAAAAATGAACAGAAGAAAAGAGAACTTACTTTACTTAGCTTTCAATCTGAATAGTCTATTTACTACTAAAATTCTTAAGTTGTAAATAATCTTTCTGTTCGCTTATTTGCTTGAAACAAATTCTCATAAAGCTAAAGCTGGCTTTAACCTGGTATGTAGCCAAAGATGGCCTCCAATTCCTGATCCTACTGCCTCTACTACATGCAGAGATTATACACATGCATCTCAACATCCACCGGGATATATATAGTACATTTTACCACTTCTGTGAAATCTCATAATCAATCCAAATTATACTGCAGGCCCTATGACACTGAAAAGGTTTCAAGAACATATAATGTTAAGTTGGTAGAAAAGAAAAAAACTATAAAAATATGACCTTTTTTTAAAAGTGAAAAAAGTCAAATAGTTTTCAAAGGGATATTTGTGTGGTGGTTTCTTCTCCTTCCACCCTCCCTCTCACACTTCTCTCTCTATCTTTCCCTCCCCTCCACCATATATGTGGGGTAGGGGGCCTATAGTGCATTCACCCATGTGATCACCTGGGGAGGCCAGAAATGTGCTTAAAATCTACCTCTATTGTTTCAGCAACTTATTTTTTGAAGTAGTGCCTGTCATTGAACCTGGGACTTGCCTTTTTGTTGACTATCTGCCTAGTAAGTCACCAGGATCTGTCTGTTACCACAACTCCAATCAAGCTTGGGAGAATACTACATGCAGAATGGATGTGGGGAGAGAGTTATTATTTTAAAGCATAGCCACTGGGAAAGTATTAAAGTTAGGTAGTTTGAGGAATCAGAAGTCTTCCCCGGAGATGAGGGCATGAACATGATAAGGTAACTAAGGAAGCAGAAGAGGAATCTGTCCAGTTCAAAGGACCGGAAAAAAAGAGTATGGAAGGCCTGGGGATGTAACTCAGTTGTAGAAGCATGTACTTAACATATGTGAAATCTAGTGTTTATTGTCTAGCGCATGAAAAAATATATAATAAGATGTAAAAAAGGACATGACTGGATATGTAGCTCACTGTGTAATGTTCACCTAGCATGTATGTTCCATTACTAGTAATGAATGAAAAATAAAACTTGGCGTGGTGGCACACCTGTAATCCTCGCACTCAAGAAGTAGAGGCAAGATGATAAAAAGGTCAAGATCATCCTTGGCTGCATGGTGACTTCAAATTAAGCCTTTGCTGTGTAAGAACCTGTCTCAGAAACAAATTATTAAATAAAATAGAGAAGAAGATGTATCAAAAATTATGGGAAAAGTGGTATCCAAGAAAAGAATCAAAGAACTGCAGAAGATATATTGAATCTGCAATATTTAAGTGCTAAATACCAATGAAAAGATAAAATATTGCATGTGAGTTTAAAGAATGAAAAGGATTCAAATTAAAGATTTAAGAGCTTTCTGTAATTAAAAGAACAATGGTGGAATATAATGAGAAAGAAGAGTATAAGAAGCCAAGGGTGACTTACAGCAGAGCCTTGAGGTGATTTCAAAATGTTATAAGCATAACATTAAAAATGCTAATTATTGCCTACAGAGTATAGTCACATAGGTAGCATGCCAAGAATATGCGAATCCTAATAGAAAAAATTTTGGAATATTCCAAAGCAATTAAAACTGACACAAAGCTCCGCTTCTTTGAGAAACCTATACCCTTGCTTTGGAGGTGTATCTTAACTTCCTTCCAGATTGCCACTGTCTGTAACCCTTGTGCTTAAAACCTACCTTAATAATATTTTTTAAATCCTTCAACAATGCTTCAATGAATACACAAATTTGAATCATATGCTGGGAAGGGTGACAATACCTTTAACTAGCACTTGGGAGACAAAAACAGAAGGATCATGAGTTCATGGCAGCGGCAACAACATGACAAATGTGAAATGTGAGGCCAGACTGAGTTACATCAGACCTCTGTCAAAACAAGCAGAGGGACTATATCATGGGACTCGTATCATGGGATATGGCCAAGCATACACAAGCAGATATGTTGTGGAGTTCACAAGAATGCTCTTGCCTATTCATGAAGCATAAAACCTGACCTAATACCTCAGTCAGACAGGCAGCCACATCTATGTTAGTAATAAATCATTTTGGATAACAACACAGACAAAAAGTCATGTTTCTAGTCAGTTTGGCTGCTAAAATCTCTCAAATCTGACTGGTAGAAATGATACTAAGGGAAAACAAGTCCTTTTTCCCACTGTTGCTGGCAGACTGAAAGTTGGTATTTGGAATAAGTAAGCATGTGAACTACTGAGCAAAAAAAAAAAAAAATGTTCTCTACCTCCTCCCCAGAAATGTACTAATTAATAATCCCCAAAAATATATCTAGATTTTTGTTGAGTTTCATATAATTTGAATGCTGTCTTTAACAAATAAGAAATTAATAAGCCAGGCTTGATAGCACACAAATGTCACTAACCCCAGCACTTAGAGTGGGAAGCAGAACACAGGGAGTTCAAGTCCAGCCTTTGTTACGTAAGACCCTGTTTCAATCCACCACCACCAAACAAACAAAAAAGAATGCAAAATTGCAACATGACTCAGTATAAAGCGGGTTATTTATTTAGAGTGAGAATCAGAAGGGACCTCAAGTTTTAAGGTTCATTAACTACATGCTTAATACACTTCTGTTGATAAATAAATATTAGCAGTCAGGTATGAAAAAGGTGAAAGACCAAGCATTAGACAACAGAAAAACAAAAGACATGGCTGGGGATATAGCTCACTTGATAGAGTGCTTGCCTACCATGCATAAAACCCTGGCATTGATCCCCATCACTACACAAAGCAGGCATGGCACCCCACATCTGCAATCTGAGCACTTGGCAGTTGGATGCTAGAGAATCAGAAATCAAAGTTCATCCTTGGCTACACATTAAATTGGATGCCAGCCTGAGATACATGAGACTCTGTCTCATAAATTTTTTAAGAAGATAGGATGGAGAGATAGGCTAAACTCACAACCAAGCATCAAAAAAAAATTTTTAAAGACAAAGCTTTCTTTAAGGGAACACTGGAGACAAACCAAGAAAAGGACAAGAATAAAATGCCAGAAAAACAGCAAATTGTGGTATAGTGTTAATCAATTTATGCTACATATTATCATCATATTTATAGTCTAATGATCAACAATCACATTGCTTCTTGGGTCCTCGCTTAGAAGAACCATGTTTTGGAGAACATCAATCCCCTAAACTGTAGGCACTCAACAAGTGTTTATGGAAGGAAGGAAGCAAAGAAAAAAGGGAGGGAGGGAGGGAGAGAGGGAAGAAGAGAGGGAGGGAGGGAGGAAAAATGGCTCCTTTCTCTTACTCTCTACTAGGATCTGATTCCCTTTGATGCTGCAGCACACATTCATGTTGTTGCAGCCACTAGCCAGGACTTCCAAAGCAACAGTTCATACCAATGTGGTGATTAAGACTGTTTACCCTGAACACCATATTTACTCCCTTCTACTGTCCTTCTTCCTCTAAGTTAGATCTTGCGCAGGTATCTGTGAAATTATTAACACCTGTCAGCGTGGGTTTCTACCTAGAGCCAAAACATAATTCCTAAGTGTTTCCAATATGACAATATAAGTGTCAATTTAACATACAAATATTTGAGAGGTCTCCAGAAAAATAGAGAAAAAGTTAGTTGTACCCCTTACTTGGTGAGCCATTCAAGATAAGATGCAGGCAGTGCAGCTCTCAGCAAGGGCTTACAAGGCACTCCCTGACCTACCCCTGGCTCCTGCTCTATTCCCTTTAGGCAATAAATACCGTACACTTTTATTCTAGTTCTGAAAAAGCAGCAAGAGTAGGTTGAAATTTACAGCTCCTTTTAAAAACCTTACCCTTTCCTAAAAGACTCCGCCTCCGTGTTTTTTACCTACTCAGTTTTCTAAGGAATGGTGCTTTAGAGACGAGCATAACTGAACTAATCCATCCTACTACTACTGCAATAGTACAGACATCCATATGCTGGTGCTCTATTCAGAGGACAGGATGTGAAATCAGAGAAGCCAAGCAACTACCTCAAGAATTGGAAGTGAAGGAAGAAAACAGGTCTGAGGCTTCCCGGGGAGGCAAGTAGAGCTCAGGACTGTTACTGAAACTCTCAAACCACAGTTTCTTGGTCTTGTAAAATAGCAAATATGTTGCCCACCCACAGGACTATTAAGGATAGAAGAAACTCATGTAATGTGCTAAATGTAACTGCACAACAAGGGCTAATAAATCATTAGTATTTAGTATTAGGAGTCAAATTATTTTGCCTCCCTCCACCAGTGCATACCATCAGCAAAGGGACCAGCCCCCAACTCCCATCTGGCAGGATCTGGGGCCCTGCTATAGTAATACTCTTACATGCAGGAGAAAGACCCTCCCAAACACAACAAGGACATTGCAAGTTCCCCTACCCCTGGTCAGCCAGGGCCCCTTAAGCTACTGTTAAGGATCCAAACTGACCTGAGATGCCGCCTCCAATCACGACTACGTCGAACATGTGGCCTGTGGTATGGGGCTTCTCCAGATCCGTCATGGTTTGAGTGAAAACCTCCCGAGACTTGGGTTTAAGAGGGGGGACCGCCCAGGGTGGAACAGACCCTTGTTCCGCCCCTTGCCTGGTGTCTAGGGGCGGAGCTGATCTTTCTACACGTACCCGGGGGGAGCCCGGCCCTGAGGGCGGAGCGGGCCCTTGTGCGATGACAAGGGGAGAGCTCGGGGGCGGAGCTGATCTTTGCCGAGATACCCAGGCAGAGCCCCTCACGCTGGTCGGGGATGGCCCTACTGTAGACATTGGAGGGGAATGGAAACGAGGAGGTCCTTGCGTCAAACCTCGGGGGTTAATCACTGAAGAACTTGTGGACCTAGGTAATGAGCTATCAAACAGCAGATGCCGGGAACGGAAAGCAGGAACAGAAGATGATGTGCCTAACCAAGAAGAGACTGACACCGAGCGCACCTGGGAGTCTTCGGACGACACTCGCGGGGTGTTCTCTAGAGTGTCAGGCAGTTCTAAGGAAGGCAGGGACGTGTCACTCTGCATAGGTTGTTCGATTGCCGTTCCCCAGGGGGAGCTAGACAATATGGATGAAGTGGGCTCCTCTGTGGTCCCTCCGGGAGTGCTGACCAGTGAGTGAGGGACAGACCCTAGTTCCGACTCTAGAGAAGTACTACCTATGGAAGTCATCGAGGACACTTGCCTAGAAGTCACCATGGACCTTTGCCCAAAAGATCGGGCTGAGTCCAGGAGTGGGACAGATCCTGCTCCAGATAAGCGCTGGGAGGCTGAGCTAAGGATGGAGGAGTCTGAAGCAGGTCTGGGGACCTGATCACTCTGCCTGCGGACGTTTAAGTCCCAGGAAAAAGACTTTGAGTTGGTGTCATTTCTAAAGCCAGAATTATCACTGAGTCTCTGAGAGAGGTTGGTGGAAGTCGAGGGACCACCCAGCACCTGAACGGGCTCGTTTATCTGAGAGGAGGGAAAGGGTTGGGAGGCTGCCTGCCACTGAGAGTTGGAGCTGCCTGAGGTACTGGCTAGGCGGGACATCCCCGTGACGGTCCGCAAAGCGGCCTCCCGGGTTTCAGGGGCCCATTCCACCTCACGCCCCCGCTGGCTGCCGCGGCCCCGCGCGCGGCCGCGGCCCGAGAAGAAGGCCTTGTTTTCCGACATAATTCTCACAGTGGCGGGAAAGCCGCGAACGGCTACCACGAACCTCCCCCCACCTCAACAGCGTTTGGCCTTCAGGGCCCAGCTGTTCATTTACCAGTCCTCACACAGAAGCCCAGCCCAAAGCGGCCGACCGGCCCACTTGGAGGCGGGGAGACGAGGCGTCAGCGCGGCACAGCTCCGCCTTTCCCGCCTGCGGGGCGCGGGGTGGGGGGTGGGGGGGGTGGGGGACCTTATTTTATACGCATGCGCGAGACCGGAAGCTACCACCGCGAACAGGAGGGGGCGGGACGCGTCTATGGGCGGAGTCCGCGCGGGCGCTGATGGGGGTTATTAACCTGCCGCTTTCACGATATCTGTTTATCTTAGAGATATACGAGCTGGGGTTGGCTCAAAAAAAGTCTGAATTTAAGGGAAACAAACCCGAAGAACGAAAAAATGGGACTCTGCCTGGCTTGGTTTGGTCGAGCCCTCTGATGACGTCACTAGGCGGAGCTGTTCGCGCAGCCCGGGCACGTTCCAGGGCCGCGAAGGGGGAAGGGGGAGGGGCAAACTGCCTGTCCAAGGAAAGGCTATTAGTTTTCTGTGGTGTGTTTTCAATCGAACGTATCTTACCACAATCTAAGCGAGAAAAATAACTCAGCGACCACAAATTAAACGGCACCGAGATTTAAAAACGAAAGCTAAAGGATGCCTAAGGTGCAAATAAAAAAAAGAAATGCGTGGGGCAGTGTAGAACATAGCGGTACACACTTGTAATCCAAGCATTCTGGAAGCCAAAACAGAACAGTTGGGAGTTCGGGACTGGCAAACTCTCATGATGTGAGTCCAGGCCCTAGCGGGTAGCGGGATGGCTACAGAGTGAGGAGAGTGGTGGAGAGGGAAAAGAGAATTTATTCTAATAGCATCCTTCCACAAGCACGGGGTTGTTATCTTTTATTAAAAATCACTTTTATGCCAGGCGGTGCTGGCGCATGCCTTTAATGCCAGCACCTGGAAGGCAGAGGCAGGTGGATCTCTGTGAGTTCGAGGACAGCCTGGTCTACAAAGTGAGTCCAGGACAGTCAAGGTTACACAGAGAAACCCTGTCTCGAAAAAAAATCATTTTTATTTGTTGAAAATATTTCATGCATGCATATCTTGATCATTTCTACCACTCTGGCTACCTGAGACGCCTCCTTTTTTTAAAAAAAAATTTTACATAAGGTTTTTCTTTTAAAGATGGAGCATCCTAGTGTCACTGTGTTGATCAAACTGGCCTCAAGTTCCTGAGTTCAAGTGACCCTCTTTACCATAGCCTCTGTATTGCTGTGTAAGCATTAGCATGCAAAGTGTTTGGAACTATTTAAAGCCCATCCATGGGAGGTTAGTTCTGTGAGCTTCAGTATGTCTATACAGTAAAAACACTTAGTTAAAACTGAATTCCATTTATATATTTTGTGTGAGGGTACATATGTACCTTAGCCCTCATGTAGAGCTCATAGGAAACTTTCTCATTCTATTCCCTTCTACCGCCATGTGGCTCTTCGGGATCTAACTTAGGTCATCAAGTTTGACAGCAAGTGCCTTTACTCACTGAGCCATCTCACTAGCCCCAAAACACCAAAAATGAAAGACTCTAGGCAGGCAGTGCTGGCACAAGCCTTTAATCCCAGCACTCAGGAAGCAGAGGATCTGAGTTCCAGGCCAACCTGGTCCACAGAGAAAGCTCCAGCTAGGGCCACACAGAAAAACCCTATCTCAGAAAAAAAACAAAATAATAATAATAATTAATAATAATAATAATAATATGAATATGGAGTAATTGGAGTAATTTTCAGGATATCACCCAATGATAAAATCAAGCTATGAATATAAACAGCATACTTTTATGCATGGGCATTTGTGTCCTCATGTAAAAAATAAATTGCTTTTCAAGAAGAACTATAAAAAGGATAAATCAGACAAATGGGTGAGGATGAGATACAAAGACTAGAGATGATAACTATTATACTGTTCTCCATAATACTTTGGAAATAGATCAGCTCTCATTAAGACATCTTCAGGGATTTAATGAAGCCCTCCAGTTCATAAGTCTGCCCATCTAAGAGAACAGGCTTCTCACCAGACAAGCATGAAATCTAGCCTGGATTTGCAGCCTTATACCTCAGAGAAGCAAGTATGTTTTATTACACAACCCCATAGCCTTAGTTTCCAGGGCCTCTCACATGAGAAGCCAGAGGTTATGGTTGCATCTATAATTTATAGCTTTGTAGAGCGTCTATCAGTCTAGATACTACTTGCCCATCAGAAGGCACATCTGCTGTAAGTAGTGTCACTTAATAAGATTGAAACAATCTAAGTATTAAATTGTGATGGGGTCAGTGAGATAGCTCAGTGGATAAAAGAATTCAGTCAGAGTTCAATCCCCAGGACACAGACGGTAAGAGGAGAGAATGAACTCCTACAAGCTGTCCTCTGATTCTCACATGTGGACTTTGGCAAAGGTGTGCCCACAATACACAAATACAAAAGCAAATGTAGTTAAAAAAATTTTTTTTTAAATTGTGAGGCTCAAGCCGGGCGTGGTGGCGCACGCCTTTAATCCCAGCACTCGGGAGGCAGAGGCAGGCGGATCACTGTGAGTTCAAGGCCAGCCTGGTCTACAAAGTGAGTCCAGGATAGCCAAGGCTACACAGAGAGACCCTGTCTCAAAAAAAAAATTGTGAGGCTCGCTATGGCTGACTATATCTATAGCTCCAGCACTCAGGAAGCTGAAGCAGGAGGATTATGAATTTGAGACTAACCTAAGCTATAATATTGAGTTCTACTTTAGCATGGGCTATAACGTAAGACCTTATCTCATTGAAAAAACAAAACTCATGATGATTCTTGATAAAAACTTCAAAGCCCATTGTGTTAAGCCAACGTGTTTCTCCTTGGTATCCCTTTTACAAATACAGAGAAAGGGACTAAAAATGGGAATCCCTGAGCCAGTGAGATAGCTCAACAGGTTAAAGCTCTTGCCACACAAGCCTAAAAACCTACTTCAATGCCTGAAACCCACAGTGAAAGGTGAGAATCGGGCCCTGAAAGTTGCCTTCTGATCTCCATAAACGTATGCAGTCACCAGTACACGACAGTGCGAACGTGCACACAGGCGTGCACACATACACTAATAGTAAAACTGGGAAGCTCTTTTTTTTAAAGTGTCAAATAGTCAATATAGAAAGAAACGTGTGTTTATTTCTGGAGGCATGGTCTTATTGTGTAGCTCCAGCTGGACTGTAATTCACTACAGAGATTAGATTGACTTCAAACTTGAGGTGACCCTCTCAAGTGCTACTATACATAATAAGTCTACCTCTAGCTGCAGATACCTTGGCCTTCTCCATGTCCCTGTCTCCTCCTCAAAGGGTTATTTCAGTTGGGACAGGTCAGGGACCTGGCTGGTGGAACCCACGCCTAGAAAAGTGTATTCATCTTTGGACATAATATGCTTTTCTTTCCCCAAATTCCTGTGAGCCAACACCAACATGGGATCCTGGATCCGATTAGGTTGGCCTGTGTTTCTACGTTCTTACTATTCAAACTATTTCGTTGCCTCTCCCTGTCTCTGTCTCTGTCTCTGTCTCTGTCTCTGTCTCTGTCTCTGTCTCTGTCTCTGTCTCTGTCTCTGTCTCTGTCTCCCTCTGTCTCTCTCTCTCTCTGTCTGTCTGTCTGTCTGTCTGTCTGTCTCTCTCTCTCTCTCTCTCTCTCTCTCTCTCTCTCTCTCTCTCTCGCTCTCCCCCTCTCTCTCTCTCTGTCTTTGGGCTTCCTTACTCTTTTTTTCTGAGCTCCCTTCCCCACCATACAGCTGCCTGTCACTATTGGCTGACCTCCATGTTAGCTTATCTCCTCCTCCTCCCAGCAGCTGCAAGGTTTATGACTTGCCTAACCTTGATGTTTCCCTTTTTACTCTAACAAATTATCCTCAACTGTTTTTTGAGTCTAGTCTTTTGTCTTCTGGCTTCCATCTGTATCTCCTTAAATTCTTTTATTAATGAAACTAAGAAGCCCAAAAGGGAACTTCAATTTCACTGGTATCATATGATGTCTTTGCCCAAGATTTCCGGTAACGCTGGAACAAAACACTTTCCTGCCATTTAAATTTTTAATCAGCAGAGCAAATGAACCACTTCCTGTACCATGAGATAGTATCACTAGGATTATGGGGGGTGTTTCACCACACCTGGCCTTAGAAGGAAATACCCCAAAACCACTGTTTTCAACTTTGGTAATTATGCCAAACAAGGATCTCAGCAAGTGCTGAACAATGTGAGTAAAAGATTATTATTATTTGCTTTTATCAATGACGAAGGGAAAAGAAACATTGGTTTATAGATAAGATGCCTGGCAGTCCATTCACCACCTAGTGGGAATGGTTGAACTTTTAATCACTACGCATCATTAATCTAATGTAGCATGCCCTCTGGTGTGATGCAGTTAAGTTTATACCCTTATTTATGTATTATTTTGACAAAAATTAACATCATTTCAATTACCAGAAAGCAACAGACAAAAATCTCAATATTTTACATAACAATTGGCCTGGCATGTTCTGATGGTACAGTACAGTAATCCCAGAGCCAAGGAGGCCAATATATGAGGATCTAGTTCCAGGCCGGTCTGGCTTTATAGTAAGTCCCAGACCAGTCCAGACTATATAGGGAGAGCGTGTCTCCAAAACCAAGAACTTTCAATGAAGTACAGCTCTCCATTAAAACAAAGGTGGATAGATAGATAGATACATAGATAGATACCTACATATATAGAGAGATAGACAGATAGATGGATGATGCATGCATGCATAAATAAGATTGGATTCTGAGCTGGAATTTTTTAAATCTGTAGATATTGTGAGACTTAAAGAAATTTAAACGTGAACTGCATATTAGCAGACAATATTAAGCCTTTCAGCTGTGAGAATGGTACTGCAGTCAGGGCAGGGGAGACTGTGCATATTCTTTGGAGATGAAGGTTGATGTTCTTTGAAATGGAGGGTAAATTGATATCCAACAGAATGTTCTTTTAACTCTTCTATAGGTTTAAGATATTTTAGCTTCAAGTATGAAATAGTTAAGAGGAACAAGTATTTTAAACCAAAAAATATTTACTAATATGTTACTAATAATGGTGGTGAAAAAAATAAATGATTCACCCAAGCAGAAAGACAGAAAGGGCACTTCACCTCTTTTTCTGAACAGAGCCTTACACATGCTAGGCAAGGACTCTACCAGTGAGACACAGCCCTAGACCTATTCTAACATAACTTAAAGATGAATAATCCATAGGCTATAAGTTCTCAGGGGTGGGAGAGGGGAAAAGTGCATTCAAATGTAGCTCTTGCTTGCATCCCTTTTATTCAGCTATCTGGTTCTTCCGACAGGAAGAGTTCATTCCTCCCAGTATTGTGTTGCTCTGTTTGAATCGACTTTGCCATGTCTTTCGACTTTGCCTGTTCTCTGAATTATTTAATTCCTTAGGAGAGGGAAAATTAGCATATATGTTATTGATAATCTTCATTTGACACATGAACTAGTGAGGTGTGCACTTTTATTTATTTTTTATATTTTATTTATTTTTGTTTGTTTGTTTTTTCAAGACAGAATTGTTCTGCATAGCCCTGGGTATTGTTGTTGTTGTTTTTAATTTGACACAGCTAGGGTCATGTAGGAAGAAGAACTTCGTTTGAAAGAATACCTCCATCACATTGGCTGGTGGGCAAGTATATGGGGGCATTTCCTTGATTAATGATTGGTGTGGGAGGGTCCAATCTACTGTGGGCAATGCAACCCCTGGGCAAGTCATCCTAGGCTGTATAAGAAATCAGGCGGAAGAAGCCATGAGGATCAAATCAGTAAGCAGCAGTCCTGCATGGTCTCTGTTTCAGTTCCTGCTTCCAGGAACTGCCTTGAGTTCCTGTCCTGACTTCCCTCAGTGATGAGCTCTGACCTAGGACATATAAGTCATATAATCCCTCTCTTCTCCAAGTTGCTTTTTATCCTGGGATTTTTTTGTTTGTTTGTTTTGGGTTTTTTTGTTTGTTTGTTTGTTTGTTTTGGCTTTTCTAAGTATTTTTTTCCTTTTTTTAAAATTAATTTGTTCTTGTTACATCTCAATGGTTATCCCATCCCTTGTATCCTCCCATTCTTCCCTCCCTCCCATTTTCCCCTTACTCCCCTCCCCTATGACTGTGACTGAGGGGGATTACCTCCCCCTCTATATGATCATAGGGTATCAAGTCTCTTCTTGGTAGCCTGCTATCCTTCCTCTGAGTGCCACCAGGTCTCCCCCTTCAGGGGACATGGTCAAATGTGAGGCACCAGAGTCCTGTTTTTTTTTGTTTTTTTGTTTTGTTTTGTTTTGGTTTTTTGTTGTTGTTGTTATCACAGAAATAGAAAGCAAAGCAGGAAACACCCCAAGTTAGACTTTTATTTGTATGTCTGCTTGAATTTATGTTTGTGTTCTATGCATGTGATTACATATGTGTATGTACAGGTACACATATGTTCATAGGCTAGAGGTCAACCTCTGGTGTTGTTCCAGAGAAGAGTATCTTTTTTTTTTTTTTTTTGGCAGGGTCTCTCACGGGGACTGGGGATTTGATGTTTCAACTAGGCTGCCCAGTCAGCCTATCTCTGCCTCTTTAGTTGTGTCATCACAAGGTGTGCTCACCATCATGTTTGATGTTTTATATGGGTCTTGGGATCAAACTCATATCTTTATACATGTGTGGCAAGCACTTTACTAAGTGAACTATTATCTCTCCAGCTCCAGAACTTTCTTTGAATGGCATGTGTGTGTGCGTTCATGTGTGTGTGTGTGTGTGTGTCCTTATTAAATCTTCTTGGTAGCATTCAGGAGTGAAAAATCTATCTTAACAGTGATGACTGGGCTGTGGAAAATAAAAATTAATAAAGAAAACACTTTGAGGTATATCCAATGGTGCGAAGGAGATATGAGACATATGGATCAAATTAAACAATTTGGAAATATCTCCCAGAAACTGTAAGCACAAATGTGATTGAGTTCCTTAACAAATGATAAGTAAGTTGAGTATAAAGTGTATATTGTAAGTATACTTGAATGTATAGTGATGAGACAGGAAATTTCTCAGCCTGGTTATTCCATGGTTCAAAAGCAAGTTTTTAGTTGCAAACCCGAAGAACTACTGTGCCTTTAAAAGAGGTTCCTATGTGCTGGGGCAGAGTATTGAGAGAAGGTTAAAGCTTTCTAAGCACATCAACATCACTTGTTTTCCAGACTCCAGGTCAGCGGTGATATTGAATCAAGCCCTCTGGATAATTTTTTAAATGCTGGCTCTGGCTGGCTACATCAATAGTCCCTAGAGGGGCCATGTCTGACATTTATAAACGTGTTTACCCTTTGCTTTACCTAAACAGACAAAAGTCAGAGTATTCTCTGAATCATGTGGCTCTAGGCAACTTTAAGTCCAGGCTCTTCTTTAACTCATGCCCTGAACTTTCAATATTTCAGGACACAATTTGAAAAAACAAGAAGAATTGTTTTTAAAGCCAGGCAGTGGCCTCCTTGAGTAGATTAGCAATTAAGTTCAAATCAGCTTCACTTTAGAGATTGCAGCTCCAGGCATCCCCACTGGCTGGGACCAGAAAGGCAAAGTAAAATGGCATGATAAACAACCAGTTATCTACACAGTTTGATCAATATGGAACTTAAAGCAAACAGGACCTTCCTTAAAAGCATCCATTTAAGGGACTTGAATTATAAACCAGATGACTAGCCTCAATTTCCGCAGCATGCTTTTTTTTTTTTAATAAATACCATTAAAAAGGGCTGAGGGTACGTGCTGTCTTCCATTTCTCCCTTCTCCACATCTATTTTCCAACCTCTGCCCTGCTGTGACCCACCCCCCCACCCCATCCCCACCCCACCCCCCGCGCTTAGGATACATCACTTTGGTATCCTTGCCTTTGCAATTCTGGTTGATTTGGGCCATGAAAGTGATGGTCAACAAGTTATTAAAGGACAGGAGTCAAAGTTCAGGTGTTTAGTCTATCACTATTAACATCTTTTTATTCCTGGACCCACCCAACACTTAAGCTGAAGTTGTGATCTAAGTCACCTCCGTCAAACCACCTCTGCCGTCTTCCATAGCTTCCACTCTCAGTTGCTATTAACACTGTATTTCTTCTCCATACCAAGTCAGGTCAGGACGTTCTTAATCTCTGGATGCTTCATCATCTCTGGTTAACCCATAGAGCATTGTTAATATTCCAGTCTTTGAACGCCTCCTCAGAAATCCTAGGTAGTAAAGTAGGAATGGTGCCTGTACCCAAGCACACAGGAAGCTGTTAGGAGGATGAGTTTTGAGCTACCCTGTAATATGTTCAACTGTGTAACTAGGACCTAGTATGGCAACTGATAAGCAAAACTGAAACTATTCTACCTTGTATGTTACACTTTTGAGTGAGACCCTGAAAAATCTTCCAAAGATAAGGTATCCCTGATGGCAATCCCAGCACTTAAGAGGATTGGATAGCTATCAAAAGTTCAAGGCCAGCCGGAGCCAAATAGATTGACTCTGTCTTAAAAAATTCTTTTTGAAAAATAAGACTGCAATATACCATTCTAAATGTGCTGATCTGGAAATAGTACAGAATTCTTGTCATCAACTTCTTTAAGTAAGTTTAGGCAGCAAAATATGAGCATTAGTCAAACTCATTTTCATGACTTTTACATTTATGTATGTATGTGTATTTTGTATGTGTTCAAATGCCTGTAAGGGTTGCTTCTTTCCTTCTACTGCGTGGGTCCTGGGAATCAAACTTAGATTGTCAAGTCTGGTAACAAATGCCTTAACATTTCCAACCCTCTCTGTTGTTTTGTTTCTTTTTACATTCATTTATTTTTCATTAATTCAATTGCTTCCATGTTTGAAATTAACATTTTTTGTTTGGTTGGTTTTTTTTTTGAGACAGGGTTTCTCTATGTAGCCTTGACTGTCCTGGACTCACTTATGTAGACCAGGCTGGCCTCGAACTCACAGCAATCCACCTGCCTCTGCCTCCAGGGTGCTGGGATTAAAGCCGTGCGCCACCACCGCCCGGCTTGAAATTAACTTTTGAAGCTAACAGCTCTTACCATAAGTGCAGAGCAACTGTGCTTTTTGGAAATCCCTTATTTAAGTCTAATATATATGAAGATACTTGATTTTTTAAAATTGTGTGTGTGTGTGTGTCCATGCATGCATGCCCGTAGAGGTCAAAAGATGGTGTCAGCTCTTCTGAAGCAGGAATTACAGAGCCACCCGATGTGGGTTCTGAACCCATGTCCTCTGCAAGAGTAGCAAGTGCTCTTAGCCACTAAACTCTCTCTAGCCTCAGGAATGGTGTTCTCAAAAAGAAAAAAAACCATTATCTTGATATGGTGCTGCTATGCACTTATAAAACCAGCGCTCAGCATGTTGAGGAAGGGGGAATCTCCTTGAGTCTGAGGCCAGCTTTAACTATATAAGAAGCTCCTCTCTTTAAAAAATAGTGAAATTTAAAAAAACTATTGATTCTATTAACTTCAGAGTGAAAGTGACATGTCTTTTGATTATAAGCATAGAAAACATACTACTATATAATACTTGTAACCTTGTAACAACAACAACAAAAAAAAAAAACCACAACCAAAACAAAACCAAAACCAAAAACCCTTAGGCATTAACTATTATATAACTGTCTTTTGAAATACTTTTATAATCAATGAGATGCTTCAAAAATAATGAAAATCTCCAATTCTAGGACTTGCTATTTAAGTTAATAATTAAAATCACCTATATTGTTTTACTATGAAATTGTAATACTTTACTATGTTTCAATATAATTGGTTTCCTATACAATCATAGATTTTTTTTTTCATTTAGACACATTGCTATCCAGACTGTGGCACAGAAATCATTACAATCATTTGCCTTAAATAGCCAGCCATGATTCACCAGTTGTTGAATTTTTTAAGGCCTATTGATTTCTAGTGGTAATGACCACTTTAGTCATTATTCTTTGAATGATTAGAATAGTGGTTTGGCTTCTATTGAGTTGGGGGAGGGAATAACTTCCATGGAGGGTGTTCTTAGAAACAGGAGTCCCTAGGGACAAACAAATCCATACTCTATTGCTTTTCTTGCTGTCATTGTTGAGATTTTATTTGTCCATAGTTAAGGAACAAAGGACAAAGCTGCCAAGTTGAATATGTCACAGGCATTGTTTGTTTATGAATACTTCTAGGTTTTATGGAAAGCAGCAAGCAGTCCTTTCAACATTTTGATCTATTTTTTTCTACTGATTATTTTTGGGTTACATAGTAACAACTTCAAGGAAGTGTCCAGTGGTTTCTGAGAAACAATTCCACCTTGTTTGGTTGGTTTTGGTTTTGGTTTTTTGGGACAGGGTCTCTCTGTGTAGCCTTAGGTGTCCCGGACTCCCTTCGTAGACCAGGCTGGCCTTGAACTCACAGTGATCCACCTGCCTCTGCCTCCCAAGTGCTGAGATTTAAGGTATGCACCACCATGCCTGGCTAACAATTTCACTTTGAATTTAATGACAACTTGGATTTAATATTATCTGTTATTTGTATTTCAGTGTAGGAGACCAGAATATTCCAACCCACAATGACAGCAAGAGACTAATATGGCATCCCAAAATATGCTCTTTGTCATAATGATTATTTTGAACTCAATTTTTGGGAATAGGCTCTGATTTCAGATAGTTTTTCCCTGTAAGCTAAAACCAGAATGGGACTGACTGTACAGCCAAGGCTTACCTTGAACTCATTATATTCTTTTTGTTTGTTTGGTTTTGTTTGTTTTTTTGTTTTGTTTTTGTTTTTGTTTTTCAAGACAGAGTCTCTCTGTGTAGCCTTGGCTGTCCTAGACTCACTTTGTAGACCAGGCTGGCCTCGAACTCACAGCGATCTGCCTGCCTCTGCTTCCCAAGTGCTGGGATTAAAGGCGTGCGCCACCACCGCCCGGCTGAACTCATTATATTCTTGCCTCAACCTCTCAACTGGTATGGATTACAGACCTGTGCCACGGTGCATTGCTTTTGAAATAATTAGTGTCAGAAGAGACTATTACAGGAGAAAACTAAAAAAAAACAAAAAACAAAAAACAACCCTTAAAAAAACAGGAAAACAGGTGACTTTTGGGAGGAAAAATCACATCTACATAGAATGACTCCACTTGTAATCTCTCTGTGTGGGTCTCTGTCTCTGTTTCTCTGTCTCTGTCTGTCTCTCTCTCATAAAGAGGACAACCAAATTGCTAGATACAGTTATCAATAATGAAGATACCAACTTAAATATATATATACCAAATCTTACTCTTGTTTACCGTGCTTGTCTTTGGCATCTCTTCATAATTGCCCTCCCCAGACTTCTCTTTCTGTTTCAGAGAATACTTCCAAGTAAACTTGAATAAAAAGGCTTGAGATTTGCTCATTTCACCTGGATATGTATCTTCCACATGCGAACTGAAGTTCCCAGAAAAAAAAAAGCCAAATCTGTGTTAAAGGGTCTACAAATCTGATTACTGACTAGAACTGCCATGATTGTTGAGCAGCAAAATGTTGCAGGTCCAGAGCCAAACCATCTTGAGTGCTTTATTAGCCTCATTAGTAGACAACTATTCATTGTCCACTTCTGTGCACAACCTAATCTCCATCCTTGTGACTAATCTTATTAGGTAAGTGCTTTGGGGATGTAGTAATAGACCAGTAGCTTCCATTAGCCCAAAAGATAAGAACCCTGTAAGATAGAATCTAAGGTTTATAGGGGAGATATCTCAATATTGCTGTAACCTGCTCACTGATGTTCTCACGCATGCATTTTAAAATGCTTTGATTTATGACTTTCTTTTGCCTAATGCCTGTGAAACCTCATTAAACTATTACCATTTTAGAAAACACTAATTAATGTCTCATAAATCTGTCTTTCCTGGTCATGGACATTCATATGTGGATTATAGAATAAACTCCTTTATTTGTTTTGAGGGGAGAGTTAGGCTTATGCATGGACAGATGTATACATGAGATATCACAGTATTAAGTATTTGCTTATCTTTTCCTTTTAATTTCTCTGGGCTTTTTTGTTTATTTCTTTGCTTTTTTGTAATGTCTGAGGAGTATCTATATCTAAGTTAATTTCATTATGGCAATGTCCATCTCCTGGTTAGGTTCTTTGCCTTCAGCATATATTTTGTGCTCCAACAATAAAAGCGTGCTACTTTATAATGCCACTCCTCTATTTTTCATGTTCCATGGATATCTTTCTCTCTACATGTAAAATTTACCTAGATAATTCTTATTTAGTTTTCTATGTTCAATCAATAACATTTTATGAATCTGACTTCATCAGTAAATATTTTGAGTTTCACTTAATGCAAATGTCTGCCTTTCTAAGCAGTGCAATTTCTTAGTTTTCTTCTAGCCCCAAATAATATTTAGGGTTTTCCACCTCCTCTCATTTTTTCTTGTGTTCTGTTTTTCTTTCTTGCCTATTTCAAACTGTACTTCTGTTAACGCTTGCCATTGGCCATGTCAGGACATTTCGATGGGATCCTGTCATACTGTTTACACGAAAGTCATTAAAACAAAACCTTTGTGTTCATCAAATCATCTCCAGCATATTCACCAGGAGTATCTAGAGAAGGTTTAGATTGAATCAGCAGTTCCAAAACTGCCTCCGAGGAGAAGACATATTCAATAGGATTATTCCCTTGCTTCAAGGAGAACAGCAGATGCAATAATCTTAATCCATTTAAGATATCGGCTTCCTGGCACATGGTGTAAGAAATAGAAAACCCCTAGGCTTCTAGTCTTTCTTAACTTGCTTTCTATCTTTCTTACACCTCTGTTCTCTCTCCTTTCCTTTCTGGCCCGAATCACTAAGTGAACTGTAAAATGTCACAGTTCAGTTTAAAAATTTAAACATGAATACATACTTAGGCAAATTTGTCACAATAATTTTATATGAGAGACTTTCCAGGTTGATATATATTTTTACATGAATTCACAAGCACCTATTCTGGCTTGTATAATAACCTGTGGTTTGTCAGGTGAGTGCCCTCTGTAAGTTCTAGGAGATCTTGTCGTCGCTGTCATCTTCTTCTTCCTTCTCCTCCTTTTTCATCGATATAGAATTTTGATATATGCAGAATCTTGATATATAGCCCAGGTTGTCCTTGAACTTGTAACGATTGTGTCTCAGACTCTTTAGTGGAGTCACAAGTGTACAGGTTCTTCTTCATATTCCTTCTGTGTAATAGAAAAACTTTATATTGCATTTAGTCCAAGATTTTATTTCCTCAATCATTTACTTTGTTCTCACCAAATTTCTGATTACTGTATTGTTGATACTTTTGATAAAGACCTTGTCAAATGGTGACTTTGTCCTTCAGAAGACCCTTCTGTCTCTATTATTAGTCCTTATATGTCTCCCTAAGCAATTCTTCAAAATCTATGTGTATACATTTTATATCAGCACACACACACACACACACACACACACACACACACACACACACTTCAGTACTTAGGATGAAGGCCAACGGCCTCATACATGCTAGGTAAGTGCTTTACTACTGAATTATACAACCATTCCTCACAGCTCAAATTTTTGACAACTTTTCTTCAGTTGAATATTATTTTTTTTCTATCTGTTTTTGTTTAAGGGCTTTACTTAAGGATAATTGACACATAGCAAACTGCACATGTACACTGTAGCATAATTTGATGTGTTTAAGCATATGTACGTGTAGCTGGAACCTAACTACATTTACGAAACTGAGCTTATTTGTTCTGACTGTGATACCAGTACAGGGAAAGCAGAGCTGAAAGAGTATGAGTTCAAGGCCAGTTTAGGCTACCTAGTGAGAGTCTGTCTCAATGATGAGAGAAAAAGAAAAGCAAAGAAAGAAAGAAAAAACACACTAACTCTTTAAGTTTCTTTGAGCTTCTTTCTTCTCCCACCCAACCTGTATATTTAACTGGCAGATATCCACTGATTTTTCTGTTGTATTTATTTGAATTTTATAAAATTTTGTACACATAGAATCTAATGGAAGTTTTTTATTATCTGATTTTTTCCCTGGCATAATTATTTTGAAACAAAATATTTGTTATATATTAATAGTTCACTTTTTATTGCTAGTAGCAAATATTTATAAATACTGACAAATGTGGATATTCCATAATTTGTATATCCATTTACCTCCTTATGGAATTTATGTACTTTGAATTTCTATTATTACTGTGAGTATCTTTGTATGGGTTTATACTTTCATTTCACTTATATAAGTAACTACAAGTGGCATGGTTATCTCATATAGTAGATATTTGTTAAAGAGGAAAAATTCCTCCTCAACTCTCATAAGATTCAAATTGGAACAAATGCCATAATAAAAGACAGCCCAACAGCAAAATAATTAGTATTATATGTGCAAAGCACATCACATGGGAGAACTTTACTGCAAGTAAATATATAATATATATTATATGCATAATGTGTGTGTTTGTGTGTATGTGTGTGTGTGTATGTGTGTGTGTGAGAGAGAGAGGGAGGGAGAGAGAGAGAGAGAGAGAGAGAGAGAGAGAGAGAGAGAGAGAGAGAGAGAGACTTATGAACAAATGATAGGACTTTGGGCTTCTAAAGTTGAAAAACTATTGGGAGGAAAATACATGGGGCTATCCTAATGGGATAAGGTTTTTGGTTTGGGAGTTTTGGTTGTTTGTGTGGGGTGTGGTGTGTGTGTGTGTGTGTGTGTGTGTGTGTGTGTGTGTGTGTGTGTGATATTTTGTTGTTGTTTGGTTCTGGGTGGTTATTTGTTTGGTTTTAAATCAGGATCTCAGTCTATAGCACTGGCTGGCCAGGAACTCACTACGTATCCTAGGCTGGCCACAGACTTTATGTAGTCCTCTAGTCCTCAGCTCCCTAGGACTAGGATTACAGGTATAAGTCACTATATCTTTCCTGGAATCCTGAAATAAGTCTTGTTTTTAGATTTCTTCAATGTTGTGTGAGCTGAGAAAAAATATTTACCAGTAAAGCATGCTCTGTTCTTAGGCAAAACACGGAAAGCTAGAGAGAGATCTTCTTCATTTTGCTGCTGTTTGTTTGTTTGTTTGTTTTAAAGCAGAGTTTCTCTGTGTAGCCTTGGCTTTACTGGACTCAGTTTGTAGGTCAGGCTGGCCTCAAACACACAGAGATCCACATGCCTCTGCCTCCCTGAGTGCTGGGATTATAGGCGTGCGCCACCGCGCCCTTCTTTATTGTCTTTAGTTCCAAGATATTTTGTGTCAAAGAGACTGTCCTTCTTTCTTTCTTTTTGGTTTTCGAGACAGGGTTTCTCTGTGTAGCCTTGGCTGTCCTGGACTTGCTTTGTAGACCAGGCTGGCCTCGAACTCACAGAGGTCCGCCTGCCTCTGCCTCCTGAGTGCTGGGATTAAAAAGTTTGCCTTCTATTTTGGTGATAAGGTCAAAAGCAACTTGGGAAAAAAGTGTTTATTTCAGCTTACAACTCTCAGGTCATACTTCATCATTGAGGAAGTCAGGAGAGGAACTCAAACAGGACAGAAATCTTGCCAGGGGTACTGAAGCCGTGGTCATAGAGGAATGCTGCTTCTGGCTTGCTCCTCATGGTTGTCTCAGCCTTCTTAGTAGTAGAATCCAGTACTGCTATCCCAGGAGTGACACTGCCCAAGGTGAGCTGGGCCTTCCCACATCAATGATCAAGAAAATGCACCGCAGGTTTGACCGCAGGCCAGTCTGGTGGTGACATTTTGTCAATTCAGGTTCCTTTTCCAACAGATAACTCTAGCTTGTGTTATGTAGACAAGAAATCAATGACTATAAAGACATATTTTAGGATGACATTCTGACTTCCTGTTTAGTTTAATGCTTTTATATGCCTCTAATCCCAGCACCCGGGAGGCAGAGGCAGGCAGGTCGTTGTGAGTTTGAGGCCAGCCTGACCCACAAAGTGAGTCCAGGACAGCCAGGGATACCCAGAGAAACTTCATCTCTCCAGAAAAAAAAAAAAGATGCCTGGGAGGATAACACATAGTTTTCTAGAGTTAACCAAAGACATAGTGTTATCCATTACTGACTTTGTGTTGTAATACTGACCTTCTAAATAAGAGATGCAATAGTAGCAAGTGGGTAACCAGCCATTTTCTGATTTGATTCAAGGTCTTCTCAGAAGGAATTTCATGCCTGGTACTGTAATACTGTAAATATGGTCAAATGTCCCGGAAGGAGTTATTTTTGCAATAACCAGTGGTTAATGCACAGAAGAATCACTGGTCAAAGTGATAAGAATAAGTGACTTTGAGTGCCTAGTTCTAAATAGGACACTTATATCAACAGCCTCAACACCAGCTCAGTAACCATCATGAAAGAGGGAGTGGGAAGAATGCAAGAGCTGGAGGAGAAGGAGGGCTGTAAAACTCTGTCTTCTGGACATGGCGTGGCCATTGCAATCATGCACTCACAGCTGCTGTGGTTATCTACGCAAGAGTTGCACATGATCCAGCCCATCAAAATCCCAGCATTGATGGAGAGGGGCTCATGAGGACCTACCTCTCTCTAAGGAGCTATTGAGAGTTTATGATCTGCTCTTAGGGCAAATAGTTGTAGTATTCTAATAAATGTTGCTTACTTTTGACATCTGGGTTCATATCACTGTATTCTTTTTAAAACATTCTCCATTGGGAAGAAATAAGGAAATAGAGGACTGGAGTGATGGCTGAGTGGATAAGAGCACTGACTGCTCTTCCAGAGAACCTGGGTTTGTTTTCTAACACCCAAAGGGTGGCTCACAGCCATGTGCAACTCCAGTTCTACAAGATCTGATGCTCTTTCAGACCTCTGTGGACACACATGATGCCCAGACATACCTGCAAGCAAAACACTCCTACATATACATTTTTTAAAAAGAAAAGAAAAAAAGTAGAAATAAATTAAAATTCAAGTAGAACATAGTGATGAAGCTCATAGTTTTGTATTTCTATAGCTATTTTTTTTTACACATTAAGAAAAACATTTTTGTTGCAGCCACATGACAGGGAGACAGCTGATATATTTTTCTCCATATTATTTTCATTTGAAATATAGTAAGGGAACAATATTTGAAGTGTTTGAGAATTAGCTAATTTCTTCATCATCCATAAATGCTTTTTTTACATATTGCTCCAGTGAGGAAATACACTTTGTGAGAAAAGACCTTTTCATGTAGCCACCCATGGCTTGATACTAGTAACAGAGGCAAGGCTAGATTTAGACTCAAGGAGAGTCTTCTGCCTCAGCCTTTAGAGCTGGCATCTGAACCTCCACACTAAATGGGAATAGATTTTTGTATGTATCAAACTCAACTCACTGGAGGCAATCAGACTAGGAAAGTATGTCATAGATGAAGTTACCTTTATGTTGTTTTTTTTTTAACTTCAGTTCTCTCTTTCTCTCTGTCTCTCTCTCTGTCTCTCTCTCTCTCTGTGTCTCTGTGTCTCTGTCTCTGTCTCTGTCTCTGTCTCTGTCTCTCTCTCTCTCTCTCTCTCTCCTCCTCCTCCTCCTCCCTCCCTCCCTCCCCCTCCTCCCCTTTCTCTCTCTGTGATCAAGTCATTTTATTCAGAAGTATAAAAGGGCAAGACTAGGCTTTGACCACCTAGCAGGGCAGGGCAGAATCTTCCTCATCTCTCATTTACTGAAAGACAATTGTAACTATCCATGAGCATGTCTCCCCTCAGGGATTTGGATTGACCATCAACAACATAAAAAGAAAAAGGGAAAATTAAAAAAAGAAAAAGTACAAGTTGGGCATAGTGGTCCTCATCTGAGGCAAGGCTGGGCTTGAGTTCAGCCTGGGCTACATTTGGGTAGTAGGCCATTTAGGACTATATAATAAGACCTCGTACTCTACTACAATAACACAGTGGTGAATGTAGCTTAATGGTAGAATGGTTTCCAAGCAAGCACAAGGTCCCTGGGGTCCATTCTCAAAACTAGAAAAAAAAATAAGTCCTCTAGAAATGCAATAGAACATGTCTATGTTTTGAGGACCTCAAAGTGAATTTTACTTTCCAACTTCTGCATACGCTATAAAGCAATTGCCTTCAGTTCTGACTGCATGCTGCTCAAACAACATGGGAATCAAACAGTTAATGACACACAGCTTGAAGTGCAGTGCTAATCCTGATGGATATGGCTACAGAAAACCCTTGGGCTTTATTGATGATGACTTTATGGGTCAAGTGTCATTGATGTAAACTCCCTTTGGCAGTTCAGTAAATGGTCTTATTGCATTTTCTACAGCAAAATGAGCAATGATTGGTATAAAAGCCTTAAAATTCTTGGAAACTGAAGCACAGTAAGACAATGTTTTAGCCTGTTAATATGTTACTGTTCACTCAAATTTCCAAATAGTAGATAAACTAATATGAATGAATCAATCTAATATATATAGTATCATAAAAACCAAGTAAAAGTGATATAGATGATACTTTTTCTTAAAAAATATTTCATTTACATGTATATAGCATGGCACACATGTGGAGATCAGAGGATAACCTTCTGAAGTTAGTTCTCTCTACTCACCATGTGGGTTTTGGGGTTAGAACTCAGCTCATCATTTGGCTTGGTAATAGGTAAGTATTTGTATGTCCTAAGCCATTTTTTCCTGCCTAGATAATATCTTTTCAGTATCTTAATGAGAGAAAAAAATTTTAATATAAATGTAGGACATGGTTGTTTACATGTTAGAGAAGAGATTTTTCTCCTCAAGGACAGAGAGTAATTACGGAATGTATGTATCTTTCACTTTAACACTAAATAATCAGCATTTTCCAACTTTTTATGAACTCATAATCACTTTTTAATGATGGTGTAACATTTTATCAAATAAATACGGGGACTTTTGAAAAGAAAGCATACACATATTTTCATATTTTTTCAATTTGAACTAATGATGTGATTAAAATATATGAAATAAAGCTGTTCATATATTTGGAATTGCTTCTAAAAATTAAGTTGTTTTATTTTTGCATGTTAATGAGATGTATTTGTTTATTGCTACATAAAAATTAGATCTTGACTGAATAAAGAACTTTGTTCTTAAAGCCAGGCAGTGGTGGTGCATGCCTTAAATCCCAGCACTTGGAGGCAGAGGTAGGTGGGATTTCAGAGTTTGAGGACAGCCTGGTCTACAGAGCGAGTTCCAGAACATCCAGGGCTACACAGAGAAATTCTGTCTAGAATAACAGACAACAACAAAGAATATTGTTCTATTAGATTCATTTATTTATTTATTTAGGTTTTTCCAGACAGGATTTCTCTGTGTAGCCTTGGCTAGACTCACATTGTAGACCAGGGATCCACCTGCCTCTGCCTCCTGAGTGCTTGCATTAAAGGTGTGTGCCACCACTGCCTGGCAGTTCTCTTAGGTTTAATGTAGAATGTTAAAATGCTTCCCAAAGAGACTCTGTCAACTTTTACATAACTTGCAGCAAATGCTTGTTTTCCCAACACCTCCTCCTACCCCCACACCAAGTTTAGGCATTTTAGAACTTTGTAGTGTGTGCTAATTTAATGGGGAAATATTACTTTATTTTAATTACATTTTTTATTACTGGAGATTGTACATATTCTCTGCTGGTTCTGTATCATTAAACATTTACATAGTTCATGTATTCATGTTGTTATTAATTGATGTATATGAACTTCTTAGACATGAAAAAATATCAACCATTGACCTATCTAAGCAAATGTATCACAAATGAAAACTCAGCATTTCTGCCTGGAGCTCCAGTTTTAAAATAGCTATAGAGTGAAACACATAACTAAGTCTCTTTTCTAAAGTTCCATATTGACTTCCTCCAAAAGTTCACACTACATTACTTTTGATTTTGTTTTACTTTAAAAATATATTTATTTATTTATATGTGTGCTTGTGTTTGTATATATGTATATATATATATGTGTGTAAGTTTGTACATGCTATTGTTCCCTTGGGGAATTCAGAGAAAAACTTGGAGGAGTCAGTTGTCTCTTTCCATTTTCTGAGTCCCAGAGGGACTCAGCACATCAGGCTTTGTGACAAGCACCTTTACCCACTGAGACAACTTGGTGCTCATATTTATTTGATTTTTATTTGATACAAGATTTCACTGTGTAGCCAGGCATGTCTCAAACTCCTGAGCCCCTTGAGTGTTGAGTGCTAACGCATGCATCACCATAACCTGTTCAGTTTATGACTCTTTAAATAATCATCTAAAGGAAATATTGGCTGCTGCTTTTGTTAGCTACTAGTGTTAGCTACTAGTGCACGTAGCATTTCAGTTTCTCAAACTTCTGAACCCTTTAATAATTCATAAGGAATTGTTTGAGATCAAGCTCCCTGTTCCCCAGAGCTTGAGCCTGAGGCAGAGTTTGGTATGCAGGGTATTTAGGGGGAATCATCTTTGTGACCTGCAACAGATGAAGAAAAGCTTGGAAGTGCACGGGTTCAGAAAGCAGA
Source organism: Acomys minous (assembly GCF_964271855.1). Classification (NCBI taxonomy): domain Eukaryota; kingdom Metazoa; phylum Chordata; class Mammalia; order Rodentia; family Muridae; genus Acomys; species Acomys minous. Next base: position 114,745,786 of record NC_140488.1, on the reverse strand, counting down.
GCCAGGCAGAGATGTGCTACGATATAAGGAGGACTCACCTGGGCCTGTGGGAGGTCTGAAGCTAGAATGCCTTTTGGCATGATCTCATCTTAAGATACAAGGACCAAGTTTTGACCATCTGCCACCAACCTTCTCAGCAGCTGGGATAATGAATGTCTCAATCTAGTGTTTCAAAGATTTAAAATTGTGTGTGTGTGTGTGTGTGTGTGTGTGTGTGTGTGTGTGTGTGTGTAAGAGAGAGAGAGAGAGAGAGAGAGAGAGAGAGAGAGAGAGAGGTGTGAAGAGGAGAGGAGAGGAAAGGAGAGGAGAGGGGAGAGGAGAGGAGAGAGAGAGGGAGGGAGAGAAGAAACAAAGAAATGTTCCCCTTGAAAGCTCATACATTGAAGGCCTTGTCCCAGTGTAGCAGGGTTCAGAGATGAGGCCTTTGGAAGTGATCAGACTACAGAAGTTCTGGATAGATTCATAGCTTATCAGGCTGTTGAAAGGTGGTAGAAACAGTAGAAAGTGGACTTAGTGGAAGAAGTAAGTCACTGGGACATGCTCTTAATGGGTATAATTTCCTTCACGTCTTTCCTTCTCTTCTTTGATTCCTGGCCACATGAGGGAGAATTGCTTTGTCTTCCACATGGTTCCCCACTATAATATTCTATATCAGTGTAGTCCCAAAAATAATGGAGCTGAGTGATCATGGACTGAAACCTCTGGAATGAGAAACCGCAAGCTTTTTTCCCTTTTAAGTTGCTTATCTCAGGTATTTTGTTGCAGCAACATAAAGTTGGCTAACACAGTCGATACAAGTATGTGAACAATTATTACAAATGATCCCCTGTGCGTTATAATGGGGGATTATTACAGCACTATCACAGAGAGTAAACTAGACCAAGGAAGGACTTCTAATTAAAATTGAATGATAGGAGCCAGTCGGGCTAAAAGTTGGACAAAACTGGTGACAGAGAAAGCAAGTTTAAGGTAAAAGGTAGAGCAAGGGCTTGGAAGAGTTGAGAAAGACATAGTTTTTTTTTTATTACTATCTTTATATTTTCGTTTACTTATTGTTGGGGGAAGTACGTGTGCCAAGGTTCATGTTTAGAAGTCAGAGGACAATTGCAGGAGTCTTTTCTCTTTTACCACCATGTGAACCTTGAGGATCCAGGTTGTTATATTGAATGGTAAGTGATTTCCTTAACCCACAGAAAAATTTTGATGGTCCCCCTCCAGGCTCACCCAAGGAAGTATTTTTCTTTTTTTTTTTTTCACTCTTTATAACTCTTTATTTTATCATTCAAGAATATTAGTTAACTTCACATTTCTTCATTTTTTTGTTGTCCCTCCTTAAGAAAATGTATCCTATTCTCTTTTTTGTTGTTGTTGTTCAGAACTTTATTACCTCCTTCCCTCAATTATTTTCCTATTCCTCTTCCTTTTCTCTCTTCTGACCTCTATATGTGAAGTGGGTCCATTCAGTTCCTCTATGCTTAAGAGTCTTCTTGAAGTATTTTTCATAAGAGAGTATACGAAGGAAGAATTTTGAAGAATATATCAGAATATATCAGGCCAGAAAATGTTTCCTTGACATGAAGCAGCACCCATTTTCCCATTATTTTAGTTTGCTTTGTGTTGCTGTGATAAAACATTCTGACCAAAAGCATCATGGGGAGGAAAGGGTTTATTAGCTTCTATTCCCAACCTCAGTCCATCATTCAGGAAGGACAGAGCAGGACCTCCAACAGGGCAGGATCCTGGAGGCAGGAACAGAAGTGGAGGCCATATCACAACACTGCTTGCTGGCTTGATCCCCATGGCTTGCTCAGCCTGCTTTATTACACAACTCAGGACTACCTGCCAAGGGGTGCCACCCTTCCCAGTGGAATGAGACGCCCCACGTTCACCATTAAGGAACCCCCCAGACTTGTATACAGGTCAGTCTGATGAAGGAAATTCCTTAACTGAGATCCCTTCTTCCCATATGTGTCCAGGTTTGAGTCAAGTTGAGGAGAACAAATTTAACCAGAACACACATTCGTGTGTACAATGTGTATGCTTTTATGTATCTGCTGAAAGTAAATTTAAGGATCATATATAGCACAATGGTGGAGCACTTGCCTAGTAATGTGCAAAGTCTGAGGACCCTGAGGAGCTCAATTCAATTCCTGGAACCCATATGGTAGAGAAAGAACCAATGGTCCCAAGGGCTTAGGTGCAGGAGTGTTTTGTAGATGTATCCATTGGGACTGGGTGGCACAACTCTGCATTTTGACTGCTTGTGGTTTTCTGTGATGGTCTCTGAAGGGCTCTCTAACAAGCCTGGGCATAGCAAACATGGCGCTGATAGGTTTTGCTCTTTCACCTTCTCTCTCCCTTGCTAAATGTGTTAGATTACAGCCCCAGAGCTGTATTCCCTTATTTGGCCTCTGACTCATTCCTGAGGCTGAACACCAAGGTCCAGCTGTCAAAACACCACAGTCCAGCAATCAAATTTCATTATTTGGCTACAAGTACAATCAGGACTTACCAACTCATCCTAGTACAGACTCCCTCTCCCCCCCCCCCTTTTTTTCCCTTAAAAACCCACTTTTGGAAAAAAGAAAGCAAACAAAAGACCACACCTACTGCTCCTTGCTGTCTGCCTTTGCCAGATCCAGAGGCAGTCCCTAACCCCTTGCCCCTCTGGAGTAATAAATCTCCCTTGTGCTGAGAATTTGGTATCTGAGTGTGTTCCTTGCCTACTTTGAGTCTCCCTTACAGAGACTGGATGAAGCATTGTCAGCCCAGATGGGAAAGTTTCGTTTAAACTCTATATGTATACAGAGGCTTATATGCATCATAGCTGCTTGATCTTTTTTTTAGGTAGATCGTTAATAATACTCCTTATGACTTTTTCCTACATATTCTTACTGATATTTTACCCTCTTCTGTGGGAAGGATTGTAAGCTTTGTCACAGGTGAAAGCAACCTTGACGGGCTTTGCCCTTGGACACACCATGGATACTCCCTGAGATTAACCTTGAGATAGACTGGGTGGAGCCATCCTGGGTCTGGAATTCAGGAAACAGACCTGGGGACTCCACGTGGACTATTGTGTTTCTAATAGACCCTCAATGGGAGAGGGAGACTGCCTCTTGCACATGACAGACAGGCAGGCGGAGAAAACAAAAAGAACAGGTTCAAACCAGGCTTGAAAAAAAAAAAAAAAGGATCAGCAAACAGGCTGGACCAACGCACAGACCAGAGACACCTAGGGACCCGTCCTGAGGAACGGATACTGAAAGGGTCACTCTTTTTTCCCTTTAACCTTTTTCCCTCTTGTGTAAGCTAGCTGGGTTATAGAATAAGGTTTAATTGTTAAGAAATAGAGCCAACACTCTTCTCTCCTTTTTCTGTATCTCTCTCTCTCTTCCCTCCTCTCTAATTAGAACATACCCATTTTCCCATTTATTTCCTCAGTAGCCTGCTGGTCCCTCTCTGTTGTTCCTCACCCTTACCCCTAGCTCTGGCAACAACAGTACATGGTTACTTTCCTGGTTTCTGCAGTTCCTCCAGGATGTGTACTCACACCTAAAGATTTGGAGCAAGGAGCTTCATATGAGACAGATGATATGACATTTGTCTTTCTGGGTTTGGGTTGGCCTTTTTTTTTTTTTTTGAGTCAGGGTCTTACTGGTTAGCCTTGGTTAGCCTTGACTGACGTAGAACTATGTAACCAGGCTGGCCTTGAATCTGCAGCACATCCTATCGCATCTCCTCTTTAGTACTGGGATCGCAGTTATGAGGCAACGTGTCCTTTGGATTTTTGAAACAGGCTCTCATGTAGGCCAGGCTGGCTTTCAACTAACCGTGTAGATAAGAATGGCCTTGAACTCCTCCTGATCCTCATGCATTCGCCTCCAGAGCACTTCACTTCTAAGTGTGTGCCACCAACCCTGGCTGTTTTGTCATTTCTCTACAAAATTGTTATTTGCTGAAGAGGCTATGTAAGCAGAGTTCAAAGCCAATCACTTTGCTTTACCCCCCTCTCTCCTTCCCTCCCTCTTCCCCCGCTTGCTCTCCTTGAAATTGTGGTTCTTCTGCCTCCGTTTTCAAGTGGTAGGACTGTGTGTGCCACTGCATCCAGCCCTTTGCCACTTTTCGTTGTGATTACTTCCAAGTGCAGTGCACTGCACTGCATGCAGTAATAACTTGTTAGTTTTTCTCTTGTGAATCTGCCCTTTGCTGCAGGGTCCGTTGGCACTAAGAATGCATGAAGCTTGCGGAAAGATGTTTTTCTTCCTCTGCAGGTGAGCAAGACCTTGTAGAATCTTTGCCATATATGGCTAGAAGATGGGCTTTTATTTCCGAGCAGCTGGAAATCATTGGAAGGTTTTTAGAAGGGAACCCTAATGATCTAATCTATGTTATAGCTGCTTTGTGACGTAGGGGATAAAGAAGGCAAGGATAGCATGAAGAAACCAGTTAGAGGGCTACTGAGTTAGTCTAGAGAAAAAACACTAGTGCCTTCAGAGGCTAGGACTGGAGCTCAAAGTCAGAGCACTTCCCTGCCATTCATGAGGTCCTGGTTCTGTACTCAGCACACAGAGGGGGGCGGGATGGGCATGGTGCTGTGTACTCGATGCACTCAAGATAATGAGGCAGGAGGATTATAAAGTTGAGGCTAACCTGGGCTATACTGCAAGACCCGACTTTTTCTTTTGAAAAAAAAAAAAGGCACACTGAGGCAGAAACACTCAAATTATCACAAAACTGTTTTAGAAGTAGACTAGACAGTATTTTTCAGTGAATTAAATAATGGGTCTGTGGGAGAAAGGAGTGCTCTCAAAGGTGAGAATATACTCATTATTTCCCCAGGCAGGGGAAGCTGTATTATTTCTCATCTCATAAAATAAAGACAATATTTTCCACTAAAGTATCCTTATAAAACATATTAAAGTATTACATAAATGGAATGAATTTCCATTATAATCAATTGTCAATTATTACTAGTATTCGTGTCTTATAAGTCTCCACCTTTGAGTTTATGTTTACTCTTTTTTTTTTTTTTTTGAGACAGGGTCAATCTATGTAGCCTTGACTGTCCGGGAACTCACTAAGGACACCCGACTGGCCTTGAATTCAGAGATCTGCCTGTCTCCAGAGCGCTGAGATTAAAGGTGTGCACCATCACATCTGGTTATTTTTACTCTTACGAGGCCTGCGAAAGTGAATAACAAAATCTTCTCAACTCCCTATAATTAAATCTAGGAAGTATTGTCAGTATCTGCTGCAGCAGCCTTTGCCTTGTTCCGTCTAGTGGAAGGAGGATCTATGCAACTCGATCTTCTCTCCTTGTGGTATTTTTACCATTCCTTGCCAAGAGCCGCCCTGTTAAGGGAGCTCACTAGGCATGTGGGCTGTCTGAGAGGTGATCTGGTGTTTGCAAGGTCTTGTACCATGATGTACCCTCAAACTGCTTCCAGCCTCTGACATGCTGTCAGGAGCCATTGATTTGGGGAAGTCCAGGAGGCATGAGAGATCTCTGGTGGTGATCCGGTATTTGCAAGGTCTGTATTGTGATGTACCCCAAAATTGCTTTCAACCTCTGACTACCCTGTCAATTGTGCATCCCTGCATCTCTCTGAAATCTGGCATTAGAGCCGGGCATGGTGGCGCGTGCCTTTAATCCCAGCACCCAGGGAGGCAGAGGCAGATGAATCACTGTGAGTCTAAGGCCAGCTTGGTCTACAAAGTGAGTCCAGGACAGCCAGAACTACATTCATGGCCAGCCCGGTCTATAAAGCGAGTCCAGGATAACCAAGATTACACAGAGAAACCCTGTCTCGAAAAACCAAAAGTAAATACATCTGATATTGGTGTGAATTGTTATTTTCTGGGTACTGACCAGCTCTGATTGAGCAAACTTCCTAGAGGATCTTATTGAAGATGTAGTTTTTGTTATCCAGATGAATTAATCCCTGATTATGGAATTCCTGATTCGATTCAAATAGTTTTAAAAGTTCAAGTTAGTTTATGGCTGCAATAAATACCTTTATGGACCTCCAGATGCCTCACTAGGATAGCCTACCAGCAGATTTGTGGCTTCAGATAAGCCTCCACTGCAGGTGGCACCACGAATCCTGGTATTTCACTATAAATATAGCCAAATTTGTTTAAACTCCATGTGAACCGATGTGGAATGAAGTTACCTAGAGATGTCTGAATTTACTCTGTTTCTTAGAATGAAAGACAGACAAAATTATTGTCCTGCGCTCATAACGAACTAAGAGATAGCTGGATAATGTATAGTCAGGTCCGTCCTAACTGATAAGTTGTATCTTGTAAGTTTCAGAGCCTATTAACCTTAGACCCTGCCAACCTTAGTCATTTTGAACTCACCATTAACTTATGTAATGGATACGTAGATAAGAAATGTTTAGTTTTAAAACATGTAACCTGTTATATCTTATAATTCATCTATTTTTGTGATTAATTGTACTCTTTTGACTATGAGGCAATTCCCTTTTCTCAGAAGTAAGGTCTACAATAAACGTGAGGAGGAGAAAATTGAGAAGAGCAGAGGAAGAAAGATTGAGCAGCTTAACTTCAGTTGAAGTTAAGATGCCTGACTTCATCCACCTTTTCTCCTGACCCTCTTCTCTTGAATGTATGTGTGTGAGTGGTTTATTCTCTCTCTCTCTCTCTCTCTCTCTCTCTCTCTCTCTCTCTCTCTCTCTCTCTCTCTCTCTCTTCTTATTTCTCTATAGATTCGCAAATAAGTTAGCAGAATCAGGGCCATCAGCCTTCTATGGCTAATAAGCCTAAGTTTACACCAACTTATTGGAGATCTCCGCAAAGAAGCCTATCTACAGATCAAAGAGCCTCCCTTTATGGCTCCCTGTGCAGTTTCTAGCCAGAAACCGCTTTTACAGCCTCAGCCATAAGAAAGTTGTGGTCAGTTTAAATTCTCCTCAGCTGCAGTACAGCCAGTCCCTAGAGAAGAAACCTTGGGCTCTTTTCCTCCTTCCTTCCTTTTTCTTCTTTCAATCCTGATCGGTTGCCTGAGCCATCAGCTCTGGCCACCCAAGAGATAAAGTGAACTAGAAGGGCATCTGCATCCAGCACCAGAGAGAAACTACCCTGGACCCTCTCCAGAGCACCAGCCTGGGATTAACAACTCCTTGCTTCTTTCATTTGTTCCTCTTCACTGTGTTCTTTCCTTTTTTCTTCCCCCTCCCTAAGGCTCCCTTCTTTTTCCTCACCTTCTTTTCTCCTTCTTTATGACAGAAGGCAAAAAGACAGGGACAATTATGTGGACATGGGAAGAGAGAGGAGCCCCTCACTCAAGAGCCTGCTTCAAGTTTTTTGCTAGCTTTTCGAAATAAATTCACGGCTGCAAAGAAAGAACCCTCCACTCCAATTAATGTGTCTCAACATGACACAGCTTTGCTTCTGATCAGAGGGGGAAGCTATTCACAAAACTGGATGAGCAAGCCCACCAGGACAGGAAGCTCGTTTGCCTTTTGTTCCAGTGCAGGTGATGACTGTGTCTCTTCGCTGTAGGTTGGGGATCTGACCTCACAGTCTTTCATGGTTGGCTAGCTTTAAAAGAATCAGCACAAAGGAAATGAAGGAAAGCATGCAAGAGTAAGTCACATTCCGAAAATGTAGCGGGGGGGCGGGGGGGGCCTTTGTGTATAACCTGGTGGGGGGGATTAAATCATTGGCAACAATAGACATGGTAACGTGGAAGCCGGGAAATCTCACAGGGCCTCCACCTAGACAAAGCTCTATAGGCAACTAAGGAATGCTGAAAGTGGGAGAAATAATTTTTTCTAGGGAAGAGCGCAACAATTGGCTATCCAATACTGAATGTCAGCTCTGAAAATATATGCATACAGGAAACATACAGACTGAGAATTAGCATCTGTGTGTTTAAGAATACACATATAAAAAAATACGTAACAACAATTAAGATGAGGTCTGGAATTTGAGAAAGCAAGGACAGTATACATTGGAGCAGCTGGAGGAGAGAAATTACATACTTAATTTTAATTTCAAAAATAAAACAATTATAAAAATGCCTGCATAAAGGTCTTATAGAATGAGAGATAAAAATTGCATACAAGTGTTACTTTTAAAAAATCTTTATAAGGGGGGAGATAAAAATATTTTAATTTCTTGTCATAAATAAAAGTTTTCGAGTGTTTGACGCCAAAATTAATATTAAGTGTTTCTTACATAGCCAAGAATCCAGAATTCCAAAAACAACTAACAAAATTTGCTGTGAAGGTTGTTTATATAGAGACAATATTTGATTTCAAATATAAATGTGGTGAGGTGTGTGTGTATGTGTGTGTTATACTTGTGTGAATAAAAGGACACAGATGCACATGTGACATCAGAGGAGTTTTGTGAAATCACTTCCCCTCTACCTTTATAAGGATGAAGTCAGATCACTGGGGTTGTGTAGGAAGGGCTTTTAGAGTGTGAGCCATCTCTCTAGCCCCTAGCTTTCTTGCTTTTGCTTTTTTAATTTATTTTTTATTTTTTGTCAACCATTTTATTTCTAAACTGCACTTTTCACCAAAATGTAAGTATACTCTACTTGTTAGCTCTACCAGGAGAGACTGTGACCACTACCACAATTTGGAGCCAATTTTGAAGCAAGCTTTAATTAAATACTGGCCAGGATGATGGACTCTGCCCAGGTCCATTCCAGGGATCCCAGAAAATGGTTAACGAGCTACTTTGGCCAGATGCTTTTAAAGACAAACCCTGTTTCCTCTAATCCGGGGCAAGCATACATCCTGACGTTCTTCTGCCCACATACCTCTCACCTATGTGCGATTAAACCTATCTAGTATTGTTGGGTCAACCAAACTTGCTTAGGGAAGTGAAAACAGATGGCTTGCTATCTTATATGACCACTACCCTCCAGCATCTCAGGAACTATCTGTCCTTGGGCCAAGAAAGGGCTTACAGGTTAGAGGCATTTTCGTTTCATGGATCTCTTAGGCACAGGAAATAAAACTTTTGCCCTCACAGTTCTTCTTTATCCTACTAAGACAGAACAAAGAGAAGCATCAGAAGAAAAGGCTTTTGTAGTCCCATCCTACTTCACCTGTTTTTGTTTGTTTGTGTTTTTTTCAAAATTCATTCTCATTTTCTTCCATGGGTTGCTCTCTCAGTCCCCTCCCACAGCCGAACTTTCCAAGTTTCCTAATTCCACTCCCACTATGTGCATCCTATTGCTATTTATTCCTCCATTCTATCTACCTTTGCTGATCTAGTTAATATTTCTTTTTTTAAAGATGTATTTATTTATTTATACAGTGTTCTGCCTGCATGTGTACCTGCATGCCAGAAGAAGGCATCAGATCACATTACAGATGGTTGTGAGCCACCATGTGGTTGCTGGGAATTGAACTCAGGACCTCTGGAAGAGCAGCCAGTGCTCTTAACCTCTGAGCCATCTCTCCAGTCCCTAGTTAATATTTCTTGGCTGGCGTATTATATAGTTTTCTCCAGCACTCAGAATTCCTTCTGTCCCTGAAGCTCCCTTTCTCTTCACTTCCAGCACACCATCCTCTTGGATTTCTCTCTGGTTTTCTCTAGCATCTTTTCTTTTACCTCTGTCTGGATATGTCAGTGTTTTTCTTTAGGTTCTACTCACTCCCTGCCCTTTGACTAATGATTTCATGTATTCTTCTGACTTCCTTTACTAGTGTGAGGCTCAGAAAAAAATGTCTTAAAGATTAACACTGGCCATGGCAAAGAGGTTCCCTCTGTAATTTTTACAATTTGCATTAAGGATAGAGTTACAGAAGTGAGCACAGTTGGCTTTCATCTCCACTGGGAAGTCTTACTACCCGTCTCAGAAAAGACTATGTGTATTTGGCACAGACTTTGTTTCTAGATGCTGTCAGTCCCATGGGCTCATTGAAATGCCAAAGGGGATCATTTTGCAAGCTAATTTCTGTCCCTGCATCTACTAATTTCCTTAGCAATCATTTAAGGTCCCTCAAGACCTTCCTCTTCCCTGTGAAGAAGGCTATGTAACCTTCAACACTCCATTCCTCATCTAGCTCTCCTAAACTGTGCAGAGTTCCAATGTGGTTGAGAAAAGCATGTCTTTTCCTCTTCTTTAATGTGTTGTCATTTCATTCCATGAACTTTCATGTGGGAGAGGAAATTTTCTCTTTGTCCCTACAGGATACACAGATTGACTCTCTTACAGGATCCTGGCAAAGATAATATCTGAGTGCAACCCAAATCTCATAATTCTTTCATAGACACCCTCAACACATTCAACAGATTTAGAATGTAATGCAGTTTGTAATGGGAATGCAAAACATGCCGCTCCCAAATAGAAAGGACAATTGAGCTTGAGGCATGATAGAAAGGCAGTCTCCCACAGGGAATAATGAGGCAGTATAGAAAAGTAGAAAAAAGTCATGGGGCCATGATAAACAGAAAAAAAAAAACCCTATGAAACTAGAATTTGGTTGAAGCATTCGCTAGCAGTGTAGCAAGACTTCCAGCACAATTAAATGTCAAAGCCACAAACCTCAGTTTGGTCTTGATCAAGGTCCCTAAAAGTCTAGGGAAACTCCTCAAGCTAGTTAGGGTGGCAGGGTAAATCTGTGTCTCTCTCCCTTTACTATTAAACAAAATGAAGACAGTTAAGAAGGAACAGGTCCAAGGGAACTCTTTTTGCCTCTTTTGACTAAATACAGTACTCAGATTGCCAAAGACTAAAGGTACCCTACTCCTCTAAGAAGAATGAAGACAGCATTGGATCCTACTTGACCTGGAGATGTTTTACAAAGCAGATGACCATATAAACTTATGAGAAATAAGCCATGTCTTCTTGCCAGGAAGAAACAGCCTACCTTTCCTTCACATTTGATTTGCTATGCAATGTAAACAGTCTTGTTATCTCAGTTTCCTCCCTTCCACTCCTTCCTCCTCCTGACTTTTATCACTTTCACTTCCAAAGATAGTGTACTTAATGGCACCTTAGGAAGCCTAGCTTGAAGCTGACATTCAGAAAAGAAGAGAGGAGAATGCTTTGTCCAACAAACTGTCAAAGAAAAGACATGAACTGACCCAGAGACAAAAAACCTTCACTACATCCTAGAAAAATGCTCTGGAATTTTCCACCCACTGCCTTGACCTGAACGCTTTGAGATTTCTTTCACTAGGGCCAAAGTGGAATGAAGAAAATGATAGACACACGTACAAAAGAGCTGTACAGACTAGCTGGGATAAGGTGAGCTGTGTGCTCTGATGGAAATGAACCAGCAGCCTGAACTCCCAGCCCTGTTATTGTATACAGCTGAATGAGGGGGTGAGTTAGCAGTTAATCTCAGTAGAGGGTCTTTAGGGGAGTAGTCACAGGATGCAGTAATCCCAGAAGGAGGCAACTGTGGCTGATAACTTTCTGAACATGCTCAAGATCCACAGAGCATCAACAGCCATACCCTGACCAGAGGAAGGTCTACCCTGTCCCATGAACCTGATCCCTAGATGATCTTGCTATTCCTATGGGTCTGGGATATTGGGCACTTTGACATAGCGATGCTTATGTCAACAAATATGCATTCATATAGGGGTATACTCACTCCTCACAACCCATCATTTCATAAGGAATACCCTGAGATGCTTCCTTTTGTAAGAATGGGGGTGAACTGCCTAGCAAGGTGTGGGAAGGCAGAACTAAGGGAGTGGCAACAGGATAGGAGTTCAAGGTCACCTTATAAATGAGATTGTAGGAAGTTAAATGAAGTTAAAATCAAAGGTCACATGGGTTTCTGATGATACATATTTTGATCTCTAGCATGAGTAATTAGTTGTTTTAATACTCTTATTAATGTTTATCTCAGCAAATAAATATAGTTCTATTGCAGTAAGTTTTTTAAATGGTATGGTCAGTTATATGAAAAGCCTTGATTCTCAGCCAGCAAGAGATATAAACCAGATTTAAAAGGTCCTGATAAGGTTCTTTTCTTTTTTTATGTTGCCGCAGTTTTTTTTTTTCTGTCTTTCTCACCTCGAGGCTCAGCCATCCTCAAACTTGATCCTCCCTCCTCAGCCTCCTGAGAGCTAGGATAATGGACACATGCCAATATGTCCAGCTGAAAATGCACTAGTTGTTTTTAAAGATGCTTTGTAAGCTACCATTCAAGGCAATTCTTTGAGGCGTACTAGAGTGACTCTTATATGGAATAGCCTGTTAACAAAATTGTGTAACTGTCTTATTATATTTACTCTTTAGTTACAGTAGTCCATTGCTACTAAGAACCTATGAGTGTTGAAGAAGAAATTATTTTTCTTGTCTTTCATCATTTAGTTTGTGGTACTTGGGAACCTAACCCAGTGTCTTGTTAGGGCTTACTGATAGAGTCATTGCCTAATATGTGTGAGGCTCTTGATTTATCCTGAGCATCCCAATAAAAGGAAAAAAGTGAACCCAGGGTCCAGGGCAAGCTAGATAAGTATTCTTCTACTGAGCTACATTATTTATCCCTCTTCTATTGTCTCAATGAGTTTCATCATCTTTAATCTGGTGAAAACACTAGTTCCTAGATGAAATATTGCCTGGTTACTTTCACTTGCTAGGTCTCAATGCTGGTCCAAGTGTTAACTTACTTTCTAATTTAACTTATTTAGTTAGTTAGAGACAGAATCTTGCTATGCAACCCTAGTTGGCTTGGTACACTCTAGTACGTCTAGGTGGTCCTTGAACTCATAGGAATCTTCCTACCTCAGCTTCTTGGGTATGAGCTTACCTGGCTTGTCTTTAATATTTTAAAATTCTTAAATACACGAAAGATTGATCACAATACTATGTATATATATATCCATTTATCAAGACAGGGTCTCATCTAACCCAGGTTGGCCTCAAATTTGCTACGTAGCTAATGGTCTTGATTTCTTATTCTTCTGCTTCCAACTGTCCAGTGTTAGGCAGAGACCAACCTACATATTTGCATTATTAATGTGGTATAGTGACATATGGCATAGTGACATATTTCCCAAAATATATCAAAAATATATATCCCAATTCCCAAAATATGTATCAAAAGAAAACTATGTTCGGAACCAAAGCTACTATTGAAGTGAAAGGACCTTGACTTTTCACAGTAGTTTGTAACGAACGTATACTGTAGGCAGTTCTACATACCTACACAAGACAACCTTAATAATTATACATGTCACACACCGTTAAGTATCTTGATAGAATGTAAATTATTCATTTCTGAATTTTTCTCAGGAAAGCCTAATCACAGACAAATGCATTTTCCAATTTTTTTTTTGTGGCATGTTTGCACTAAACTGTGTGTACAATGTATGGAGGCCAAAGGTCAGCTTTGGTTATCTTCCTCTGTTGTTCTCGACTATTTTTTAGGTAGAGTCTTTCACTAAGCCTAGAACTTGCTGTCTCAACTAGACTAAGGAGCTACTATGTACTTAGGATCCACTTGGCTTTGTCACTTCAGTGCTGGGGTTCTAGTCACCTCTCGCCACCTCTGGCTTTTACATGGGTGCTGGGGATCCAAAACTGCATCCTCATGCTTGCACAGCAAACACTTTATCCACTGAGCCAATTCCCCAGCATGGTGATGTTCCTTCTCTTCAAGGCTTCAAGATTCTCAGTGTTAACCGAATTCTAGTGTTAGTCTAGGATTCACGGGAACCTATCTCTTTCTTTGGAGAATGTCCTGTTGCTTTCTACCAAACATATTCCATGGCACATTTAGACAGAATGAGAGAAAAGAAACAGCTGATACCATTCAGGATAGTTCTGGAATGATGCTCCCTATTTACTCTGTATGTAGTCCCTTGAGATATCGATCTGTAATAAGTGATCATATGCCATTTTTAACTTCTGAATACAGCACAACTGAATTGACATTAATACTCGTCCGTGATCAGTGTATTAGTTACCTATGGCTACATAACAAATTCCTCTAAAATTTAGCAAATCAAAACAACACACACTGTACACATAGTGGTGGGCACCTGTCACCCGAGCATTCAGGAGTCTGAGGCAGGATCAAGAGTTTGAAGTTGGCTTAGGTTATAACGAGTTACAGGTTACCCTGGATTACAACATTATCCAATTTTACCCTGTCTCAATTCCCCCAAAATTGTTTTTAATTTTGAAAAAATTTCCCCCAAACCTATATAGCTCTTATGTGTGGCTTGGCTGAATGCATGTGGTAGCTTAATGAGTCCCTCTGGTTCTGGTTCTTCTCTATGTTGCAATCAAGGTGTCTACTGGGGCCACAGTCATCGTAAGGCTCTACCAAAGGACAGCCACTTCCAAGTTCAGCCATGTGGTTGCTGGGAGGTCTCGGTCTCTTACTTGCTGTTGGCTGGAAGCCACTCTCAGTTTATTGTCATATAGGCCTCTTCATAACACAGCTCAGAGTGCAGGAGTTGGCTTCATCAGATCAAGCGTTACAAGCAAAAGAGAATATATGATTTCCTCATCTGTATTTTCCCAAAGACTTCTGTTTCTTTCTCTTTTCTTTCATTTGCTTTGCTTTCTCTGAAGTGCTAGGGACTGAATCAGGGGCCTCGTGAATGCTAGAAACCTGATCTGTGATTGAACTAATTTCCCTTATACTGAATGTTAAGTAATTCTGTAAAAACAAAAGACTGTAGAGAAGCTAAATTTAGCAGAGGCTATATCAGCAGAGACAGAATTCACTCAGGGGCAACACCCTCAATCAATAAACGTTCAGAGTGCCACTCGGCAGGGTGGGAAGACAGCATTTACAGAAAAGCGAATAGATGCATAAAAAAATACCTGGATTTGACTACATTTTGCTGTTTGCCTTTTAAAGCTATCTGAGCAGAGTGTTCCCTGTGGTTTGCTGAAAGCTAAGCTGCTATAATAGGTGGAGACTCAGTTACTCATCATGAGACTATGTTGTTAAGTTGAAGTTTGTTTCCACATTAAATCGTTACAGTTTGCTATGTGATATGGTAGGTTTGGACAACTTTCCTTAGCAGTTCTGAAATACTTTTGGATTAAAAAAAGACTGTATTTAATATCATTATTTTATGCATTCTCATCTGTTTTCTATGCTGCCCAGGTTGACCTCCAATACCTAGGGTCAAGAAATCTTCCTAAGTACAGGATCTAAATTTGGGTTGTTTTCTGAATGTTTGATTGCGGTGTTCTTGTCTTGTTTCATGAGCACAGATTTTTTTGGTGTGTGTGTGTTTGTGTGTGTGTGTGTGTGTGTGTGTGTGTGTGTGTAAGAGAGAGAGGGGGAGGCAGTTATCAGGGCTTGAACATAGGACCTCTCACACACTAGTCAAATGCTTTACCTCTGAGCTATATTCCCATGGCATAATTTTCTCTTAATTCTTGGAGAATGCTAATAACTCAAGTATTTGCATTCCCATAAGGCTGTGTCTATGTTAAAGATCCTGCAGAATGGTTGACTCCAGCTGGGTAGAATACGTGGAGAGATGGAATGTTAAATGTTCAGAGCCAAAATTATCTTGGGATATATTTGGCCTCTTAGAAATAATACCCATTTATCTTTAGCCCTTGGATACAAAGTGACATTCTTATGATTACTTGGCAGTGGACCACTTGCAGTGTATTATTAGGCTTAGCAGATCACCACCCTCCAGCAACCCTAGAGCTAAGAATGTGACAAAATGACACTGGAAATCTAGGGGAAAGCTATCCCACTTACCTAACATTTTCACAAAAGTATTTGCCGAATACATTGATTTATGACACCCTCTGTTGTTTGCCTTGTAAGTGTTTCTGTAAAAAAATTCATTTCAGGACATGTTGTTCAGGGTAATTTGAATTATTCCTGAGCCATGATCAATCATATTTAGATTTGGCTCAGAATAAACAATTTTCTAATTTCCCTTAAAGTAACGTTATTTTGTATAGTCATCAATCACAAAGTGAGTGAGTCAGCAGATCGGCAATGTGTATAAGCTGTAAAACGATTGCTACTTCCTACTTGAAAAGTACCCAGAGTCTGCACTCTCCATCCCCCCTCTCAGAGTCTCATGTGGCTGAGGTTAGTCATAATCTCCCCAGGTAGCAAAGGATGACCTGAAATTTCTGATCTTCCGGCCTCTGCTTCCCCAGTGATGGACTCTCAGGCATAGCCACCATGCTCAGATCACAGGATCTCGTTTGTTGGTATCCCTAAACAGAAACAAAGAAATTCTGAAAAATGTAGTTCAGCATAATCAAGCTGCTCCACTTTAATTTCAACCTAATTGGGGGAGGGGGTAAGAGAGAAAGAGGGTGAGACCCGGAGGAATTGAGGCAGGGGGCTACAATTGGGATATAATGTAAATAAATTAAAATAAATTTTTAAAAATTAAAAGAAATAAATTCACTCTCAAACTATTTTTACCTTAAAAATTTTAATATTATTAATCAAAATATTCTAAAGTATATATCATAAAGATTTATTCATCTAATGCTTACTGACTCACAATATGTTAGAGGTGTAATTCCTGGCTTCAAAGAATTTATAGTTGCATAGGAAATGCAGACAGATTAATGGAGAGCAAGAATACAGACTGACTCCCAGAGCTGTATATCCTCTGGTTACCAAAACCAATTCCTCATCTTCATACTACCTCTGGCAGGTCTTTATATCGTTCTCTGTTGTATAGTATAGAATCTCCACACCATTGCTACTTCAACCTTACTATCACCAATCTCTGAGTACTAATTTAGCTCAGATTCTAACCACAGCCTTTATCTTGGTTCATAGCAGTCCTATAGGATGCTCACAACTTCTTTCCTATTTCCTCAGATCCTAATCCCCAAAGATTTCTTTTTTTCCTGGCAGTACTACAAATTGTACCTACATCATGGAGACGAGGTAAGTGCTCTACTACAGAGCTACAGAACCATCCTCTCTATTCTCCAATAGTTCATGAAGCAGCAACAAGACTTATGTCAATTACCATCCTTCTTTCTGGCTCTATTGCTCTGTTTTTCTCCTTAATACTTACAGCCTTTTGATACAGTCTTTATTTGACTGGATGTTTTGTTTGCCTGCCTTTATCCATTACAGTGGAAACTCTATTTGGGTCAGATTTTTTTTTCTGTTATGATCACCATTCTACCTCTAGAGGAAAGTATCTCATATATAATATGCACTTAACAGGCACTTGTAGAGTGAGTATAGTTCATATATTCACTTGAAGGAGGCAAAGTACAGTACTTATCTGTTAGTGAATTGTAGCTTTATTGAATTAAGAAAGAGATGCAATAGCAAACTGTGGTACTTGTCTGTTAATGAATCAGATTTTATTGAACTGAGAAAGACATGGAGCCAGGCTTTGTAGGGTGTGCTTGTAATTTCAGCACTTGAGAGGTAGAAGGATTACAAGGCAGAGGCTAGCATGTGGTACACAATAAGGCACAGAGAACACACACACACACACACACACACACAAAGAGAGAGAGAGAGAGAGAGAGAGAGAGAGAGAGAGAGAGGAGAGAGAGAGAGAGAGAATGAGGGAATACAAGGTATTAGGATGCCATATTTATATCTGAGCTTAGATGGCATGACTTTAATGAAAACATTTGACTTATATTTTTAAGAAAATGATTCATAGAAATGATCCCAGGGAGCTCTTGTTTTGTTTTGCTTTTGTAAACAGGGTTTCTCTGTGTAACATTAGCTGTCCTGGAACTCACTTGGCAGACATGATTCTATTTACTTGAATTGATGTGAACTTCAACATATTAACATAACTTTTCAGCTGTATGCCATTATATATTGTCCAACCAATTCAAGGCCTGTACATAAGTCAAGGCAGTGATCTCTGGGTACCAAGTTGTTTCAAAGTGTAATTTTATAGTCTCTTCCCCAAAACAATTGTTCTGTGTTGCCAGCATGCGTGGTCAAGCGTAGAATTGGTCAGCTCAGATATACCTAAGAGCCACCCCCAGCCCCTATCAGTGTCTAGGAAGTACAAGGACCCTCAGTTGTACTTTGCAAAACAAAACAAGCAGAAAATAAGAATCCAGGCTAGAGAGAGGGCTCTGAGGATATAAGAGCACTATCTCCCATTGGGATGATCTTTATGTGCACTGTGTAAAGATTGTCCATATATTATTCAAATATTGATTTTTGTCCCAGCAGAGATCTGAGTACAGGCCAGATTTCGGTATTGTTATTCTTTGGCTGCATCACATTTTATAAACATTCCCTCCAACACCTTCTCATTGGTCAAATAAAGACCTAAATGGCCAATAGCAAAGGCAGGGGTGGAAAGCAAGATTTCTGGGCAGAGATAGGGACTCTGGGGAGGAATCTGAGATAGAAAGATTTTTCCAGCTAGATACAGAGGAAGAAACAGGGTACAGGGACTGAAAAACTGAAGAAAGGTAACCAGCCACATGGCAGAATGTAGAATAATATAAATGGGTTAAGAGCTGGCTAGTTTGGGAACAAGGCTAAGCTAAGTCCAAGCTGTAATATTTAATCAAAAGTCTTCATGTCATTGTTGGGAGCTGTTAGCCCAAGAAAGTGTGGCTACAATTGGCACCAAATGTTGATAGTCTCCTCCTCCAGAAGACCTGTGTTTGATTCCCAGTACCCACATGGTAGCTCACAACCATTCATAACTCCAGGTCCAGGAGACCCCACTCCCTCTTTCTGGGCTCTGTGGGTGGCAGGTATGCAAGTCAGTGCATAGATATATATGCAGGCAAAATACTCATATGAATACAATAAAAAATAAAAATAACCCTGTGGAATAAACAAAAGTGGAGGAGGGGTTTTAAAGTTCGCCTGATTTTTCTGCAGACCCAGAGAATTAGGTGTCCCTCACTGTGACAGAGCCAGTGGATACATGCTCTCTCTCCATTTTATTTTCTATTTCCAGCACACACAGGAAGGCTCGGGTCCACAGGTCCCTTTCTGGAGTTTGCAGCCATATAAATGGATTTTGGATAATGAGTTGTATATGTAGTAGGGACCAAGTCATGTCTTCTGACCAGTGTCACTTGAGATGGTGGAGCTTCTGTGACTCGGGTGGCTGTGGAGTTCAGTCTTCCACAGACTGTCCTGGTTGTAGACTATGAGAAACAATCTTTGGTGCATTAAGCCATTGAGATTTTAGAGATTTTTTTTTTTACTGTTTCCCGATACAACCACTGATCAGAACTTGTGAGCAAATTGAAAATTTTAGAAATTAAATTAGAAATCCTTTATTTTTTTTCCATTTCTAGTGAGAGAGGATTTGAACACCTTCCCTCACCTCTCCGCTCATTTGAAATGAGGTAGCAAAATTCTTTAAGGTCCAGAGATGTGAGGCCTGGAACAATAGTCACACAGATCCTTCTGACGCAGCACGGCAGGTAATTGCAGAAACACAAAAACAGTAATTATAATAAATGACTTCATGTTCTTACCTGGAATGTATGGCACAGGTGAACAACTACTAACTCTACCCTGTGCTGTCCTTGTCACCCAGTGCAGCTCTAACAGCTAAGAGCTTACTGTTCCACTGATCATTTTGATTTTTGAGATGGTGCCAGTGTCTTGCTATGGGCTCAAGTATTGGCACCGTAGGCTCATGTCTCTGTTCCCAGCTGTTTTCTTTTGGGGGACGGGGCTTCATGGAACCCAACCTGGCCTCAAATTCATTAAGTAGCTGAGGCCAATCTTGAACTCTTCATCCTCCTGCCTCCACCTTTCAGATGCTGGAATTGTAAATGTGGGACAGTACAACAGACTTAACTTCTTTTATTTTTTAGATCTCAGTCAAATACTTTTTTTTTTTCCTGTCAGGAAAACCACATCCCGTCCCACAGGAAAAGGGTTGTCTGGCTCCCTGTCAGACACAAGAATGTTCTACCTCTGTCTTTTAAGGACAGGTCTGCTAGCTACTTAGCCACCGGGAGCATAGTCAGCAAGTGTGCACTTCCGGTCCTTAGGGGCTGCCTCTTCTGTAGGGAGGAACTAACGAGAATGCTAGAGGTCAGGCCCTTCTGGAGCATCCAATATCCAATGACTAACATGACAAAGAGCTATAAAAGCTCTGCTATGTGGCCCTAGCAGAGCAGCTCTCAAATGGGCAACACGATCTTCTAAGATTCCCGTTGTATTGAACTAGTCTGTATTGAGCCTGCATGGGAGCGCATCTGCTTTCTGTTTTCCATTCCTTTCAAGCATGTTCACCCCCTAGTAAGTTTGGTATACTTCAAACTCTCTCACAGTCTCTTGTTTCCCAAGAGCCAAGGCAGGTTGGTTTCTGCAGTTATCACTAGGCATTCTACTCTTTTCCCCCTCAGCATTCTTTGATTGTCCCTGATTACCCACACCCAGGGGCTTCACAACCACAGTAAAGACATCAAGGAAGAATTACAAAGCATTTCAAGGAAGGGACTACTATGCCATATCACTAATGGTTTGTTTACCCATGGAGACCTGGATGTTGAATATCCAAATATACATCACCAGCCCCAACATAGCAACTCTTCCTAAGCTACCCGTGATGACACTAAAGTTTCTTTTCTGAGCCACCAGGAATTCTGTTAGATGACCCATTGCCATGAGAGAAGATGAGTAAGGCGTTGCCATGGATATGTCTTATCATTTGGACCCAAAACACTGGTCCTCTCTGTGTAGGGGACGGGCTACATGGCCAATGTTCAGCCATCTTGTCAGAGCCTAGGTTCCTATTTCTCCAGTAGTCTGCCATTCACCAGAAACCAGCTGACCTTGTCGTGGGTCAGCAGTTAGACACCTGTTGTGGTTTATTGTGGGAGCTGGTCATTCTAGACCCCTGAGCTACTCCTTTTCTGGTAAGACTACTGATAAGATCGGATTAAAGGCCAGCTGCCTGTGAGCAGCAGTTCTGGGAACTTTTTCCTGACTAACCAGATCCTTCATGACTTTCCTGGAATTTCTCTCCTTCAATTAGCAGCTGTAAAGGTAGATACCTACCTGCTGGAGCATTCCAGAGTTAGGTATCCATAGCAACCCTTGCTTACGCAAATACCCATGCCTCTGTGCCTATATAAACTCTGTGAAGTTTTTCAATAAATGGGGTTTGATCAGAATCCAGACTTGCCCCCTTCTTTGTGTCTTATGTTCTGTCCCTATACAGAAAAATTCTCCTCCCGAGTGTTAGTCGAACCCCGGCTGTCCGGGGCATCTCTGGGAGTTGTTTTCCAGTAGCTTGGGATTGCTCAAAGCCTTTCCTGAGACTGTTAATGAAGTTAACACCTCAGTTGCCTTGAAAAGTGGTATGACCCTGTTGCTGGAGGCTGATCAAAAGAGGCTCCAGTGTCATAGATGCTGCCAAACTCAGCACAGTTTACAAAGAATCCCAAAAACTCATTTTTAAAAATTTTCACTTAGCCAGGCAGTTGTGACACATACCTTTAATCTCAGCACTCAGGAGGCAGAGGCAGGTGGATCGCTGTGAGTTCGAGGCCAACCTGCTTTACAAAGTGAGTCCAGGACAGGCAAGGCTAGACAGAGAAACCCTGTCTCGAAAAACCAAACCAAAACAAAAAAATTCACTTTACATCTTAATAGTAGCCTCCTCTTTCCTCTCCTCTGGGTCGCACCCCCCCTTCCCCCTTTCCCCTCCCCCTCTCCTACCCCTCAGAAAAGGGAAGCACCAACAACAACAACCCACGCCAGCACATGAAATCACATCAGGACTAAGTGCATCCTCTTGCAAGGCAGCTTGTCAGGGGGAAGTAAATGAAAAGCAGGCAACAGAGTCCATGACAGGGACATCTCCCACTCCCCTTATTAGGGGACCCACATGAAGACCAATCTGCCTGTTGGCTACATCTGTGTAGAGGGGCTAGTCCAGTCCATGTATGGTCCTTGGTTGTGCTTCAGACTCATCAAGGCTCTCTGAATCTATGTCAGTTGGCTCTGAGTGTCTTCTTGTGGAACTCCTGTCCCCTCGGGATCCTTCTATACCGCCACTCTTCCTGCACTCCAGCCCAGGCTCCCTGTGCTTTAAGTTTGGCTGTGAGTCTCAGCATCTGTTTTTATTTTATTTTTTAAATTAATTTATTCATATTACATCTCAGTTGTTAGCCCATTCCTTGTTTCCTCCCATTCCTCCCTTCCTCCCACTTCCCCCCTACTCCCTTCCCCTATGTCTGTGACTGAGAGGACCTCCTCCCCCTGTATATGCTCATAGGGTATCAAGTCTCTCCTTGGTGACCTATTATCTTTCCTCTGAGTGCCACCAGGCATCTCCATCCAAGGGACATGGTCAAATATGGAGCACCAGAGTTTGTGTGAAAGTTAGATCTCCTTCTCCACTCAACAGTGGAGAATGTCCTGTCCATCGGCTAGTCTGGGTAGGGGTTCAAGGTTTACTGCCTATTTTTTCCTTGGCTGTTGCCACAGTTTGCGGAGGGCCCCAGGGCCCAGACTCACCTGTAGTTTTCCAGGACCCGCTGGATCCTTCTATTTCCTCATTCTCCCAGGCTTCTCACACCTAAAGTCTCAATAGGATGTCCTCCCCTCTTACCCACTTTCCTGGTAGGTAGGTACAGTTTTTCATGAGGACGTACACCTTGGACTAGTGTCTCGATATAAGTGAGTATATACCATTTAGCTCTTTTTGCTTCTGTGTGAACTCACTCATTATGACAATTTCTAGTTCAATCCATTTGTCCACAAATTTTGGAAATTCCTTGTTTTTAATATCTGAGTAGTATTCCATAGTGTAAATGTACCACAGTTTCTTTATCCATTCTTCTACTGAGGGATACGTAGGTTGTTTCCAAGTTCTGGCTATTATGAATAAGGCAGCTATGAACATGGTTGAGCATATGTCCCTGTTGTGTGGTAGTGCATCCTCTGGGTATATTCCACAGCCCAGAAAATATCTTTAATCCTCAGCATCTGTTTTTAAAAAATATTTTATTAATTTATTCATATTACATCTAAATTGTTAGCCCATCCCTTGCATCCCCCATTCTTCCCTCCCTCCTGCTTTCCCCTACTCCCCTCCCCTATGACTGTGACTGAGGGGGACCTCCTCCCCCTTTATATGCTCATAGGGTATCAAGTCTCTTATTGGTAGCCTGCTATCCTTCCTCTGAGTCCCACCAGGCCTCCCCATCAAGGGGACGTGGTCAAAAATGGGCCACCAGAGTTCATGTGAAAGTGAGACCTCACTCTCCACTCAATGGTGGAGAATGTCCTGTCCATTGGCTAGATCTGTGTAGGGGTTCAAAGTTTACTGTCTATATTGTCCTTGGCTGGTGCCATAGTTTGAGCAGGACCCCTGGACCCAGATCCATGCATCATAATGTTCTTCTTATAGGTCTCTAGGACTGTCTGGATCCTTCTATTTCCCCATTCTCCCATGCTTCTCTCATCTAAAGTCCCTCTGACCCACTTTCCTGGTGAGTGAATACTTTCATGGGACATGCTCCTTGGGCTAGTGACCAGATATAAGTGAGTATATACCATTTGACTCTTTTTGCTTCTGAGTGAACTCACTCATTGTGATAATTTCTAGCTCAATCCATTTGTCCACAAATTTCGGGAATTCCTTGTTTTTAATAGCTGAGTAGTATTCCATAGTGTAAATGTACCACAGTTTCTTTATCCATTCTTCTACTGAGGGACACTTAGGCTGTTTCCATGATCTGGCTATTATGAATAAGGCTGCTATGAACATGGTTGAGCATATGTCTTTGTTGTGTGCTGGAGCATCTTCTGGGTATATTCCAAGGAGTGGAATAGCTGGGTCTTGAGGAATCCCTATTCCCAGTTTTCTGAGAAAGTGCCAGATAGATTTCCAAAGTGGTTTTACAAGTTTGCATTCCCACCAGCAATGAAAGAGTGTTCCTCTTTCTCCACATCCTCGCCAGCATGTGGTGTCACTTGAATTCATCTGTTTTGATCCCACTGCTGGGTGGAGCCTCTTAGAAGAAAGCTGTGCTAGGCTCTTAGATGATGACACTGAAGCATGTAGATGTGCATTCAACAGCTTACAGTGTGTTGATCTTTGTTTATATGCTGTTTCCCCTCAAAGTGGCTAGGAGGGCTTAAATTCCTATAACCATGGTGTCAACCTGCCCAATAACAAAGTGACACACATACATCTCAGTCTCAAAAGAATGGTTTCCTTTTAATAAACTACATGGAAATTTTGCATTACAAAGAAATTATCCAGTGAATCTGTGGCTAGCCAGAAAGCAGCATTCATATAATGATGCAGATCGTATTGTAAAGGTAGACAATGATAAGAGCAAGGTGTTTTTAAAGCCAACTTTTAGGGAAGTGCTGTGTGAAAACTTCTTTTTTTTTAAAATATATTTTTATTTAATTTTAATTTATGTGCATTCGTGTGAGGGTGTCAGATCTTGGGGTTACAGACAGTTGTGAGCTGCCATGTGGGTGCTGAGAATTGAACCCGGGACCTTTGGAAGAGCAGACAGTGCACTTAACCACTGAGCCAACTCTCCAGCAAAACTTCTTATTGTCAAGTATAGTGGCGAGTGACTGCCTTTAAGAGTTTGAGGCCTAGTTACACTTTTCCCTCTTTCCACTCCTTCCAGTTCCTCTCCACCTCCCCTCCTGTCCAGATTCACCCCCTTTCTTTCTCTTTACTAGAAAACAAACAGGCTTCTAAGTGACAATAAAAAAGTAAAATATAATAAGATAAGACAACAGCTAGGCTTCTAGAATGTTCTAGGGAGTCTTTAGTAGTTGTCAGTAGTCATTCAGAGCACAGGGATGGCAGCTGACTATGTGCACATACAGTTCTACTATTGTCCAGATGAGCTACCAGGTATGTAGTGGCATCACTTAGTAATCTAATCATCTAATTATATTTCTCTCTCTCATTCATTCATTCATTCATTCATTCTCTCACTCACTCATCCATCAGATATGAGGCAGAGGCTTTCTTTGTAGCCCAAGCTAGCCTTGGATTTGTGACTATCCTCTTGCTTCAGCCTCCCGAATGCTGAGATAACAGGCTTGCAGCACCACACCTGATTCCACTCACCTTTTAAAAAATGATAACATTGTTTCTTTTCTTTCTTTCTTTCTTTTTTTTTTTTTTTGGTTTTTCGAGATAGGGTTTCTCTGTGTAGCCTTGGCCATCCTGGACTCACTTTGTAGACCAGGCTGGCCTCGAACTCACAGCGATCCGCCTGCCTCTGCCTCCCGAGTGCTGGGATTAATAGGTATCACACACTCCAAACACATAGTAAGAAACAAACTGAGAAGACCCCAGGTACTTAGTGATGGGCTAGCTCTTCTTTTAGAGAAGCAGTGAGAAATGTAGGTTTGAGAATCGTAGAATTGCTACAACTCACATTTCTGCTATAACTGGACAATTCAATTCTGATATAGAAAATAAATCTAAATAGAATAGATGAAAGTAAAAAAAAAAGTATCAAGTATAAATAACATTATTTTATAAATTACATACAAAATTCATAGTTGTGTTAAGTATTTATTAAGAGTATTGTAAGTGTGAGACAGACAAATTTTATGAGCAGTTTTAAAATGTAAATTATAATTTAGCAATTTATATGTTGAAAGGCTGAGGCAGGAGGACTACTGTGAGTTTGAGTTCTGCCTGACTGCACAGTAAGTTCCAGGCCAGGCTGAATGAGGTTCTGTCTGCTTTAATTTCTTTTCCTGTTGCTCTGATAAAATACTTTGACAGAAGAAACTTAAGAAGAAAGGGTTTGTGTCAGTGCATAGTTCAAGGTACAGGAGCTTGAATCAGCTTATCACAGTAGGTCTGCAGTTAGAAGAATAGAGCAATGGATGCATGCATGCTAGTTTTCTGCTGGCTTTCTCTATTTTAATAGTCTAGGAATCCCTGCCTAGGGAATGGCCCCACCCACAGAGCTACATCATTTCATATAATCTAGATAATTACAGTCATTTTCAGAGGCTGACTTTAATTTGGACAATCCCTCACATGTGTGCCCAGAGGCCCAATTTCATGCTCCTCTACCTCAGGTGATTCTAATTACTGTCCAATTGACAACACTAATTATCACAGTCTCACAAGACAAAATTCAAAATCAGGGCAAGCAAGATGACTCAGCTGGTAAAATAATTCACTGTCTAGCCTTACAACCTGAGTTTGATTCCCAGGACTCAAACGATAGAAGGAGAGGCCAGTTGCTCTTTTGTTTACACATATGTGCTATGCTATACATGTGTCCACCCCATAAATAAAATATAATTTGATTTTTTTTATAAAAGCAAAAAAGAGACATGACAAAAGACAGAATAAATGGAATGTATATCAAAACCGAATGCTATTATGCATAGAAAACAGTGTAACATAACAAGACAAACTCATGATCATGCTACCCGCGCCCCCCAGCTTACAATTATGTGCCCACTAAGCTGGTCACCCATTGGTGAAGTCTAGTAAGCCTTCTTTCTTTCTTTTTTTTTTAAATTTTTTTGGGGGTTTTTTAAGACAGGGTTTCTCTGTGTAGCCTTGGCTGCTCTGGACTCGTTTTGTAGACCAGGCTGGCCTCGAACTCACAGCGATCTGCCTGCCTCTGCCTCCCAAGTGCTGGGATTAAAGGCGTGTGCCACCACGCCCGGCTAGCCGTATTTCTTTATTTGTAACTATTCTTCCCCCCAAGTGATTTAAGTTCATAACTGTCCAGCAGGCCTATTCAAGCTATATCTGCCCAGATGTGCTTGGGCTTAGCTTTCCCCAACACAGTAACTGTGTGTCATTGGCTCCTGGATGCATCCTGTTTTTTTAAACTATACCACATATGCAGCATAACATGGAAGAAAGTGATTGTGGGAAGAATGGTTGGAAAGGGAGACTGAGGATCCTTCTAGCATTATACTATCCTCTCTCTTCCCTTTTGCTTTTCATTCTGTGTTCTAGGTGGATTTAACAAATTATGATTCAATAATCAAATCAGTCTTTAAGCCTTTCTGTTTCATCAGCTCCAGGATATCTCATCAAATAGCACTGCATAAAATTGGCTTTCTATGTGAAAGGTTACCTTTCTGTCTTCTTACTTAATACCTGATTACTTTTACTAGAAATCAGAAAAGACCCCCACCAATACTTGGGGAGAACTTTCTCTGCTTCATAAGAAAGCACAGTATTTTTTCACTTCAATTACGATGGTCCCAAAATAAGTTCAAAGTTCCTTTGATGCCTTTGAGATACAAGGGCTAATTTCCTACTTTTTAAGTGTGGTAAAAGTGCTGTTAAGTAACGACTAAGTCACATTAGCACTGTGGCTTCTTTCTTCACATTGTACTGCATCATTTTTTGGGTGGTGGTGGTGTGTGTTCTGTGTGGACAGAAAATCATCTTCAGCAGCCATTGGTTTAGGTTTGAATGAGTCAGTTAACTATATAGTAAATGAAGAAAGCAAGAAATAGGTAGATGCATAGATAGATAGATAGATAGATAGATACATAGATACATAGATACATAGATACATAGATACATAGAAAAACATTGTTGCAGTGTACGCTCAAAACATCCAGCAGAAATTGACGAGGGGAGCCCTTCTAAGGCTGTCAACTGGAGTTTCTAATAAAGAGAATATCAGGCAGGCCAGTGTCCCATTGGATGTGGCTTGCAAGTAAAGAACAAAATAGCAGCCAGGCATGGTGGTGCATGTCTTTAATGCCAGCAATTGAGAGGCAGAGGCAGGCAGATCTCTTTGAGTTTGAGGCCAGCCTGGTCTACAAAGTGAGTCCAGGACAGCCAAGGCTACACAGAGAGACCCTGTCTTGAAAAACAAAACAAAACAACAACAAAAATAGCAACCGATAGAGATAATAACAAACAGGACACTCACAACACCCAGCAGAAACCAATTGAGGAAGTGGAGGCTGCCAGCTGCAGTTGTGAACTGAACATTCTCTTGATTTCATCAGTGAACTCTCAGATTCTCTTTCCCACTGTAGACATGTTTGTCTCTTGGGATAAACAATAGTAACAGTTGTCATAAATGTTTTTAACTTCTAGCAATTTTTAAGGCCACAATTTTTACTTGGGCTATTTTGTGGTTCTCCTCCATCTGTGTCATAGTTAGGGAACCATCCTGCCCCAAGACAAGGGGCCTTGAAGGATACTTTGAACCAAACATAGTTGGCTCTTCACTCTCGGGGAGGGGCAGTCCCATTTCCAGAGCCAACTTCCCAGCGAACTCAAATAACACATGACAACTTAACAGTATAAAGTGCATTACAAGGGGATACCACCTGCTATGTCAGGACACTCAAGCAGCCCTATGGCATGACCCATCTGCTGAGGAATCAAGACCTTCAGATGGCATCCATGTGAGTGAACTTGAACGTGGATCATGCACCTCCATCTCCAGCCAATTGTTCATAGGATGGTTGCCCTGGCCAGCATTAATTATACCTTCATGGAAGACCCTGAATCAGAACTATTTACAAAGCTGTTGTTGTGGAAGACCCTGCATCAGAACTATTCACAAAGCTGCTATTATACATTTAATCTAGAACACTATTTAGTTTAACTTAGCAATAGGTAATAAATTCAATGCTCAACCATGAGGGAAAGGGCTAAATAAGGGTTTTTTCCATAGTCCTTGGAAAGAGGTTCTTTAATTTCTTGAGAAAAAAAAATCTGACTTTATCTTGTAGCACACAAGGAACAAACAAACCATTAATTTGCAGAAAATACAGAATCTAAAATTCTACATTTTATGGGAAGAATTCCAACACTGGAATTGTTTTTGTTTTTGTTTTGTTTTTGTTTTTTCAAGACAGGGTTTCTCTGTGTAGCCTTGACTGTCCTGGACTCATTTTGTAGTCCAGGCTGGCCTGGAACTCACAGCGATCGATCCACCTGTCTCTGCCTCCCGAGTACTGGGATTAAAGGCATGCGCCACCAAGCCTGGCTTGTTTAAATTTTTTTTAAGGCATACCACCTTCATTATTCTAACAGCTTGGAATAATTTGCTTTGATCTTTCTGTGTCTGAGTGAAAATTGGTATCTCCAAGGGAGTCAATGCTTTATCAGACGCAAAGCAAACAAGCAAAGAAGCAAACCAAAACCAAAAAAAAAAAAAAAAAAAAAAAAAAAAAAAAATCATGAGGATTTAATAGTGCCTTATCATAAATCCTTAAATTTATACTCAGCATGCTGCAATCTAAACTGATTTCTTTTTTCTAATGAGAAAAACATCAGTTTAATCTACCATTATGCTTAAGCCAAATTTCAGGAAAACCTTAACAGTTCAAGACCTGTAGCAGCCCAGTAAATCACAGTACTGCATCAGAGCTATTAAGCAACATACTTTGAGTAAATGTCCTTCCTAATGTCAGGGTCTGTCTTGTGACCACACTAAAATCATATTTATTCCTGATAAAAGACCTCCCTTTGCTAGAAGGGACACATATTTTCAGCTCTTAGCATTTTTTTCATTTTTACCTATTAAGATTAGTTCAAAGAGCGTATGCTTTGATTTTCACAATCGGTGCACCTAGGGTGGGAAAACAGTCATGTGATGAGAGAGGCATCACAAGTAAGACATGAAAGGAATCAGGTGACTCAGAAAGTCTATGAGCCCATTCTTGCAGGTAACAGACAGAATGCTTGAGGCCTGTGATGGAGAAATGGGAGGGTCTGGAGTTGTGAAATTGGTCATGAGCCTGGTGGTCCAGTACTTTCTGAGTGGATGCCTTTCTCCAGCTCACTAACTTGTTTTTCTGTCATGCTTTCCTCTTCTTAATAACCAATTTCTATTTTTATTTCTAGCTAGGTGTCATTGTTTTTTGTTTGGTTTGGTTTGTTTTTTTGCCATAGAACACATGAAGCTGGTAATAAGTCCATGATAACACATGGTCACAAAAAGCACAAGCAAGTTTTAGAACCAGAGAGAGGTGGTTTAAATTCTGATTCTGTGATTCTGTTACTTACTGGGCACACTGTCTTAGAGCTTCATATTGTTGTCTCAAAGATGAAAGGCCTTGAATCTGGACCCAGGGGAACCTGCACAAACTGTTGCACCAACAAAGGACAATGCATGCAGTAAACCTAGACCCCCTGTTCAGATCTAGCCAATGGACAGCTCATTCTCCATGGTTGTGAGGGGAGCAGGGACTGCCTCTGACATGAACTCTGGTGTCCCTGATTTGATCACTTCCCCATTGGGGTGGGGAAGATCCAGTGGGCACACAGAGAAAGGGGAAGCCTGCTATCCTAATGAGACCTGATAGGCTGTGAGCCTATGGTTGGGGAGGAGGGCCCCTTCTGTCAGAGGTCTAGGGGAGGGGAATAGGGCAAAAGAGGGGAGGAGGGTGGGAAAGGGAAGATAAGGGCCAGGGGATAACAATTGGAATGTAAACTGAATAAATTGTAATAAATTTAAAAAATTTAAAGAAGAATTTGGGGATACAAAAAAATTTCAAAAATGTTACAAAAAAAAAAACCCTGAATGTACAGAAAATGATCTACAGTGTTCCTTGATAATGACTCAGTGAAATAATATGTGTTACGAACTTGTCCCATGATAGACACATTTTTCCTACTTTTATTTATTCATGCCTCTGACCTTTTCATACTTAATAATAGTATTTAAAAGTGTCTATCTAGTGTTTCTTAGTGGGATTTACTAAATTTTATCTTGTCCTACCTCCCTCCCTGTCTCCCCTCCCCTCTCTGTAATTATACTGTCTGATGTATTTACCAATTGGTTCTGACAGAGAGTTGTGGCAGCAGAGATAATTGTTTTTTTTGGAAACTGCTACCTGCCTTTCCACCGTCCTGTCTTTCATCCTATCTTTAGAAGCACAGTTTGCGACAATATTCATGAGTTCTTTAACATTGTTATCTGAACACCAGAAACAATGATTTCAGTGAATTTGTAAGTAAAGCATCACTAAGCTTTCACAGTGCAAAATGAAAAATAATTCTCTTAATCTTGGGTTAATTACATGCAATAACTGGAATTCTGCCTTTTGCCCTTTGAGTTTTCTGTTCCCTAAATTTTAGTAAAAGTATATTAGATGACTTTAATTGTTTGTGCCTCTTCATCTTTCTTCTCAAATTAAAATAACTGTGAGAGCATAAATTGTGAAAACTGTTATGTGAATACAAAATTTTCTGCATGTGTTAATAAAACTGTTTGTGTAATCACCAAAAAAAAAAAGTAAATTTGATATATTAGCCATTCTTCATGTTTTGTTCTCTTTACTTGGAGACAACATCTTCTTATGTTCAGTGTTGCAAGCCAGGATGGCCTTGAACTTTGAATAAGTCCTCTTGCCTCAGTCCTAGAGTGATAGGATTACAGGAGCGCACCATTTTACTGGCTGGCTATTTATTCTTGAAACATATTTCAGTGTCTGTTTATCTCAAGTTTTTCTCCTTCAACAGTTGTAGGAACCAGGCCCTACTGGGCTGCCTGCCTGTCTTGCTGTTTCATGTCCTGTTTCTAGCAGCTTCCATGTCTGTGTTTATCTTGGTTAGCTAGTCATGTTTACTGCTCTGAGAACGTGGCCCTCCCTTCCTTGTCCTCCTGTGTGCAATCACCTCTTGAGGGATTTCCTGTTTTGCTGCCTATAAGAACGCTCTTTGGAACTCTGGGAGAAAGAAGAATAAACTGCTGCCGCGGATGCTGCTGCAGCTGCTGCTCTCTTAGCATGAGGGACCAGCTGTGTGTGTGTGTGTGTGTGTGTGTGTGTGTGTGTATGAGTTAAATCTGCAGTCCCTCACCCTCAACTCGGTACCGCAGCGGTGCGGGCGCCACAAACAGTGAGCCCCAAATGACATTAGCACCCCTCAGGATTTGCCATAAAGACAGATGCTAGTGCTCTATGTCCTTCTAATTAGATTCAGTAGGATTAGGGCACAGGCAGAGATCTGTGTCTTAATAAAAGTAAAAGTCTAAAAAGAAGTCTAATGTACATCAAGGTTTGAAAATCACGGATACAAACCTTTATTTTAATTGATTGTGATGGGGATGGCGGCTGGAGGTACAGCTTAGCAGTTAAGAGCATTGGCTGCTTTTGCAGACGACTCTGGTTCAATTCCCAGCATCCACTAGTGGCTCACAACCATTTGTATATCCAGGTCCAGACGCTCTGATGCCCTCGTCTGGCCTCCTCAGGCACTGCAGGCACATGGTACATAGACTTACATGTATGTCAAATACCAATACAAATAAAAGTAAATACATTTTTAAAGTTTGATAATCAAGATCATGATATTTAAAAAAAGCTTTTGTAGTGCCAGGCATGGTCGTACATACCTTTAATTCCAGCACTTAAGAGGAAGATCCCTGTGAGTTCGAGAACTACAGAGTGAGTTCCTGGATAGCCAGGGCTACACAGAAAAGCCCTGTCTTGAAAAACAAAAAAATCCTTTTGTTGTAACAACCTGTTGACCTTATCACACAAGTCTAAATAGGGAGGTATATCAGTTATCATTCCTTCCTCTGTGTGTGTTATATACACATCTGTGTAAGTATGCATACCTGTGCATCCTCCTATGGAAACCACCACTGGGAGCCTGCCCTGTCACCTTGTCTCTCTCTGCCTTTTTCCCTTGTGACAGGATCTCTAATTGAACCTGGATCGAGGCTGGTGACCATCAAGCCCCAGAAATCATCTGGTCTTCATCACCAATAGTCCTGGGGTTACCGAAGTACACAGGCATACCTGGCTTTTCCCATGAATGTGACATTCTAAAATCTTGTCTTCATGCTTACACAGCCAACAAGCACTTGTATTAACTCAGCCATCTCCCTAGCTCTGATAATTTCCTTCTTTCACCCAGTACATCTAATTCACAGAAAAATTTATTACTTTCTTGGTATAATTATAATCTTCCCACTTTTACCATTATCCATTGGCACTTTGCTGAACCAGGTATGGCCTGCTGCAGCAGCTTCAAATGGGCTTTCCTGTTTCAGTCTTGAGCCTCTCTACAGCCTCATTCTAAATAGCAACAAAAGTAATTTTTTTTAAAAAAAAAAGTAATATTAAAGTGTAAGATCATGTTACTCCCTGGCTTAAAGCTAGACTCCCGCTGTGCTTGGAACAAAATATAACTTTCCATAGGATTGACAGGCAGCTGTATCCTGTGACCCCTGTTCAATTACTCTATGAAATCTTGAACTATTTTTTTTTCTCCTTCAGTGGGAACCAAGTTCACTAATTTCTACTTTCTCTAACATATCTTACTTTCCCTTCCCAGAGACAAAGCACTTACCTTTCAGTCTTTGTGGGCTGGTTCTTTTCTCTTTTAGGTCTCAACTCAGATGTCATCTTATCAATGGTATTTCCCTTCAATAGCACACTCCAAGGTAGAGTTCGTCTCCTTCCAGTCATCTATTTTTCTTCTGCTTCTATGTTCTAGTTTGAATTTGAAATGTCCTCTGGAAGCTCATGTATCAAAGGCTTAGCTGTCAGCCAATCCACTTTTGGAGGGAGTGACTGCATCCTAAGGATTCTGATCTAATTAATCAATGAATTGATACCTCCATAAATTTGTAATATGACGGTGTCATTTGGGAGACAGTAGGAAGTGAGATGAGCGGCCTAACACTAAGAAGCCATTGAGGTTATTAGGCTCTTGAAAAACAGACATTGTCTCCAGTTACTTCCTTTCTCTCCCTCCCTCCCTCCCCTTCTCCCCATCCCATTTGCCAGCTCTCTTTCAGCTGTAAATGAGCTGAGCAGCTCCCTCAGCCACCTGCTCCTATAGTCATGGTACCAAGTTTCCCACGTGCTCATAGCAATAGCGTCAGCTGACCAGAGGCTGAAACCTCTGAAACGATTCAGCCAAAACAAGCCTTTCCTTTCTTCCTCATTTATTTATATGCTTTGATTTTATGGTTGTGACTGTTTTGTCTCCATGTGTGTCTGTGCACCTTGGATGTGTCTGGTGCTGGTGTCAGAGTTCCTGGAACTGGAGTTACAGATAAGTGTGAGCTTCCACGTGGGTGCTGGGAATTCAAACCCAGGTCCTTAACAACTGAGCCATCAGTCCAGTCCCCTTCCTTAAAAAAACGTTGTCTATGCCAGATACTTTTTCATAGTGACAAAAAGCTAACAAATGTGATCTATTGCAACTTATAACAAGTGTCTTATTGATATTTATAATTAATCAGTTCTTATTGCTTTCCTCTGTAAACATGTACTTCTTGTATCTTACAGTGAGTGATACAAAATATTAGCTAGTTATGTTTTCCCAGAACCTCTGCTCAAAATATCTTCATATTATTTTTCTTCTACTTATATCTTATGGGCAAAGAGTGTTTTTGATAGATTGAGAAGAAGAAATTGATTCTTTAGTCTAATATATTTACTTTTTCATTCAAAGTGTTTACTGAGTCATCTGAGTAAGTCCAGTAATGGAGCTTTCAAAGCAATAAACCTTAATGAAGTGGCTTTGAACCTCTTTTAAATATCAGGATGATCTGTATTATTATGCTGCTTCGTGGTGGAGTACCTATTTATTGTGTTTGAGGCCCTTGGTTGGATCATCAGCTTTGCTAACAAAACAAAACAGAATAACATCAAGGAAGGCTGAGATTATATTTCAGGAAACAGACAGAGAAAATAACAGAATGTAACTATTTTATTATTTACAAGGATGTAAGAACAGAAAGATCATCTAACATAAAATACCCCATGGAACAAGATACCCACCAAACTAATTTATAGGGATTATAACCTGCATCACATCATATCGTTATCTAGAGTCCCCATTATAGTGCTTTGGTACAAGGACATTGCTGCTGAGAATCACTAAGTCTGCATGGTATTCCAGCCATTATAGGCTACCGATATGTGCTAATAGAGAGCCCCCTGTTTGTGAATTAAGTTGGCAACATTTATCCCCCATATTAATGGAGTAGCAGATGAGCTTTATAAAAGGAGCAGGTGGAAGATGAGGGGGGAAACCATCTGGCCAGCTGTGAACAATTCCCAGACAGCCACATTCCTCAAAAGGCCTTGTCTGTAAATATACTTTAGAATCCAGTCACTTTTGGCAGGAAGCATCAAACCTCACAGAGCTTTTCATTTGCTCCCATTGTGGATACACCTCTGTTTCTAGAAAGATTCTTCCTTTTCATAAAAAAAAGTGTGGGGTGTGTTTGCAGAGGGGAGCAAAAAAAAAAAAAAGATGGCTAATTGTGGTTAAGAGTACTTGCTGTTCTTGCAGAGGACCTGGGTTTGCTTCTGACCACACATATAAGATAGCTCACAACCACCTATATAACCTCAATTCCAGAGGATCTCGTGCTCATACATACTTATAGGCACTTATACATAAAATAAAAATAATAAATGAATATTTGAAAATCCTGTGGTGGATGACTATACACACTGTGCAGCTGATGGAGGGAGCATACAGCCAGCTGTTGGAGGCCAACCACTATCTTGCAGAACATATTGTGTGTGTGTAATTTTGAAATAACTATTTGTTTAGATAAGGGTTGCAAAAAGAATGTAAACGGAGTTAATTATTTACGTAACTATTGTCAATTTTAACATCTCATGTGACTGTAGTCAAAGCTAGGAAATCACTATTGGCATCATATATGACTTCGGTCAGATTTCAATATAGTATGATTCTTTTTCTTTTGGAGACAGGATTTTCCTGTGTAATGCAAGGTGGCCTGGAACTTACACATCTGCTTCAGTCTCCCAAGCATTTCTTTTTTCAATCTCTGGTCTTTGTAAATTTGTGGTTTAGGCAGGGCGTGGTGGTGCACGTCTTTAATCCCAGCACTCGGCAAGCAGAGGCAGGTGGATCTTTGTGAGTTCGAGGCCAGCCTGGTCTACACAGAGAGTCCAGGACAGCCAAGGCTACACAGAGAAACTCTGTCTGGAAAAACCAAAATAAATAAATAAATAATAAAAAAATTGTGGTTGAATAACAAAGAGGTTTGCTAACTACGAGTCAGCACACAGCAAACCAATTTTACCCTGTCCTTTATTAAGATGAAACATTTATATTTTAAAACATAGTCAAGCTTGCCAACCGTAGCAAACAACTGGATGATTTAGCAGAGACAATATTTAATTCAGACAGCTTTGACTTTCTATTACTTTATTTTATTCTCAAGTAAGATTAATTTCTATAAGTAAATCAGAGCTCTATCACGGAGTTCTAAACTAGAAGGCGCTGCCTGATTAACTTAACAACTTGAGGCAAAAGACAAGCCAGACGTTACCCAAAAGCCATCTAATTGGACTTAAGCTTACTCATCAAGAGGAAATACTTTTTTTTTTTCGAGACAAGGTTTCTCTGTGTAGCCTTGGTTGTCCTAGACTCACTGACTCACTTTTTAGACCAGGCTGGCCTGGAACTCACAGGAATCTGCCTGTCTCTGCCTCCTGAGTGCTGGGATTAAAGGCGTGTGCCACCACACCCGGAGGAAATAAATTTCTGTTACTATAAACCCAGCCCACAATCTATTATTGGTGAGGCCTTGGATCCTATAAGAGGACCTATAGGCATAAGGTTATTGTGTAAGTCAAATGGTGATTTCTTTACTCCGTATATCTGTTTGCAATTCTTCTGACAATCTCCAGTTTCAATGTTGTGAAAACACTGCTCTCCAATTGTTCCCTTGTATGCCAATAAAGCAGCTTACAGCCAATCGCTGAGCAGGAGAGATAATGGGGCTGGACTTCCTGCCAGCCAGGGGAGGAGGAATTAGAACAGGAAGTAGGGGATTCGGGCACGGGAGAAGGCTAAGAAACACCAGGAGAAGAAGCTGGCACAGTAAAGCTACGGAGTGTAAGTATGTGTGGGATGTGCGCTGGGAGGAAGCCAACTCAGCTTAGAGGGTTAACAATAGAGTAATAGGGCTGGAGAGATGGCTCAGCCATTAAAGGCTAGGCTCACAACCAAAAATATAACAATAGAGTAATAATTGCTCAGTTCTTGTGCTGTGAAGCTTATTTAAATAATTATTAGTGTGATAGCCAGGTTAAGAGAGAAATTGAGAAACAAACACGTTTTTATAAAAATAACTAACATTTTGGTGTAACAACTGGAGACAACCTTACATAGAAAGTAAAACTACAGAGCAGTTTCTTAGTTCCCTTCATTAACCAAGCAACCTCAGCAGTTCCTACTGCAGGAGCTCTGTGCTTCCTGATCAGACAGACCCCCCACAGAACAGCAAGGCCTCCAGTCAGCTGCAGGAAAGAAAAACTGATACAGCCCCAACAAAGGCAGTTCTTTGAGCTTTTGCTTAAAAAAAAAAAGTGGCCATTGCCTGAGGCAGGAATCTAAATCCCTTCGAGAAGGGGCTCTTGTGGCCCCAATAACTTCCCAGAGTTGAGGAGGGGTCAGGATTCAGTGAGGCAGACAGGAAAAAAAAGCTTATCGTGGAAGCAGGAGCCAGAGACAGACTGAGAAGCTTCAGACATCATCTGAACTGATAAGGTCTAGAAGGGAAGCTGGGTCTAAGAAATTAAAGTCCTTAGGGAGAGGTTTTGAGATTAAAGATTGTTTTCTATGTTGAAAATAGAGGGAGACAAATGATCCAGTGCTTCTGAATACCATTTGAGTTTGTTTCTTTTAGTATAAAAACAACTTTTTTCCAGTAATGATTACAGCTTTGTATATCCTCGTTGGGAGTTATCAGAATAAGAGAGACTTGGAAAAAGAAGAGATCAAGAAATTAGATGCTAAATTGAAGGCCATAGGACAGAGGTTGGAGGACTCTTTGAATCAAAATAGACAACCTTCAGAGAAATCCAATCTGGAACTTACCATAATACCCAAAAAGGTAGTTCCAGATGAGAGAAGTCCAGAAAGGCTTGAAGAAATTGCAGAACGGCAGCCCATTGAGATGCTGGCTAGAAAGGCTTTGGCAATAGGCCAACATGGTCAGCCTGGAATTGTGTGTGTATTGTCAAGATTCAATGACTAGATGAAGATCTGTATGCTAAAGGAGAAATGCAGATCCTGTTTGGTATTGCCTTGGAATAAGGTCATAGAGAGGCTTCTGTACTCCAGTTTGCAGAGTTAGGAGAAGTAGAGTATTGTACCATATTCATAATTCCAATGGGCTTTTGCCTTAAATTATGGAGATTATGAGTCTAAGGTTACACATGTGTTAGAGATAATGACTGTCTTGGAGATGCCTTTGCCAGTTGGGCCTGATGGTGCTTCAGCATGTATATCCATTGGGATACAACAATTTTTTTAGAGATTATGACAGGAAACCTGATACAGGTATAACTTATAATCCTATAGGTCAAACAATTATGAGTAGATTTAACGATGATTGTATAAAGGTGGTCATAAAAGAGAAGGGGAATATTAATATCTCCTCAAAATAGATTAAATAATGATTTGTTGATTTTAAAATTTTTAAATGAGACAAGTACCACACCTGTTAAGATACACTGGATTTTAGTAAGGACTGCTGAATAGATCAGCATATAAAGATCCTAATTCCAAAATGGAAGACAGGAAATACATTATGCTGGAGACGGTCTAGTAGTAAATATAAAAAGAAATCTAAATGTTTATTATAAAAATTATTATTTCAGTAGTATCATCTAACCCACTGTGAGCCAATAAAAACACGGACACCTGTTATATTTTAGAATAAGCCTTATTTTAACCTTGGGCTGGGCAGATATTAACCCCTTAAACTACCTTCTATTATCTCCCAGCCCCCATCCCAAGCCATCTGCTTTAATCATTTCTATCTAGGCTTTCTCCCATCCATAACCACAACATACCTTTTTATGTTGTTTATCTGAGCTACGTCTTTCCATGCAGAACTTCAGAGTTCCTCCTCCTGGCCCACATGGTTCTTTCCTACCTCATGGCAAATTTGTTCCTTCTTCCTCTTCCACCTCCAGTCCCTCTCTTCTACCCAAGATCATTTTCTCTCCAAAGCCTGCAAACCTTCAACCATGTCTACCTCATTTCTACCCTGCCCAGGTGTAGGCCTTTTTAAAAAATTAACCAATCAATTTTAAATAGATAGAGCAAGTTTTACACAAGGGCAGGTGTATGTGAGACTGCTTTTCTGAGCAGCAAGTAGATCTTGGGAGCCAGTAATTAGCATCAGAATGCATAGCACCAGACCAACCCCCACCAGAAAGGGGTTATGCATATATTTCTATAGGAGAAGAAAAACTCTGTATTCTAGCCAAACTAATGGGAATCAGATTTTACAGGGGAGACCTCCTGAAGATCTTGGCTGCAGACAGAAGGAAAGGACATTCTCCACAGTGGAGAATGGGAGGATACAAGGGAGGGGATAACAACTGAGATATAATATGAATAAATCAATAAAATATATTTTTTAAAAAAGAAAGAAATCAAGACCAAACAGAACAAGTAACATAATTTGCTGATTCCTCCACACAGGAACAGCTCTGAGACTGCCTGAAACATGAAAATGTCTCCTGCCGGGACTTCAGCCAACAAATCTTTGGCTACAAAATCCTCAGGATTTATCATGCCATTCTTTTAAATGGCATATATAAAATATTTTATAGGAAATCATCTTTGACTGAATTGTGCTCAGTGCACAATCCATATACATATAAATATACAAATATACTTTTGCAAGTTAATATTTTTCAGAGCAAGAGGACCAGATACCAAAATAGACAAGTAGCCCAGGTGATCCTACCTCACAGATGGCCTCAATAACTGTTTCCTCAAAAATCTGCATCTGGGACAATTTCAAAATGGCTAGCTAGATCGAACAACAGCACAGACTGTTCCAGTCAGGACTTCAGTTAAGCTGTGAACTTTTTCAGTATTCAGAGACTAGACAGAAAATATTACAGCTAACTTTCTTAAGACTGGACAATATCCCAATTTTCTTGGGCCCTCCAAAAAGAACAACTATGTCCCAAATCAGCAAAAAACAATTTA
This sequence comes from Acomys minous, assembly GCF_964271855.1. Taxonomy (NCBI): domain Eukaryota; kingdom Metazoa; phylum Chordata; class Mammalia; order Rodentia; family Muridae; genus Acomys; species Acomys minous. The sequence continues at coordinate 114,705,940 of NC_140488.1, read as the reverse complement.
AGAAACTATGCTCCATTCCCGAGAGAGGATTGGTGTTTTTTGGTCATTCTATGGGTGATAGATGTTTGTTATTGTTTTAAAGGGGTTGGTTATAGAAATAATAAATAAAGGGTAGATTATTGAATCTACTTTTAGGCTAAAGATCATTAGTAAGCCAAAAATCTTACATTGGTACAAATTTTTGTGTATTGATATAGATTAAGATTATATTCGGTTACAACATGCTAAGGTATTGGATTTATGTAATTCTTAGAACTGCAATGTTAAATTCTAGTCCTTTTGAAAACTGTTACTACTGTTTAGGGTAATTAAATGCATATTAGCAGTTAGACAAACTCTTGGTCATGTGAGATACTAGTTTAGTTAGTTACAAAACTATGTTTCTAGATTGATAGATAAAAATAGCTAGAAACAAACAATTCAGATAAGACAAATGGATAGATGGTCTTCAAAAACCTTAGAGAGCTATAGAATATGCCATTTAAAGGTTTCATTAATTTAAATCTTTTTTTGACAATGAGACAGGTCTGTTCTTGGCAACAACCCCGTTCTACTTCAAAGAGCATCAAAAGCTTCATATGTGGCAAGCTAGCTATTGAGTGAGAAAATGTTCTTGTATCAATTACAGACAAAATACTATTTAAAACTGGACAAACTGGATGCAGGGGATTCAAGTGCTGAGTTTTGCAAGGACAAGACAAGCACGTCCTTTATAAATCCTGCTTCACAGAAAAGTCTGTCAAATATTCTGAGCCAGAAGAGTGAAGCTGATGCTAAAACATTATGGAGAACTTTTGAAAAACTGTGTGGGCAGCCAAATATCTCTGTCATTTTTATACTTTTGGAAGCTTCTTGTTTGTACTTTATACATATTTAGGTAATATTTATTCCTTCTTAAGTTGTCTGATGGGGTTGAAGACTAGATAGTTATAGTCTCACAGATAAACTGTTTAGGATGGTAGAATTTGACCGAGAGTAAAATACTTTACCCAAGGGTGCAAAATATACAAATGTAAATCTTACCTAATAATTTTCATAATTGTTATTATTACATATAGCTTATGGTAAGAGAAAGATTCTTTTATTAGACTAAAATGGGGGATGTAGGCATAAGGTTATTGTGTAATTCAAATGGTGATTTCTGGGTCCCCCCATGTCTGTTCCCATTTCTTGTTCTGAAAATTTCCTGGAAACATTGCTCCCTAATTGTCCCCTGGTATGCCAGTATATCAGTTTACAGCCAATCACTGATTGGGGGAGTGAATAGGGCGGGACTTCCTGCCAGCCAGTGGAGGAGGAGGAGAGAGGAAAAAGTAGGAGATTCAGCCAAGGAAACATCAGGAGAGAGGAGCTGGAGCAAGAAAGCTACAAAATGCAATTATGGCTGAGATGTATGCTGGGAGAAAACCAAATTAGCTTAGAGTGTTTAGAACAGAATAATAACTGCTCAGTTCTTGTGTTGTGAGGCTTATTTAAATAATATAAGAGAGTGTCAATCATTTGTGTGATGTTTGGGTTAAGAGAGAATTTGAGAGACACAGTTTTATAATAAAAATAAGTAACAAGGACCCACTGCTGCTATTTCACTAAACCAGTATGGTTTCTGACTGCATTTACAATACTTAGGAATGTATCCACAGAAAAATGTAGCTCTCATGCCATGCTAATAAAGAAGTTTCTCTTTGCTGCAGTTGGGAACTATTAATGAAAGCCATAACAGTTCAAAATGCAGTAAATACTGACTATAGGATACCCAGGTCCAGGTGATGCATCTACCGTACAACCTTTACACCTGAGGAACATATCTTGGCAGAGACAGAGAGAGCAAGAGAAAAGGGAAGAAGGAGGAAGAGGGAAGGATGGAGGGAGGGGGAGGATAATTACAATTAGAGACTAAAAGGCCATGAATTTGAGGAGTGAGTGGGTGGAACACAGGAGAAGGAGAGGTGGGGGGGGGGAAGTGCCGTGACTATACTACTCACATATAATAGTCTCAAAAAAAATTAAAAATTGGCCATGGTGTCACACATCTGTAATCCCAGCACTTAGCATGTAGAGTGGAGAATTTCTGTAAGTTTGAGGATAGTATATACTGGAACAGCATTAGCTAGCTAGTGAGACCCTATCTTAAAAATGTAATTGAACTAAATTTATTTACTTACTTAGAGTGAAAATGCATTTTTGAGTGCATGTACACATATGTATCGTGGCATCCTTGTGGCTATCAACTTTCTAGAGCTAGTTTTTCCCCTTATACTGTGTGGGATCCAGGAATCAAACTCAGGTCGTCAGGTTTGGTAGCAAGTGTAATTACTTGCTAAGTAATGTTTCAGACCTCTTACCCACTAACCCATCTCCCAGGCTTGAGAGAGCCTGCCTTAGCTGGGTGTGGTAGCACATACCTTGAATTCCAGGACTCATAAGGCAGAGGCAAAAATTGGGGATGGGCTAGGTTTCCAATATCAGGCATGATTTTTCTTCTGTTGATTGGGTGGGCCTTGAATACAATTAGAGAGCTACTTGCTACTATTAAGATAGACATGCCATTATTACACCTTTATGGATATCTTGCCATGCCAGACATTGTTGTAGTTTATGGGTGTCACATCTAGGTAGGACTGTTGATAGCTTTCCTTTCTTAACAGCTTGCATAAAATCTTTCAGTACCTTAAAGTTAGTCCTCGGGCCTTTGGTGTCAGATCCAGCCTAATTCTCCTGAGTCCTGTATCCAGAATGTTGGGTATCTTCAGTAATAGGGACTTACCTTCAACTTCTGGGACTCAACCGATAGCCTATATTATTTTGGGAATATCTTGGTCTTCCTTGACTAAAACTCAAAAGGAGGTTTCTCATGGGTTTTGTTACGTAGTGTATGGATCTTGGGAGAGGCATTATCATCTCAGGTGGCATAATTCATAATAATATATTTAAATAATACATATATGTAATTTTAGGTAAATATAAAAATAATGTGGTTCTCTATGGCTACTTGGAGCATCCTTATTATTGATATTGTTGTTGTTGTTGTTGTTATTATTATTATTGTTGTTGTTCTTTTTGTATTTCGAGACAGAGTCTCTCTGTGTAGCCTTGGTTGTACTGGACTCACCTTATTTATTTATTTATTTATTTATAATTTAATTAATTTATTCAGATTACAACTAAATTGTTATCCCATCACTTGTATCCTCCCGTTCCTCCCTTCTTCCCGCTATCACCCTATCCCCCCTCCCCTTAGTCTATGACCGAGGGGGACCTGCTCCCCCACTATATGGTCATAGGCTATTAAGTTTCATCTTGGTAGCATGCTTATTCTTTCTCTGAGTGCCACCAGGGCTCCCCACCAAGGGGAAGTAGTCAAATATGGGGCACCAGAGTTCATGTCAGAGTCAGTCCCTGCTCTCCACATAAATGTGGAGAATGCCCATCCCCCCGCAGGCCCAGATCCACCTGTCATGATGTTCTTCTTGTAGGTTTCTAGGACCCTCAGGATCCTTCTATTTCCCCATCTCCTACATTTCTCTCACCTAGAGCCCCAATAGGATGTCCTCACATCTATCCCAATCTCCTGGTAAGTGAAGACTTTCATGGGACATGCCTTTTGGACTAGTTGGACTCACCTTTTAGACCAGGCTGGCCTCGAACTCACAGCAATCTACCAACCTCTGACTCCCAAATGCTGGGGTTAAAGATGTGTACCACCATGCCTGGCTTGGAGCATCCTTGTTGGTATTAATCCATCCTCCCTCCCTCCCTCCCGTCCTCCCTCCCTCCCTCTCTCTCCCTCCTTCTCCTTCTGTATTATCTTCCCTTAGTATGCCCAACTTAAAGTCTGTCCCCCATTTTTCTATTAAGTTTCACAACCCAAAAAACAAAGACTGTTTCTTTCATCCCTTTTATTGAAAATAGATTTTCCGCTAACATAATATACACTGATGGTGGTTTCTCTCCTTCTACTCCGTCCCTATCTCTCCTGCTATCTGAATCCACCCTCTTTCTATTTCTCATCTCATTAAAAAACAAAGAGGCTTCTAAGGAATAATAATGAAATAAAATACTATAAGGTAAAGCAAAACCAAACATATCAGACAGAATAGGACAAAAGAAACAAACAGGAGGAAATGAGCCCAAGGAAGGGCACAAGAAACAGAAATTCAGAGACCCACGCTTTCTAACACTCAAGAACTCCATAAAAACACTAAGCTAGAAATCATAATACATACCCAAGGACCTATAGGGTAAAAAGAGAGAGAGTTTAGATATAAAATAAAACTAAAAAATAATATTAAAGAGTAGCCTTGGCACAACATTATAATACAAGGAACATTCAAAGATTCTATTGAGTTTGTTTTCTTTTTGGCCATTGATCTATGACTAGGCATGCAGCCTACACTTAAGAGTAGATTGCCGTGCCTGCCTCCCAGTGAGACCTGGAAGAAAACTAAATGTTCATTCGCAAGTGCTTGTCAATTATAGATTGCTTCTGGGTTAGGGATAGGGCATGTGTCCACTTCTCCTTTCAGCTCTAGGACTCTAACTGGCGCAGACTCCTGCAGACCCTGTGAGTGCTGCATCAGTTTCTTTGAGTTTGTATGAGCATAGGTCCTGTTGATTAGAAGGCCTGACTCATATCCTAAAATATAATCCTCTGAGTTTGATTTCACTATTTATATTCATATTAACAGAGAGTTGAGCATTTATCACAGACTTGTTCTCTTTGCAATATGCACAAGAAAAAAAAAATCAATCTAGCTAACCCTAAGGGTCCACCTAGCTTCATTTAAAGAAGGATAAAAAACCAAAATAAATGGACTGGAGAGATGGCTCAGTTGTTAAAGGCTAGGCTCACAACCAAAAATATAAGAGCTTGGTTCCCAGAACTCATAGCTATCTCTCCAGCCACAAAAAAAAAAAAAAAAAAAAAAAAAAAAAAAAAAGAAGAAGAAGAAAAAAAGAGAGAAAGAAAAAAAAAAGAAAAAGAAAAAGAAAGAAAAAAGAAAAAGAAAACAAACAAACAAAATAAACAAAAGCCCACAAAGATCTTCCTTTGGAATCCCAAGGGAATCCAACCTGACTTGCCATGCAATGTAAAGATGTGTCTATGGGTCACTTGAGATGACTGAGCTGTTGTCCTTGGTACTTGGTTGTCTAGTGTGACCCATGATTATGGCACAAAATCTCATTTAGCCCAGCTGGCCTTGACACTTGCCATGTAGCCAAGGCTGGCCTTCATCTCCTGATCTTGTCTCTATCTCCTGAGAGCTTAGATCACAGATATGCTCCCATCACACCTGGCTTGGTTTACCATTTTTGTTCAGTTCCTTTTCACTTTTGGGAAGGTCTGCTCACCAAGCTGTGGTTGTTTTCTGTCATCAGGGATCAGTTAGAAACCTCTAACCACCAAGATGGCGTTTAATAACTGAATCTCAGAAAGCAGTTTGTGGCCTTAGTTTCTTCCCTTGGGAAAGTCCCCCAGCAAAATTAATGCAAAAGGGCAAAGGTGAAGAGGCCAGGGACCAGAAGGGAGCATTGGATTTATTCCTTAGAAAGCAAGGAGATTGAATGTCTACACTGCTATGAATAGAAGAGGTTCTTGGAGGAGTCCTTCCTTACAGGTTGTCAGGGAGAAAGCAGACACAAGGCTCTGGCCTATGTGACTCCCCACCATTTGTTCCTTTATTGTTTGGGTAGGATGTAGAGGAGGCATTTGGTGGTGAGCTCATGTGCTCACTGGCAGTCATTGATGCTGCCCATTCGATTTCTTTTTATTGCCCCCTCCCCACTCTCCTAGTCCTCAGAAAAAGGGGGTGTCCTCCCCTATCCTCTGACCCCCAGCCTATAAAGTCTCATTAAGATTGCCTGCATCCTCTTCCTCTGTGGCTGGGCTAGGCCAGGGGGAAGTGATTAATGAGTGGGCACCAGAGTTCATGTCAGAGATAGCTCCTACTGCCCATATTATGTGACCCAGAAGGAGAGACTGTGCTGCATGTTGACTACATCTGAGCAGGGGCAAGGGCGTCTATGTCTTCACCATGCATGGTCCTTGGTTGGTACTTCAGTCTCTGCAGCCCCACTCCCACCCCAGCCCAGATTTGTTGGCTCGGTTGGTCTCCTTGTGGAGCTCCTGTCCCCTCCTGGTCTGTCTATCCTTCAGCTATTCCATAAGACTCCCTGCGCTCCGCCCCGAAGTTTGACTGTGAGTGTTAGCATTTGCTTTGACCACCAGCTGGGTGGAGTCTTTCAGAGGACCTCTATGGTAGGCTCCCATCCTGTTCCTTCTCTTCAACCACTTCCGGTGTCTATTCTATTTGCCCTTCTGAATGAGAATTAAGCATTTTCCATAGGGTCCTTCCTCCTTGTTATTTAACATCTTTAGGTCTGTGTATTGTAGTGTGGCTATCCTGTATTATGTGACTAATATCCATTTAAAGTGAGTATACAACATGCATGTCTTTCTGAGTCTGGGTTACCTCACTCAGGATGATCTTGTCTAGTTACATCCATTTGCCTGCACAGTTCAGGATTTCCTTGTTTTTAATAGCTCAGTAGTATTCCACTGTGTCTGTGTACTACAGTTTCTTTATCCATTCTTCAATTGAGGGATATCTGGGTTGTTTCCAGATTCTGGCTATTATGAATATAGCTGCTATGAACATAGTTGAGCAAATGTCCTTGTTGAATGGTGGAGCATCTTTTGGCTATATGCCCAGGAGTGGTGTAGCTGGGTCTTGAGGTAGCACTATTTCCAATTATCTGAGAAAGCACCAAATTGCTTTCCAAAGTGGTTGTACAAGTTTGCTCTCCCACCAGCAATAGAGGAGGGTTTCTCTTTCTCCACATCCTCACCAGCATTTGTTGTCACTTGAGTGTTTGATTTTAGCCATTCTGCCAGGTGTAAGATGGAATCTCATAGTTGTTAGGTCTTTTTTTTTTCTTGAGACAGGGTTCCTCTGTGTAGCCTTGGCTGTCCTGGACTCGATTTGTAGACCAGGCTGCCTTTGAACTCACAGAGATCAGCCTGCCTCTGCCTCCCGAGTGCTGGGACTATGGGCATGGTTCTCTGCTATGTTGTTAAGTCTTAAAGAAAGGTTTTAAAAATGTCTCTTTGTAGAAAAAGCTATCCATCAATATCTACCTCCTCTTTTAAAGCAAAAAGGTGTCATTAGAAAGTAGGTACCCTGTTCTACAGCTAGATATATCCATGAGGCCAGATTTTGTTCTCTTGGTCAGAGTGGGACGGGTGGAAGGCCCTAGTCCAAATTTCTAAAGAAGTAGCTGTAACTCCTCACAACAATCTCTGTGCGTCTGCTAAGATTCTCCATAACAGGAATAGATAGGGCTGTTGTGGTAAAAACAGAACTAAAGTGTTTTACAATCACCATGGAAACCTCATGCTGCAAACCTTAGGCATGGCTCTGAAAGAAGAGGTCAGAGTCAAGAATGGAAGGAAGGGAAATTCCATCCAGTGGAAGAGGGGAAAAAACATTTCATGGGGAAAATTTTTAACCATCGCAATGAGAAAAGCCAGTTCAGTTGTAAAAAGGATTGGCCTCAGCATGTGATTTTTTTTCCTACAGGAATATCAGTTGTTGATGTTTCATAGTTACAATCACAGATCTACAAAACCAAATCAGCATCAAACAGGCCCCGGGCTTGCCTACTGCTTGATTTTGTAGATCTGTATCACACCTGCCTTAAGACCCGCTGTGTAGTTATTACATTTCTTTATGTATTTAGTGCATGCATGTGTGGGGGCCCACCCTTCCACATTTCAAAGATGACACCTCCTGTGGCAACATTCGCTAAGAGCCCCACGTTAACACCACTGTGGTTGCTGAACAAATGCTTTTTTCATGGCTAATGGTTTCCCATGTGGAGCTGCTTTCCCATCAGTGGTGGTTAGTGCTATTTGTCAGCTAGACAAAATGTGGAATTACCTTAGATGGAGTCTTAGTGAGGGGTTGCCTAGTGTAGGCTGGCTTGTGAGTATGAGGTGGGAAGGGCTTCCCTACTATGGAGGCACCATCTCCAATTGGGATCCTGGAATGTGAGTGGAGGGGAGGATTTAGCATGGCTAGGTATGTTCAGGTAGCTCTCTGTTTCTTGACTGGGGGTGTGATGTGACCAATTGTTTTACGTTCCTGCTCTTGTGACCTCTCTGTTTTAGTGAACTGTAATCTGGAACTTTGAGCTAAGATAAGCTCTTTGTCACTTAAAAAAAAGTCTCTTTGTGTAAGGTAGGCTAGCCTCATGTGCCACATCTAAGAAAAACTTTCTTTGGTTGAGGAGATGGTTCTTTGGATGAAATGCTGTTGCAAATGTGTGCAGACCTGAGATTAGATCCCCAGAGCCACATGAAAGGTTTAGGCATTTTCCAGTAAGCCTGACAGCCTGAGTTTGAACCCCAGGACCCACACTCACATGGTTGAAGGCAAGATCCAACTTGTACACGTTGCCCTCTTATTTCTGCATACATGCTGCATGAGTGTGATGTGTGCAGTGTTATGCCAGTGTGTGTGCACTCACACATACACAAAATAAATAAGTGGAAAAAAGAGAGAAAAGCAAGAAAGGCTTGTAACTCCATAGCTGGAAGCCTGAGACTGGGAGATCTCACTGGCTGCCAGCCTAGGCAATCAGTGAGCACCAGGTTCAGTGAGAGACTGTCTGAAAAAAAAAGTTAGAGAGAAAGATGCCCTGAAAATGGGTGTTTCTCATTCCTTATTATGGTAGTTTAGTTTTCTTGTTGCCCTCAGCAAGGGTCTGGCAAGGAGAGATTGTTTTTTTTTTTTAAACAAGGACACAAGTCCACCATGATGGAGAATAAGTGGAGGCACTGATCTATTGCTCAATACATTACTTGAATGAATGTGACACACTAATTTAGAAATAAATATCATTAATTATGAGATTATAAATCCTTTTTCCCTCATTCCCTCATCTTCCTCATTGAGATGCCTCCCATCGTCAGTATTTATTAATCATTTACAGTGTACTATGTACAACAGAACATACAGAAAACATTGTCCCTGCTCTTGAGGAACTTACATTATAAAAGAAAAAAAAAGGTACACCCCTTGTAAAATGGCTTTTTTTGTGTTTGGTGTTTTCTGTAGAGTACTGAGGAAATACTTGATAGGGTGTGAGCTTTGGGTGTGACTTAGCCCCATCATTTGAGGAGAGGAAGAAGCAGGATTTTAAAGGGAGACTGTCAGACCATTTGGGGTAGGATTTCCAGGGAGATAAAGACAGGCTCAACCTAGGAGAGCTGGGCTGCAGGAGAGGGGATGAGGGAGGCTGTGGGATGTAAGCAGAGGAAGCGGGATACCATAGACAGTGAGTGGATCATTCAGCCATTTCCTAAATACATGGCCACCAAGTCGGAAAGGCTGGTGACAAGACTGAGTAAAAGGGAAGTGAGCCTGTGCCCCTGACATAGAAATAAAGGGCTGGAATAAAGGCAGGCTGGAGAGCATCAGGAAATTCTTAACCCAACAGCGATTTGGAAGCACAGAGCTTAACGGTTACTGCTACCCAGTGTCTCGATGGCTAAGAACACTGTGGCTTCCCAAGGTAGAAAATGCATAGACCAACATTTTAATACAGCATTACACCTTGTGCCAGTCAGCACCCCACCCCCGAAAAATAAAAAGGTCAGCTTAATGTTTGAGAGGGTAAGAAGTGGGTAGAATGTGAGATGTGGTTGGGAATGGTAGTTCCATTAGCGGAATTTGTTATGATAAACTTTGCGTTCAAAACTAGTAAAAGCCCATTAGCTGCCACGAGGGAATAAGAAGACAGTTTCTTTTAAAGAAGTCTCAAAATTTAGACTAATGTATATGCAGAACTGTAGAGAAAAGTAGTTGAAAAGTCCATTCATAAAACTTTTATTCCACTTACATGAACTTTTATGTTTGGATTGTTTGTGAAAATTTCATAAGACATTAAAACAAAGCTAGCCATTTTTACAGCACATGCATGTTAGGCAAGTATCAAAAAAATCACAAAAGCAAAAAACAAAACTGAAAAAAAAGTTAAATACATGGCCTTTTGTTTACCACTGTGCTTGATACACATGGAACAGTGACCACCAAGCAATTCATTTTTACTGCATCTGAACTTTTACATTTGTTCTGAGATTGTCTAAAACATTTAAATACAAAGAAAATGTGTAGCAAAAGGAATGAAAGTAAACAGCAGGTAACTTTACAAATAATGGGATGTGAACCGTTTCTACCCTTATTAGAGTAAACTGGGTCACAACTTTGTCTAGGGACCACTTCTGGAGCTGCAGTCCAGGGCGTGCATGCAGACACACATCCCAATGCACATCCATGCGGTGTTTGTACCACAGCCTCCCTAGTGCTCCAAATGTTAAAGTACCCACAAAAACTACACTGCTGCCTGGAACCAATTATCCCTTTTATTCCCCACTAGCACAAACCTTTGCTTAGATATGGAAGCAGTTTTAACACTGGCCTTTCTGAAGCCACAGTGCACCAAGAGTACTGTGCCAAACACGTATCACTCCTGTAAAAATTCCACATCCCCATATTGGCCACCCCAAGATGAAAATGAGTAACTCACTAAAGTTAACTGGCTCTACTCCCCTAATTAGTAAAACATAAAAACCACATGTTAAATACATAAGTTCGGATAGAAGTAACAAACCTATCATAAATGGTAAAGAAAAACAACTACTTGTGGGACAGGGTGGACGACAAATGCTCTACTGTGTAAATTTTAGAATGAGGCAGACAAAGGTTGGAAGGCCAGTTAATTTTCCACTCCTTCTTCTGCTTCTGCTTTGTCTCCTTGGATATCCTATGTCCACAGTGTCAAAGTGTCTCTCAGTAACTGCATTATTAGCGTGCTGTCTTTGTACGACTCTTTACTTAATGTATCAAGCTCAGCAGTGGCTTCATCCAAAGCTGTTTTTGCAAGAGAGTGGGCTTTCTCTGGGGAGCTCAGAATCTCATAAAAGAACATAGAGAAGTGAAGGGCCAGACCCAGTCTGATGGGATGTGTTGGTTGCGTTTCCTTTTTGCTGATTTCAAATGCTTTTTGGCATGCATGTGGTGACTGGTCCACAATTCCTTTCTTGTTATAAGCAGCAGCAACCTCGGCCAAGTAACGGTAATGATCTCCCTTCATTTTCAAATAAAAGACTATGCTTTTTGCTTGCGAAGCATTGGGGATCAAGAACTTTTCCAAAAGAGACAGTACATCATTGCAGATGTCTCTTAGCTCAGTCTCAATTTTCTCTCTGTATTCTCTAGCCATCTGCTGCTTTTTCTCCGGACCTTCTGTCTTTTGCTCAATACTCGAGACGACCCTCCAAGATGACCTACAGGCTCCTACAACATTTTTATAAGCAACAGAGAAAGGATTTCTCTCCTCATTAGATTCCTGAGCTCCTTGCTCAGTTACAGATTTCATGCAGCCCCCGTGTCATCTTATCGCTCAGCCTGCTTGGCCAGTTTGGCCTTCTGCACCAGCTCAGTTTTATCCATAACTGGATAGTCTGTGTCTGGAGTGGGTGGTGGCACACAGACCCAGTTCTGAAGTCTCTGGGCTGTGGTGGCAGCAAGGCTGAGATTCTGTCCCTGATCTGGCTGCTCCCTGCCTACAGCCGCTCCACCTAGATTATAAATCCTTTTAAGATAAGAACTGATATAAATTCCTTATCTATTTTGATACTGTCTTTGGTCTTTGTAAGTTTTTAGCAAACACTTATTAAAGGAACAAAGTTGAAATATGTTATTTGTAAGAAACAAGTTGTGGTGCATGCCTTTAATCCCAGCACTGAGGAGGCAGAGTCAGGTAGATTGCTGAGTTAGAAGCCAGCCTGGCCTATACAGTAAATTCCAGGCCAGCCAAGACTGTATAGTAAGACCCTGTCTTAAAAACAACAAAGTAAGAAGTTGTATTAATCTTCATGTTTGGAACTCTAGGCTATTTTTAAAAAGAACATTAGTGTTAAGGTTGTTTAGGAAAGAATTAACAAATTGATTAGCCCTAAGATATTGGCCATGTAAGATCATTGCTTTATGTTCTGTGGAGACAGATATGCTGCCAATTATGTTAGTCTGCTTTTTTGACACTTTGATTTTCTTTTGCTCTCTTTTATATTCTATTATTTAAAACAATTGTTAAATTTAAATATATTTTGATCATATTCCTTTCCTCCCCCAAGTCCTTCCAGATCTTCTTCTCTTCCTCTTGTCTACCCACCCAACTTTAAGGTCCCTCTAAAACAAAAACAAAAACAAAAACCAACAACAAATGCCCCCTAAAAACAAAAAGCATAAACCCAAAACAACAGAAGCAAGAAAACAAAATAAAACTATATCCCAAATGGAAAAACAAAGCCAAAGCAAACCAAACTCCAAACTGTAACTAAATAAAAGCACCCAGAAAACTAGAGCCCACTAGGTGATGGCTAACTACCTCTGACCATGAGGCCAGTCCTAGAGTGGCTGATATACTCAGGGCCACTCTATTGGAGAAAACTGATTTGCCCTCTCTGAGCAGGTATAAGAGACAGCTGTTAACTTTTGCCCTAGTGCCTAATTTTCATTCATTTATCCATTTTTTACTCTTAATTAATTTATTCATATTACATCTCAATTGTTATCCCATCCGTTGTATCCTCCCATTCCTCCTTCCCTCCCGCTTTCCCCCTACTCCCCTCCCCTATGACTGTGACTGAAGGGGACCTCCTCCCCCTGTATATGCTCATAGGGCATCAAGTCTCTTCTTGGTAGCATGATATCCTTCCTCTGAGTACCACCAGGCCTTCCCATCCAGGGGACATGGTCAAATATGAGGCACCAGAGTTCGTGTGAAAGTCAGTCCTCACTCTCCACTCAATTGTGGAGAATGTCCTGTCCCTTGGCTAGATCTAGCTAAGGGTTCGAAGTTTACTGCATGTATTGTCCTTGGCTGGTGCCATAGTTTGAGCAGGACCCCTGGGCCCAGATCTGCCCATCATAATGTTCTACTTGTAGGTTTCTAGGTCCCTCTGGATCCTTCTACTTTGTCATTCTCCCATGCTTCTCTCACCTAGAGTCCCAGTAGGATGTCCCACGAAAGTCTTCACTTACCATTTATCCATTTTTAAAATAAATTGAGTCTCTGTATTATTATTTACCATTTTTAACCACAAAACATAACACAAAATATAATGAAATAAAACAAAATCCATCACATTGAGGTTAGACAAGGCAAACCAACACAAAAATAAAAGAGTCCCAAGATAAGGCACAAGAATCAGAGACCCACTCATTCACATATCCTGGAGTCTCATAAAAGTAAGAAACTGAAAGATGTAATACACATGCAGAGGACCTGGTACAGATCCATGCAGGCCTGATGCATGCTGCTCCCATCTCTGTGAGTTCATATGAGCTTTATTCATTTGATTTAGTGGACCTTGTAACCCTGGTGTCCTTCATCCCATGTGGCTTCAACATTCCTTCTGCATCCTTTTTTTCCCCACAGGGTTGCCTGAGCTCTGAGGAGAGGGATTTGGAGATTTCTCAACTAAAGCTGAGTGCTCCAGTTTTAATTCTCTGAGTAATTTCTGGCTGTGGGTCTCTCTATTGTTCCCAGCTGTTGCAGGACCAATCTATGAGTATAGAAGAATATCATTAAGGTTAATTTTATTGTTAATTTTTAGAACAGTGTTATTTGGTTTTACCCTAGACCTCTGGGCTATCTAGACTGTGGTTCTTGGTCATCCAAGCAGTGATGAGTATGGGTTTCATCTCATGGAGTGGGACCTTATGTCAAATCAGACACTTAGAAAAAAAACAAAATAAAATAAAATAAGAAAATCATCACATTGAAGTTGGACAAAACAAGCTAATGGAAGGGAAGAAGCCAAAAAGAAGGCGTAAGAATCAAAGACTCACTTGATGGCATGCTCAAGAATCCCATAAAAACACTAAATTGGAAGCTATAATACGAGTACAGAGGACCTGGTGCAGACCCATGCTGGCCCTGTGCATACTGCTTCAGTTGCTCTGAGTTCATATGAGCTTTACTTATATTGATGTATAGTATCGTGTTTCCTTGGTGTCCTCTATCACATCTCACGCTTACATCCCTTCTGCCTCCTCTTCCACAAGGTTCCCTGAGCCCTGAGAGGAGGGAGTTGATAGAGACATCCATTTAGGGTTTAGTGTTCCAAGTTCTCACTTTCTGCATATTGTCTATATTGGTAAGAACTGCTTCTTACAACAGATTTATCAAATAGACCAGCATTGTTCTCTTCGATATGTAGTCAAGAGAGTTTAAAACATTTCCCCATAAAATCTGTTCATAAATATTCATGGGGCACTTTTCCTAATACTCAGAGATGTGGGAAAAGACCAGATGTTCATCATCAATTGAATGAACCAAAACCCGAACTTATCTGTGCAATACAATATTTTATTTAAAAGTGGGATGAACCTTGAAATCATGCCAAGTGAAAAGGCTGTGTATTGTACTCCATTTATATTGCAAAAGGCCATGTGTTATGTAATTCCTTTCATATGACTAAAAATTTCATAGAAATAAAATTCTGTAGAGGGTATGAAGGTCTTGTACACACAGATAAGCACTAGGCAAACCAGGATGGTTAAACACACAGACTTTTCTCTTCAAAGGAAGGAGATGTTTACCTGTTTTCCGCCCAGGCTGCTGGAAGTGGATGCAATTTTATAACCCGGTGATCTTTTGCTGTCTGATGAGCCACACTTGCTTGCATCTCACAGAATTTATGTTTTACTTATCCTAGACACTTTACCCCTAAAACCTTGAGCATTACTTCTAGGCCATAAAACCCACCCTTCTAAGAGATGTCACTGTGCTTTACATCATCCCAAGTGGCTTCTACGCTATCTTAGAGCTAGGTCAATTCTGACACCCACAGACATTATGTTTATTTCAGTCATCCCCCCATACCCTTATCATGAGCATTGTTTCTGAGTCAAAAGAACCCATATTATGGAAGAAGCCATATGTACTTTGTAAGGAGTTTCAGTGTAAACATGTCTTAAGCTTTGTTGTACACACAGAACTGAGTCATACCTCCCCCAAGATTGTGCTGTGCTCAAATATGGCTGAAATAAACTATCTGTTGTCAGACTCCAAAATTTTGAACCAGCACCCACTAAGTTGAACTGAACCAGATCTCCTTCTTCCCTTTCACAGGTTATTCTTCTGCTGGCCCTGGTGTTTACAGGTGCGTCCCACAAAAGACATTTTTAATTTCTGGAGGCTAAGGAAAAAGGTATGAGAATTATTCTTCAGGTGAAGAAATTTATGTAGATATGTTACTTGTGATGTTTTTATAGCCTCATGAATATATTAAAACCCTATTAAATTATGTATGTTAAGTGAGTTATTTTCTCATATACAAAACAACTTTGACATAGATTTTTGTGTAAAAAAAGATGATGAGGGATAGTGAGATGATTCAGTACTTGCTATAAAGCCTGGCAACCTGAGTTCAAGCCCTGGGGCCCACATGGTAGAAAGAAACAACCAAATCCCGAAAGTGGCCTTCTCACTTTTACCTGCGTGCTGTGGTATGTGCTCACCCTCCTGTACATACATATACAAAATAAATAAATAGTATAAAAATGTTTACATCAAAAAGATAAATCTATTTTTAAATTAGGCCAGGCATGGCAGATCATGCCTTTAATCTTAGCGCTCTGGAAGCAGGGGCAGTCAGATCTCTGTAAGTTCAAGGCTAGCCTGGTCTGCAAAAGGAGTTCAGGACATCCATGACTTGTTACAGAGAGAAACCCTTTCTCAGTACGCCCCCCTCCCGCACCACAAAAAAAGAAAGAAAGAAAGAAAGAAAGAAAGAAAGAAAGAAAAGGAAAACCAAAAGGTCACAGGTCATGGAGAAATCAAGCTGGAGCTGAGCTGGAAGCTATCTATCATAGTTCCAGAAGGTACTATGGAAGCTTCTGAGGGAGAAAGTCATAAACAATTGTGCTCAACTATAAACCCTGGGAACTTCTAGGCAAGATGTGCCCACTGGTGCAATTGCGGCAGATATTATGAAGATAACCACTGCTTTATGAGTGGCTCTGTGACCCACTCTCCAAGAGGGAACTCAAGCCTCGCTCTGTAAACTTGGTCAAAGCCCTTGGCTCAAAAGATCATAGGCCATAGCAGGGAACCTACTACTATTGGTTTTCCTAAACAGTCATATTGTCAAACTACATTCATACATTTATAATCATAGATTAGTGCTGCATCCAGCTTTTATCGGAGAAGCTTCTGATGGTGGTTAATGGAGAACTCTGACTAGTTAAGTACTGAGAACAAGTAATGGTGGAGTTCTAAGCCCTACGTAGGAGCTATATGCATGGGCAGTATGACTATACTGGAAAACTGGTGGCATAGGTCCTTCCCTACAGAGTGGAATGGAAGGAATGATGACATCATAGTACTCAGAGAGCTGGCCAAAATAAAACATGTGAAACGTTTGTTTCCAGTTGAGTGCATGTGCTGCCACGTCTGGCCTCTATCATAATTTTGTAACAGTTACAAGCTGATTGTATTATGAGATCTACAAAAAGGTATTATAGAATGAAAGTAGCTGGTTTCAGTTGTGACAAAGACTCAGGTTTTGCTTGAGATAGTGCAGTTTCGATGCATTAGCCGAAGCAAGTATGAAATTGAAGTTAGTAAAAGGAAAGATGCTTTCCCAATCAACTCAAACCCCATGGTTATTATGGATTCCAAAGTAATAACTAATGTAAAGAAAGTATAGATTGCTTTCTAGGGGTCAGCAGTTCATGGCTCTGGGTCATCCCACTGTGGTGACAGAATATTTCATAAAGCTAGCCAATCAGGCATGCTATTTTGTCTATTCTTAGTTCTAACTCCAAGAGTTCAAAAGATGTGTTGGAAGTGATGGTACATACCTGTAATCCTATCATTTGGGAGGCAGGAATAGGAGGATTAGAAATTCAAGGCCAGCAATTTCAAAAGGCTTTGAGGCTCCTTTGTCTTAAAACTATATTGAGAATCCTATTTAGTTGTAAAAAATAAAATTATGAAATCTTCAGGCAAATGGATGGAAATGGGAAAAATTATACTGGGCAAGGTAACTCAGATTCAGAAAAAACACACATGTGGATCCTAGCTTCAAATATTTAGATTTTTCATGTTTAACTTGGAATGTATGTAGAATCCAGAAACTAGAAAGGAGCTGTTGAGGTGGGGGATGCCTTAAGAGGGGGAAGAACAGAACATGGTGACATGAAAATAAGAAAGAGGAGTACTGGTGATAGACAAGTTTAAGCAGGGGTTGAAGTAGAGGAAGGGAAATAAGGAAGGAGTAAGGGCAGGGGAGGGAGGGACCCCAGTCAAGAGTGTAGAAACTTGAAAGCCAAGTAAACATTGGAGGTAAAATTTACATTGAACTAATTCTAGATTCATGGGAAGATACAAACTAGTACAGAGTATCCCACGTACTCTACTATGTAACCATTTATTTTAATGGCAACTTTTTGCATGATGCTTGTACATCTCAAAACCAGAAAAGTAACATTTGTATTTTCTACATTTTTGGTCTTGTTTTATTTTTCAGGCAGGTTTGATATGAAGTCTCATTCTGTAGTCCAGGTTTCACAAAACTGGTTATAAAGTCAATGGACGGCTGTGATTGAGCTTGAGGACAAGTGAGTAGTTTCCCCTCTTTTTGAAGGTGCCTATGTGATTTGATTACATAGACTAAGCCTCTATCACTTGAGAAGAAACAGGACCTGAAGCTTTGGGTCTTATCAGGCGAAGTACTTCAACTCTCAGGAACCTTCCTATTTCCATGTGAAGCCTTGGACTTCCTCAGTTTTTTTCTTGTTCCTTACAAACTATTCTACTTTAAGAAGGACTCCATGGGGCAGTAGACAAACATGCCTCACACTCCCAAGTTGCAACGTGATAGCTGTTTGCTTACATTTCTGGCTTTTGAATTGAGTCTTGGCTACTAGGATAGACTGAGCCCTATCTTTATTAGTATGAACTCTTTAATACCCATTAAAGTACTAGGTAATGGTTCGAAGACCAACAAACAATTTAGAAAATACATAGACCTCAAGGGCCATTGTGAATACCACCATAAAATACTTTTTTGTTGTTGTTTTTTTTTATAGTTTTGATGAATGTTTATTACATTTAAAATTAAGTATAACAAAATCTGTCTCAGCTATTGATTATTTCTTTTTATTTTTGGAGACACTATGTAGCCTTGGCTGCCCAGGAACTCTATGTAAACCAAGTGAACCACTAACTTACGGAGATCTGCCTCCCTCTGCCTCTCCAGGGCTGGGACTGAAGGCATGCACAACCATGCCTGACTGAAGTAGGTATGTATATTAATCATAATGAGGCAGAGAACTACATTAGTCATTTCAGCACATGAAAGCAAGTTGAGGTTTGTGGAAGGAGGGTTGGTGCATTAGTAGAAAGGCAGACTTTGACATTTTTTGTCTGTAATATATTTCTGTTCACTGTCATAAAGTATCCTTTAGAGCTGTTTGTCATAGAGCTATTGAAACACAGTCTGTGACCAGCTATGTGCCCTATCCGCTTCTTGTGGAATGTGACTCGGAAGCTAGATGGAGAAATTTAGGTGTGGGGATAGAAAGGTGTCAGAATAGCGACAACATGGTCAACACAATTGAAAATACTTGTGTATGTTTGTTTGAAACAGGGCTGCCCTATATACCCTGGGCTGGTCTCAAGCACATGATCCCCCTGTTTCCACCTCCCTAGTGCTGAGATAGGTGCACACCACCACGACTAGCATGATAACTGTGTATTTGTATTATGCTTGTTAGGAAAACTGAGCCCCTACCTAGGTGCGATCCAAATAACTAGACTACTGGAAGATGCCATTAGCCTTTGTCTGCCGCAGTCTCATCACTGAGTGCTCCTGGCTTTAGGCTGGATTTGATTAGCTGTAGTTGCTGGTGAGAGACTAGAGGGTGACAGGGAAAGCAGAGCTCTCTCTCACTGTCCTTGGTGTCAGCTGCTGCTTTGTCATGCTCCGGCTCTTCCTACTGCTAGCTTGTGCCAATTGACCTTGGCCCTGCCGGTCTGAGAATCGTTTCTTCCCATAGATACACTACGATAAGGGATATATACAGTCCCTGGTTTTCTCATTTCTGGATTGATTTACCTCTCTGTAATTTTGACTCTCAGTTATGTGGGTAATATGGATTATATGTATGAGGGTAATTCATTGTGTTCAATCCCCTTTCGTTATGGTTGAAAGTGAAATATCCCTCATAGTCTCACATGTTCACGGTGCTGTTTGAGAAGGCTGTAGAACCTCTACGACGGGCCTACATAGCAGAAGTGAGTTGACAGGAGCAGGCCTTGAAAGTGCTATACAACTTTAGCCTTCAGTCTTCTGTCAGATTCCTATCTGCCAAGATGTGCAGAACTTGGGCCATATGTTTTTGACAAGCTTCTTTGCTATCTCCTGTTGTGACAATGTGGTGTCCCCTGAAACTATGAGGCAGAACAAATCCTTTCTCTCTAAGGTTGTCTCTACCAGATAGTTCACCATTGCAATAAGAAATATAATTAAATGCAGGTTGTGTAAATCTCCAAAGGGACTGCTGTTTTCCTGTTTAGACTTTGATGCACTGTGCTGCTTCCTTTGGGAAAATGAGAAAGTGAATCTGTAAAGGAGAAAATGAGATAGTGAATGCCTGTACCGCAGCCACCCGCAACATGAGAAAATTAACAAACATTCCTGCTTCGTTAGCACCCAGGCATTGCAAGTAGATGATTCTTTACCAGCATTGCACCCGTAGATAAAGTGACTGGGACTGAACAATTGTTTGCTTTCCTCTGCTTGCAGGGACACTGCTCCTGATAACAGGGCTGCATTTATAACTCCTTTTGGAATGTGTTGATTCTGCTAATGTCATGCTTACATAGACATGATTGCTATGAAAAATAAATCTTAAAGCCTTGGCACAGACCATCTGTGCTTCTTCCTTCAGTGAAGTCTTGTTAAGCAAAACTTTACCTCAGACAATTTTCCATTTACTTGGATAGTATTATATAGTTTGAATTCTATTTCTCAGAAAATTTTTATCGACAGAGTAAGCCTTGCTACTGAGGAATATCAATGTATTTATATCTATGATTTTTGAAAATGTAAGTTAAGATGAAATCATACTGGATTATGGTGGGTTGTAATCTAATTTGAGTGGTTTTCTTTTATTTATTTGTTCTGTTTTTGACATAGTATTTCATATAGCCCAGGCTGGCAGTGAACTGTCATGTAGCTGAGGTTAGCAGTGAGCTGTGATGTAGCCGAGGCTAGCCTTAAACTGCTGATGTTCCTGCCTCCAATTCCCAAATTCTGGGATTACAGATATGCACTACCACACTGAACTCTGAGTGGTGTTTTTACACACACACACACACACACACACACACACACACACACACACACGGGGGGGGGGAGGGGAGACAGAGAGAGAGAGAGAGAGAGAGAGAGAGAGAGAGAGAGAGAGAGAGAGAGAGAGAATGAGAATATATCTATCATAAGATGGAAAGTGCAAATCATGCATATGTAAACTAACTAGTATCAGGAATTATAGGATAACCACAAGTTTAAAAAGGTGTAGAAGCCAGGCGTGGTGGCACACCTGTGATACTAGTACTCAAGGAGACAGAGGCGGGCAGATCTCTCTGAGTTCAAAGCCAGCCTGGTCTACAAAGCGAGCCTAGGACAACAAAGGTTGCACAGAGAAACTCTGTCTTGAAAAACAAATGAGAGAGAGAGAGAGAGAGAGAGAGAGAGAGAGAAAGATGTAGTAGTCAGACATGGTGACACACACACACACACACACACACACACACACACACACACACACACACACACCTTTAATCCTAGCAATTGAGAGGCAGAGGCAGTTTGAGGCTGGTCCAGTCTACATAGTAACTGTAGGCCAACCAGGGATATGGAGAGAGACCCTGTCTCAAAAAAAGACGAGAGTACTTAAAAATGAATACAGATACAATCTTTGGGGCTGGAGAGACCGCATTGATTGTTCTTCCTGAGTACTGGGGTTCAATCCCTAAAATCACATGCAGTGTCACAGCCATTTGAATGTCAAGTCCAAGGGGATCTGATGCTCTCTTTTGTCCTGTTTGGACACCTACTATGCACACGATGCAGTAACATATATGCAGGCAAAACAACTACACATAAAATAAAAATTTAATTAATAAATTACAACAAAATTTAAGAAGGTGTAGGATGGATTCTTCCATTAGTGCCTTTAACAGTACATGGTCCCACTGATACCTGTCCTCCAGGCTGTGAAAGAATATATTTATTTTGTTTAAAGCATTTAGCTTTGGTGTTTTATTATTGCATCCATAGGAAACTGACATCGATAGTGTCATATAATGTAGGAAAGATGATAAACTATGCAGCACATGCCCTTTGCTATTTTTGGAATCAAATACTTCAGGCTTTGAACTTTTTCAAACCTACTTTATTTGGGGTTCTTTAATGCTTGTACCTCCCTTCCAACCCACCTACCCTAGATAGGAGAGAAAAGAGGGTAATGGGGCAGGAGAAGTAGACCTAGTTTTAGACTCAGTTTTTTGGAGCCATTCTGCTGGCATATTCCTCAGGATTCCAGCACACCAGCAGTTCAGCAAAGGTGACTGCAACTGCAGCTGCTGGAACCCAGAGCAGCAGCCAGAACCCAGAACCTCGAAGTATTCGTGGGAGCGGTTCTCTCTAGGAATGTCTCGAAGTGGAGAAATGAACAGCCAAGACCAAAAAGCCAAATATATATCTCCTCTCAGAGTCAGTACTAGGATGTTGATGTTGATCAGTTGGCAAAGACTATGTCTCTTCTATGGACAAACATCACCTGTTCTCTCACAAGTCTGTTTCCAGCAGAAAAACACTGCACACCCTCACCCACGTTTTTTTCACATCCCACACTTGGGATCAAACCAAAAACATATTTATATCCACTGTAATATACTACTGGTCACATAAAGTGAGGCAAGAAGTCATCTTTATTTTTTTCTGGAACAGTTTCCAAAATATTGCTATTAGCTCTTCATTAAATATCTGATAGAACTGTCTGTTACGCCAGACCCTGGAGACTTTTTTTGGTGAGATTTATATGGTAACTTCCTCTTCCTTAACCCTCATGGGATTATTTACGTGATCTTTTTTAATGTTCTTTTTGTAGTGTTGGCTCTTTTGAGGAACTGATTCATTTCTTCTAACTAGACAAATTTATGAACTGTCTGTAAGGTCAGTGCTAAAATCCCCTATTTAATTCCTGATATTAATAATGTATTTAATCATCATTATTAGTCTTGCTAGAGGCTTATTAGTATTACTGTTCGCTTTTATAAATTAAAATATTTTTGAAACAAGGTCTCACTCCTTAGCCTCTGCTGGCCTGGAACTCCCTATGTAAACTCCACTAGAATGGGATGCTGGAGATTAAGATACGGGCTACCACCCAGGTTCAAAGTTTTTTGTTGTTGTTGTGGTTGTTTTAGTTGGACTTTTATTCTATTGATTTTTGTCCTCATTCTGTTATTCTATACTTTAAATTTCACTTGATTTCTTCTCTGATAAGTGTTTTTCCTTCTCCTTTGTATTTAAGCTTTTTTTTTCTAGAAATGTACACTAAAGTACAAGCTGTTACTTCTTTGTTCTTTTTAAAGGATCTCCTTAACTTGGGTTTTCAGAAAGAAAATAATGAACCTTGGACCACAGTCTTTCGTGTTTTCTCTCCTTTCCATCTATTTTCTCTTGAACCTGAAGAAAGTTTTTTATTTGAGGAAGTGGCTTGTTAATCATATGGTGATTTCCTTCTCTTCAAACCTTAGGTGAGGTATCAAAGTCTCAATGGTCATTGGCTTTAGTTTGAAAACCAGAAACACGAAGCACTATAGATTCCTATAATTACTGTTAGTGTGTATTGTAGATCGTATACATGTGTGAATATATACAAGAAATATGTCAATAAAACAATACCACAGAAATTCAGAAGATATTTGGAAGAGAGTGGATTCTGCTATAGTCACAGCAAACGATAGAAAGAAAGTGAAAACAAGTACAATTGCCTATGTGGTGCAGCTTCAATCTTTGTTTTCTTTCTATCTCTAAACTTTATTTGTTTTGAGTCATTTTTCAATTAAACACTACTTTTACGTTTTGTTTCTTATTCTTTTGTGAATAATAATTTTTTTTCTGTCTGGCTGTCCCAAGATTCATTTCCATTTTCTTTCTTTCTTTTTTTTCAAGAAAGAGTGTAGCATTGATTGTCAGGGATTCACTTCGTAGACCAGGCTGGCCAAACTCCACCTGCCTCTGCCTCCCTAAGTGCTGGGATTACTGGCGTGCGCCACCATGTCCAGCTTCATTTTTATTTTCAACATACAGTAGACACCATTGAAATTTAGTAATCAATTGTGCTACAGTTGTTTCTTCC
This sequence comes from Acomys minous, assembly GCF_964271855.1. Classification (NCBI taxonomy): domain Eukaryota; kingdom Metazoa; phylum Chordata; class Mammalia; order Rodentia; family Muridae; genus Acomys; species Acomys minous. The sequence continues at coordinate 114,682,430 of NC_140488.1, read as the reverse complement.
TATGTCCTTCCATTGACCTTTATTTTCCTCCTGCCCTTCTTCCTACATTTCTGTGTTTCTGTCTGTCTTCTTTCAGTACTGGAAATTGAAAACGGGGCCTTGAATATGCGAGGAGATATTCTCCACTGAACCCTAGCCCTATCCTTCTCATTCAGAAAATTTCCATTTTCTTTATCCTTAGGTATACATCATCTTTTAAAGTGTGGTAGCTGCATGTGCAATATTGGATCTCCTAAAGTACTTTACTTCATGTTATCTGAACAAAATTTAGAGAAATATTTGCATATAACTTTGAATAGATGTTCTAAATTTCAGAAAGTGAGCTGTTTTTCTTAGAAACTACTAAACTTGAAGTTTAATCATGTCAAATTAGTGAAGAAAAATACTGTGATAAAAAGAACTGATAAAAATCAAGTGTACATAAATATATGATTGCAGAAATATAAATATATAAGTGCATCTGGGTATCCATACTCTGATTTTATAACCAAAGTGGAAAGAAAAGAAGACTGATACTAAGCAACAGCATCATTTGTACATTGCTAAAATCTGTAATGGTGCTGACTTCCTTGGGTTTTAAAACCAAAGCCACATTATTTCCTAGAACAGTGTTTGGATATTTAATCTTATATTGTTGGAGTTAAGAAGGACAAGATAATCAATAAAAATTAGATTGCTAAGGGAAGGAGAAGGACAGAGGAAAGAACAGTAAATATACTAATTTGAGAAGTAAAGGTCAAACCATTTGTACTTCAAAATACAAATTTAAATTAAAGCAGTTAATGTGACTACATACATGCTTACAAAACCTGAGGGGAGAAACGATAGATTTGTGCTTAATCACATTGGGCTCAGAGTGTTTGTTTCTGGAAGATAATACTGTTAAAGGAATTCTCATTTAGCTTATTTTTCCCCTAAGAAACAGACAAAGCACCACAAGATGCAAGAGGAAACAACAGGAGACAAATATCGGCACATCTTTGAAGCTGGAAGACAAACACTTTCATCTCCTTAATTTTCTTTCTGACAGCAAGTACTGGGAGAGGAGAGGCCATGAAAAGAATTACCACATGGCCCATGAACAAGGACATTCCTGGGACAAGACAGTGTCCCTTGGCGATGGGCTGCCTCAGCTCAGGTGAATACAGGAGCTGTTCTAAAAAGTCTGTGCACTGAGCTGTTGACCTCCCAACTCCTTTTCAATCTTGGAGATTGGCACAGGAAAGTAGAGCTTCTACCCAAAACGTACTGTGCCAGACAAGCTCTAAATTCCAGGATATTAGCATACAGGAGTTGAAGGAGGTTGCCACCTTGACAGGATGAGGAAGGGAAGATCTTCCTCACAGAGTGGGGAGATTCTCAATCCCCCATCATGCTCACCAGTTAGCATTGGATTTCTTTTTCCATGTCCTTGTCCTACACTGTGACTTGGTACAGTTCAACATGACCAGCAATAACATTTCTAGAGAAACCTCCTGATTGTAAAGCTTCAAAGTACTTCAACAAGCTTGTAGGCTCTTAACAGATCAGTGTCCAGTGAAATGTAGAAGAAAACCAAAAGATTCCAAGTAAAACATTGGCTTTTTATACTCAATCAAGATTTTATTAACAATCGTATATTTATGGACCCTCACAGGTCCCTCATAGATTTATCTAACACCTACCTAACCAATGTTACTGTTTCTCTCTCCAGTCTTGCCTCAAGGATCCTTTTCTTCCTTTCATTTTATACGTTTGACTTTTAGAGATTCTGCATATAAGTGAGATAATATGCTATGTTTATTTCTATGTCTGGCTTATTTCACTTAGCATGCATAATGTCCTCCAGGTTCATGTACATTGTTACAAATGGTACAATTTCTTTTTAAGTAGGTGAATAGTTTCCATCATGTATTTGCCACAATTTCCTTTTATCTTTTAATTTTTTATTAGGCATTTAGTTTGCTTCCATATTTTGGCTGTTGTGAATACCACTGCAATGAAAACTAAACTGCATATACCTCTCTGATGTAGTGATTTTACTTCCCTTGAATACGTGAGACTGGATTATAACACTTTTTCTACCACTAGGTTTGTGATCTCCATGTCATTTCTAATAGTGCCTTTACTAAATACCTTTTCACTAACAGTGTATAATGGTTCCATTTTTTTCCCACATCTTCACAAATATTTATCTTTTATCATTCTTTTTATTCTTTTTTTTTTTTTGAGACAGGCTCTAATTATGTAGTACAGACTGGCCTGGAACTCACAAAACTGCTGCCTCAGCCTTCATATTGCTGGGATTACAGGAATGTGCAGTCATGTCTGGACTATCATTTAAAAAGATTTCTTTCTGGCTGGAGAGAGGGCACTGACTGCTCTTCCAGAGGCCCCTAGTTCAATTCCCAGCGACCACATGGTAGCTCACAACCATCGATGATATGTGTTGATGCCCTCTTCTGGCTTGCAGGTGTACATGCTGGCAGAGTAGTGTATACATAATAAATAAATAAATCTTTAAAAATATTTCTTTCATTATTTGGAATTATAACATAGTTACATCATTTCCTCCTTCTCTTTCTTCCCTTCAAAGCCTCCCATATTTCCTCCTTTTTTCTTTTTCAAATTCATGGCATTATTTTTCATTAATTATTGTTATAGACAACTCATGTATATTCATATATATATTATACATATTTTCCTAAAATCAAAAACAATCTGATTGTGTATGTATATATGGTGTGTGTATGTATATACGTATGATGTTATTTATTTTATAATATGTATAATGCATATCATCAGGATTGACCAATTGTTATTGGATAATTAATTGGTGTACTTATCTCTGGGGAATACTATTTCTTCCTCTCTTAGCAGTCCTTACTTGCCTATTGTTCTTGGTGTAGGGTTGGGGCCTCTTGGACTTTGCCTTGTACACTTTAGCATGTCTATTGATGTCATTCTTTTTTAGCTCACCTTTGAGCAGTCATGTTGGTGAGACTTTATAGGTGTAGCTTCTGGCATTCCTAGGAGACACAATCTCACAGCAAATGCCTTGATCCTCTGGCTCTTAAAAATCATCTTCTTCCTTCTTCCACAATGTTCCCTCAGGTGTGGGGATTGTAATCTAGATATATCCATTGGAACCGGGCTCCACAACTCTGCATTTTGATTGGTTGTGGTTTTCTGTAATGCTCTCTATCTGTTTCAAAGAGAGGTGTGGTGTTTTTAATTTTTTTAAATGATGGGTGAGGACTACACTTATCTGTGCATGTAAGGACACATATTGAGAATGTAGTTAGAGATTAGACTGGTTTAGTAAAATGGTGATTGTGGGTTCTCCTGCAAGATCCATGACTTCACCATCATGGGCTGTTGACTACATTTTTAGTATTGGACATGATTTCCCTTTTTGTTAAGTGGATCTTAAGTCCAATTAGTTACTTCCAGGGCCTGTGTGACACTACTTCACCCTTAGGGTTATCATGCCATGCTGGCCATCCTTGTGGTTCATAGGCATCATATCTGGGTAGAATGGTAGGCTGCTTCCCTCCTTTGGTACCCTGAAATGTTGTCCTCAGGAAACATTCAGGTCACTTTCAGCTCAGGGGTCTCTGGGTCTTGTGTCTGATATGCATAGTGTCTTCAGAAATAAGGAGTTGCCTTATACCTCTGGATATATGTGAGTGAAAACCAAGAGCAATAGCAATAGCAGTAGCCTGTAATGTTTTGGGAATCTCTCGGACAACCCTGATCAACAATTCAAAAGCAGAGCTGTCATGCCTGATGCTGGGAGTTTGCTCAGGTGGGAACTTTTCATTTCAACTATATATCTATATTTATAAACCAATTTTCATGAGCAATAGGTAATTTTAAATAGACAGCAAATATTATGATTCCTTATGAATTTTTCAAACATCCTTAATTATTATTTTACCCTCCTATCTTCTTCCATATTTATCTCCTCCTTATCAGTAGAGACTGCGTTTTCCCATCTCCCTCATCAGTTCACTTTTTCTCTGCTATTTCCTTATTTAATGCTCCTGCAAACCCCTACCCCAGCAATGGCCCCATTTTATTTTCCTGGTTTCTGAATTTACACCAAGATTTACTCACACCTGAAGATTTGGAGGTAGGATTGTCAGAAGAGACAGAACATCCAATGTTTGTCTTTCTTGGTCTTGATTACCTCACTCAATTTGAGTTCTTCTAGTTCCATTCATTTACCTGCAAAATTCATGATTTCTTGTTTTCTTTGCAGCTGAATAGTATTTAATAGTATACATCTACCACAGTTTCATCATCCATTTGTCAGTTGAAGGACATTTAGGTTGTTTTCATTTCCTGGCTAATGAGTGCATATTATAGGACAGCAATAAACGCAGTTGAGCAAGTATCTGAAGAGTAGAACATAAAGTCCTTGGGCATATGCCAAGGGATGATATAGCTGGGTCACATGGTAGATCTGGTTTTAGATTTTTGAGAGTTTTCTATGCTAACTTTCTGAGTGGCTGCACCAGTTTGGAATCTGACTAGTAGTGAATGGGGATTCTTTTTTTCCCCATACCCCAGTGCAATTGTTCTATAACTTGAACATTAACTTCTTTTCAGTTGTAGCATTTTCACAGGCTTTTTCATTCATACTTTTTAAAATTTCTGTTGCCTTTGCAAAGCAGGAGCTTCTTAGTTTGGTATAATCCCACTTGCATACTTTTGCTGTTGGTATCATACATAAAAGTTTATCACTCAGATAATATTCATCGAGACTTTCTCCTAAGGCAGAACACTAGATTTGGATTGTGTAGCAGATAGGATTCATACGGGATCTATATTTCTATCATAGAACCTAAAGAATTAGTGATCGGGTGAGAAAGTGCAGAAGTGAAACAATGACATCAGACAGTTGTGGGTAAGAATCCAAAGTTGTGGCAAGAGCAAGCAGAAGCAGCCAGTCAGTTTTCACTGGGTTGTCTCAGAGTTTCACCTTAAGCCCCAAAGTTGATGCCAGCAATGGGTATGATGGGGTTTTGGTTTGGGGATGGTGGTGAGAGGGCAGTGTCTCCAGACAACTCCCTTCTGAACAGTTTGATACTCTGACCAGTGCTGAGGTTGCTCTCATCTTTAACTGCTGCTATCTACCAGATTAATGGCTTTCTCAGAGATGTAGTAGCTTCTTTGATCAAAGGCACTACGCCTTTGAACAATGATTGCCTTTCTTGTTTTATAGCCTTCCCAGATTTCCAGTTTTCATCCAAACAGTTGTAATACTTCTGATAAAAATTTGAAGACATCATGATCAGCACTTCAAAACAGAAATATACTGTTAATATACTGTGTTAATACCACAGTATCCTAACCAGGAGTCATGAAAATCTAGAGGAGGATACAAAAACCAATCCTCCTGTCTCCACTGAAGGACAACCAAGTAAAATACCAGTGTAAGTAGTAATTGTCTGAACTTAGAGGCTAATAAGCCTGGCGTAAAGTAGCAGTGCTGAAGTGCTCTTCTGAAAGGTTCAGACCCATGCAGCCAATTTGAAGCTTTAATCATGTAGTCTTTCATAAAGAGGTTTTAGAATTAAAATAGCAGTTTGAAATGTCATTGTTGTAGCATACATTTTAAGAGAAGGTTTCATATATCCCAGGCTAGATTGCCACATATCTGAGGATGGCCTTGATCCTCCTGCCTATACCTCTCAAGTGCTGAGATTATAGGTGTTCTTCAGCATCCTGAATTACATGGTGCTGAGGACTGAAGCCAGGACTGTGTACACATATGCAAGCAATCGATCAGCTGAACCGTATCCTCACATCTTCTTTTCCTTCTTTTGATATTTTGTTTAGCTTTCTTTTTATCTTTTTTTGTCAACCATTGTTGTTGTTGCTTTTAATAGAACTTTTACATGGTGGGGAAAAGTTTCTTCTCTTCATCTGGCTAAACTGGAAATAAATCTACTTTTTACTAACTTCTGTTAATTAATTTCATAATACAGAGAAACTAAAGTGGTAGGTAAGGACCTATGTGTCCAGTAACACCACCTCTTGAACTTTAACTGGCTACTGAAGTGTCTGTTTTTAATCTCCTTCACCTCAGGATATATGTGTATATACACATGCAAATGTGTGCATATGCATGTTCATGTATGAGTTTAGGAGTGGTCATGCTATAGTATGCCTATGAGATCAACATTGGATTTCACTCTTCATTTTCCACCTTGCTTAGGACAGGGTCCTTTGTTGGTTATTACTTTGTACACCAGGCCAGCCAAGTGGCCTTCCATGTTTCTGGGAATCCTGCCTCAGCCTCCCATCTCACTGTGAGCGTGCTGGGATTACAGAGGAACTGCCATGTTGGAACTTACGTGTTCTGGGTATCAGAGCTCAGGTCCTCACACTTACGGGACAAGCACTTAACTCACCAAATTATGTTTGTTTTTAAAAAAAAAAAACAAACTCCCTAGCCCGACATTGATTTTGAATAGACGGAACTAAGATTGTACCGACAGTTGTGTGTGATTCCTTAAGCTAGAATATGACAACTATCAGCTCTCCTCAGTGAGTCGCCTCTGGTTTCTTTCTACTTGATTGCTTTTTAGTATTCAGCAGTCCCCCTTCATGGTCTGATCTAAGAAGAAGCTTCCTTCTTCGGGTTCATGTTCTCTAGCACTTATGGATTAATTATGCCTCTTAAGTTCAGTCCACTCTATGAATCTTTTAAAATAATTTTCAGAGGAGACATAAGTCTGTATATTTATTGAATGCCCTGCATAATAGCTTCCAACCTTATGTACCCTAGCCATAAACTGGCTTGGCCACAAATGTAGTGTCCCTAGGTGGTTCCAACATGGTAAGTCCCTTGCCTGCATTTGATGTTTCAGACAAGGGTGTTTCTTTTAACAGAAAGGTCTTTCTCTATTTTGGTTCACTGATTTTTCAATGAATACTTATAACACTGAGTTGATAAGATCTGTCTTCTCCTGGCTGCACCTATGTAGAGAACCTAGGTCCAGTCCATGCCTGGTACTTGGTGCTTCAGTGTCAGCAAGGCCCTCTGTATCCTGGCTAGTTGATTTTATTAGTCTTCTTGTGGAGCTGATGTCACCTCCAGGTCCTTTTCTTCTTCCCCCCACTTTTTCATAAGACTCTCAATGATCTGTCCATTGGTGAGAATGGGGTGGTGAAGTCTCCCACTATTAATTTGGATTGGATGTATGATTTAAACTTTAGTAATATTTCTTTTTCAATGTGGGTGCCCTTGTGTTTGAGGCATATAGATGTTCAGAATTGAGATGTTATCTTGATTGATCCTTCCTTTGATAGGTATGGCATGTCCTTCCTCATCTCTTTCGATTAATTTTGGTTGAAAGTCTATTTTATTAGATACTAGAATGGCTACTCCAGCTTGCTTCTTAGGTCTGTTTGCTTCGAATACCTTTTTCCAACCCTTTACTCTGGGGTATCGTCCATACTTAAGAATCTCTTTTCCATCTTCTACATTCTGTTGGTGATGTTTGTGTCTGTAATTCTTGTTCTCTTCCCTGGTTTTTCCATTTCCAGGATTTCCTCAGATTGTGCTTTCTTTATTGCTTCTATTTCCATTTTTAGGTCTTGAACAGTTTTATTCATCTCCTTCTCTTTTTTATTGTATTTTCTTGCATTTCTTTATGGGATTTATTCCATTACTTCATTTGTTTGAATGTATTTTCCTGTATTTTTTGAGGGACTTATTTTCCTCATTTAAGGCATCTATCATTTTTATTACCTCAACTTTGTGTTTGTTTTCTTGTGCTTCAGATGTGATAATATCTCCAGGGCTTGCTGTGCTGGTTTCTGGTGGTGTCATATGGCCCTGGGTTTTGTTGCTTGTGTTTTTAAGCTGACCTCTAGCCATCTGATTGTCTCTGGTGTTAGCAGGCCTGGTGGAACCTCTGCTGGCCTTATCCCCCTACCTCGCCCATGGGTCTGGCAGATCAGGAGATAGCAGCAGATAGGGCTCTAAGCTGATTGTTGCTCAGACCAGACGCAGGCCTCCTCAGGATGGAGGACAGTCGGGGTTGGGTCCCACAAACAGCTCACCTCTGCTGGCTGGCTGTTGTCTATGTCCTAGGTGGATCAGACAGATGGAGTCTGTAGCTGGGAGAGCTCTAAGCTGAATGTTGCTGGTGTCAGACACAGGCCTCCTCAGGGTGGAGGATGATGGGGGTTGGGTCCCGCAAACAGCTCACTGATGGCTCTGCTATTGCTTGGGATCTTGTTAGGCCTTCTTCCAGACCTGCAAAACCAGAATCTCCTTCCTAAAGAAGTCCACTAGGAATTCATTTACATGTTAGAACTTTAGCATAACTGCCCTAGAGCAGCAGAGGTTGCTTAGAATTCCTTGTGAGACAGATTGAGTTCAGAAAGGGTGAAATATCTCAGAAGGTCAGGTCCTTGAATTTTGCTTTTTTTTTTTTTTCAGGGATCAAATGTGGAGAAGCTGACCTCCATTTCTTCCATTAATTCATTCATAGAGCTATATGAGGAGGGAAGAAGGGGAAAGGGGGAGAGAGGAGGGTAATCAAGAGAAGCCCTAATGGACTTATCACCAGGATCATTATCTGGTGTCTGTATCATGTCAGTCAGAATTGGTAGTGACAGAAAACTGCTCTCTCATTTTCCCCAGATAGAGGACAGGGTCATGGATCTACACTAAGTGTCTTGAGCTTAGTTGACTTTCCTACTGTAAAGAGACTCTGCTCCTTCAAGAAAGCAAACTCTTCATTCTACCTGAATAATATTACCTTTCTGCTTAACTTAAATAATAAGACACCTGAAAGGAAATCGGCACTCTCAAGAGACACTGATGCAATAGGATAGGCACATCGATATAGAAAGTTAAGAGGTGGGTGGGTGTTAAAGTCTGAAGGTCATCAGGCTGAAAAACATTTCCTGGGGAGGCCAATCTTTTGATCTATTTACACATTCAAGTTATAAGGTGTATCCACCCTATAGAGGGCAATCTGCTTTATCCAAAGTACACTGGTTTAAATGTTAATGTAGCTTAAATGTTAACTTCATCCAAAACACCTTCAGAGCGGTTGATCACAAATCTAGGTGTTGTGACTCAGACAAATTGACATTTAAAACTAATCATTGGAATATTTCCTTGCCTACTGCTCTTCTAGGTTCACATCTTATTTTCTCCATGCAATTCTTTTTCAAGTCTGATTTGTTATTTATTAATATGTTCAGTAAATATACAAAATAATAGATTTAATTATGTATATTAACCTAGAATCCACATGAGAGCAAAAGGGTGTTATCTTCCCTCTCTTACTCTCTCCTGTCCACAATCCCCTCTCTTTTAAAATCCCTTCATCTTTCCACATAGTTCCCCTTCTATTTTCATGTCCTAGTATTTCCATTGATCTTTCTGCAAATAACATAAGTTCCTTTCTCTTTATGAATGAATAAAACTCTATTGCTTACATTGTTTTTATTTTTCTGTTTGTGGGCATCTAGGCTGGTTCCATATCTAAACCACTGTGAACAATGAGACAGTAAACATGCATGTGCACCACCATGCCACCCAGACCAACCAACTTTTCCCCTTGCTTGTCCCTTCCCAGCTTTCTCTTGTAATCTAATCAGGATGGCTGATAATGTTACTGTAACAGGTGTTTATTTGAACTGCCCCATTGCTCCGTGCTCTTCTGCTTTCTTCTCCCCCCTCCCTTTTTCTCATCCTCTCTCTTCCTCTCCCTTCTCTTCTTTTTGCTGAAGAAGCTTTTCCATAAGCTCCACATAACCAGCTGCAAGGGAACAAGGTCCGTTGTGCTGTTCCTCTATAGATGTGCACGTAGCTCATCATGTTAAGACCTGCTAGTAAAAAAAACACCTTAGCTTCACTACAGAATGAAGATTTAGCCCTATATCCTAGAAAACAGAAGGAAGGAATGACTGGGGAATGTAGCATTATAGGCAACAAGTCACATTTAGGCTGCTGTTGTGAAAGCACAGAAACATTTGTTTTAAATTTTAATTTAATTAATTTTTTATGATTTAAAAAATTTAAAATAAATTATTCAGATTACATCCCAATTGTTATCCCCTCACTTGTCTCAGATAGAAACATTTCTAGAAACAAACTTTTGCGTTGGTTACCATAGAGGAAGAGAGGTAGGATGTGAAGTGCTGGGCTAGGGAGTTTTGTTTTTGCCTCCCTCTTTCAATCTCTCTCCTAATCTTTTATTTGTGACCATCTCTCTTCCAACTTAGTTCTTCTTTCTTCTTTCTTTCTTCCTCTCTTTCTTTCTCCCTCTTCTTTTTTGGTTTTTCAAGAGAGGGTTTTCTGTATAGCCTTGGCTGTCTTGGACTTGCTTTGTAGACCAGGCTGGACACAGTGATCTGCCTGCCTCTGCCTCCCTAAGTGCTGGGATTAAAGGTGTATGCCACCAAGCCCAGCTCCAATTTAGTCCTTTCTGTAATCTTTTCCGGATCTATACTTTTCCTGTGGTATCCAGCCCCATAAATGCTGTCATGTTAATACAAATAAGAGATTTTCTAAACATAAAGTGTAAATTCTGGTTCAGGAGGCCTGAGACCCAGGTTGGCTTTCAAAAAGAGGAAGAGGAGATGGATCTAAAGAGACAGTCCCTTTAATTCTTTCATTACCTCCCACATTCCCCCTCACCCCAATCTCCCCAGTGCTACCAAGAAATTCTACTTACAGCAAGCAAAACTAAATATTGTATCATTACAACCAGCTCTAGCAGAAGCTCATAAGTGCCCATGCTCCAGTAAGAGAGATACTCACTGGACCCAGCTGACTTTTTCTTCATCAACAGTGAGATAAGAATTAAGCAAACCAACTCTGTCAGATACATGGCTTCACTGTGTCTTATCCAAGTGCTAGTTTTTGACCTTCAGTGTCCTAGAGTTTCTATTGCTGGTATATAAAAAAAACTATGACCAAAAAACACCTTGGGGAGAAAATGCTTTATTTCATTAAACAAGTGTCAGATCCCACTGTATCATCAAAGACATTGAGAGCAGGACTCAAAGCAGGAACCTGGAGGCAGGGCCTGAAATAGAAGTCATTGAGGAATGCTGCTTACCAGCTTGCTCCCTGTGCCTGTTTTCTTATACAACCCAGGCTCAGGTGTGGCCTTTTCAAGTCAACCATTATTCAAGGAAACGCCCCAATAGACTTGCAATCGAGTATAGGCATTTTCTCTTCCTAGATAGGTCTAGGTTTGCGTAAAGTTGACAAAAACCAACCATCACACCCAGTTAACATTGGCATACAAAATCCTCTTTCTGGATCTTAAAATACTCCTGTGGTTTTCTTTCATGGATGCTAAATTAGTTTACTTCTTAAGTGACATGTTATTCTTCACCTGGGAAGTTAGTAGTCTCAATTTTATGTCTTTTAAGCCTCTAAGTTTCCCATAGTACTTACTTTATTCCTTAAACCATATCTTAACTCCCTTCATCGAGTGGGAGCTTGATTTGGGATTTTAATTTTTTTTTATTTCAAAGTGTGTATGAGTGTTTTTTTGCGTGCATGTATGTCTGTTCACCTTGTACATGCCTGGTGCTCTTAGAGGTCAGAAGAGGGCATTGGACTTCCTGGGATTGGAGGTACAGATGGTTGTGAGTTGCCATGTGTGCGCTGGGAATTAAACCTGAGTCCCTCTGTAAGAGTAGCTGTTGCTTTTAACTGCTAAGTCATCTCATCTGTCCAGCCGTAGTCATCATCATTGTGCAAGCATGTGCGCACATGCACACACAGACACACAGACACACATAGACACACACACACACACACACACACACACACACACACACGTGCGCAGGGACAAGCATGCTAGTGCACCTGTGAAGGTTAGAGGAGAACCCGGTGGAGTCATGTGTCAAGTTTTAGCCTTCCTTTTAGCTTAAACTGAGTGTCATATCTAGTCTTTTACCTTCTTTTCTGCTGGAACTGAACTATTTGTGGTCCTCTATGTGGGTCATTCCTGCTATCCTTACACTTAGTGGACAAGTATGATTATGGAGTTGTCTGTGAGGCTTTTTCTTGGTTAATGACTGATGTGGGAAGGGCCCAACGCACTGTGGGATGTGCCACCCTGGGCACACTGAACAAACCCCAAAGAGCAAGCTAGTAGTGTTTCTCCATTGCCTCCAGTGAAATCATCTGTTTCAGGTTCAGGTTCTGATTTCCTTCAGTGGTGGACTGTGCTGTGGAAATGTAAACCAAATAAACCCCTTCTTCCACCAGGTTGTTTTTGGTCAGTGTTTTGTCACAGCAACAGGAAGTAACTAATACAGTATGACTGTGAGGGTACTGCCAGAGAGGCTTAACTGAGATTGTAAGACCCCTCTGAATGTGGGTGGCACCATCCCATGTGCTGCCGTTCCAGGCTGAATAAAAAACGGAGAAATGAACAGAGCATCACCAGCCATTCATCTGCTCCTTGATGATAGATGCAAAGTCAGCAGCCTTTGGACACTCTATTGGCTTACCTTCTCTGCCACGGCTTCACATGATTTGCATGCTCACATTGTGCACCAAAGCAAACTCTTATCCATTAAGTTGCTTTGCCAGGTGTTTGTCACCGCAACAAGAAAGGCAACTAACATATTACAGTTGATTGGGCACAGTCTTAACAACAACATCGCATAGCCCACAGCATTTAGGATGACTTCAGGATGGATTATTTACAAAGAGTTTAACTAATAAAGTTTGGGTGAGATGAAGAACATGTACTGGTGCAGGAGACAACACCCATACATCAGAAGAGATGAGGGGGAGGAGCAGTTGCTGTCTGTGAGGAGAACTTAGAGCAGACCCTTTGGGAGGAAGAGGGGCTTTCTGCAACTGCTTCTGGCTGGGCAGCATTATAGAGAGGAACACACTGGGACAAAGCCTATGCACGCTCACCTTTCTCTTCTGATTTCACTATAATATTCATAAGCTCTGTTGTCCCCTGCCTTCAAGATTACATAGTTTAGCCTGTCAGGGGCAGTGAGTGCCATAAGGAAAAGGGTAGAAAGCGAGGCTGAATCTGAAGGACAAAGGAAAATATCAGCATAGGCATCATTCCCCAACTTTTGTCCCTTGATTTTCCTTTTGTCTTTCTTAGTGGGAGCTCACTAAGCATCTCTCCAACTATGTGGTGTCTCAATAGAAGTGATTGCTTTACTCTGATCCAGTCGTCCAGAGCTCGTCAATGAGCTCAACAGGCCATTGGGCATTCTGGAAATGACTCTTGATTACCTTGTGGCTGCTATATGTCTTTTGGCACGCTGGGATCAATCCAGAATTAAGGCAGGAGCCTAGCCTTGAAAACTTGGTGCTCTTTTCTAGGGCAGCCGCAGGACTTTTTCTACTAGACAGTCTTTTGCTGCCACCTTCTGGCAGCCTGTCACCACAGTCCAGACTCCTTGGTATATTCAATGAAATGGCACCTCCCATGCAGAGGCTGTGGCATGGAGACCTTAGTAGGCAGGATAGAATTGAGCCTTCCTCACAAATAAACAGACAGGTCCAGGTGGCCTGTGTCTCCTGTTAGTAACAAGGCAGAGAAATCCAACATAGACTGCAGAACCCCAATCTGAATATTTGAAATGCTCTAAAAATTGAAATGTTTTGTGTGCTGACAGAGTGCCACAGATGGAAATTTCTACATCTGGCTTCTTAGGAAGGGTTGTGATTAAAAACTCAAGCATGTTAAAATATCATATAAAATTATGAGGGGCTGGGGATGTAGCTCAGTGAGAGAGTAATGCCTGGCAAGTGTAAGGCCCTGTGTACAATTCTTTATACAGCAAAGAAATAACAAACCTTCTGGTTATGTGTATAAGATGGGGATGATTCATAAATAAATATTCTATTCAGATTTGGTTCCCTTCTCTAAGATACCTAATGCATATGCAAATATTAAATAATAAATCAATAACGTTTCTGGTCCTAAGCATTTTAGATATGGAAACTGAAGTGGGAGAATAAAATTCTTTGGGACTTTTTTTTTTTCCGAGACAGGATCTCTCTGTGTAGCCTTGGCTGTCCTAGACTCACTTTGTAGACCAGGCTGGCCTCGAACTTATAGCAATCCACCTGCCTCTGCCTCCAGAGTTCTGGGGTTAAAGGCATGCGCCACCATGCCTGGCTTGGGTCTTTTTTTAAGGTAGAATCTTATTGACAAATTAATTTTAAGTTACCATGAGAAATGATACAAAAGAAAGTTCACATTCCCTTGATAAAATGATGGGTTTTACACTTACGTTTTCATACATATGTTCTATGTTTTGTTCCTGTTCATTCTTCCTCTTCTGCCATCCCTCCTCTTGCTGATCCTCTTCCTTTGAAATGTTCTAGTCTCCTGCTTCCATGTCATGTGGATTCCATTATCTCCTCTCTTATTCCGAAGATCTCATCTCCTCTTCACGGTCGCTTCCCCAACACACACATATCTAAGCTTGGATTCTGTATATGAAAGAAAAGGTGGTGGTTGTCTGAATCTGGCTTGTTGTTGTTGTTGTTGTTCTGTTAACATAATGAGCTTTAGTTTAAGTTGTCATGGTTTTATTTTCTTTATATCTGAACAATTCTCTTTTATGTATACAGGAAAGGCTTGTGGTAAGTAACTCCTCTGCAATGTACAACCCTCCTGCTGTAGCCTTGCATATAGCTGGGATTGTAGGACTGTGCCTTCAGGTTCACGTGCAGTTAGTTCTATAGTGTTTTGTTTGTTTGTTTGTTTGTTTGTTTGTCTCAAAATTACAGTGACCCTCCTGCTACATCCTCCAAAGTTCCGGGATTACTGGTGTGAGCTATCACTGATGACCATTTTTTATTGTTAATTGCCAAACCTGAAACATTGGTTTCATCTTATCACTAGAGTTCCAGTGAAATGCTGAAACACCACCTAGGGCCATCTGTTCATTTTTCCACTGACTCCTCTCTACAACTGCAGAACAAATGGAGCATATTTCTCTGACACATTTGAGTCAAAGGAGAAGAATTGACTTACAGGGTATTTAGTTTATTTTTCTGTATCAAGCCACATACGATGTAAATGCACCAGTTTAACCCTTTGTTTTATATTGCTCTGTTTAATTCAAGACAAGGTCTTTTTTTTTTTTTTAAGATTTATTTATTATCTATACAGTGCTCTGGCTGCAGGTATACCTACAGGCCAGTAGAGGGCACCAGATTTCATGATAGATGGTTGTGAGCCACCATGTAGTTGCTGGGAATTGAACTCAGGACCTCTGGATGAGCAGTCAGTACCCTTAGCCTCTGAGCCATCTCTCCAGCCCATAAGGTTATAATATACTATAATTTAGGTTAGGCTGTACTCAGACTTGGAGCGATCTTTCTACTTCAGCTCCACTGAGCTGTATTCCAGGTGTGAGCCATCATACCCAGGCTTTAAAATCCATTTGAATTATACAGTTCCATGGTATTAAGCACATTCACACTCCGTGCAACCATCACCACCATTTACCTGAACTTGAAAAATTACCATTGCAAGGAGCAATTGCCTACTGTATTTGTCCCCCCAGCCCCTGGTAAACTGTATTCTACTTTCTGTCCTTGAGAATATGCCTGTTTTAGGTATGCTGCATAAATGGACTCTTTTAATCTTTTCCCCTTGTGACCGTGACTAATCTTACAAAGTAGAATAGCCCTGTGACTCATCCATGTGTCTGAATTCCATTCTTTCTTTGTGGCTGTGTGACATTCTAACATGAATAAAAGTGTGAAGAAAAATAGACAAATTCAAAAAATATTACACTTATGTAAACAGTGCATACACTGTGTGTGTGTGTGTGTGTGTGTGTGTGTGCGCGCGCGCGCGTGCGCGTGCAAGCTCACGCATGCATGCGCGCACATGCACACCTGGGTGCCATGATTGTGGAGGCCTAATAATGATGTTGGGAATCATCCCTGGTCACTCTTCTTCTTGTTTTTCAGTTGCAGACAGTTCAAATCCCTTTGTCTACTTCCCAGTCATGTTCCCTTACTTTTCTTCCCCAAACAACCTCTGCCTTGAAGTTGGTGTGGTCCCTTCCATTTTGTGTAAAATGTTTGGTTGTCTAAAAGACAGTAATCTTTTCTATTTTAATATTCATGTAAATAATATACCACAAAGTGCTCGTTTTAAGTTTGCACTTTTTAATTCTGCTGTTTTCACGATTGTCCCCCGTTGAAACATGTACTTCTATTTCATTAAGGTCTGGTTTTGCTTTTAAATGCACTCACCTTTTTTTTTTTTTTTTTTTTGGTTTTTCGTGCACTCACATGAAGTAGCTGCCATTCTATCAGTGCTAAATGTTTGATATGTCGCCAACTTCATTTTGCTAGTGGAGGTGATGCTGTTATGCCCTTTTGTACCTAGGACATGTATTATCCTTTGTATCCTTGTAACACCTCTTCAATGGAGACCTTTCCTGAGGGCTAGCATACACAGAGCTTCAGGCCACACAGAATTTTCACACTGGCTAGATAGATTTGGCTGCTATATTTCTTCCAATAGAACAGAATAGCCCTCCCATTTCCAGACAGCAGTGTTAAAGAGTTCCCTTTTTGCCACATTCTTGTCACCAATTATCATCAGCTACCTTTTTAGCACTTGGCAATCTATTGAGGAAAAAAAATACCCGTTTTTATTTATTTGAAGATATTTTGGGGGGTATGGGGATAGCATTTTTCATGTTTATCAGTCATTTGGGGTTGTTTTTTCTATAAAAAGTTCGACTGAATTTTTTTCTTTTCTTTTCTTTCTTTTTTTTAGAACTCGAAGGGGTTCTAAAACACAGCAGATCAGCAGGAGCTTGTGACAGGTGTAATCTACTCCTTCCGCAGACACCAGGTGTCAGCACTGTACCATAATCATACCTTTCTGCTGCTCCTGAAACTTGTTTTCCATAGGATTCAAGATGGTGGGTCTTAATCACAAAGAGAACATAACCAGCTTTCTTCAGGTAGGGCTTAGGCCACCACCCCAAATAGGACTTCAGGGGATCAGCATATGCTTTGCCAAGATAAACTCTTCTGACACTGGGCTATTCTGAGACACTGCAGACAGGAAGGGCCTCAGGAAAGCTTTCGGTTTTTGAAAGAAATTTACATCAGTAAAAGAAATCTACATAGTAAAATTCCCCGTGCAACTCTTATTACCCGAGAGGCATCTCTATAACCCTGAGAGACATCTGTATAGCAAAAGAACTTATTCAGCACACTCTTCTCTCAGCTTCCCCACAGCCTGTGGTTCTTTTAGGACCTCCATGTTCCTATTCTTTTCGGTAGCTTTGAATGTGATCTAAGCTTCCACTAGCTGGCCCTTCTTTGAGATGTGTATTTTGTGGGACTCCAATTTGTACTGTTACAGCTTAACTCCTATTCCCCTCCAGGGGACCTAGCAGGGAAGTTAGAAGCCATTTTCCCTCACTTACAGTGGATATTTGTGTAAGCAACTTGTGAAATGATGCTTACGTAAATATTATGTTTTAAAGACACAGTCTCATATAGCACAGGCTGGTCTCAACCTTGCTTTGTAACTGAGGATCTTGAGCTTCTGATCCTTCTGTCCCTACATGCCATCATCCCCACCTAACAGTGTTCTTTTCCTTATTTTTGTGTGTATCTTTGTGTTCTCCTGTGTGCATCAGTGGTGCGTGTGTCTATATGCATGTTTACATGTGTATCTGTGCACATGTGTGGGGGGTGTGCATGCACATGGGTGATGTCAGGAATCCTCCTCCATCACGCTTCTACCTTATTCACTGACGCCATGTATTTCAGTCACAATAACAGCTCAACCATATGGCTTGCCGCGCTAGCCAAATTGCTCTGGGAATCCCTATCTCTGTTTTCCCAGGCTGAAATTACAGTTGGGCTGCCACTCCTACCCAGCATTTACATGGGACCTCAGTTCTACCCAGCAAGCACTTACCCGCTGATCCCGCTCCCTAGCCCGCAATGTGCTTTAGTACAAACATTTATAAGGAGTTAAGCTCTGCACCTAAAGACCTAAAACATGGGTTTCTGTTTTCTGCTTAAAATGAGATGGTGGCAAAATGTTGCCAGCAACTACTTTTTGAGTGATTAGGTGCCAGCAACTGTGCTAAGCACATTTTACATACTGCTATGTAATTTTTTTTGCCATATTTGCATGAATTGGGCATCTTCGTTTCATCTGCTGACCATAGGTAAGAGATGTAGAGAAACTAAATAAATTTCTCATTAGTACACAGCTAGTTAAATGTCACAGCCATGTTCCAAAATCTGTGTTCCCCACTATTATGGTGCTCTGGCTTACCACATGCAATTCTGCAGTCAGCCCATGTCTAAATCCCTAGGCAGTTTGTGTGTACGGATAGGAATAAACTTGAGCTAACAAGGGGGAATCCTTTCTAAAACTGTCTCCCAGTGGTAGAGGCACATCTGCTTATTTCTGAGGTCAGCTGGATCGTCTAGTAATAAGCCCTTTAAAAATCATCTTCCTTTCACAATTAGTGTCGACAACGAAAACCCAAACCCAAATTATTTTTCAGTCTGCTTCTTTGTTAATTTCTTCTGAATTTTACAGGAAAACGTTTGCTACTGCTGCATGTGTCAGTGCAATTGCTAGCTTATTTTCTTGCTTGCCATTAGTGCCTATGCTCACACTATACCGTCATCTCCCCACAAACATCTGGAAAAGCATTTTCCTCTTCTCTGTAGCTTGCTTTCTGTAGTCACAGCGGATTAGTGCTGTGCAGATAGCAAATATGAGGTGTATTATGCCTGGGAGATGGAGACTTTCAACTCTTGTGTCTTCACTGTCCAGTGACTGACTGTATTTCACTGCCATAGGCAATGCCCTTTTCTTTGTCTATTTTTGTGATACTATAACAAAAATCTCTTGAAGCTGGGTATTTTAGCAGGGTTCTGGGGGTCCAAGAGCATCACACCAGCATTGATTTTGGATGTGTCCTACCTTGATAAATAGTCAAGTGAGAGCAGCAACATGGAGAGAAAAGAAGCAATAGAAAGTGAGCTGGGGACCCAAACTTGTTTTGCCACAGTGTGATCTCAAAGTAATCAGTTCCATGATAGCTAATTCAGTCTTTAAAAGCCTTTCCTAATTGCCCAAGAGAAACAGTATTCACTGAAAGCAGATCCCTCATGACCACCTGTTAGCATACTGCCCCCAGACTGCCTAGCAACCTATGACATCATTACCTGCCTGCCACTAGGTGGACCAGCTAAAAGGACAAACTCACCTTGTCTCTTCTGCCTCCTTGCCTCTCTCTTATCTCCTTCTCTCTCTCTCTCTCTCTCTCTCTCTCTCTCTCTCTCTCTCTCTCTCTCTCTCTCTCTCTCTCTCTCTCGCGTACCCCTCGCCCATATAATAATAACATCCATATCATATCCGCTGTGTGGCTCATTTAAAGCCCCCAATGCCTCACAGTGTCTACTATCTTTTAGCCTAATGCTCTGACTGCTGCTTAAACCCTAGGATTGGGGGGTGGGGGTGAGAAAACTAGGAAACACTAGCTGGACTAGCCGCACCAGGAAGCTTAGCCTTCACACAGTGCTGCTTTGTGTCCAGAGACACATTTAAAAGACAAAGATAGTGGAGGGAGGAGTTTTCCTGCCTGCTGAGCTGCTTGGGAAAGTGGCTCTGAATAACCCAGGAAGCTGTCTTTGTTAATGTACTCCCAGGGGGCAGCAGTGCAAAGGCCTTCACCCAGGCTGACAGGTTACCCTAAACTGAAAGACACTGCCTCTCCAGGGCATGGGCAGGCTGACTTCTCAGCTACCAGGCAGCACAGTTAGAAAAGACAAAAAATTGCCACTGGTACGGACTGGCAAAGAGAAAGGTTCTGTGAGCTTGAGTGAGGCATCCTGTGGAGACGCCAAAAGTAGTGCTTCTTGTTTCTGCTTCTACCTCAGCCTGAAGGCCTTACTTCAGCAGGAGTGAGGAAAAGAGTCAGAGAAATATTTCTGATGACTCTGATTTGTAGGTGTCCAGGTTCAAAGAGGACATTGTGGCTGCCAGCATGGTGCCACACACCTGTCATAGCAACATTCTGGAGGCTGAGGCAGGAGGATCCGGACACACACTGAGATCCCATACTAAAGAAGACAGATAAAAGCAGACCCTGTGTTAGTTTTCTTCCTTCCTTCTGGCCTTCCTTCCTTCCTTCCTTCCTTCCTTCCTTCCTTCCTTCCTTTTCTCCTTCTCCTCCTTCTCCTCCTCCTTCTTCTTCTTCGTAACAAATACCTGAGTTTTAAAAAAATTATAACGAGAAAGGATTTATTTTGGAGTATTGTTTTGGAGATTTTAATTTGTGGTTAATTAGCCCTGTAGCCCATCGCAGTGAAAGTATATGGCAGAGCAAAATTGCTTGTTTCCTGGCCAAGAAAAAAAGAAATAGAAAGAGAAGGGAACCAGGAACCTATAATCCTACTTATGAGCATACCGCTGATGAGCTAAGGATCTCTCCCAAGTACCAAGCTCTAAAACATAGTATAGCATCTCCCAGTACCATCATGCTGTGATGCCTTTAAAATCCTACTAAGAGGGATGTCCACCATCTAAACTATAGAGCAGCCTCTTATATCAAGACGGATCATACAAAAATGAGTTAGGGAAATTTATCCTTAGGGGTCCTTAATTTGGGTTAAAGTCTAGACTATGTTATATTTTAATATTTTCTGAATCACATCCGCTATTTGTATTCATATTAACAGCGAGTTAAGCATTTATTTTGGACTTCCTCTCTTTGTAATGCACAGGAAAATCAATCAAGCTAAATATTGTTAAATATGAATTATGCACCACATGTATGGTATGAGATTTATCGTAGAAAGGGAGAAAGAGAGAAGGAAGAGGGGGAGGGGCACTGTAGGGGAAGAGACTGAGACTATAAAGTGCAAGAGAAAGGGAAGGAGAAAGGGAGGGGAGGGAGAGAGAAGGGGGGAGGAAGGTAAGAGGACAATGGATGGCAGGTTTGTCCTTTTATTTTGGACCCTTGGTATACTCCTAGTGTCAGGCAGGGGATGATTTCAGGGGCAGGCTGCTCTTTTTTAAAATGTATTTTATTAATTTATTCATATTACATCTCAATTGTTATCCCATCCCTTGTATCCTCCCATTCCTCCCTCTCTCCCATTTTCTCCTTACTCCCCTCCCCTATGACTATGACTGAGGGGGATTACCTCCCCCTGTATATGCTCATAGGGTATCAAGTCTCTTCTTGGTTACCTGCTATTCCTCCTCTGAGTGCCACCAGGTCTCCCCATCCAGGGGATGTGGTCAAATATGGGGCACCAGAGTTCGTGTGAAAGTCAGTCCCCACTCTCCACTCAACTGTGGAGAATGTCCTGTCCATTGGCTAGATCTAGGTAGGTGTTCAAAGTTTACCGCCTGTATTGTCCTTGGCTGGTGCCATAGTTTGAGCGGGACCCCTGGGCCCAGATCCTCCCATCATAATGTTCTTCTTGTAGGTTTCTAGGACCCTCTGGATCCTTCTATTTCTCCATTCTCCCATGCTTCTCTCACCTAGAATCCCAATAATTCAGGCTGCTCTTATGATAACAACTAGCCATAAGTGTCCACCTGGCTTCTATTTCAAGAAGTATGAACAAGCAAACAAACAAACACAAAACAAAACAAATAAAAACCCACAAAGAACTTCCTTGGAATCCCAAGGGGGTCCAACCTGTCTTGCCATGCAATGTAACGTGTCTATGGGTCACCTGAGATGACTGAGCTGCTGTCTTTGGTACTTGGTTGTCTAGTGTGTGACCCATGATTATGGCACAAAATCTCATTTAGCCCAAGCTGGCCTTGACACTTGCCATGTAGCCAAGGCTGGCCTTTATCTCCTGAGAGCTTAGATCACAGGTATGTTCCACCACACCTGGCTTGGCTTAACCATTTTCATTCAGTTCCTTTTCACTTTCAGGGAGGTCTTCTCACCAAGCTGTGGTTGTCCATTCTGTCATCAGGAATCAGACAGATAGAAACCTCTAACCACCAAGATGGCGTTTAATAACTGAATCTCAGAAAGCAGTTTGTGGCCTTAGTTTCTTCCCTTGGGAAAGTCCCCCAGCAAAATTAATGCAAAAGGGCAAAGGTGAAGAGGTCAGGGACCAAAAGGGAGCATTGGATTTATTCCTTAGAAAGCAAGGAGATTGAATGTCTACACTGCTATGAATAGAAAAGGTTCTTGGAGGAGTCCTTCCTTACAGGTTGTCAGGGAGAAAGCAGACACAAGGCTCTGGCCTATGTGACTCCCCGCCATTTGTTCCTTTATTGTTTGGGTGGGATGTAGAGGAGGCATTTGGTGGTGAGCTCATGTGCTCACTGGCTGTCATTGATGCTGCCCATTCGATTTCTTTTTACATGTTGTATGATTTTTATTCATGGGAAATATCCAAAAATAGGCAAATCTATCTAAAGAAAAAGATTACTGGTTTCCAGGAACCAGCAACAGCCTGATGGATGCAGGTGTCTTTTGGGGATAGTCAAATGCTTTGGAACAAGGAAGTAGTAGTGGTTGCACCTCTCTCTGATTTGCTAAATGCCACTGAATTTTACATGTTTATGCATGCTTTTATGCTCTGCAGATTTTACCATAATAAAAAGTTAAATTTTACAATGGCTTTAAAATCTATTTCATGACCAGTAATTTTAGAAATGGCTTCCTAGTTGAAGAGGTAGTGAAAAGAACATTGCAGTTTGAACAACTTTCCCCTGTTACTCTTGGCCTATGGTCATCAAATGTACGGGTTTGTTTTTCCTGAGTTGGTTGCATTTAAATTGTGCCCAGCCTTTAATGTTATGCATATTCCTGCAATGTATTTGAATGCCTGATGATTATAGTTGTGAAAATAGCCAAGTCTTAATAAAAGGATTTTAAAAAGTCTCTCTGTATAAGCCAGGCAAGCCTCATGTGCTTTCTTTGGTCGAGGAGATGGTTCTTTGGATAAAATGCTGTTGCAAATGTGTGCAGACCTGAGATTAGATCCCCAGAGCCACATAAAAGGCCTGTGTGTTTTCCATTAAGCCTGACAATCTGAGTTTGAACCCCAGGACCCACACTCACAAGGTTGAAGGCAAGATCCAACTTGTATACGTTGCCCTCTTATCTCTGCATACATGCTGCATGAGTGTGATGTGTGCAGTGTTATGCCAGTGTGTGTGCACTCACACATACACAAAATAAATAAGTGGAAAAAAGAGAGAAAAGCAAGAAAGGCTTGTAACTCCATAGCTGGAAGCCTGAGACTGGGAGATCTCACTGGCTGCCAGCCTAGGCAATCGGTGATCACCAGGTTCAGTGAGAGACTGTCTGAAAAAAAAAGTTAGAGAGAAAGATGCCCTGAAAATGGATGTTTCTTTCTCACTCCTTATTATGGTAGTTTAGTTTTCTTGTTGCTGTCAGCAAGTGTCTGGCAAGAAGAAGGAGAGATGCGGTTTGTTTGGGCTTCTGGTTTATAGGAAAATAACTCCACCATGATGGAGAATGGATGAAGGCACTGATATATTGCTCAATAAATTATTTGAATGAATGCTACACAGCAGTCCAGAAATGAATAATCATTAAATACTAAATTAGTTCTTCTAGGGAAAGCACTATCATAAATACCTTATCTATTTTGGTATTGTCTTTAGGTTTTGCAAGTTTTTAGTAAACATTTGTTAAAAGAGATAAATTCAAAAATGTTGAATTTTAAGAAAGATATTGTAGAGGCGTCAAGGTTACCACTAGAGAACCCACAGGATCAACTATCCTGGGCTCATAGGGGTTCACAGAAACTGAACCAACAGTAAGGGAGCCTGCATGTGACTGACCTAGGCCCTCTGCATAAATGTTACAGTTGTGTAACTTGGTCTTCTTGTGAAACTCTAGAGAGAGTGAGAGTGAGGCAGGGGGCTGTCTCTGACTCTTTTGCCTGCTCTTGGGACCCTTTTCCTCATTCAGCCTTAATACAAGGGGAGGTGCCTAGTCTTACTGCAACTTGATATGCCATATTTGGTTGATATTCATGGGAGGCCTGCCCTTTTCTGAAGAGAAATGAGGAGGAATGGATTTGAGAGGCAACAGGGAGGGGGGCAAAAGGGTTGGGACTGGAAGGAGAGAGTGGAAACTGCATTTGGAATGTAAAACAATCACAACAACAACAATAAATTTTTAAAAAGAAATTGTAGTCTGATATGGTGGTACACGCCTTTATTCCCAGCACTGAGGAGGCAGAGTCAGATATCTCTGAGTTAGAGGACAGCCTGGCTTATATAGCATGTTCCAGGCTAGCTAAGACTATATAGAGGGACCCTGTCTCCAAACAACACACAAAAGTAGAGATTGTACTAGTCTTCATGTTTGGAACTCTAGGCAATTTTTAGAAAGAGCATAAATGTTTAAGAATACTTAGAAAAAAAAGAATATTTAGAAAAGAATTAGCATATTGATCAACCTTAAAACATTGACCATGTGAGATCATTGCTTTATGCTCTGTGGAGACAGACATGCTGCCAGCTATGTTAGTGTGCTTTTATGCCAGTTGTATTTTCTTCTCTTCTCTTCTCTTATATTTTTATTATTTAAAACAACTATTAAATTTAAATATATTTTGATCGTGCTTCCTCAAGAGAAAACAAGAAAAAATTAAAACCATACCCCAAGAGAGAGACAGACAAAACAAAACAACAGAGCGTAACCAAAGAAAAGCATACCAAAACTTTAGGACTCCATTATATGGTGGTTGTCGGTCAGCTATTCCTGAACAGGAGGTCTGTCCTGTAATAGCCAATGTATCCATGTCAGTCTACTGGAGGAAAACCTTATTTTCCCTGTCCCAGCAGGTGTAAGTGACAGTTCAAATGTCAACCTTTGCCCTAGTAACTAGGTTTTCATTCATTCATTTATTCATTCTTCCATCCATCCATCCACCCATCTATCCATCCATTCATTATAAAAAGTATAATGAAGTAAAACAAAATAAAAACTATCCATTGATGTCAGATAAGACAAATGATGAGAAGGATTAGAGCCCCAGAGAAGGCACACGAATTAGAGACTCTGATTTGCACACTCTGGAGTCCCATAAAAAGACTAAAGTGAAAGCCATACTATAAATGCAAAGAGTCAGGTGCAGACACACATGTAGGACCTTCACATGCTGCTTCAGTCTCTGTGAATTCATGTGCACTTTCCTTATACTGTTTTAGAGGGCCTTGTTTGTTTTCTTGGTGTTCTTCATCCTGTCTGACTCTTACATTCTTTCTGCTTCCTCTTCAGGGTGCTGTCTTGAGCTCTGAGGGGAGGGATTTGATAAACACAACCCAATTAGAAATGAGTGTTCTAAGGCCTCACTCTGCATAATATCTGGCTGTAGGCTCCTATATTTGTTCCCATCTGTTTCAGGAGGAAGCTTTTCTGATGATGCCTGAACAAGGCACTGATCTATGAATATAGCACAATATTATTAGGAGGTATTTTTATCACCAAAGGTTTACCCCCTTTTATAGACTACCATTATTTGGTTTTACACTAGGTTCCTGTGCTATCTGCTTTCAGATTCCTGCTCACCCATGCATTTCTGGGAATAGGTTCCATATAGTGGAGTGGTCCTTAAGTCAGAGCAGTTATTGGTTGTTTACTCCCACAAGCTTTGTGTCACTATTTCCCTAGTATATCTTGCAGGTACTACACCATTGTAGAAAAAAAGGCTTGGCGTTTATGTTTCTCTTTTGATAGGATGCAGAGTACCCTCCTGTATCAAAGACACTGGAACATAAGGGTGAATGCTTTATGTAGACATTGGCCCAACATCTCCATCTTCAATATGTTTTGCAGGTGTAGTCTTCAGCAATGGGGCCTCACTGTCATTGTGTGGAAAGTAACTTATAGTCTTGGCAACAGCCTGGGTTGTTTGGGGGGGGATTCCTGTGGGGCCCCTTTAGTCAACAACTCAATTAGAAGGCATCCAACCTTAGTATCTGATGCTTTGTTTGATGACAAGAGACGGCCAGTTAGGGCTCTGTCTCCCCCATTATTTGGTGATTTTATTTACATCCCCTTTATATATGTATACATTTTAGAAGTTTCTACTATAGTAGGTTCCCATACTACCCCTCAAATAGCCCTTAATTTTTACCTTTCTCTTCCCATATTCACTCCCACAATTAGCTCTCCCCTCTCCCTCCCCACTTGATCCTCCCATTCCAGACCTCTCCATCCATAAGTATGTATTCTACTTCCCTTCCCTAAAGTGTTCTTTCTAGTCACTTACTCTATTTCTGCCTTCTGTGGTTCTATGGATTATAGCTTGGTTCTCATAGACTTAGCAGCTAATATCAACATATAAGCAAATACATACCATACTTTTCTTTCTCAGTCTGGTACACCTCGCTTGGGATGATATTTTTTTCTAATTCCATCCATTTGCCAGTGAATTTCATGATACCATTTTTTTAAACAGCTGAGTAATACTCAACTGGGTGAATGTACCATATTTTCTTTATCCATTATTCTGTTGAAGGACATCCAGGATGTTTCCAATTTCTGGCTATTATGAAGAGAGCAGCAGCGTATATGTTTGAGTAAGTGTCTCTGTGGTAACCATGGGGTGTCCTTTGGATATATGCCCACAAATTGGATCTTGAGGTAGATTGATTCCCAACTTTCTGAGGAACTGACACACTGATTTCCACAGTGGCTGTATGAATTTGCTCTCTCATCAGGAATGGAGGAGTGTTCCTCTTACTTCACATTCTGTCCAGTCTGATACGTCACTTGTTTTCTTGACCTTAGATATGCTGACAGGTGCAAAATGGAATCTCAAAGTAGTCGTGATTTGCATTTCCCTGATGGCTAAGGATGTTGAATATTTCGTTAAGTATTTCTCAGCCACTTGGGTTTTTACTGTTAAGAATTCTGTTTTAATTGGGTTATTTGTTTTCTTTATATCTATTTTTGAGCTCTATATAGATTGGATAGTAGCTCTCTAAGCCATGTATAGTTGGTAAAAATCTTTTCTCTTTCTGTAGCCTGCCACTTCATCTGAATCCGGTTGTCCTTTGCCTTACAGAAGCTTCTCAGTTTCATGAGGTCCAATATATTGTACGTAGTGCTTGTGCTAACAGGGCTCAGTTTATAAAATCTTCTGTGCCAATGAGTTCAAAGCTATTTCCCACTTTCTCTTGTATCAGGTATCTGGTTTTATGTTAAAATCTCGATTCATTTGGAGTTGAGTTTCGTGCAGGGTGATAGGTGTAGCTCTGTTCGCATTCTTTTACGTGCAGCTGTCCAGTTTGACCAGCATCAGATGCTGTTTTTATTGCAGTGTGTATTTCTGGCCTCTTTAACAGAAAATCATGTGTACATAAGTGTGTGGATTAATTCCAGTCTGGGTCTGCAATTCCATTCCATCGATCAGTGGGCTTGTTCTTATGACAATACCATGTTGCTTTTATTTAGTTAGCTTTTAAGACAAGGTCTCATTATGTGGCCCTGTCTGTTCTGGCACTAACTATATAGATCAATTTGGCCTCTAGATCACAGACATCCACCTCCCTCAGCCTCCAGAGTGCTGCACTTAAAGGTGTGGACCACTGCGCCAGGCTTTCAGCTTAGATTTTTAACTTGAGAGCTAAGTACTTGGTATAAACTAGAGAGTAAATGAAGAACATGTAAAGTGCCTAAAAAAAGCTTGGTGTCTCAATTCTGATAGACTAGGCCATCATGCCTAGGCATCTTCCTGGATGCCCCTCGGATAAAAACTTGAGGACCAATTTACAACACAAAACACAACAACAGCAGTAACAACAAACAGTTGTTGGCTCCATTGCAAGTCCAGGAATGCTGCTAAGCAACAGCTTGCAGCTGTAGCACACTGAAAATCCACCATGCTATTTTGTGTAGCTCTGAGACAGTAACTGAAACTGAGGGGGAATACACCTAGGACACGGATGTTTCTGTTCAGCCTGGGGCTCACTTCTCTCTCTCTCTCTCTCTCTCTCTCTCTCTCTCTCTCTCTCTCTCTCTCCCTCCCTCCCTTCCTTCCTCCCTCCCTCTCTCTGTCTCTTTGTCTCTCTGTCTCTCTCCCTCTTTCTCTCTCTCCCTCCCCCCTCCCTCTCCCTCCCTCCCTCCCTCTCTCTGTCTCTCTCCCTCTTCCTCTTTCTCTCTCTCCCTCCCCCATCTCCCCTCCCTCCCTCCCTCCCTCCCTCCCTCCCTCCCTCCCTTCCTCCTCCTCCTCCTCCTCCTCCTCCTCCTCCTCCTCCTCCTCCTCCTCCTTCTTCTTCTCTCTCTCTCTCTCTCTCTCTCTCTCTCTCTCTCTCTCTCTCTCGGTTTTTTGAGACAGGGATTCTCTGTGTCACCCTGGCCATCCTGACCAGGCTGCCCTTAAACTCAATGCAATCCATCTGCCTCTGCCTCCTTGAGTGCTGGGACTAAAGGCGTGTGCCACTATGCTTGGCTCATGGGGGCTCTCTTAAGAGATAGATGCCCTTTGCCTTAGCACTTGTCCACCCTGTTGTTTGGACTTGTCACACACGCATTGCAACCTTGACTCCTTCTATCCGATTCTTCTGTTGCTTCTCTTTCTCTCACAGCAGTCTGCTAGGCATTGGGATCTGAAGTCCTTCTGTGTTTAATCTTGCTTTCTCTCTCTGTCTTCCACAGACAATGCACCCCTAACTCTCCAGTGTCTGCTTACCAAAGAGCAGAACTGATAACAGCATGCTTCAGTAAAAACCATGTTTTTGTGTGCATGGTGATTAGAGCATATGCATCAAAGATAATGAGAAGACATGATGAGAGAAAACTTAGTGAGTATGAAACAATGCCTTTTGGGCCTGGCTGGCAGTTATATTTAAATCATCAGTGTTTGAGACGAGCACAGAAATGTAGGAAGACTTTAAAGCCGTTGGGTAGATTGTTTCCTTGTCCCTGAATGCGTTTCGTTCTTCACTTAAAGGGCACTGCTGCAGCTTTTCGTTGCAAGGTCAAACCACCCACTATCCATTTCATTGTCAATACACGTGCTCTGTCTAGACTGTGAAGCATCCTTGCCATTCACTTTTCACTAACTCTAAAGTAAGAAAAATCACTTTCACAATTAAAATGGAAAGGTAACTCATAAGGGGAAAGAAATGAAAAAGCTGTTATGGTTTGGACAGATGGCTCAGCAGGTAAGAATGTTTGCTATGCAAACACGAGGGACTGAGTTCAAATCCCAAGCACTCACATCAAAAGCTGTACTGCCTGGTCTATGTGAGACAGGAGGGTCACTGGAGCTTGCTAGTTGCCTGATGATGAGCTCCAGGTTTGATGAGAGACCCTGTCTGAAAGGAATAATGTGGGGAGCAATAGAGTAGGGCACTTGACTTCCTCCTCTGGTCTCCACATTTGCATGTACCCACACACACGCACATACACTGAATATACACACCATCAGACACACAAAAAAGGAAAGAAAGACAGACCCTTTTGCCCTACAATTTTCCTCTTTAGAAGAACACACCACGGGCTTATGACTTTCCTTAATAAGCAGAAGAACCGTTCATTTTCTCTGCTTCTGAATGGTTATTATTTACCTGGGAATGAAAGAACAAAATAGGTCAAAAGGACATAATCTTCACTCTGCACATGATAATAAAAAATAATATGCTCCAGTTTTTTTCCTAATCATCTCAGGTAGCTACTGACTCATTAAGTGTGATGTGCCCTACAGGTTGTCCTTACTGACACTGAGCCAGAAGCTATAGCCCTATGCTTAAGTGTTTCACAATTACCTTCCTCAGGATGTTAATTATCAACTTGGATTCCTCTCCTGGATGACTCAGTGGGCTATAATGGCCCTGATGGTAAATACCTGTGGCAGGCCTGTGAAGCAATCATCCTCGTAAAGAGGGACTAGATCACTAAGATAGAAATGCTCCCATAAATCCTACAGTCTGACAGGTCTTGAGGAGGTGCTCCCTCCAGCTAAGAGAAGCCATTTGGCATATTCAGCACAATCTGCTTTACTGTGCTAGAATTACACAGCTCTACCACAGCTGCCTTACCTGTAGGAAACTATGTCTTCCTAAAGGATGATTTTTCTCTTGGACCCTATCTGTCTTGCCCCTTGCTCACTGATTAGTGTGCCAGCTGGGGATTCCAGGAGGCAAGCTGAGATAAAGTAAAAAAAGAAAAGAAAAGAAAAGAAAAGAAAATGCAAGTGGTTTGTTCATGAGTAAAGTCTTGTGAAAGGGATGAAAGAGAGAGACCAGGATTGGATAGGCAAAAGCCTTCCCCACTCTAGATGCCAATGTGGTGCCTGGGGGAAGGCTAAAAAACAAGACTAGGTAAAAAGACTTCAGACTGTCCTGTGCAACACACACACACACACACACACACACACACACACACACACACACACACACGTTTTTGCCTGAGAGCCTAGATTGCTTCTTAGGGAGCAATGGTTGGGTTCTTGAAGCCCTGTTGTTCTCGGCCGTCAGGTGGAGCTCTCTAGGAAGTATAGCCTTAGGTCCAAAGCTGGAAATTGTCAGCTAAGTGCATTTTTTTTTTTACAACAGAATAAATGAGTTCTTTCTTCAAGGGTGATCTAAAGGTGTACTTCCTTGCCTACTGTATACAGTATCATCTTTATAAGAGTACAAGATTGTGTTCATTCGTTGGGAAACACCTAAATGCAAAATGAGTTACAGAGCGGCAAATAGGACTTCAGAGTCTTAATGGTCGGTCAGAGTTTGAAAAGAAATATAACTGGGGGGGGGCATGGCGGGGCGGTGGGGGGGGGAAGCTGGTGGTATCGTATTTGTCTTCTCTGACAAAGGCTTTTTGTTTCTAGCACCACCTGGCCTCAATTTTGCTTCAGTCCTGCTGCTTCCAGTTCCAGAGGGCTGGGATGACAGGTGGGAGCCACACCCAGTTACCTTTTTCCTTGTGTAGGCACAGTGCTTTGAGACCCTTTGTAACACTGCCTCTTTTAGCTGCCTATACTTTGGAGAGTCTGTCGTAGCTTCTCTGAGGCCTAGTTCCCTCATAAATGATATAAGAACACCGTTGGAAAATCATCAGGTGGGTGAAATGACACTTAATCAATTCCCTTTGTAAAGCACCTGACGTCATTTTTTTAGTGCACTTTTCTTTCTCTTTTAAGGGGTAGGTTGACCTTTAAATTAAGCTCAATTAGACTGATTAAGGCTGGTCTGGGAGCTGGAGGTTCAAGGCGAGCCATGTCTGATTATTTTGGGATTATTAAAGTGGGATGAATTAATCAGCATTCCTGCGCTGAGTTTCTTTCACTTGCAACCCAGAAAATAGATGAAGCAAGAATGGAATTATTGACTTCTGTAACCAGTCTGGGAGAGGGTCAGAGATTAATGGATTTAGGGCTAATTGGAATTAGAGGTTAGAAATGGCCCCAGATCCTCATTTCCCCCTTCCTTCTCATTGTTTCAGCTTTCTTCTTGCAGGCTGTCTTTCTCTTCAATACCCGGGCTTGCAAGCGAAAGAAACGTACATGGGGGGAATCCAGGGGCTGCTAAAAAGATAAAATTCCTTCATTTTAATTCAGCAAATTTTGTGATGGGCAGTCCCTACCTAAAGAAGATAGAGGGGAGAAGGGAGAACAGTTCAGCGAATGCTTTACCCCTTTAGTAGAGATCTACACCCTGAAATGAGAGATCTCTGTTATGCCAGAAAGGAGGTGAAGCAGCCAGTTTCTTTTCATTAGTACTCTTGTTCTTCTTACATGCTAATCCTTAGGAAACTGTAGAATTTTCAGCCCGAGATGCTCTTGTGCACTAGAAACTGCTGTGTGATCAAGAATAGTCTTTTTATCTTTAAAAAACACAAGTAAAAATATATTTAATCTCCGCCCTCCCATTTTTTTCTGGAGATAGGATCCCACTATGTAGCTCTGGCTGACCTAGAACTCTCTGTGTAGACTAGGCTGGCCTCAAACTCACAGAGCTCTGCCTGCCTCTGTGCCCCTCCCCCACCCCAGTGCCACTTACGTTTTACTGTACATTTTTTTCTCTATTATGTCTTGAATATGAGCTGTCTCCCACAAGCTCATGTTCTGGATGCTTGGACACTAGCTAGTAGCACTGTTTTAGGAGGTTGGGGAAGATTGGGGAATTGAGGTGAATATTGGGGGAAGTAGTGACCAGAACCTATTTTGAATGTTGTCCTTAGTTTATGATACTCTCTCTGCTTCCTGTCTGCTCTAACGTGAAGAAGCTCCCTCTGTCACATGCTCCTGCCACTGTGATGTTCTTCTCAAGTGCATGGCACCAAGCAACCCATGTGCCAAAATCAATTTACCACTTCAAGTAGTCTTTTTGGGTACTTCGGTTACAAATATGCAAAAGTAACTAAGAAAGTCTCATCTTTGATCCTACTTTAAGTTTCAGTTTATTCTGTTGCTTATAACAAATTACCCCAAACTGGGAAATTCACAAAGACTAGAGCTTTATTTGACTTGTAACCCTGGAGGCTGAGAGCATGCTGTCATCTTGGTGAGGAAGTTCCTACGGCATCATAATACACTAAAGGGCATCACATGAGGAGATAAAGCAAAGCATATTAACTCGAGATGCTCTTCCATTTTCACCACCCTACCCTTATGACTTCATCTAGTCCTGCTGGCTAGCTAGCCAATGTTCTATTTCCAAACACCATTAAGATATAAATTTAGATACTCAGTCTCTAGTACCTGGACCTTTGGGAGACATGTTCAGACTATAGTAATTGGGAATTTGGCTAGTACTTCCAAAGCTGACTTTGAGTCAAAGACTTGGGTAGCTGTCCTTTATTTTGAAGGTGAGAGAGATGCCTCATTCATTATCATGAAATGGGGAATGGATAGGTAAGATGCATACAAATGGAAACCAATAAAGTGTATATGACTGAGCTGGCTAGTTATGTGTGAAGGCCTGGGGCTTGGTTCTCCTAGGAACTTGTAATATAAGGTATCATATATTTGGAGGCAAGAAAGCTAGAGTTGTTTGTCTCGTAGATTGATTGAGGGTTGCTTCTTGGGTTGTTGGTTTCATGGTCACATGCTGAATGTGAGAGACTCTGCAGCTAAAGGATCTTCTCAGGCATGGAGTTTCAGTGCTTCCTGCTGTCGCTGTTGGGTTGGCATGCATTAGTGTGGTGAGTACATTATTTACCTAGTCGTAGATAACAAATTACACCTGCATTTTCTGGTGTAATAAGCATAACTTGTAATCTACTGGGTCTCCTTCCCTTTTTTTCTCTCCCCAACCTCAACTCACTGTTCCTCTAATCACTGTGTAGTCCTGGATAGTCTCAAACGTATAATCATCCTGCTTCTCTCGCTGGAATGGTAGGATTATAGATATAAGTCACTGTGCTGGAATTAAAAAAAAAAACTGATGCAAGTTAGGGCAGTCTTGGAATAGGGAACCTCAATTGAAAAAACAACTCCATCAGATTGGCCTGTAGGTAAGCCTATGGGGTGTTTTCTTAATTAAGAATTGACATGGGAGGGTTTAGCCCATTGTTGGTAGTGCCACCCCTGGGCATGTGGTCCTGAGTTGTATAAGAAAAACAGACTGTCCAGTGTATAAGAAAAACAGACTGTCCAGCACTCGAGAGCCAGAGACAGGCAAATCTCTGTGAGTTTAAGCCCAGCCTGGTCTACAGAGCGAGTCCAGGGCATCCAAGGCTACACAGAGAAAAACCTGTCTCCAAAAACCAAAAATCAATCAATCAGACTGAGTAAGCCATGAGAAATAAGCCAGTAAGCAGCACCTCTCCGTGGCCTTGGCTTCAGCTCCTGCTTCCAGGATCCTGCCTTGAGTTTTCTCCCTTACTTCTCTCCATGATGGGAGCTGTGAGCTGAAATAAACTCTTCCAACTGCAAGTTGCTTCTGGTCATGGTGTTTATCACAGCAATAGAAAGCAACCTAGGACAGTCACTATGCCTGACTTGTCATGAAAGTTCCTTAAGCTGCATAGCTCTTGCTTGAGGTTTTCATAAAACTCCATCCAGTAGGTCAGCCAGGCTAGAGTGACCTGATGGCTTTATTGTAAGTTGAGGAGGTGGCAAACTTGCATGGGTGTTGACAGGAGGCCTGAGTTCTTTTTTATTCATTCATTGACAAGTGGCCCCATGACCTTGCCAAATGGGCCTCCCTGACTGCTTTAATGCCCCCAGGAACTAACTTTATTTTGAACAAGTAATCCAATAGAGAAGAGAAGGCAAGGAGGAAGCCACACTCCCTTTTATGACCTTCTTTTAGTGGTCACACACTATCAATCAATTCTGTCATATACATTTTTTTTTCCTTTTTCAGCACTGGGTTTGAATGTAGGACTTGGCACATACTTTACCAGAACTCTACAACTGAGCCACATGGGATGCTCTTTTAAGACCTTATTTTGAGATAATATCTCACTAACTTGCCCAGAACAGCTTTGAAGCTGTGACTCTTCTGTCTCTGCCCCGAAAGTTGCTGGGATTACGAGAGTGTATGGCCATACTTGATTTCCATATCATATATCTTTGTAAAGGAGCCAGTAACTGATTCCAGTTCCCATTTAAGAGGAAGATTACCACTTGTCACCTTTTTGTTGTTTGAGACAGTATTATAATTGGACTGGAATTCCCTATGTACACCAGGCTGGCCTTGAACTTGTGCTGCTCCTCCTGGCTCTCCTTCCTGAGTGCTAGGATTTCAGATGTGTATTATCACAGCTAGTTACTCTTCACATTTTGTAAATAGATGTGTGGAAGAATTTGTGGACCTAACTTAGAATGACCACAGTGGCTGGGGATATCTGTTAATGCTAAATTTATATATGGCAGGTTCCACCTATCACTATTCATGGTTTTTATAGTTCCTGCAAGAAAGCACTAAAGATCAAATTAATCTGTCAACTACTTCTAATACTCATTTTATCCATTTGAAACCATGTATACATTCTTTCTCTGAGTCTCCCTAGCTCCCTAATCACATCTTAAAAAGTCAATAGTTATTTTTTTTTACCACTGGACTAATGGATCTTAAACAAACTGCTTGTCTCTGTCAGAGTCTTTATATTACACATCTCTGGAGGCACAATTACATTTTAATCTAAACGCTAGGATACTAAGGAGTTTAGTAGCATATTAGCCACCACCTATTCCTTCTTCTAAGAATTTTAAGTCTGTGTCTATAGTCAGCTTGGAGATCAGCACTCCTATTTCAAAGGATGTTAGCAGTTGAGGCTTCAGAGTTTTTGCTCGTGTTCATAGTTCCTTGTGCCACTTCTCTAGCTTAGTACACTTGTAGATCTCTGCATCTCTTCTTTCTTCCTCTTAATTGCTGTACATATTTAGTTTTTCTTGTCAATATTACTTATGACTTGAAGTGTTTTAGAGTTTGAACTTTGTATTTTAAAATACTTGTACATATGTAATAAGGTATGTGGTCTATTATTTGCCTTTTTATATACCTCATGCACATAGATTAAAGATAATTTTATCCGATAATTTCTGTGTGCTTGGGTAATCCTTCTTGTGAGGTCAAGTGTGGAGTTTTTCACTTGTGTATATTTTATAGGTGCTCAGAAAGCTTGGCCTTGGAAACATTTTGGATTTTTGGATTAGGGGTGTCCAACCATTACTTTGTTTGATATTTTCTACAACTAGAATGCTTTCAGGAAGGAGATGGTGAAATGTACGATATCATTCTCTTGTCTCTGCCTTGTAGAAATCTAAACTTTAACAAACCTTGGCTGTAGGTAGTTTACTAAAGAGATGATTTCATGAAACAAAAGTGGATGCATTAGGAAGTGAAATAGGAAAAGTAGAAAATACAGTGTAAAGATATATAACTGAGGTAAGTACTGTGAGGACAGAGTACTATCAGATAATCTAGATTCTTCATTTCTTTTTTCCACTACTCGTTGACTACTCTTCTGAATGTTTAAATATTTGAGCATCTCACATGGGGACATCAATTTTCCACATTTTGGACAGTGTTTAAGCAAGGGTAGAGCAAGTTATTACTATCTAGCCATAAGGAGTTAGGCAAAAAGATACATGTAGAGGTAATATGAAGACAAAAGTGAGTCATTATACAGAACCATCCTTAGCAGCTTTGACTGAAGTGGGCGTTTGGCTGAGAACAGGATTACGATAACAGAGGTATCTGCTACAATTGCTAGATAGCTGATATTGATATGTGATTAGGTCTGAATGACGATGACCTGATGCCAGATAATTTTCAGGGGTAGACATGACTGGGGCAGAAGGGCAATTACCTTGCAATTAAAAGTCTTGATTTACATAGAAGATCACGGATCTGTTAAGACAGCGATTCTCAACCTTCCTAACGTTGCGACCCTTTAATGCAGTTGTGGTGACCCTTAACCATAAAATTATTTCATTACTGCTTCAGAGCTGTAATTTGGATGTTATGAATTGTAATGTAAATATCTGATATGCTGCTCCTGTGCAGGTTGTGATCCACAGGTTGAAAACCACTGTGTTAAATAAGAGCATGAGTAAATTAGCAGAAATAAGAAGAATGCAAACCTTGGCAAGACACAGTTTGACAGACATACATATGTATGAAGCCAAGTAGCTTTAGTTAGGAGAGGTGGTGTATGAGAGTGGGTCTTCAGGGGACAAGGAAACTAGTCAGATTTGTAGATGATTTGCTAGCAAAGCTTGGTACTTGCTTCATTTTTAGATTCAGCACAAGCTGGGCATGGTACACACCTGTAGTCCCAGTAGGCAGAGACAGGCAGATTTCTGTGAGTTCAAAGCCAGTCTGGTCTACAAAGCAAGTCAAAGACAGCCAAGGATACATAGAGAAAACCTGTCTCAAAAAACCAGAAAAAATTCAAGGCAAACTAGAGAACTGAATGAAGGTGATATGGCTCATAAGGCATGCCATCCACTTGGGATGCTTGAAATGAGAGTATTCAGTAACATGTAGCCAGTGAGATGAATTTTTGTCACCAATGTTCATAGTAGCCAACTCCTAGTCCTGCTGTTGGGGCTTAGGTAGACGAATGTCTAAGTGATGGCACATAGGAGGCACACCCCAGTTTTGCTTATCCCCTGACCGCATCTGTCATCCCTAACACATGACTTTTACTTCTAAAGACGTCATATTTAGATCATTTGTTTAGGGCAATATTCACAGGCATATCTTTTAAAATACTCACTAAACTTCTGTTTGTTGGAATACTCATGTTGAACAACCTAATATAGAAGTCTGAAATCCTTCAAAAATTTCATCTTTTGGTGATATGATGCTCAGAAAACTGAATTTTTTTCGTATTTCAGGGCCTTTTTTGGTTACCAATGCTTAACCTGTAAAACCATGCATATATTCCAAAATTAGATAAAGTGTGAAATCTGAAATACTCCTGGTCCTGAGCATTTAGGTTAAATGTACTCAACTTCTAGTAGTTTAAATAGGTAATGTCTACCGCTTTGTCAGACTATTCACCTTGCATAGCACAAGGCTCAAAAGGAAGGGATAAAAGATAGTACCTTTATATGAGGTAAAAGAGTAGGGAAAGGATAGAAAGTCTAAGCCTTAGATTGTCAGTACAAGCATTTAGAATGAAATAGCAATGCAGATTCTCAGGCTTCATACCAAACATACTGATATAGAAAATGTTTAGTCGGTGTTTAAAAATGTGTTCATTGTTTGAGAATTGCCCACAGCATCTGTTTTGATCAAGTACATTCCCTACTCTTTCCCCTTTATTTCTTCCCCTTTCCCCTACCCAAATATCCCTTTCCAATTTTATGTGTTCTTAAAAATGCTGATGACATCCACCCAGTGCTGCCTGTTTGTGCATGCACATAGGATTGTAGCCTCTCAGGACCACATCCCTAAAAATATATAGACTCTCCCTCCCTCAGGAACCACCAGTTGCCAATAGATCCTCATATTAGGGTGGAACTTTATGATCCCCTTCCTTATCTCTACTGGAATTTTAACTTAGGCCTTGTGTAAGGAGTCATAGCCAGAAGAGTTCATGTGTGCAACAGTGCTGTCAGTGGGACTATAAATTGTTTTGAGGTTCCTAGAAATCTGTTTTCATTTGACTTGGCCCAAACTCTCCTTATTTCCCTAACACTTGATGCTGACAGCTAAGGGGTCCCTATGCCCCAACCAAGTGGCTTGCTTAACTCCTGGTAAGCACAAGAAGAGTTCCTTGGTACCTAAGAACTAGATCCAAACTTTTTTCTTCCTCTAACTCCTGGTGCCAATATGTAAGGGATCCCCCAGGCCCTGGTTCTCTGCCTACATTGTCTTAGTTCCCCTAGTCCCTGCACTGACAAACAAACAGTTCAAATGCTATCATCTCTAGGCGCACACCATCTAAACTTCAAATGAGCAAGTCTTAGTGCAGAAATAAGAGCAACATAAAAATCCAAGTCATGTCTCTTCTAAAATTTACTAGCCCCAAATAAAAGACCCCACAGATGAGGACCAAACAAACCCCCAGGCAAACAATTCCAAAGAATGACTAGAACTATCTTCACATAACTTAAAGAAGCTATGAACAAAACTGAAGAGATGAATGGAACAAGGAAGCCATGAAAGCAGAAAAGATAATTACTGAAGAAAAGCAAAAGTAAATGGTACCCAAAATGAAAAACTTAATAAACAGAATAAAAAGCTTCAGTGGAATGTCTCAGCAATAAAATGGATCATGTGAGAAATAGTGTGTCGGAGATTGAAGACAAAACAAAAG
Organism: Acomys minous; assembly: GCF_964271855.1. Lineage (NCBI taxonomy): Eukaryota > Metazoa > Chordata > Mammalia > Rodentia > Muridae > Acomys > Acomys minous. The sequence continues at coordinate 114,643,709 of NC_140488.1, read as the reverse complement.
AACTGGACCACACATGGTAAAAGTCAATAAAAATCTATTAAGCAGAGCATAGAGCTTTGAGATACCAAGAAAATACTTATCCTTATGAGCATAAATGAGGGAGAAGAATAGCTTACCAAAGTTAAATAATATATTCAATATAATCATAGAAGAAAAATTCCCATACCTAAAGAAGGCAATGCTCACTCTCATAGAAGAGGCCTACAGAAATCCAAATAGACAGGACAAGGCAAGAGACTTCCTATGACATATTATAGCTAAAACATTAAAAACACAGAACCAAGAGAGAAAGGTCAAGCCAGTTATAAAGGCATGCCTATCAGAATGATGTCTAATTATTCAAAAGAAACTTTTGTTTTGTTTTGGTTTTGGTTTGTCGAGACAGGGGTTCTCTGTGTAGCCTTGGCTGTCCTAGACTCGCTTTGTAGACCAGGCTGGCCTACAACTCACAGCAATCTGCCTGCCTCTGCCTCCCAAGTGCTGGGATTAAAGGCATCTGCTACCGTGCCTCGCTCAAAAGAAACTTTTAAATTCAGGAGGCTCTAGCAAGATGAATTACAAGTTCTGAAAGATCACAGCTGTCAACTCAGACTATTATACTTAGCAAAACTGTCCATTCAAATTGAAGGAGAAATATAACGTATTTATCATAAAAACAAATAAAAGGAATTTATGAACGAGATGCCTGCTTTATAGAGGATACTGGAAATTATACTACAGTTTGAAGAGGATAAGTATACCCAAGAGGTCACAGGGAACACATAATGATAAAGGTCAAAAGAGATCTAAGAAAACACCACAGAATCAACAAAATGCCCATAATTAACACACATTTCAACAACAACAATAATGATAATAATAATAACAACATAACAATAATAACAATACTAATGGTATCAGTTATCCCAATAAAAGTCAATTAATAGACTGGATAAGAAGACACAATCCATCTTTTTGCTGCCTCTACGAAACATACCAAAAAAAAAAATAGAAAGAAAGAAAGAAGAAACATACCTTAAGAGGAGCATTATGGCATTTAATCCCAGCACTTGGGAGGCAGAGGTAAGCAGATCACTGTGAGTTTGGAGGCCAGCCTGGTCTACAAAGTGAGTCTAGGACAGCCAAGGCTACACAGAGAAACCCTGTCTTGAAAAAACAAACAAACAAACCAAACCAAAACCAAAACAAAAATAAAAAACAACAACAAAAAAAAACAAAGAAAAAAAAAAGAAACATACCTTACTATCAAAGACAAAGACCACCTTAGGGTAAAAGGATGAAAAAAAAAGGCATTCTAAGCAGATTTATCCAGGAAGAAAGCAGGCATAGCTATTAATCTGACAAAATAGGCTTCAAACCATAACTGGTCAAAAGTGATAATAAAGGTTACTTAATAATCATCAAAGGAATAGCATGCTAAGAAAGTAATATAATTCTAAACATACATGTGCCAAACATAAGTGTGTCCAATTTCATTTAAAAATTCTACAATATATACAATCACATATTGACCCTAGCACAGTACTAGTAGGCAACTTTAATAAGCCATTTTCACCAATAGGTAATCTGGGCAAAACTAAACCAACAATGTTGACGCTAAATCATGCCATAAATCAAATGGGGTTAATAAACATCTACCGAATATTCTACCTTAATACTAAAGAATACACCTTCATTCTCAGAATGTTCTTTAAAGTTGTGCACATATTAGGATACTGCGCAAAATTTAACAAATGTAAGGCAATAGAAATAACATGCATTCTATATGACCACAATGAAATAAATTTAAATATTAGCAGATACTGTAGAAACTCATAAACACTGAAGCATTCATTATTGAATGTGTAATTGGGCCACTGGAAAAAAATCAAGAAGGAAAATTAAAAAAAAATCCTACAGTTGAATAAAAGTGAAGACACAGCACATCAAAATCAGTGGGACACAATGAAGATTGTCCTAAGAAGAAAATTTGCAGTGCTAAAGGCATTGGAGTTTTAGCTAGAGCTGGATTCTGCATGCTTCAGTACTGGTCTGCTGTACAAGATGTGCCTACTGGTGCAATAGTGACATGAATATTATGGGAGTGACAAAGTGTTTTCTGCTCCCCAGTAGGAAATGTCATGTCTGGTACTGCAATCTCGGTAAAAAGCTCATGGCTGGATATGTCATAGGCCCTAGGATAGAACCTGCTATTGCTAATTTGCTAAGTAGTCACATTGTTAAACTGCCTTCTAACTATTTGTGATTATACTTATAGACCTGGTCTTCTGTTAACCTTGGTCAGAGAAGCTTCTTCTTGTGGTAGACAGTCAACTGAGAGATATCTAATTGGTCAAAGTGGTGAGAATAAGAGACTGAGTGCTCAGGACTAAATAGGGCATCTATATTCATCCCACCACCATCAGGGAACATCACAGAAGAAGCAGAAAGGCTTAAGAGTTAAAAAAAAACAGTGAAGAATGCTACAAAAACCGTCTTCTGGACATGGCATGGCTATTGCTATCATGATCTCACAGCTAATCGCAGTGGTAGTGCATGCTCTCTGTGGCACTGGGGAGCCTGTCCCTGTCCCTCTGCTTTATCAGATCTGCACTGCAGTGCCGCCTCAAACACTGGAACCTTCCCACCTTCACTTTTGCTTGTCCTAGCTATTGCTTTCAGCCTTCAGTTCAGTGCTAGGTAGGAGCTAGAACAGTAAATAACATTTGATGACTGATAATTTTCTCTTTTTCTCCTCTCTCTTTTGATTAAAACCCTATCTGCTCCCTTATCTTATAGCAATGGTGGTAAATCAAAAGCTTCTTCCTCGGCTCTAACCCCCCTCCTCTTTCTGGTGTGTTTCTTGTTTTCTTAAGATTACATAAAGCCATTCTCTAAGTATAGGAAATGCTTAGTTTCCCATAGTTATGGAGTACAACTAGTGGCAGGAATGGCAACTTATTTCCTCTTTGTATGAAGAAACAACAAATAGTACCTTTGCTTGGCAACTGTTTTTTCTTTCTCTCCAATTCTAATTCATCAAGTATATTCTGATTTCTTTTCACTGGCTTCTTTCTTTTTCCTTTCTATCTACATTTATTTCTTTTCCCAACTCTCTTTTCCTCTTTTTCTTATCCTGTCCATATTTTCCCACTCTCCTCTCTTGCTTTTTTTCCCCCTCTTACTACACCCACACCATTATTCCTGAGATATATAGATAATATAAACACTTTTCTGACAAGGAGGTTGATGCTTATATTTAAAATCTGTCATTTTGGAGAAATATGATCTGTAGCTCAGGGAGGACCACAAGGTGTTCTTTAGGGCTCCCCATTTAGTCACCAGCATGTAATTGAACGCTCCAGTAGTTTGTTTTAAATTAATGAATTGTTATAAGTCAATGACCTGAAATCCGATACTTGTAGCCAGATCATAGACTTTCCATTTATGTGGAACAAACAAGGCATGTTTAAGGTGGCAGCATGTTTATTCTTTTCATTTGAAAGCCCTTGGAGAGAAGGTGGGAGCTGTGGCATCTGCTATCTCTGTTTAAAGCCTTCATTCAATGAGGAGCTAGCATGTGGCTCTGTCCAAATGAGGGGTGCATTCACACTCACTTGAACAGTCTTTTGGATATAATGAAAGTGGTGGTTGTAGGTTTCTTAGAAGATCCATAGTCTCTGAGAGCTATGTAGATATACACATGACATCTATCTCAGCCTATCCAAACATTCCCACCGGACCCAAGTCTTAGAAACTCCTCAGTGCTGTTTTATCAATATAAGGGGAAAAAAGCCACAAGAAACAGGAAAGCTGTGAGAAACGCTCAGCGCCTAGCCTCCCCACAGCAGCCATGCTGGGTGGAGTGTTCCTTGAGGTTCTTTCTTCTCTTACCCTCCTGGCTGCTCTTTCTCCTGCTGAGTTCACCAGAAGCACTGCTGCCCTTTCCACTGCATGTGGCTTCAGGGCTGCCTTCTAACAAACAGCAGACACCATGTTTTGTAATTCTCTGCCATAGAGTCGCAGACTGACTTGAAATAATATTTGGGCAAGGGACTGTCACCAACACACAGATGTTCCTTGGCTTATAATGAGGCTATATTCTGCTAAACCCATTGTAAATTGCAAATAGTGAAAGTTAAAAGTGTGAGTTCACATAATCTATTACACATCATAACTTAGTATCAGCACATATCCAGGGTGTCAGTTGTGTCCTGTCAGGATCACAGGTTGACTGGGAGCTGCAGCTTTTTGCCCTTGGTCATTCTTGTGAGGGAGAATTGGACTACACATGTCAATCCAGGCAAGGATCAAAATATGAAGAATGAAGCTGTGCAGCATTTGCCTGCAGTTCCAGCTATTTGAGAGCAGCTAGGAAAAAAAAAACACAAGTGTGGTCCATCCTAATAAATAAATAAAAATAGAAAAGAAAGGGAAAAAAAGAATGGAAAAGATGGCTTCTACTAAACAATATGTTTATTCATCATATACTTAGAAGGTCCTTAAATTATGCTTAAGTCCCCTAAATTAAGAGAATCTCTAAATCTTAAATTCTTCACAACCATTTATCATTATTTTGGAGGGTCCTTTTTAAACCTACACATCTTGCAATACTGTAGATAACACATTCTGATTCTCTTCCATGTAAAGTGTAAAAAGCAAGAAACTCAGACAGTTGTTATAAGAATTATGGCCAGACGTGGTGGCATACACCTATAATCCCAGCACTCGGGGAGGCAGAGGCACATTGATCTCTGTGAGTTCAAGGCAAGCCTGGTCTACAGAGTGAGTGCAGGACAGCCTAGGCTACACAGAGAACCCTGTCTTGGAAAAAAGAATTATGCACAGTAAAAGTTTTACAAATGTCCTTTCTTTCTCTTAATGAGATAGTGGAACAGATTCCAAACTACGTATCTGGGAAAGTATAGGCATACTGCTCAGGGGACCACTAGGAAACTGAAGTGCCTTCTCCAATAAGCATCCTACAAAAGCAAGAGGGCTTATCACATAATCTCAGGCAGAAAAGACTATTTTCACACTGAAGGCCTTTTATCTCCTGTAGGATTTAGAGTGGGTTGATCCTGAGAGGACATGGCTGGAAGGCAGGTAAGAAACAATGGCTCACTAAATCATCTTTAATGGCTACTCCTCCTACTTCAGCCATAGTATTTAGTAGTTCTATGCCTGCATTCTAATGATTTCTATCCATAAGCAAATTATGGGCTAATCAAAATTACATGTATGCATGTGTTGCATGTATGTGTCTGAACAGGTGATTTTTTAGTAAGGTCTCCCTATTGTTCCAGCAGACCCTACTTAAGGATTCAACTTTCATGACACATATTAGCTCATTAGCTAAGGTGAATGGTTAGTATGCAACATTTTCAGACTTACAACAGGCTATTAGGGATGATCAGGAGAAAGATATGGGGGAAAAAAACCTGCCAAAAAGTTTTGGATGTAGTTAACTGTATCTGCCTTACCTAGGCCTTGGTAGGGCAGATAACACAAGTACTCATTATGAAATTTGAATGTGGGGGTCTACTGGAACAATGGGGAGACCTTACTAAAAATGACCTGTTCAAGCAAAAGCTCCCCAGGCTGGTTTCCATGGGTAGGTTAAACCAGGGTGGGAACATAGACAATGTCTCTCTTCCATGACGTGACTTGATGTGCCGGGGTGGTTTGTTTAAGGGAGGGGTTTCCCTTTTCTGAGGAGACTGGGGCAGTGGAAGGGGGAAGAGGGCGGGACTGTGAGGAGAGGAAAGAGGGGGCTGAGATAGGGATGCAAAGTGAATACATTTAAAAATGTCCCTATTCTATTTTCTTTCTTTTTTTATTGAAAGTAGTTTTTCCATGCAATGTATTCTTATCAGGGTCTGGACAGATGGCTCAGAAGTTAACAGTACTGGCTGTTCTTCCAAAGGACCTGGGTTCAATTCCCAGCACCCATGTGACAGCTCACAATTGTCTGTAACTCCAGTTCCAGAGGATCTAGCACCCTCATTCTAATGCACATAAAATAAAACTAAATAAATTATTAAAAAAGAGGCCTGGTGGTGGAGGTATGCACCTTTAATCTAAGCATTTACCCAAATTCACATTCTTTCTTGTTCTCTCTCATAAGAAAACAAATAGGCATTAAAAAGGGAAACATAATAAGTTAATTAAAAAAACCTGAATAGAACAAAACAAACAGAAAAACAAAAAGCCAGAGAAAAACACGGGAATCAAATATAGACACAGAAAAATACACATTGACAAACACAGAAATCACATAAAAACACAAAATCAAAAAACCATAATATGTTGGCAAAAGATCTATATGGTAACAGAAAAAAATCGAGAGAGAGAGAGAGAGAGAGAGAGAGAGAGAGAGAGAGAGAGAGAGAGAGAGAGACAGAGGGAGGGAGGGAGGGAGGGAGAGAGAGAGAGAGAGAGAGAGAGAGAGAGAGAGAGAGAGACAGACAGACAGACAGACAGACAGACAGAGACAGAGAGACAGAGAGACAGAGAGACAGAGAGAGAATATGAGAGAATATGTCAATGTCATTGAGTTCATTTGGTACTGGCCATCTACTGTGGGGCATGGGGCCTATCCTTAAGAGTGGTTATGTACCCAGTAAGATTCTGTTGGAGAAAACGATTTTTTTTATATGTAAGTGGTTATCAATTGGAGATAGCTTTTGGATTAGGGATATGGGCTTGTGTCCACTTCTACTCTCCTCTCCTCATTGGGTCTCCACAAGGCCCAAACCTGTACAGGCCCTGTGTGTGCTGCCACAGTCTCTGTGAGTTCATATGTGCATCAGCCCTGCTGTGTTTAAAAGTCTTGTTTCCTTGGTGTCCTTCATCCCCTCTGGCTCTTACTATTTATCTGCCTCCTCTTCTAGAGAGTTCGCTGAGCTGTGAGGGGAGGAAGTTAATGTAGACATCTGTTTAGGACTGAGTATTTCAAGGTCTCTCCCTCTCTACATGTTGTCTAGTTGTGCCTCTCTTTATTTTGTTCTATCTACTACAGAAAGAAGCTTCTGGAATGATAGCTGAGTAAGACACTGATCTATGATTATAACAGCATGTCATTAGAAATAAACTGCTCTGTGACTATAGCACAATTAGAAGTCATTTTGTTGCTATGTTCTTTTATCGTAACAGTAGTATTTGATTTTCCTATAGATTCCTAGTCTATCTAGTTTCAGGTTCCTTGCCAGAGGAACAGTGTCAGGAATTGGGTTCCTTTTATGGAGTGAGCCTTCAATCCAATCAGAAATTGGCTGCTTAGTCCCACAATCTTTGTGGGATTAATTCACTAACACTTCTTTCATTCAATCACCATTACAGACCAAAGGGTTTGTATTTGTGTTGGTGTTTACCTTTGGTAGTGCGCAAAGGACCTTACTAGTACCCTGAACACTAGTCAGTATGGTTGAAAGCACTAGGTAGGCACTAGATCTACTTCTCCAACTTTAGTGGGTTAAGTAGGTATTGTCATCAGCCATAGGACCTTGCCGTCTCTTTTGTCAAGTGCCACAAATAGTCTTGGCAATAGCCTGCGTTGTTGGGGGTTCTCAGAGCCACTTTGGTGAATGACTCAATTATTTCCAGTTTCCCGTGGAGCTGCCATATTGATTTCCATAGTGGCTGTAAAAGTTTGCACTCCCATCAGCAACTGAGGAGTGTTTCTGTTGCTTCACATCCTCCCCAGCATGAGCTGCCACTTGTCTTATTGATCTTTGTTATTCTTACTGGTGTAAAATGCGATCTCAAGGTAGTTTTGATTTGCATTTCCTTGATGACTAAGGATATTGAACATTTTGAAGTGCTTCACAGTCATTTGAATTTCCTCTACTGAGAATTCTGTTTAGATATGTACTCCATTTTTACCTTGTATTATTTGCTTTCTTAAAATCTAGATTTTTGAGGTCTTTATATATTTTAGATAGTAGCCATCTACTAGATATGTAGCTGTGGTAGGCATGGAGGGTCTTGTACTCACAGATAAGCACTAGGGGCACCAGAAATGTTAAGCTTAAAGGGTTCTTATCCACCCAGAAGGCAGGGAATGGCTATGATTAATGGCCTTGTGACTGCATCAGATTGTCCCTTATCATGAGCTTGTCAATCTCTAGAACCAACCTACATTGCAAAAGGTTTTGATCTAGTTACACCTTAAGCTCTATTGTGCACAAGAGATTGAGTTAAAGTTTTCACCAAACTTCACTTAGCTGACATATGCCTAATATTCAGATGATGGTGTACTTTGCCATACGGAAGCCTTCCAATGTTATGAGGTCCCAATTATTAATTGTTGATCTTAGTGCCTGAGCTGGTGGTGTTCTGTTCAGAAAGTTGTCTTCTGTGCCAATGAATTGAAAGTTATTTCCTACTTTTTTTTTTTCCTATCAGGTTCAGTGCATCTGATTTTATCATGAGATCTTTGGTCCACTTGGAGCTGAGTTTTGTACAGGGTAGTAAGTATGGATCTATCTGCATTCTACATGGATTTGTCCAGTTAGACCAGCACCATTTGTTGAAGATGCTATTTTTTTTTACAGTTTGTATTTCTGGCTTCTTTATAAAAAAATCAGGTGTCCATAGGTGTGCAGATTTATGTCTGGGACTTCGGTTCAGTTCCATTGATCAACATGTCTACTTTAATGCCAGTGCTATGCTGTTTTTATTACTATAGCTGTATAGTATAGCTTGAAATTGAGGATTGAGATACCTCTGGAGTTTCATCTATTATTCAGGATTTTCAGGATTGTTTTAGCTATTTTTTGTTTGTTTGTTTGTTTGTTTGTTTCACATGAGGCTGAAATTTGTCTTTTAAGAACTTCTTTCTAGATATTATGAGCTGACATTGAAGAATAGGGATGGGCTGGAAGGGCATGGCAGAGAGAGGGAGAGAGGAAGCTGGCTCTGCCATGAGGATCTGATTTCCTGCCCCTTGTAGTCAGATTTCCAGAGACAGACTTCCTTGGGTGATGGTGGGCCAGACAAAAATGTCCCCTTCTATTTAAGAAAATAACTTTTTTTTAATTCTAGAATCTCTTTGCTCCTAAAAATAGCTATTCCTACCAGACATGGCAATACCTTGCCCCAGCACATATTTTTATGAGAAATATTTGGAATAACCGAGTGCAAATTGTCCATTGGATTGTTTAAAATGAGGTTTAGTTCCTATTCCTGAATATTGGGAGATAGCTCTTAAATCTCTTTGTTGTACTTGCCTCAGGCTGGCTCTTTCTCCTGGAACTGCTCTCTGACTAGATATATCATAAAGAACAGTTAATATATTTGCAAAGAAAACTGTTCTATATGAATCACAGAATTTGCAGGTATGTGTCAGAGGCCTCAAGACTATGTAGACTATTCTGAGACCATATTCTCAGGGAAGGTTCTATTTTGTGGAGGGAAATGCAGAGCATACACAAGTGAGAAAAAGAGGCTATTTATTCAGGTATTGCTATAACAAAGGAGTCAGCCACCATCATTTGTGTTCTGGCAAAGAATCAAAGGCAGGTACAGGATGAGAAATGTTTTAAGTTGGGAGAAGGGGAATGAACTTATGTGTGCCTTAGACTCTAAAGAGTTCTCAACTTTCTTAATGCTGTAACCCTTGAATACAGTTGTGGTGATCCCCAACCATAAAATAATTTTCATTGCTACTTTATAACTGTAATTTTGGTACCCCTATAAATAGTGGTATAAACATTTTTTGGTGACAGAGGTTTGCCAAATGGGTTGCGACGCACAGGTTGAGAACCACTAAGGCTTAGAGGATGTTGGTGTAGGAAAAGTCAAACAGGCTACCTAGACTACAGAATCCTTTTAGATTACTTAGGGATGAATATTTGATTCTCTGTAGTTGATGCTAAAATGGAAGTGGGAACAAAAAATTTGGGGAGCAAGCAATCAGTTCATAAGTTCTGAACAACTTGGGCTGGTTATTATAAGAGTCATGGGCTTCCTGAGTTTTCATTATAAAGTATGTCAGTCAGAACTTTTATTGCAATGACAAATTCCTGAGAGGCCACCTTAACAGAAAGCAAGTTTCCTTTGATTCATGGCTTCAGTCCATGATTGCCTTTTTGCACTGCGGTGTGTCTGGGGTGAAAGGAGAGCATCGTGGTGGCAAGACGTGTGTAGAGACATAATTGCTCACTTCCAGGTGGCCAGGAACCAGAATGAGAGTGACAGAAAGAATACAAAGTCAAAGGTCCTTTCTTCTTTCTTCCTCATAATTTTTTTTTTGTCTTGGGTTTGCTTTTTTGTAAGAGTTTTTTTTTTTTTATGGACATGTATGAAGTGAATAGCAGTATTTATGAGAGTAACATGACCCCTTTTCTCTCTCCTATTATGGCAGACAAGAACTCCCTGAGAGTATCCCTTTCCATGAGCCTCTTGGAAAGCCCATAAATGGGTCCAAATGGATAATGCTAATGGTATTATGAGGAAGCTGGGGTCTTTTGAGAATGCAGACAGTGTGCATATGTTTCACATATGTGCAGATGGTTTCACAATGTGCATATTTTATGTCTAGAGAAACCCTTCTGGAACCTTTGTTTTTGATACAGCAGGAAGAAATAAGCAAGGGCTTCTAAAATGCTTAACAACCCGGGGACATTTTTTAACTGTTCAAAGGTACAAGTAAAGTTTCCTTGGTTGGCCTATTTCTAGTTATATCTTTCCAGGCCACACACTGACTAGGCCCCACATTCCAGAATCTGCCAATAGCTATCCAAATTTTGAATCCTGTAGGAGAAACCTACTGACCAATACAATACCCTCCTGATCCAGTCTTTTCCACAAAGCACCTCTGAAAACTGACCATCAGAGAGCAAATTCATGAGTCTTTTCGGGGAATACTTCAAAACCACCAACAACATAGAGATAAATGTGTCTTAGAGAAATGGGGCTGGCCTTCTCAGATGGTTCATTGTAGGCTATGAGTTTGTTTCCTGGGATGATTGCTGCAGTTTGCCTGTGCGCTATTTTCACATACGGTGTGGTTGTTTGAATGAGAACGGCATCCACAGGCTCATATATTTGAATGCTTCATCCCTAGTTGGCAAAAAGATGTATTGGATTAGAACGTGTAGCCTTGTGGGAGGAGATGGTCACTGAGGTTTCAAAGACCCAGGTCAGGCCCGTTTTCTCTCACTCTGCCTCCTATCTTCAGACCAGGATGCAAACTGTCAGCTACCACTTTAGCGTGGGTGTGTGTCTGCCTGTGTGTGTCTTTCTCACTATGATGGCTCTGGACTTACTCTCCAAAACTAAGCAAGGCCCCATCTAAATGTTTTCTTTTATAAGTTGACTTTGGTCACGACTTGTCTTCAGGCAAATATTTTCACATATATAGTCTGGCCTTTTTCCCCCTTTATGTATGTGTTCATTCTCTCAGTTTAGAAGCACATTTCATATCTCTTTCGCGAATCTACCTGACAACTGAAGTTTTTCATGCAACCTGCATGTACTTTGAAAACAGTTCCTCTGATAAATGCTGGAATAGGATTCTGTGTTGACAAGCTCCTACATCAAGATGAGAGGACTTCACTAACTACCCTTAAAAGGCAGTCTCTTCCCTCTGTGAATTGTTCTCTACTGAAGAAGCTGCCCTGTCCAAAGCGATGTTTTTTTCCCTACAAATGGCTGGCCAGTGCGGGGGCATACAAGCACAGGTTCCTCTGTCCAACTTAGAACAACTCTGAAAGACCATCCTACTTTTAGGGCTCTTTTTCGAAACCTTTCTTGCAGTGGCATCACTAGCTCAGCTTTCTCGCAACCTAATTCTACTGTTCTCCTCGCCTCCCCCCCCCCCCCCGAAATTTAGATTCTTAGAGCACTGCATGGTAAACTTCCTGTTTGTTAATCTCTATCACAGACTCTGCTTCCCAGGGGAGATTACCTGCAACAATTCCTCTTCAATTATCCCAATTTGACTCTACCATCTGTTTCCTGCTGGGACCCTGGCTGGCATAGGATATTACATTTATTATTTATCCTATTAAACATAAGTTCATGTTTCACAACAGGACCTTTTCATTTGTTTGTTTGTCATATAGACCAGGGCATTTGAGCTCGTTTGGTATTTTTTCCCCCACGGAGTTTGCCTGTCCAAGAAGCAAAAACAAGAGGTGTGCTTTCTTTGCTTTTGCTTGTTTCGTCTGTCTTAGTCACCTTCGTCTCTGTATCTCTCAGTGCCCTGTCACTCTTTGTCTCTCCCCTTTCCCTCTCTCTTTCTTACTCTTCTCTCTCTCCCCCAGTCCATTTGTGAAATGTTCCCACCTTAGTGGAAATGAGGTACTACGTAGACAAAGGATAGATGCACCATAAGTTGGTTTGGATTCGCACGGAGACTTTCAGAGGCAGCTAATGTACTCTGGTAGGATATGAAACTGCCAAAACAGCTTGTTTGTTGTTCCTTGGGAAACCCATTACACTGTGCCTGTTCTACCTGTTCTTGTAGAATGTGTACTAAGAACCTGGACACCTTGGCTTAGGGCAATTTTCACAAACACTCAACTCTTCTGGCTCTGGAGTTGGGGTCAGCACCTCCAACATAGAGTCACAATAAGGAAGAAAGCACCCACGGGTCAGTGAAAAATGTGGCCATATTCAGCTGCCTTGTGCTCTGAAGAAGGATTTTTTTTTCTCCCACAGAGTTTGCCTGTCCAAGAAGTAAAAGTGCAGGACTTGAAAGCATGGTCCCAGACAGCTAGACTGTTAGATTGCCTAGGTTAAAACCATCTGTCATTCATCTATTCTCTGGCCTTATGAGAATACTGAATTCATCTATTCCTCAATTTGCTTGTTTGTCAAATAAAAAGTCATATTATTTAGCTGATAATTGTACAAATTAAATGATTTTGCCTCTATGAAATCCTAATACAAGTCCTCCAAATAATCTCATTGTTCTTATGATATCTGAATCCTTGCTTGCCATGTAGAATTTAAAAAGTTTACAGTTAAATGTGTCAATACTTCCTTCTCATTTGTCTTTAAGGAGTGAAGTCGGAAAAAGAACAACAAATATAGTTTGACCTTAATCCCATTAGCATTTACTTTTACTTTACTTTAGCACATTTGTCTAACTAAAAAGATCTTACAATGGGAAGCATAAGGAAGCTTAAAGGTAAAAGGTGTACTTTATTGCCTTCCAGTTTATTAGATAAAAATTTAATATTCATAACATCTAAGAGTTCTATAAATCAGGAGGGAAGATAAACAGCCCAATAGACATAGGCAAAGTACATATAAAGGTAGTTTATAGAAGGATGAGTACTCAATAAATGTATGACAAGATGAACAGGCTGAGCAACAATGCAGAGAACATAAATGAAGACAAAAAGAAGATCCTTGCTGCTTTATTATTTTGGCAGAAATGAAAGGAACTGAGTGAACACCAGCCCCACTCCCTGCAGCTTTTGTTCCATGCCGCCTGTTGTGTTTCTGAAGCTATGACTCTAACAGTGCCACTACTTATTATACAAGTTTTTCTGTTATGAATTAACATTGTCTTATCATCATTAAATAAATAATATCAGAGCACTTATGAATACGAATTTAATCATTTGTCAAATTCTTCAAAGACTAACATTTTTGTATGTGTTTCCTAAGATGAATCTCTGAATGTTAAATCCTCAATTAACCCGTATCAGTTTCCCTTTTAATTGTATTGATCGTGATTCTTGACTAGTGTTGGAGAAAATCCATATTCTCAAGCTTTTCTTAACTTTAGAGACCTCGGGGGAACTTAGCCTAGAGAACATTAATGGACCTATTCCTCCAACTAAAGCAGGTGAGTAGCAGAATGCTGAAGTGAGCATAGAATAAAAAAAATTAATTTGCAATTCTAACTGCATTTATTTTCCTGATTGGGACTACATAAGAATACTGGAAGTGCTGGAGGTAAATAAGGCAAATATACACAGACTTTTTTGGAACTGATGTCCTCCTGTAGGAGGTTGCTTTTAAGATACCACCCCTTACCCACATCTACCACGGATAACAAAACGTCAAATATGCAAGACCCTTACAAAATGACATATTTCCATGTAGTCTAAATATGCCTTTGGAAATGCTATATGAATACTTTTTATATTGTATTGTTTAGAGAATAAAAATAAGCAATCAGTAGATATTATATATAGACACTTCTTTCAGCCACTCTTGCTCCGTGGTGGGCAGACTCTGTACATTAAGATCCTGTGTTGTTGACTTTGAGGTGTGTGTTATGGTATGGCATTCAGGCCCATTTTTTCTCCTCATTAAACCCTGATTCCTTCAGCACTCTGACTGTATCAGTCCTCTCTAGGATTTGTCTTTCACTAAAAATAACAACAACAACAAAAAACAAAAACAAACAAACAAACCATCCAAACCCCCCAAAACCTGTCTTGCTCAAAGTCATGCTGTTTTCTAGGGAGCAGCCTACATGCAAAGGATGGTCTGTTTGGGAGGAAAAATTTCAGCTCATTTATCCAGCTTAAGGCCACTCTCAAGACGGCCATTCCAGTTTTAGAATTCTCCAGGGAAGTTGACAAAGCTCTCTTGCATGAGTTTTCTATTGCTGGTTATAATAAATTACTGTAGGCATAATAATGTGAACAACACAAATTTGTAATTTATGGTTCTTTTTCCCTAAAAATACATTTCATTGTTTGAAATGGAAAATCTTAGAAATATGACTTCTCTGTTGAGGAAAGATGTAGTATCTTCAGATTTTCATAATTATTAGTTTATCAAATGGTAATTATAAAAATATTTATCTTTTTAAAGAGGTCTCTGAAGGAGCTTGTAATATTTTGAAAGTACCTTTTCTGGTTTGTGTCTGTTAGCTCTCACAGGAATCTCAGTACAAATCAGCCTTTTGTCTCTGACTCAGAGGTCCCGCATTTCCCTATTGACTGACCTGGCTTCAACTGAACACTTGAATAGGAGAGTATGTACTTCCTGCTGCTCACAGAAATCCCACCAGCAATGGTGGAGTGTTCCCCTTGCTCCACATCTTTGCCAGCATGTGCTGTCAATTGAGTTTTTGATCTTAGTTATTCTGTGGGGTGTAAGATGGATTCTTACAGTCGTTTTGATTTGCATTTCCCTGACTAAGGACTTTGAACTTTTCTCTAAGTACTTCTTAGCCATTAGAGATTCCCCTCTGGAGAATTCTGTTTAGTTCTGTACCCCATTTCTTAATCGGGTTATTTGATTTGCTGGTGTTTACTTTCTTGAGTTCATTATATATTTTGGATATTAGCCCTCTGTCAGATGTAGGGTTCTTTCCCCAGTCTGTAGGCTGCCATTTTTTTCTATTAATAGTGTCCTTTGCCTTGCAGAAGCTTTTCAGTTTCATTAGGCCCCATTTATTTATTGTTGATCTTAGTGCCTAAGCTTTTGGTGTTCTGTTCAGGAAATTGTTTCCTGTACCAGTCAGTTCAGGGTTATTCCCCACATTCTCTTCTAGAAGACTTAGTGTATCTGGTTTTATGTTGAGGTCTTTGATTCACTTGGACTTGAATTTTGTGTAGGGTGATAAATGTGGGTCTGCTTGCATTCTTCTACATGCAGAAATCCAGTTAGACCAGCACCATTTGTTGAAGATGCTTTCTTTTTTCCCCTATTGTATAGTTTTTCAAACTTGTACAACCACTTTGGAAATCAATCTGGAGGTTTCTCAGAAAATTGGGAATAAATCTACCTCAAGACTGAGACATATCATTCCTGGGCATATATCTGAAAGACGCTCCACCATACCACAAGGACTCTTGCTCAAATATGTTCATAGCTGCTTTGTTTGTAATATCCAGAAATTGGAAACAACCCAGATGTCCCTCCACTAAAGAACAGCTGAAGAAAATGTGGTACATTTACACAATGGAATACTACTCAGCTTTTAAAAACAAAGACATCATGTAATTTGCAAGCAAATTGATCGAACTAGAGAAGACCATACTGAGTGAGGTAACCGAGATCCCAAAACACAAGAATGGTATGTACTCACTTCTAAGTGGCTATTAGCTATATAGTAGAGGATAACCATACTACAATCCACAGACCTAAAGAAGCTAAGTAACAAGGAGGTCCCCAAAGGGAGGATGCTTGAATCCCACTCAGAAATGGAAATAGAACAGACAGCTGAAGTGGATCAAGAGAGGGAACTGGGTAGGAGAGGATGTGA
The DNA here is from genome assembly GCF_964271855.1 of Acomys minous. Lineage (NCBI taxonomy): Eukaryota > Metazoa > Chordata > Mammalia > Rodentia > Muridae > Acomys > Acomys minous. Next base: position 114,627,547 of record NC_140488.1, on the reverse strand, counting down.
GGAGGGAAATGAGGATGGGGATCAGATGTGGGGAGAGTAGGGGTGAGAGGGGACAGGGCTGGGAGAGAGAAGGGTAACTGGGGGGAGAGGGGAGAGGGTATCTTTGAGACAAGCTGAAGACCTGTGACTGGGTAGGTTTTTAGGAGGATATGAGGGTGATTTTAACTGAGACTCCTACCTGCAGGGGACATGGAGAATGAAGAGGCCACCTCCTGGCCAGGTAGGCCTTCTAGTGGAGGGAGGGAGATGCCAACCTACTCACAAAGCCTTTGGCCCAAAATTTACCCTGCCAGAATATGTGCAGAGATAAAGATGGAGCAGAGATTGAGGGAATGGCCAACCAAAGGCTGGCCCAACTTAAGACCTACCTCATAAGAGAGACCCAACCCCCCACACTGTTAATGACACTCTGCTATCCTTGCAGACAGGAGCCTAGCATAACTGTCCTCTGCGAAACTCCACCCATCAGCAGATTGAAACAGATGCTGAGTGAGACCCACAGCCAAACTTTACGCAGAGCTCAGGGAGTCTTGTGGAAGAGTGGTATGGAAGAATAGAAGATCTGGGAGGGGACAAGAACACCTCAGGAAGACCAACAGAGTCGTCTAACCTAAGCCCATAGGGGTTTAGAGAGACTAAAACATCAACCAAAAAGCAAGCATGGCTCTTTGGCTTCTGACACATATGTAACTGATCAGCTGCTTGGTCTTCATGTGGGTCCTCCAGCAAGTGGAGCAGGGGCTGTCTCTGACATGGACTCTGTTGTGTGCTTCTGTATCACTTTCCCTTACCTGAGCTGCCTTGTCTGGCCTCAGTGGAAGAAGATGGGACTTGATGTGCCAAGGTGGGTTTGTTGGGGGTGCTTCCCTTTTCTTAGAAGAAGAGGAAGCAGGACTGGGGGGAGAGGAGAGAGGGAGCTTCAAATGGGATGTAAAATGAATAAGTAAGTAAATTTTTAAAAAAAGTAGTCCTGTAGGTAGGACTCCCTGCCTCACAGTTCTCCTTTTGAATTCTAGCTGACCCAGAATGTTGGCTCCCCTCAGTTTCCTTATACAGCTTCTCCACAGAGGATGATATAAGGGTTGGATTCCCTCAGAGAAAGCAAGAAGGAATGAATACCTATTACAGATGCCACAAGCTTTTGTAACTCTGTCTCGGCTGTAACTTTCTATCCCTTCTTATGTGTTTTATTTGTTAGAAACAACTAGTTAAAACCAGTTTACACCGAACTTTTGTCTCACTGTAAGTTAAGTGTCTTAAGACAACACAAACTTGTAATTTATGGTTGTTGAGGTCAGCAGTCTGAAATGAAATCTCACTGGGCTAAAATCAACTTGTCAGCAAATGGTGCATTCTTCCTGCAGGTTCTTGGGAACAATCAATTCCTTTGCCTTTTCCACTTTCTGGAGAAGCCTATATTCTGTGATTCGTGACAAGCCTTCTTACAGAAAAACAGTGTAGCCAAGCATGGTGGCGTATGCCTATAATTAATGTTAAAGATACTTTGAGCTCCGAAGTTCAAGACTATCCTGAACAACAATGGGGTAGTTTGGTCTTAAAACAAAACAGAATTTCAGAAGCATAGCTTACTACCTCCTCTCTTTTCTCTCTGTCTCTGACAGAAGATGCCTCCTTCTCATCCACAAATGGGCCCCTGTGATCACTTTGGACTCATCTGGACAATGCGCTTTTCCATCTCAACATCTTTAGTCACATCTTTAAAGTCCCTTTTGCCATCGAAGGTAGTTGATTCACAGATTCCAGCAATTAGTATGTGACAATCTTGGAGCTAATGGAGTGGGTTATGGTCATTATTCTACCTGTCTCATCTTGACTGTGGTTGTAGCACAGCCTAACATTTCCCTCTTCCCTGTATAACTCCTGTAGCTTCCTCATATGAACCCTTTCTAAGAGCATGTCCTGTTAAACTTCCCATACATTTTAGTCTGTTCCACTATTAACCCAACTTATTACACAGAGTAGTCCAGTGGGTGAGGAAGGGAGTCTTATACATTTGGAGTATAAGTGAATTGTAATTCACTACCTAGATCCATGGCAAAAAAGTTAGACTGTTGAGGGTTGGTCTGGTGTTATGCATTTTAATGCTAATTACTGGCCTCCAAGATCTGGTGCCTGATCAGACACATTCTCACTTATACCTGTCCTTGTGTAAACCTTTCTTCACCTAGTTTAAAGTAATAGATTAATAAAATTGCTGAAATTTGGGATTTGGTAGAAGAAAGGGAGGCAGAGTTTGGGGTTCACAGGCTAGAGTTGAAGAACCATGAGAGAAGGAAAAGGAGGAGGAAGCAAGACAGGATCAGAGGAGAAAGAAATGGGCCACTGCCATGGGTTAGCATTAGAAAGAAGCACATGGCTGGGTCAGTGTGGATGGAGGGGATGGAGAACATTAGCAAGTATTTTGGGATCATGAATGGGAGGTAGCCTGAGATGGGGCTGGGAGGTAAAGTTAGTTTAGAACGTTAATATCTGCCATGCCCCAGGTAAAGGCGTGTCCTAAAATATACAACAGGTGTATGTTTCTTTGTTTGATAGCGGGTTAGAGAATACCAACATAATAATTATAGCCTAATAATATTTATTAGGCATACCATTTAAATTAACCATAACGTTAGACTAACTCAGAATCCTTTTCGATAGTGTTGTAACTTTTCTTTCTGAATCAATGTGACTTAGCTTTCTAGGGACCTAGATCTTATTTGAAAAACAACGAGCTCAATCTTATCTCAGCTTCTTCATGTCTGAAATTCTTCCATTTGATGCCAAACAAAAATGCCAGAGGTTTTAAAGAGGAATGTCACAGGTTAAGTTTTCTAGAAAGCAGATTCAAAGAGGAAGAAGAATAGTCAGAATGTTTCTTAGGGAGTAGTTCTTTGTGTTAACACCTTTGGAAGAATAAAAAGAATCAGGGTTGGTTCTAGGGAGAAATTGCAATATATTCTCAACAAAGAACCAAATTAATCCTTTAGGGGACACTCTTGGATGTGATATTTCTTTAGGGTTGTCTGAAGTTGGGGCAAGGAGGTTGGGTCTTTATACTTTGGGGCAGGCAAATCATTGGATGTGAACTCATCTCTGAAAAGGAAAGAAATAATTGGATGAAATGTTTTTGCTAAGTAACTTTATGATCTTCGTACTCCCATGAGGGACACATTAGAGTTCCAGTTACTCTCCATTCTCTTGTGTGCTTGGTATTATTCAATACTTCTATTTAAAACCTCTAGCCCTTCTAGAATATGCACATCTCATGGTGATTTTAGTTTGCTTTTCTCTAATGACGAAGAAGGCTGAACAACTGCTGTGCCTACTTTGCCAACTGCCTATCTTCTTTGGTGAAACACCTCTTCAAGATACTTTATTTAAAGACTAAAGAGATGGGCCACAAGATAAGAGTGCTAGAAACTCTTCCAGAAAACTCTAGTTCAGTTCCCAGAACCTACATAGAGTGGCTTAACAACTGCCTGGAACTGCAAGAGTTTCTCATTCTTTATATAGTCAATAAATATCAGCAGCTTTTTTGTTGATTTTGATATGAGACAATATTTGCATGTCAGCCTCTCACTGTTTGGGATTGCAGGCATAGACCATGATGCTGTGCTCAAATCAACTTTCTAGAAGCATCTGGTACCCAGTTACTAACTGTGAAGTAGTCAGGCTCAAAGAACCACGGGGTTTGAGGAATCTTGGAGATATAAACTCTGAGTCACTCCTTATTCTGGATGTCTCCTGATAAGGCAATGCTAACCAGACAAAGGTATTTAATAGTAGATTTAAGCCATGGAAAATAAAGTGTGTAAAAGCAGAGAGACCAAGCAGAGTACTTGGAGTCAGAAATATCCAACCTCTTGACATTATGACATAATGTTGTCATCCATACATCCATACTCAAGAACCATACAGTTAGATAAAAAAATAAAAATAAAAACTGAAAAAAAATAGATAATGTTTTAAGGAAGATTACAGTTTTGTTTTGGGCCAATCCTTAGCCACATGCAGTGACACTATACCTTAAATCAGTTTAGTCTCCACTTGTGACTCCATTCCTTCACACCGGCTTCCTAAGGATTCCCCCTGTGGGGAAATGTGACCAATATTTTGCTGGACCATTCTATAAAACACAGACACTTCTCCCTCTGCCAAATTGCCTGCCTAAGGACAGGGAAGTCAGTTTACTTGTCTACTGCTTTCAATCTTCTGTTGGTCAAAGGTATAAACCTGGGTAGTCATTACTCTTCTATATTTTTTTGGTTGTGTCATTGTCACTATGGTTAAGCAGACTCTCAAAGTGTCAGAAAGAACCTCCAAGTTAAAATGGAGAGATAATTGTGGAAAGCTTAAAGTGAGACCCGGAGCTCATGTGGAACTGTCCATGGCAGCTATTGTGGAATTCTCACGTGGTCGATTGTGCGGCATGGGACATAGTAGTGTGTGGGATAATCTAGCTAGTGTAACCTGGACATAAATACCCTGAAATGTCCCTTCACAAGGTCTGACTGTGTCCTCAGCTTTGGCATTTTGAGCAGTAGATAAAGTTTAATGTTTATACCATGTAATAGAGATAGAGCACCAGCAACCAAAAATTAGACTGGGCTAGTAAAGTGGCATAGGGAAGATTTGGTATGAGACTCTAAAGACGCATCAGCAATTCCCAAAGATATGAGCATAGTAGTTTAAATCTGTAATCTTAGACTTGGGAAGTGGAGGCAAGAGGGTTATGAATTCAAAGCCAGTATCACGACCTAGTGATTTCTAAGCTAGTCTGGGCTTTATGAAAACCTCTCTCAAAAGAAGACACACACGTCTTCCCAAGGAACATGTATAAGTTTTTTGGGCTAGCGTGCTCTGACAGTACACTAGATATTGGGCATCTTAAGCAACAGAAATTTAGTTCTACAGGCTTGAAGTCTAGGATTATAGTGCTGATATGTTTTTTTTTTTTTTGCCTTCTCTCCCCTTGGCTTACAGATAGCTACAATTTTGTCCTTATGTGACCTTCACCTTTTATCTGTGTATGCACACTCCTTGTGGCTATTTTCCTGTCCACTTTTTTCAGTCCTTAGATTAAACCCAGAGCCTCAGGCATGTTAGGCAAGTATGTTATTACATCACCAGCCTTTTTTTTACAAGGACATCAGTAAGACTGAATTCTTTGCCCACAAGACTTCATTCACTGCAGTTATCTCTGTAAAGGTTCTATTTTTAAATATAGCCTTTTAAGGGGGTAGGGTTTCAACATAGATATTTTAATGGAACACAGTTCAATCTAGATAGACGATAATCACATAATTTTATAAGAACCAATTTGTAGACTCAGTTCTGCTTTGTAATATTTGGTAAAAGGGCAAACATATATGGTTATGAGGATTCTTTTTTTTTTTAACTTTACTTTTTTTCATAGTTGTCATTTTCCAACTTTAAAGAACACAGATCTATTTCACACCTATACCAAATTCTATTGAAGTGAAATGCTGCAGAGTATAAAACACACTGGGAATTTACATATTGACATTTGGATACAAGCTTCCATCAACAAGGTACCCTAAGCCTGCTCTTATATTTTATGTTTTCTCCCAATGTATACTTTTCTCTTAACAATGAAATCAGAAATTGGATTAAATGGGAGTATTTTGTCTCGTGTCCTGATATCCTGGATTTAGTTGTATACTTGGAGTATAGAAGCAGAAATGGTAACAAATTTCTTCTGACAATATCCAGGATATGGAAGAGGCAAGGATTTGAAGAATGCACACATCATTCCTGAGAGACCAGGAAAAGAGAAAAAGTATAGGAAAAAAATGACAGTTCTAAGGCTTATTTCACTCAGATGAAAATTCATAACAAGGGTTCATATTTTCTTTTTACCATATAAATATTCAGAGATTGAAGTCTTATGGAGAATATCAAACTTGTACTACACTGCCATCTGGTCAGCACTTTCAGCATTCTCAGTAATGAGAAATTTCATTCATCCTGTATTAGTACCTATTTTAGTTCCAAGGCTTTGCTGGAAATAAATTTTACTTCACATAAGATAAATATAATGATAAAAGCATAACAATAATTTAATAGTTTGATTTCCCCAACCCTTTCTAATCATATGCTGTAAGCAAGGTACCTCTATATGGAGGAGTTCACAGGAATGAAAAGTTATTTGTTAAAGTTCAGTAAAGAAGAAAGTGAATAACTGAACTAACTGGATCACAAATCATTTTGCAAGTCACATACTTTCCAGTTATTTGTTTTCAAGTAATTTGAAGACTGGCCTATTTGAATTAACAACTGATCCATCATTAAAGATGCTTTATGATAGTATTTAGTTTTGAGCATAGGACTTGAAATGGAGTGATTTCCTTAAAAAACTTGCTCATTTGCATTTCTAGATTAAATAAGGTTTCTTGATTCTTACTTTTATGAAGCTAATACAAATTTAGTTTTTTAAAAATACCAGGTCTAAGAGCTGGAGATGTAGGTCATCCTTGGATTCTATCCCAGTACTGCCCAAACCAATAATACCAAGCATACATTTAGTCTCTCTCATGAATGGCTAATCTATGCACAGCTTGGACATCCACTTTGAAGATTGAGAGTGGTCGTGGGGAAGAGTTCTGGACACTGTACTCTTCTGCATTTCATCTCTGTCTCTGTCTCTGTCTGTCTGTCTGTCTTGCCTGTCTCTCTCTGTCTGTTTCTGTCTGTCTCTCTCTGTCTCTGTCCCTGTCTGTCTGTCTGTCTCTCTCTCTCTCTCCTTGTTTACTTTCTTTCTTCCTCCTTCTGTTTCTCCTTCTTGACTGAAGACAGAAATGCAAAAAAACAGATAGATTTTCTACTACCTCAGACAGGCTACAGGCTACAGGCCTATTCACCAATTAGAAAAATTAGTGTCAGGGAGTTGTTTTATGATATTCTCCAGACAAAGTATAACTTCGCTCTTTGAAATAATAACACCTGACAAGCTGCATTTAGTATATTTTCTATATAATTAGAGAGCTCTAGGACACTGTTGTACTTAGAGTGTCTATTGCTGAAATGAAATACCATAACCGATGAACAAGTTTGGGCGGAGAGTGTTTATTTAGTTATGCTTTCACATTATAGTCTATCATTGGAGAAGGTTGGGACAGGAGTGCAAAAGGGGCAGGATTCTGGAGGCAGGAGCTGATGCAGAGACAATGGGAGTTGCTGCTTACTGCCTTCCCTCCCCTGGTTTGCTCAGCCTGCCTTCTTATAGAACCCAGGACCACCAGCCCAGGGATGGCACCATCCACCATGGGCTGGGCTCTTCCCCATTGACCACTAATTGAGAAAATGCCTTACAGCTGGATCTCATGAAGGCAGTTCCTCAACTGAGGCTCCTTCCTTTCTGATGACTCTAGCTTGTGTCAAGTTGACACACAAAACCAGCCAGTAAAGACACACACACAAAACAAACAAACAACAACAAAACAAAAAAAACCTTAGTAATGGATATGTTTTCCTCTTCCCTCATTAATTTGTTTATTTATTTTGCATCTTGATCACAGCCTACCACCTCTCCTCCAACTCCCTACCCCTGCTCACAAGCCCCTTCCCCAAATTCTCTCTTCTCCTCTGCAAAGAAGTGGGAGGTGCTGCAGGGGTACCAACCACCCTGGCGCATTAAGTCACTGCAGGACTAAGTGCATCCTCTCCCACTGAGTCCAGACAAGGCAGCCCAGTTAGGGGAATGGGATCCAAAGACAGGCATCAGAGTCAGAGAGGGGCCCTACTCCTTTTGTTGGGGGACTCACATGAAGATCAAGCTGCCCATCTGCTATATATTTTCAAGGAGCCTAGGACCAGTCCATGCATGCTTATTGGTTGGTGGTCCACTCTCTGAGTCTCTATGAACCCAGGGTAGTTGGCTCTGTAGGTCTTCTTGTGGAGCCCTTGAACCTTCTAGGTCCTCAGTTGTTTCCCTAACTCTTCCATAGTACTTTGTGTAATACATAGAGCTCTGTGTAATGTTTGGCTGTAGGTCTCTGTGTCTATTTCCATCAGCTGGTAGGTGAAGCCTCTCAGAGAAGTTATGCTAGGCTCCTGTCTGCAAGCATAGCAGAATATCATTAATAGCATCAGGGATTGCTTTTCTCCTCTGGGATGGATCTCGAGAAAGGCCACTCTTTAGTTGAACATTCCCTCAATCTGTGCTCCATTTTTGTCCCTGTACATCTTGTAGGCAGGACAAATTTTGTGGGTTGGTTCATGTCTTTATCCCAACACTGGAAGTCCTACTTGGCTAGAGGAAGTGACAACTTCAGGTTCCATATCCTCCACTGCCAAGAGTCTCAGCTAGGGTGACCCCATAGACTTCTTGGGGACTCCCCTACAGAGGTTTTTGGCATGTCCCAGAGATGCTCCCCAACTTCCAATTTATCTTCTTTCACCCTGGGCTCCCTCCCCAACTCCCTCTAATCACTAATTCACACCCCTGATCCCTTTCCCATTTGTCCTACAAAATTCTCTCCCTCCATTCACCTCCAATGTCAATTTTAGTTTCCCTTCTGAGTGAGATTGAAAGACCCTCCTGTGGGTACTCCTTGTTACTTAGCTTCTTTGAGTCAGTGGATTGTGCCATCAGTATCCTATACTATATGGCCAATATCCACTTACAAGTTAGTACATACCATGCCTGTATTTCTGCATCTGGGTTTCCTCCCTCAGGATGATATTTCCTAGTTCCATCTATTTGCCTGCAGATTGCATGATGTCTTTGTTTTTAATAGCCAAATATTATTTCATTGTGTAAATGTACTACATTTCTTTATCCATTCCTCTGTTGAGGGGCATCTAGGTTGTTTCCAACTCCTCGCTATTACAAATAAAGCTTCTATGAACATAGTTGAGCAAGTGTCCTTGTGGTATGGTGGAGCATCTTTTGTATATATTCCCAGAAGTGGTATGGCTGGGTCTTGAGGTAGATCAATTCCCAATTTTCTGAGAAAATGCCAGGTTGATTTCCAAAGTGGTTGTACAAGTTTGCACTCCCAACAGCAATGGAAGAGTGTTCCCTTTCTCCACATCCTTGCCAGCATGTGCTATCTCTTGAGTTTTTCATCATAGCCATCCTGACTTGGTATAAGATGGAATCTCAGAGTCATTTTGATTTGCATTTCCCTGATGACTAAGGACATTGAACATTTCTTTAAGTGCTTCTTGGCCATTAGAGATTCTTCTGTGGAGAATTCCATTTAGCTCTGTAACTCATTTTTTAATTGGGCTATTTGGTTTGTTGGTGTCTAATTTCTTGAGTTCTTTATATATTTTGGATATTAGTCTTCTATCACATGTAGGGTTGGAAAAGATATTTTTCCATTCTGTTGGCTGTCATTTTGTCTTTTTCCTCACAGAGGCTTTTCAATTTCATGAGGTCCCATTTATTAATTGTTGATCTTAGTGCCTGAGCTGTTGGTGTTCTGTTCAGTAAGTTGTCTCCTGTGCCAATGAGTTCAAGGCTTTTCCTCATTTCTCTTCTATTAGATTTAGTGTATCCAGTTTAATTTTGAGGTCTTTGATCCAATTGGACTTACGTCTTGTGCATGGTGGTAAATATGGATCTACTTGTGTCCTTCTACATGCAGACATCCAATTAGACCAACACCCTTTTTTTTTTGAAGATGCTTTCTTTTTTTCACTGTATAATTTTGGCTTCTTTGTCAAAAATCAACTGCCATAGTTGTGTGGGTTTATTTCAGGGTCTGTGATTTGATTGCATTGATCAACATGTCTGTTTCTATGCCAATACCACGCAGTTTTTATTACTGTTGCTCTATAGTACAACTTGAAATCAAGAATAATGATACCTCCAGATGGTCTTTTATTATACAGTATTGTTTTAGCATTCTAGGTTTTCTGTTTTTTTTCATATGAAAGTGAGAATAGTTCTTTCAAGTCTGAAAGAATTGTGTTGATATTTTGATGGAAATTACATTGAATCAGTAAATTGCTTTTGGTGAGATGGCCATTTTACTATGTTATTACTACCCACCCATGAGCATAGGAGATCTTTCCATCTTCTGATATCTTCTTCAAATTCTTTATTCAGAGACTTGAAGTTCTTATCCTACAGGTCTTTCACTTGTTTGGTTAGAAGTATATCAAGATATTTTATATCATTTGTAGCTATGATGAAGGGTGTTGTTTTCCTAATTTCTTTCTCAGCTCATTTATCATTTTTAGAAGGAAGGGATACTGATATTTTTTGATGATCTTGTATCAACTTTGCTGAAGGTGTTTTTCAGCTGTAGGAGTTATCTGGTACAATTTTTTTGGGTCACCTATGCATACTATTATATCATCTTCAAATAGCAATACTTTGACTTCTTCCTTTCCAATTTTTGTCTTGTTGATCTCTGTTACATGTCTTGTTTTAGCTACAACTCCAGGTACTATATTGAATAGATACAGAGAGCGTGGGCATCCTTGTCTTGTCCCTGATTTTAGTGGAATTGCTTTAAGTATCTCTCCATTTAATTTGATGTTGGCTATAGGCTTGCTGTATATTGACTTTATTATGTTTATGTATGGGCCTTGCTCCAAGACTTTTATCATGAAGTGGTTTGGGATTTTGCCAAAAGCCTTTTCAGCATCTAATGAGATGATCATGTGTTTTTTCTTTCACTTTGTTTATATGGTGGATTACATTGATGGGTTTTCATATGTTGAACCTTCCCCACATGCATGGGATGAAGCTTACTTGATCATCGCGAATGATATTTTTGATGTGTTCTTGGATTTGGTTTATGAGTATTTTTTGAGTATTTTTGAATCAATATTCATAAGGGAAATTTGTCTGAAATTCTCTTTCTTTATTGGTTCTTCTTGTGGTTTAGGTTTCATAGTGACTCTGGCCTCATAGATTGAATTTGTAAATGCTCCTTCTGTTTCTATTTTGTGGAGTAGTTTGAGGAATATTGGTATTAGCTCTTCTTTGAAAGTCTGATAGAATTCTGTGGTGAAACCATCTGTCCCTGGACTTACCTTGTTTTTTGGTTGGGAACTTTTAATGACTGCTTCTATTTTCTTAGAGGTCATAGTGTATTTAGATTGTTTACCTGACCTTTTTATAATGTTGGTAAATTGTATCTATCAAGAAAATCATTCGTTTTGTGTACCTTTTCCATTTTTGTGGAGTACAGTTTTTGAAGTAAGACCTAATGATTCTCTGGATTTCCTCAGTGTCTGTTGGTATATCTCCCTTTTCATTTCTGATTTTGTTAAATTGGATACTGTCTCTCTGCCTTTTTGTTAGTTTGGCTAAGGGTTTGTCTGTCTTTTTTATTTTCTCAAAGAACCATCTCTTGCTTGTGTTGATTCTTTGTATTGTTCTCTTTGTTTCTACTTTATTGATTTCAGCCCTGAGTTTGATTATTTCCTGCCATCTACTCCTCTTGCATGTGTTTGCTTCTTTTTTCTCTAGAGTGTTCAGGTGTGCTTTTAAGTTTCTAGTATGGGCTCTCTCCAATTTCTTTTTGAAGGTACTTAGTGCTATGAACTTTCCTCAACACTGCTGTCATTAGGTTACATATGTTTGGGTATGTTGTGCCTTGATTTTCATTGGATTTTTGGAAATTTTTTTATAGTGGCAATGTTTTCAAGATTTAATAAACAAATTTGGGAAGCATCACTCATTGGTTAATACAGAGGTAGTCTGTAATGATCATGTGTCACAAGGTATGGTCTAAACAATATACTATTCAGTAGAACATTCCAGCAGAACTTGCCTTTGGGGAACTGTTCATTGTCGATACTCAGATAAACTAAAACCATCCTGGATGACATTTTTTAAAACATTTTTTCATTTTTACATATACATTTATATTATCACACATATATACAATAAATTACCTATAAAAAGAAGAACCATGACACAATCAGGAATTCTATAAATGTTACATTCTTAGTGTTTTGGCTATTTGTATTTATTTGACAGCCTTTGAAGAGAACATATTTCCTATCTTGGTGTGTGTAAAATTCTGAATGCAAATCAATCTCCATCACATCTTTGTCATTATCAACTTAAAACATCTATCTAGACCTAAAAACTTTTTAACTCTTAAAGATGGCTTCAAATGTGGCAAACAAGCACTGGGAAAATGTCCTTGTTTCTACCACAGACAGAATTCTGCCTAAAAGAATGCAAGCTTGGATGCAGGCAGAGTCAGTGGCCAGACTCTGCCAAGACAGGGTAAGCAAGTCCTCAGTAGTTCCTCCCTCACAAATATGCCTGTCAGATATATTGGGCCAGAAGGCTGAAGAAGATGATCCAACATAATAAAGAGATTTGGGTGATATCTAGTTAGAAAACTGTCTATGTCAGCTTTCCATTTGGAAAGCTACTAACCTGCACTCCTGGCATACTCAGGTAATAAAGTTTATTCCTTCTCAAGTCTCTGATGGAGTTGAAGACCAGGTAGCTTAGTTTTACAATGAGTCTTTTCTTTCTTTCTTTCTTTCTTTCTTTCTTTCTTTCTTTCTTTCTTTCTTTCTTTCTTTCTTTCTTTCTTTCTTCTCTGACCCGTTGGTCACTGGGTGGTTCTGAGTAAAGTGTTTTTCAGTTTCCATGAGTTTGTAGGTTTTTTGTTGTTTCTGTTGAGTTGAAGCTTTAATCAATGATGGTTTGATAAGATACAAAGGGTTATCTCAATTTTCTTGTATCCATTAAGGCTTGCTTTGTGATTGACTATGTGATCAATTTTGGAGAAGGTTACATAAAGTGTTGAGAAGAAGTAATATTCTTTTTGCTTGGATGAAAATTCTATACATATCTGTTAGGTCCATTTGATTCATGGTATCTGGTAGTTTCATTATTTCTCTGTTTAGTTTCTGTCCCAATGACCTGTCCATTGATGAGAATGGGTTGCTGAAGTCTCCCACTATTGTTGTGTGGATTTTGTTGTATTGTTTAAGCTTTAGTAATGTATTTGGGGGCATTTATATTGAGAATTGAGATGTCATCTTGGTGAATTTTTCTTTGATGAGTATGAACTGTCCTTCCCCATCTCTTTTGATTAATTTTACTTGAGAGTTTATTTTATTAGATATTAGAATGACTAGTCCAGCTTGCTTCTTGGGTCCATTTGCTTTGGAAACCTTTTTCCAGCCCTTTACTCTGAGGTAATGTCTATTTTTGTTGCTGAGGTGTGTTTCTTGTATGTAGCAGAATGATGGGTCCTGTTTCCACATCCATTCTGTAGTTTTTGCATTGTATCAGTAGTCTGTCTTTTTATTGGGGGATTGAGTTAATTGATGTTGAGAGATATTACTGACCACTGACTGTTAGTTGCTGTTATTTTGATGTTGTTGTTGTTGTTGTTGTTGTTATTATTATTATTATTATTATTATTATTATTATTATTATTATTAATGCGTGTGTGTTTCTTTTGTTTTTGATGAAGTGATGTTATTTATTTCCTATGATTTCTTGGGTGCAGTTAACCTCCTTAGGTTGGAGTTTTCCTTTTAGTATCCCCTTAGGGCTGGATTTATGCATAGATATTATTTAAATTTAGTTTTGTCACGGAATATCTTGTTTTCTCCATCTAAGGTAATTGGAAGGTTTTCTAGGTATAGTAGTATGAGTTTACATCTGTGGTTTCTTAGGGTCTGCAAGACATACACTCAGGCTAATTACTTTTTTGAGTCTCTTGAAAAGTTGGGTATAATTCTTATACATCTGCCTTTATATGTTACTTGGCTTTTTCCCTTGTAGCTTTAAATATCCTTTCTTTGTTCTGTATATTTAGTGTTTTGATTATTGTGTGGCAGGAAGATTTTCTTTCCTGGACCAATCTATTTGGTGTTCTGTAAGCGTCTTGCATGTTTATAGGCATCTCTTTCTTTAGGTTGGGCAAGTTTTCTTCTATGATTTTTTGAAAACATTTTCTGGTCTTTGGAGGTGGGATTCTTCTCTTTCTAGTATTTTTTGGTTTCATCTTTTAATAGCATCCCTGATTTCTTGCATGTTTTGTATCAGGAACTTTTTAGATTTAACATTTTCTTTTAATGATGTCCCAGTTTCTCCAATTGTATCTTCTATGGCTGAAATTTTCTCTTCCATCTCTTGTAGTTTGTAGTTTTGGTTCTCTTCCCCAGGTTTCTCATGTCCAGGATTCCTTTAGTTTGTGTTTTCTTTATTGCTTCTAATTTCATTTTGAGGTCTAAAACCATTTTATTTCCTTAATGTGGTTGATTGTGTTTTCCTGTATTCTTTAAGGGATGTATTAATTTCCTCTTTAAAGGCCTATATCTTTTTTTTTGGTGTGTTTTCTTGTATTTCCTTAACGGATTCATTCATTTCCTCCTTAGTGGTCTCTATCATCTTCATAAGAATAGATTTAAGGCTATTTTCTGTGTTTCTGCTGTGTTAGGATATCCAGGGATTATTGTAATAGGATAGCTGGCTTCTGGTGTTGTCATATGCCTGGCTCTTATTGAAGCTGGCCTTTAGCCATGTGGTTGTCTCTTATGTTGGCTGGGTGTTCCTGGTACCCACAGGACTTCTCAGAAAGGTAGGTAGAGTCATAGGCCTGAGGCAGAACAGGCTGTCCCTGGGAGCCAGCAGGCATCCTTGGGAAGGTGGATACAATTGTAGGCCAGATCTTGATGTTCTTGGGAAGTGATATATTTTCTTGATGAGTTTTGAGTATCTGATAGTTGTAGCCATCTCAATTATTCATTTTCTAGAACAGTATTTATCTAACTACCCATAATATCTATCCCTACATTAGTACATTTTATTTATACAGGTTGAAAATTGACAGGTTTTTCTAAGACCAACTGCTATTTCTTGTATTTTTGCTATAATAAATGAGAGTTCATCAATATAACCATTAAATGAACTGCCCTTGTTAATCTCTTAGTGCTATGTATGCCAGAATACTAACAGTGGAAGCTCCTTGGCGTAATGGTAAATTTTCATTTTGAAAAATGCCTAAAGTCATTGCAAAGAAAATGAAATAGTTAAGCTGATAGGGAGCTACATTGTTTGATTTTTAAATGCCCATGAGAAAATGGAGAAGGGAAAAATCATACCACATTTGAATCCACAAAATAAACAGCCTCATCATACATCAGGGCCTAAAATATATACAAGTGAACATTAGAATTGCAAATGAGTTGAGAGAAGAAAGAATTCTGTCTGCTTTTATAAGACTTTTGTTTTGCATCAGACTAGTGGATTTTTTTTATACTATAAACTGTAATGGATTCCCAACCTCAAGCAGAATCTTGGACAGGAAGTGGAAGTGATATAAACCTTTTCCTCCCCAACTTGCTTTTGGTCATGGTATTTTTTTCTCACAGAAATAAGGACCCTAACTAATACAAACCCTATCTTAGTTACTGTTATATTGTTGTGAAGAGGTACTATGACCAAGGATACTTATAAAGGAAGGCATTTAATTACAGTTTCATAGGGTGAGTCCATGACCGTTATGGCAGATAGCATGGCAATAAGCAGGCAAACATGATACTAGAGCATACATGGTAAGGCAATAAATAACCAAGATGCATAAAGAAAGGAGAGACAGTGGAGAGAGAGAAGAGAAAAGAGAAGAGAGGAGAAGGGACGAGAGGAGAGGAGGAGGAGAAGGAGGAGGAGGAGAAGAAGAAGAGTGTGTGTCTCTGGCATAAGCTTTTGAAATCTTAAAACCCAGCCCCAGTGATACACCTCCTCCAAAAAGGCCACTCCTAATCTTTCCCAAATACCTTCCCAAATAGATCTACTAACTGGATAGCAAGTATTCAATAATCCTATGGGGGATATTCTTATTCAATCTACCACAATATCCTTTAAAAATGTTTTCACAGATGACTCATATACAAAGACATAGTGGAACAAAGTTTTATGTTCTGTAATTAAATCTTTACATGGGTGAATGAAGCAGCTTATGGTTAATATGGGCAATCTGATGTCTGTCATTGTACTTTGGTCACTTAGTTTTATTTGTCTTACAGATCCCATGTGCTATAGAATTGAAGATCATCTCTAATATACTTTTCAATGAGTAGCCAAGTTCAAGGAGAAAGTCTTTGATATAATGAAAGACTAGCATGTGCTTACTGTGGATAGTGAGTATGCATGGGCAGTGAGGAGTGGGGACAGTTCCACATTGCATTTCAAAAGGGAAACCAGGAGCTTGTTATTATAGACCTAGGATAAGAGACTGAATACTTTCCAGGAACATATGTGGCTTTTGCTGAGAAAATCTATACCAGTTTCATTGGCTGCAGTATCAAAGCCCACCTCCTTTTAGTGTCTCCAGAGCCATAACTGGAGCCATGCCATAGTGCTTATGGTCAGGGACAAATGAAAATACTGAGTGGAGAAAAGCACTTAAATATTGACAGAATGACAAGCTTTTGCTAAATTGTATCATTAAGACCCTGGGAACTATGTATGACTATGATTTGTGATGGTTTTAAACCTTTGGCTAAGTATATCTCTTGTGATCAATTTCACTTTATCCAGGAATTCAGTAACCTGGGAAGTTCAAGAAGACTGAACTGTCTGTGTTACTGGAAACAGATGAAAATTGTCAAATAAAAGGACTAGCCCATCTTCAGTGACATACCTACTATGGTCATTAAGATCATATGGCAGATGTAGCCCAATGGAATCCAAGGGCTGGGAGGTAGAGATTGGAAGTTGTTGTGCTTGTTCCTCTCTCAACTGATCTAATGACAAGACATAGGCAATGTGTGTCCACACTCTATTTTTTTCTTAAGGCAATGAGAAACTCATGAGTAGAAGGAACTTGAAAATCTGTCATAGCAGCACATAATGGTAACCCCAGAATTTAGTGAGCTGAGACAAGAGGATCATGAGTTCCAGGAAATCTTGGGCAACATAATGAAACCCTATCTCAGAAACCAAACCAAACCAACTAAAACAGAGAACAAAATATAGAACAATGCAAGCATGTTGTTCACTTCAAGATGTCAGTGATGGTGGGGGATAATGCCATTAAGTTAGTCTCTATTCCCGTCTTGTGTTTTGAGACAAAGTCTAAGGCTAAACTTGAGCTTGTATTTCTTCTGTCTCAGCCTCTGGATTGCTAGGATGACAGCGCTGTGCCACTACACTGGGCATCTTACTTTAAGAACAGTAACATTTCTGAATGGTGGAGGCCAATGGAAAGCATTTATCCAGGAGGGACAAAGTAGGTGCAGTAACACAAAATGGGTGGTAGAGTCAGAGTGACAATAAGTCTTGGCAATGTAAGGGTTGTGGAGATGCATTATCTATTTTGGTGCTCTTAGTACTGCAAGAAGACACACTTCAAATTTGCCAGGATCCAATTCTCAGGCAAGAGTGCCATGGTGGAATTTTACTGGAGCATTCTTTTGGAATACGTTCTTATGGAGACATTAAATGAGTAGGGTGAGCCAGAGGAAGCAGAGGTAGACTATCAGAGTGTTGTGATTTTGGCAAGAATACACACCCTTCACGCTCCTGTACAAACCAATTACTAGCGACAGGCTAGTCTGCATTCAGAAAGGGACATGACCTTCAGCAATGCAGTGTTCTCAATGGCCTAGCCAAGTCTCAAAGAGGGACTTTCCTAAATGCTGCCACCATTTCCAACAACTAGAGGTCTAATATTATGGGAAAAGCATGCGCTTGAGAGAGATACACTACTACCACACTTTTGGAGGATTTGTGTAATTAGGGATGTATTAGTTGCCATTCTCTAGAGGAGCAGACTGGATAAAACAAATATACATAGGGAGCTACTAGATTGGTTTACATGATACCGGCTGGGTAATACAGCAATGACTTGATTATTCACTGGGAAGAATGTAAATCCAGCAGACACTTGGTGTATAAGGCTGGATGCCAGCAGAGTCCCAGTATTGTGCTTAAGGCCTGGAAGACCCATGGACAGCAATGTGTCTTCAGTCCATGTTGGAAATCTGAAGAAAGTTGATTCTGAAGTCAGTAAAAGATGACAGTAGAATCAGCACTAGGGTAAATGCAGACACCAGTGAAACAGCCATGCAAAACAAAAAATTTTCCCTTGGACTTGTTTCTTATATCTGGAATGTGCAATACATCCTGGAAAATGGTCTTCTATCCTCAGTCAATCCTTCCAAGATCTGTCCTCCCAGACCTGTTTAGAGGCATGACTTGCATTTGACCCCAGATCTAATCAAATTGAAAAATGAAACTAACTACCCCAGAAGAACATGTCTAGGTCTAGTAAAAAAAAAACATGGCTTGAACTATGACAATAGAAATTATGGTCTTTCACCATGTCCCCAGGCTGGATTCAGATTACAGAGACAGAATTCCTTGAAGATAAATGATTTTGGATCCCTTTGAAAAAGAATTCCAATGACATTGCCATAAACATATGCTACAAACTTTCCTATAAATCAACCTCCAAGTGATTTGGTCACATTGACCATAGGCTGGAGAATCGGAAATTGGATCATTGAATTATTATCAGGTAGAAGCTTAAAGTTGATGATACTTTTGATGTTCTCAAGTGTTATTGTGACCTACAAATGGTGGCAAGATGGCAGATGGCTAATAGAATTTTAGGGTGAGACTATGACCATTTCTCTAGACTTGAAATCACATTTCAGAAAATGACAGTATCCCTCACTGGATTTACCCCATGGAACAATGAGCAATATAATAGGAATCAACCCCCCCCCCCGAATGTCCCTTCCCTACTAAGACAATAAATCAAAAGCATTGCTACTTTTCTAAAGCAACCAACTCCAAACACAGATGTTGCCATGAAAAACTTAAGAAGGATAATTCCTCTCACCCCCCACTTATTTTGCCTGTCTTCTGAAATAGACTTCGGAATTTTAGAGACTAACTGTAGGTGATCACAAAGCTAATTGGATGTTGACTTTTATTTCAGCCTCTGCTACATATGAGGTCCTCTCTGTAGATTAAGCTAACATAGTTTGAGAGCCTTGCATGATTACTAAAGGCTGCGTCTGAGCTCTGTGTCATACTACCTTCCTACCTTTACTCTGTAACAGGGCAAAGGTTCCTCTATCTAGTCTCAGGTAGAGCTATCTTTGGTTTAGCCTGAAACTGCCTCTTTGCTTTAATACCCTTACTGTGAAAAGTCTTGTGGGAAAGTACCCAAGAGTGTTTTTAGAAATTCAGGGTCAAAATGTTCCAGCTAAATGCATGGTTTTGGCTACTGTTGAACTGCTTGCTTTACTCACCCCTATAACTGCTAAGCAGAATGTAGTTTTTCTATGTTCTTTGCCTTTAGAGATTCTTGTAGAAGGCATTCAAGGCTGCTCTGTGAGAAGTGTTTCTCTTCAGGCAGCCAATGGTCAGTTTAGTACCAACTCTCAGTTTAGGCTTGTGATATTGATTGGCCTTTGGGACTCTATTCTGCACCATTTTTATGCCTCATTTCTATATGGAATCTTTGTTTTGCTCGAACCCTGTAAGACAGTGTTGTAAATTGAATCTCCCTATAAATGGACTAAAATGGAGATTAACATGCAGAGTACTTATTAAATGTGAAGAAGTCAGGGAGCAAATGAAGAAACTGGGTTGCAATACAATAGCAACCAAAGTTTCAGTCATCCCTTCATGGTATTCTAAAGATAGAATGACTGCAGACTTTTCCTAAGACACGGTGAGCATTGTAGGCCTTTTCACTCCTGTGCTGTCAAGTTATTTAATAGGGTAAGCGAAGCAGTCCTTCGGTGGGGGGGGAGGGCTGGAAACAGGGGCTCTCCACTAGGAGCACACTGAGCATCTGGGAAATGAAGTCCTTCATTTTTTAAAAAATAAAACTTACATTGTGTACAAATCACAAGGCGTGTTAGAAGAGGGATGTGGAAGGAAGGAGTGTTACAGAGTTACATGCTCTGAGTTAGTAAGAATGTTTTATCTTAGGGACAGCTCTTTGTGGCCAGCCTCCCCACTGGCCAAGCTGATGTCAGTTGGTGTTTAGCAACTCAGATGATCAGATCTCTGTGTTTCTCAGCTGTGCAATCTCAGATCTTGTCAGAGAATATATAGAAGTGTATTTATACTCACACATGGCACACATTTACTGTAAGCTATGTGATTGCATTAAGTATTCTCTGTTTTCTAAATTATTTCAGTGGAAGAGCTTCTAAACAACTACTTTATGGTTGCTATGAACATCTTTGCAATTGGACTTGTCAAAACAGCTCGTCTCAAACCCTCTCACTCTTCAGCTTTGTAGAGGAAAAATGAGAGATAATGAGAGAGAGAGAGAGAGAGAGAGAGAGAGAGAGAGAGAGAGAGAGAGAGAGAGAGAGAGAGAGAGAGAATATAAGTGCTTAGAAAAATCACCTAAAGGGAGGCCATGTAGTTTTGAAAGCAAGTTTGACCATTTCACACCCTTTCTTTAAAAATGCATGCAGACACTCTAATTAACTGAACAGCTGATGCATTTTCCTGCATTTGTAAGATGAACAGTGAGAAGATTTCCAGCAGTCTCCTTGCCCTTGTCTATCCAGGGAATCAGCAGAGAAGGGAAAGAGAAGGTTATGGATGACATTGGAGTATGGGCATAAGGAATTTATCAGGGTTTTTGGATGCATTTCCCTGATGCAGTGAAGGAAATTTATGAACAAGAGAGTGAGAGAATGAAAAATGTTATTAAATTTGCTAGTGC
The DNA here is from genome assembly GCF_964271855.1 of Acomys minous. Classification (NCBI taxonomy): domain Eukaryota; kingdom Metazoa; phylum Chordata; class Mammalia; order Rodentia; family Muridae; genus Acomys; species Acomys minous. Next base: position 114,606,878 of record NC_140488.1, on the reverse strand, counting down.
CTGAGATGGCATGGGGAATAGAGGAAGAATTATGTATGTGTGAGACATATTTTCTAAGAAAAGAAATGACAGGTGAAGCTAGCTCTACTTGTGACATCATCAAATGATCCCTGGGGAAGTCGATGCAATTCTCTTTCTTTGTGCACCTCTAGGTATTTCTGCAATTTCATTCTTAGAAACTGTTTTATTATAGATCATTTAGTGATTGTATTTTGAAGCCTAGAATGTCTAGTGCAAAGCTAAGTTTCTGACTGTTTTGAAAATGTGAATCTTTTCAAGAGTGGAAAGAGTTCAGGTCTGGTGGGAGGGGGCTATTTGAGAGCACTAGGCTTGCATATGAGAAGACAGACACTAGGAGAAGCTTGTAAGTCTTCTGCCAAAAAGCTGTCCTTCCTATTTTCCCATGCAGCCTTAGGCCATGAGAAATTGTGTGGCAGCTTAGCGTGGTAGGTTCAAACTATGAAATGAACTTATGGTTTTAATGAAATATTGTAATGTTAACCACAGACCATATAGCTAAACTATATTTCAAGTAAAAGTATTTCTTCTTCACCCCCACCATATTAATAGAACAGCTGTTTTCATTTTCATTTTTGCTTCCAATATTTGTCCTTCCTACCTATTTTAAATAATTGTAATGGTGGCATGGATATTTTATAGTTTGATTTTCTACACAAAATATTTCCCATACTGTGACATAGTCTTAGTAAATATAATTTTTCATGGTTTTTTATTTGCCATGATTTAGCCAAACAATTTCCCATAGGAAACTACCAGTTGGTAATTTTTGTACTACCAAAGAGAAGAAAAACTACTTGGCCAAAGGGATATGAATATTTAGACAGAATTTGAGATACTGCTGGATTATTATGCAAAGTGTATGTGCTAGTTTATAACCAACCAAACATTTGTCCCTCACTTACCAGTTACTACATTTGAAAGGATGCACTTTCTCTGGGTGTAAAACAGCAAGACTTTGCTATTTTACCATGTATTCAAGGATTAACAAGATTTCATGGATCTGTCTTACACTTTGAAATAATCTCAAGACAAAGACAATGTATGACAAATATATACAGAGAAGTTCAACCATCTCTGTGTTCCTGCATACAGTCGAAAACGTCTTACCATTGTTTTTTATCATGCCAGCTGACTGTTGTAGTGCAGAGATGAACACCATTAGCCAAAAGCACCTTGGGGAGGAAAGTGTTTATTTGGCTTACAAGTCCCAGTCCCAGTCTATCATTGAGGGAAGTCAGAACCAGAACTCAAACAGGGCAGGAACTTGGAGGCAGGAGCCGATGCAGAGGCCATAGAGGGGTGCTGCTTACTGGCTTGCTTGGATACTTTCTTTTCTTCATTAAGAAAAAAAGAGATGTATGTATTGTTAATTTATGTGTGTTTGTGTTTGCCTGAATCATGTGTGTGCCTGGTGTTCACAGAGGCCAGAAGAGGGTTTCTGATCATCTGATGTTGGGGTAACACATAGTTAGGAGCCCTCTGTGGATAACGGAAAGTGATTCCATGTCCCCTGCCATAATAATACATGCTCTAAACCTCTGAGCCATCTCTCCAGACCCTCCAGCTACTTCTTTTGGGCTCACTTGTCTAGAGATGGCGCTGCTGGCAGCAGTCTGGGCCTCTGATATCAATCATCAATCATGAAGATGTACCCACAGACATGCCCACAGGTCATTCTATGGGAGGGAATACTTCAGTTAAGGTTCTCTCTTCCTAGGTGACTCTAATTTGTGTCAACTTGACAAAAAACTAACCAGCAGAACACCCCTACACACACACACACACACACACACACACACACACACACACGTACACACATGTACACACGCACACGCGCGCGCATGGGGCATTTGCTGGAGTATTTTCTCAATTTACGCTCCCTCTTCAAAAATGACTATAGCTTGTATCATGGTGACACAAAACAGACCAGCACAATTGAACCATTGTTAACTTGACACACGCGCGCCCGTGCAGGCGAAGGCATTCACATGTGTTTGTATGTGTTGGGAGGGGGCTTCTATTGTTGTGATAAAACATCATGATCAAGAGCAACTTGGAGAGGCAAGGGTTTATTTTATTTTACAGCTTGGAATTCATCACTAAGGGAAGTCAGATAGGAACTCAAGGTAGGAACTTGGAGGCAGAAATTGATGCAGAGGCCATAAAGAAGAACATCTTATTGGCTTGTTCCTGATAGCTTGTTTGCTCAGCCTGCTTTCTTCTAGACCCAGAACTACTTGTCTAGGGATGTCACCATCCACAGTGATCTGGGCTCTTTAAAATCAATCATCAATCAAGAAGATGCATCACAGGATAGGTTGCTGGTGGCATTTTCTCAATTTAGGCTCTCTCTTCTAAAATGACAATAGCTTGTGTCGAGGTGACACAAAAATGGACTAGCACAATTGAGCCCTTGTTAACTTGACACAAACAAATTACTATTAAATCATAACCTTTCATTTTTATTCATCTCTAGGATATATTAATATTAATATCACAATATAAAACATTCCAGTGTTTCAAAATCTCATGGTCTTTAAAAATCTGAACACCTAAAAGTACAGTCTCCTTAAAATATCCAAAGTATCTTCAAAAGAAATCCCATCTCTCTAAAACTTCAAATTGTCTCTAAAATATCCAAAATATCATAATGATGAGTTCCTGTAAAAATGAAAAAAAAAAGTCAAGTACTTCTTTTTCCAAGAGGGAATAACCAAGGTCGTTGTAATCCAATCAATTGCGAAAGCGAAGTTTAATAGTTTAAGAAGTTCAGTGCTTTATGTTTAGGAATCACACACAATCTTACTGGCTCCAAAGGACCAGGGCAAATAGTTCCAGTTCTACATACGATTTGTCTCCTAGGCTCAGGCTGATTGCTGCTGCTCAGGACAGTCATCCCTTGGTACTGGCATTCGTAAAATGTCGAGTCTCTACTGCAACTGACCTGTACCTTCCCCTTCTCCTGGGATCTCTTCAGAGATTCGAACTCTTCCACCTGTTGCCAAGTCTAAGTCATTCTTCAGGATTCCTTCAATCCTGGGGTTTTCAGTCCTACTATGGTTATACTTCCTCCAATGCCCTCTCTTCAGAGATTCCAGCCCTACACCCAGTGCTCAGCTTCAGCTACTCTCTGTTACCTCATTCATACCTTCAAATCCAGAAGCACCTGGGCAAATCTTTTTTAAAAAATATATTTTATTATTTTATTCATATTATATCTCAATTGTTATCCCATCCCTTGTATCCTCCCATTCCTCCCTCCCTCCCTCCCATTTTCCCCTTACTCCCCTCCCCTATGACTGTGACTGAGGGGGACCTCCTCCCAAGTTCAGTTGTCTTAGCACCCTCCAGAGGACCACAGTTTTTGTGCTGACCCCTAGGAAGGATTCCCCTGAAGATTTGGACTCAGTGATAATGTTATCTTTTTAATTCTTATTCTTCAGCCCAGCTGAGCAGAGTCAATTATCCCAACAAAGAGGTCTAGGGGAGGGGAATAGGATGGAAGAGGGAAGGAGGGAGGGAACAGGAAAATAAGAGCCAGGGGATAACAATCTGGATGTGACGCAAATAAATTATAATAAAAAGTTGAAATAAATGTTTCACCCTAGAGGTTCTTAACTCAAAATATCAAACATTGCCAAGAAATAGTCTTTAAGGGACTCTCAAATGTCTCTCTGAAAGTTTAGAAGCCAGGCCTCCATTGTCTTCATTTTACTCAAAATTTTTATCTTCCAAGCTCCTACAGAATACGGAGCTCCAAACATTCCATGGCTTTTTACCATCCCAAATGCCAAAATCTGTCCACAACCCTCCCCAAAGTATGGCCAGGTCAGTCACTTATACTTGCTGCAAGAAGGAAAATCAGTTTTGTATGTGTGTGCAGTGAAGTCCCTTGGAACTGGAGTTATTGATTGTTTTGAGTCACTGTGAGAGTGGTTGGAATTTAACTAAGCTCCTCTGCAAAAGCAGTAAGTGCTATAACCTGCTGAGCCATTGCTCCAGCTCCTGTAATAGTGTTGTGAATACAACTTTTTTTTTTAATACTTAAGAAACCCACGATTATGCATGCCCCGAGTTGTCATGCTCCCCTTGTTTCCTAGGACATGGAACATTTTTTCGCAATCGTTTTGTTTTTCATGATGCTGACATTTTCACAGAATATAGGTCAATTATTTTGTAGAACCTCCCACTGTATACTGGTAAATGTTTCACAGATGTCTCCATGGGAGAAAACAAAAATCCTGCTGTGTTCCATTTGCTAATTTTCCTAGTGTAGATATTCCCACTATGGCTGATGCCAAGCTACCAATGTGATGTTGCTGAATGCTCTATTGGAATGATCTGTACTTCAATCAAGTCTTATGAGGCAATACTATGGGCTATCTCTAGTTCCTCATTATCTGTCCCTCAATTTGATTTTGTATGCTGGCCTTTCATGAATAATAAAGGAATATCAAATGATGGAGGGACATGATCGAGACATGTCCTTCATTCTCAAATCTGAGATTATTGTATAGTGAAAAAAGGCATATATGTACTCACCTTAGGATGAGTGCATGTGTGTATGTATATGTATATATATATATATATATATATATATATATATATATATATATATATATATTAGGATATAGTTCCCTTTTTGGTATATGAATGGATAAGTGTAGGGACACTGTGCTTAAAGGAGAAGAAGCTGAAGTTCCATCCTTTCCATATGGTGCCCTTTTAATTTGGAAATTACAATAAACCCAACAGTCATTTTGTATATTAAGGTAGGAAAAAATCTGCACACACAAGCACAGTTCTCTTAGAGGAAATACAACTCTTGCAGAAGGATATTCGGAAAGGAGATTCAGAAAAGAATTGAAGTCACAGAAGCTGCAGCACTAGGCTCCAGCTGCATATTAAGATGGTCCAGTTGCATTGAACTAGGTTAGATCTAATGATACTCAGGAAAGATGTGTGTCTTAGACTGTAGCATTTCCATGCAGATCTGGAAACAAGGATTGGGATTGCGATTGTTTCAGAAAGAGCTGGTCACAGGAAGAAATGCTGTTTAAGATAAAATGGAAGGACAGCAATATAGGGTATTGTTTCTAGAGGTTTACTAGTCTAAGCAAAAAAGACTTAGGCTTATTAAAGATTTCTAGGAGGGTGTGCAGAACATGTTTTAGATTTGTTTGACTTGAGGCATTAGAAAATTTGGTATTTATCCACAAGGTACCATTCATCATTGGCATTTGACTCCTTAGGACTTCTCTCCTGTCTTCTAGATTAATGCTTAACCCCTTAAATCCAGAGGAAACCCCATTGTAATAATGAAAGTGATAGGGATATTAGTGGGTCACCAAAAGCATGTGCCCTGATGACAATAATAAACAAACAAACAAACTGTGGTGGTATAAATAAAAACGGCCCCCATAGGCTCATATATTTGAATGTTTAGCAGGAGTGAAACTACTTGAAAGAGATTAGGAGGTTTGGCCTTGCTGGAGTTGGTGTGCCCTTATTGGAGAAAGTAGGATGGGCTTTGAGGTTTTATAGGACCAAGTGAGGCCCAGTGGCTCTCTATTTCTGCTGCCTGAGAGTGTCAGCGTCAGCACCATGTCTGCCTGCATGCCCTTGTGTTCCTTACCATGATGACCATGGACAAAACTTCTGAAACTGTAAGCCAGCCCCAATTAAATGCCTCCTTTTATAAGATAACCTGTAGTCATGATGTTTCTTCACAGCAATAAAACACTAAGACACTTGATTAGTTCTAGAAGTGGGAGAATGATCCCGGTGAGCTAGCTCATGCTTGTAATCCTAGTATAACCACTGGAGAGTCCAAAACCTCAGGTACTTGGTCTAGGGAAGGGGCAGGGTACTATCATTAGCTTGTTTTAGCGTTAGCTGTTCAACATTGTCTGGCTAAAGCAACTATTACCTCTTAAAAGCTCTCACTATTTCTACCCTGATTGTAGAACACTTTTGAGGCTTTGTGCTCATTATTGTACATCCTCAACTGGGACTACACTTCCCCTCAAATTCCCATACTCATGTCTAAGTAATCGCTTCCATCCTTCTCCTCCAAAGACAAGAAATCATAATCCTTATCAATGGACCTCAAAAATCCTTTTGTAGCCTATAAAACCTCTTTGTGAGGGTTAAAGGGGGATAATGGAACAGGATGGGTTAAATTGGTATGGGGGATGGGAGGGCAGGATAGAACTGGGGTATGGGAAGGAATTTAACAGCACTAAAGACTTTTTTTTTTTAAAGTCATACAGAAACCTACTACTGCGGAGCTTCCTGATCTCTCTCTGTCTCTCTCTGTCTCTCTCTCTCTGTCTCTCTCTCTCTCTCTCTCTCTCTCTCTCTCTCTCTCTCTCTCTCTCTCTCCCCCCGCTCCCCATTGGCCCCCTCTACACACACACACACACACACACACACACACACACACACACACTTTTTATGGATCTATCCTAGAATAGGACAGTAATACCCTTACTAGACACCAGAAATAAGCAGATTAAAATTTCTGCTACATAGTTTCATGTAAATGTGACACAAACTAAAATCACCTGAGAGGAGAACATTTCAATTAAGAAAACACCTCCATAAGATGGGGCTGCAGAACAGCCTGTGAGACAGTGGTTCTTAACCTGTGGGTTATGGTTCCTTTTGGGGTTGAATGACCTTTTCACAGGGGTTGCCTAAGACCATTAAAATAACACAGATATTAATAGGGTGGGGTGTGATGGTGCATGCCTATAATCCCAGAACTTGGGGAGGCAGAGGCAGGTGGGTCTCTGTGAGTTTGAGGCCAGCCTGGTTTACAAATCCAGTCAAGGACAGCCAAGGCTACACAGAGAAACCGTGTCTCAGAAGCAAACAATGAAAAGAGCCATAGATATTTACATTACAATTCATAACAGAAGCAAAATTACAGCTACATAATAGGCATGAAAATAATTTATGGTTAGAGGTCACCTCAACATGCAGAACTGTATTGAAGAGTCACAACCTTAGGAAGGTTGAGAACAATTACTGTAAGGAATTTTCTTAATTAGTAATTGATGGGTGAGGGTCCAGCCCATTCTGGGTGGTTCTGAGTTCTGTGAGAAAGAAGACAGTAGAGGTAGATGGGGGGAGGGAACTGGGTGGGCTAAAAGATGGGGAAGGAAGCAGGGGTAGGCATTATGAGTCGAGAGAATTGGGGAGAAAGGGCAGGGTGAGAGAAAGGAAATTGAAGGCGGGGGTGGTGGTGGTGGTGGTGGTGGTATCTCTGGGACATGCCAAAACCTGGGATAGGGGAGGCCCCAGGAAGTGTACAGAGGCCACCCTTGCTGAGACTCCTAGCAGCAGGGGTGTATGGAGCCTCAAGTGGCCACCTCCTGTAGCCAGGCAGGACTTCCATTGGAGAGATAAAGTCATCAAACAATCCAAAAAACCTTTGACCCAAAATTTGTTCTGCCTACAAGATGTACAAGGACAGAAATGAAAAAAAAAAAAAAGATTGAGAATGGCCAACTAAAGGCTGGCCCTACTTGAGGTCCATCCCAGTGGAGAGAAGCAATTAATGTTACTCTGCTATGCTTGTAGACAGGAGTCTAGCATAACTCCTCTAAGAGGCTTCACCCAGCAGCTGATGGGAACAGATGCAGAGACCCACAGCCAAACATTAGAAAGAGCTTGGAGAGTTCTATGAAGAGTTGGGAGCTGGAGGGGTCAAGGACTCCATAAGAAGACCTACAGAGTCAACTAACCTGGCTTCATAGAGACTCACAGAGAGTGAACCACCAGCTAAAGAGCATGTATGGACTGGTCCTAGGTTCCTGCACATAATGTAGCAGAGCAGATGGGCAGCTTGATCTTCATGTGACTCCCCCAACAACTGGAGCGGGACCTACTCTGACTCTGATTCTTGTCTTTAGATCCCATTCCCCTAACTGGGCTGTATTGCCTGGCCTCAGTGGGAGAGGATGCACTTAGTCCTGACTTAATATGCAGGGTAGGTTGGTACCCGTTGGCGACCTACGTCTTCTCTGAGGAAGAGAGAGGAGAGAATTTGAGGGAGGGTCATGTAAGGTGGGGGGCCTAGGAGGAGAGGTGGCAAGCTGTGATCAGGATGTAAAGTAAATAAACAAATTAATGGAGAAAAACATATCCTTTACTGTTTTCTTTGGTGTCTTTACTGGCTGGTTTTGTGTGTCAACTGGACACAAGCTAGAGTCATCAGAGAGGAAGGAGCCTCAGTTGAGGAAATGCCTCCGTGAGATCCAGTGTAAGGCATTTTCTCAATTAGTGATGAATGTGAAAGAGGGCAGCCCATGGTGGATGGTGCCATCCCTGAGCAGGTGGTCCTGGGTTCTATAAGAAGGCAGGCTGAGCAAACCAGGGGGAAGGAAGCCAGTAAACAGCAACTTCCATTGTCTCTGCATCAGCTCCTGCCTCCAGAATCCTGTCCTGTTTGAGTTCCAGTCCTGATTTCCTTCAATAACAGATAACAACATGCAAGTGTAAGCCAAATAGACTACCTTTGCCCCAGCTTGCTTTTAGGTTGTGGTGTTTTGTCATAACAATATAAACTCTAAGAAAAATGGGTTACTTCTTTGGGAGATGTCCAGTAAGGCTTCATAGACTCCTAAATGTTAGAGATGCTTGCCAGTGCTTTTTGTTACCCTCCAGAACTTGATGAGATCCTACTGCTGAAGAAATCACATACTTGAGTCATAAACATGGCAAAAATCAAGCTGGTCCTAACCTGGAAGCTTCATCCCTACTAGCTAGCTTTCATATGAATAGAAGGTGCTATGTGCACTAGGAGAAAAGTAACCATCAAGCTTATCCAGCTATGGACCCTGTGAGCCACAATGACTGGCCAGAAAAGACATGCTCACTGGTGCAGTAATCCGTATCACAAGAGTAACCAATCACATTTGATTGGAATTAAGTCCCATTCTACAAGATGAAATACATACTTGGCACTAATATTTGGTCAAGAGCTAAAAGCAAAGCAGGTCATAAGCCCTAAGAGACAGTCAAGTACTAATGCTTTGCTAAAAGCCCATAGTATTAAACTAACTTACAATGAATTATCAGTATTCTGATTAATTTGTCATCTCTCAACCCTCATCAGAGAAGCTTTTATTTGCAGCAAATGTTAATTACACAGAGGTGCATAACTGGCCAAGGCATTAAAAAAAATAAGAGACTACAGAATGTTTATGCCCAAATGGAACATATATACTATAGCCCCTCCTTACATGGCTCAGGTATCATTGTGAAGAAGGGGATGAAATAGTATCAGAACTAGAGGCAGTATATTCATGACTCCAAGGAAACAGTGTCTTCTGGACACAATGGGGTTGCTGCATATATGAGCCCACAGAGGTTGTTGTTGGAGGTTTGTCTGATGCTATAGATTTTGATGCTAATTACTGCCCCCCCCAAGATCTAGTTGCTGCCCAGATGAACATATTCTCACATACATCTGCCCTTGTTGTATAAAACCTTGCCTAAGAAATTATTTCTCTTTGACCAATAAAAAGCTAATCCCTGGGCAGGGCCAAAGGAGGGTAGGCACGGTGAAGGTTCGTGGGCTTTGGGAGAGAAGAGTCTTGGGAGAAGCAGACAGGTACATGAGGAGGAAAAAGGAAGAAGATTGCCATAGGCTAGGGAAGAGTCATGTGGGCCAAGAGGAGGAACTCTGATGTTCCACATCTAAAGAAGTGGCCAAGAGGAACAGCCTTAGCAACTGTGTAGGGATTGTGGATGGGACGTAGCCCAGATAGAAAGTATTAGAAGTAGATAGCATGGGATAGAGGCTGGGAGATAATGGAAGGTAGCTTAGGACATAGTATCTGCCATGTTCCAGGTGAAATAAGGCTATTCTAAAATCTATCAGGTGTCTATGTTTTTATTGACAGCACAGCAAGCGAATAATACTGCCATAATTATTATAAGCCTAATAATAAACATTATTTAGGCTATGCTTTTAACAATTGTTTATAGATTTTAATGTAACACAAACCTACATGCATAAGAAATGTGTGCTATGAAAAGCAAGTCTCTAGGCTATTGTAGTGGTAGTGAATATTTTTAGCTTTTATATAAACATACATATTTCTAGCAGTATTTTTTAATTTACAATTTCTTAAATATGTTCACTTTACACCTTGATTGTAGCCCCTTCCCTAGTCACCTCCTGATCCCAGTCTCCCCCCGCCCCGCCTCATGCCCCTTCTCTTCCTCCCTTAGTCCTCAGAAAGGGGGAGCCCTTCTCCACTAACATCTTATCTCATAGGCTATACTTTTAAATTAATAGCAACAGGTTGTGAAAGCATAGACCTGTACAAGCCGGAGCAAAACCAAAGCCCATAGAGGATGAGTTGGGCACAAAATCCCACCCCAACTGGGGAGCTCTTGGCAATTGTTAGCTCTTGGTGCTGGAGGAAACAGTTTTCTTGAATTGGTATATACCAAAATAGGTGGATGGGGAATGAAGTTGGACGTAAGAAGAGCTGAGGGAGAAAATATGATAAAAACACACTGTACAAAATTCTCAAAGAACTAATACAAAATTTCAATACCTTAGATTTAGACTCAGTGAAAGGAATAGGCTAGGGAGAGGAGAGAGAGCCAGATAGATGTCTATTAACAAGCTGGGTTTTTCCCCAAAGGGGTAACCAAAGCTCTGTATCCTTGGAGACATGATTGACTGGGAAATATGTTGGGTTTAAAGTGTTCTCATGGAACACATTTGCACCACCACATCTCTGGATTGTGCTTACAAGGAGCTGTTTGGCCTGCGTTTTCCCTGGAGAAGCAGCAAAGCCATGCTCATAGGAATACAGGGTGCTCATTAATATGCAGTGAACTACTCACATACACTAAAATTGTGACTGAATGAAATTTTATGGCATGGCCCATCATAGGTGTTTTTCAGACACATAATTTGCTTATTTATTTATATTTATATTTGGTTCTTTGAGACAGTGCTTATTTGTGTAGCCCTGGCCATCCTGGAACTTGCTCTGTAGACCAGGCTGGTCTTGAACTCAGAGATCTACCTGTCTCTGTCTCCCCATGAATTTTGTGTATTTCTCCAGATTCCCTTTCCTGCCACTCTTGTTCTGTGATGTCACGTGTTTACCAGGCGTTGCCAGATCACCATCTATGTTGAAGTCCCAGTCCTGAGTAGATTCTAATTGCATCCTCCAAATTTCTCATATAATCCACATATGAACTGTATCCAGGCCAATATTCACTCTCTTTAGTCTTTGGATGAAGCACTCCCATCTGGTACACTTGGCTTTCTGAGTAGCTGATGAGGAGGTGATGACGTAGTGTAGAAGTAAAGGGGAGTTAGTCTTCCACAGGACAAACCTAATGTAAAGGAAAGCACAGTTATGAAGCAGCCAATTGTATAAATTCCTCTTCTACTTTCAATAGTCTGTTTTGATGTATTTCCTGAGGATTCCTAGCACAGAGAGATATATGTGCTGAGTGGCCTCCTGTCTGATTTCTTGGCTTATCATCACGTTGTGACCAGTGCAGTAATGAATCATGCCACTTATCTTTACTTGCCTCCTTGCTCTTTTTCTTCCTCATTCTCCCTGTCATGTATTTGCAGTCCTATTCCTCAACCCCTTATCTGGAGTTCTGTTTATTAGAGCATTGATATTGTACCTACCTCCATGCTAGGGCTAGATCTATAAGAGACAAACAAGATTTCTTGAGTCATATCTACAGAGAAATGATATGAGCCAAGGTGCTGGCAACTACCATTAACTTACTTGTGTGTTAAGACAATAACCATGAAACCCACGTGAAACTTATTTCCCCTTTTATATAACATTGTTGTAGTTAAATAGTAGGTGTTTTACAATTTTAATTTATTATAATTTATTCAGATTACATCCCAATCATTATCCCCTCAGTTGTATCTTCCCATTTCCAACCTCCCACCCTCTTCTGCCCTCTTTCTCTCCCTTAGTCCTCTGACAGAAGAGGTCCTCCTCCCCCACCATATGACAAGAGCCTATCAGGTCTCATCTGGATAGCCTACTTCCCCTTCCTCTGCATGCCACCAGGCCTCCCCACCATTGGGAAGTGATCAAATCCGGGACACCAGAGTTCATGTCAAAGGCAGTCCCTGCTCGCCACCCAACCATGGAGAATGAGCTGTACATTGGCCATATATGAACAGGCGGTCTAGGTTTAAGTAGTAGGTATTTTAAGGGGGAAATTTTCTCACTAATTTATAGTCAAAGATTGTGTTTATCTAACTCAAAAGGTTCTTACCAAGGCTGTTAAATCAAGAGACAGGCAAATCATAGTACCATTGGCCTCTGGCATGGTAAATTATAAGTTGAATAGGGGATAAGGGTTGATTTTTTTTGAAGGACACAGAGTTATAATTATTCCTAAAGATTGCATGTTATTAGCAGGGGGATTAATGATTTATTAAATTAGTGTCTGTACAGCATGTTGACCTAAATGTCCCAGTAGGACATGTTTCTGTCTATAGTTGCTTAACTCAAACCTAGTTTTAAGTCAATATATTTGCATATCAGAGTTCAGTTTCTCCTCATTTAATTCTCTCCTATGTCTTAACTTGTAGTATAATTAGACTTGAATAACAAATAAATGGGTCAGTAACTCACCAACCTTTAATTCTGGCTCCCGGGGGGAAAAGAAAGTGTTAGAGTCACTGGCCCCTGATTCTGTGAGAAAGAACTTTCAAATTCCAATTTAGACTGTTCTCAAAAGAAGAGATATCAGCCTAGGCTTTCATAGGATAACTGAGATTCTGACACTTGTCTTTCGTAAGTTGGAAATCTTGTCCTAAGGGTCCAGGGTCTAGAGTTCTGCAACTCTTCTCTATGGCCCTTTGATTTTTCAAGAATCCTATCATTCTAGTAAACCTTAAACCCCTACCCAGATCTAGCCAATGGACAGAACATTCTCCACAGTAGAGTGGGGAGTGGGATATGACTTTCTCACATACTCTGGTGCCTCACCTTTGACCATGTCCCCTGGACGGGGAGACCTGGTGGCACTCAGAGGAAGGACAACAGGTTACCAAGAAGAGACTTGATACCCTATGAGCATATACAGGGGGAGGTAATCCCCCTCAGGAACAGTCATAGGGGAGGGAAATAAGGGGAAAATGGGAGGGAGGGACGAATGGGAGGATACAAGGGATGGGATAACCATTGAGATGTAACAAGAATAAATTAATAAAGGGAAAAAAAGATTCCTATCATTCTAGTTACATTGGACCTTCTCATAGTGCCCCACTTCCTCCTGTGACTCTTAAGATGTCTAATAAGAAAACAGTGACTATACAAACATTATGACTAGACAAAATGTTCTGATTTTGAGGCAGCATTTTATAATTGCTGCAATTTCTGCTGAAGTGATAGCAATGGAATATTTTTTTAAATTATATTACAATTCACTTATAATAACAAGTAACTACTTAAACTTTTACTGACTGACAGAAATTTAGCATATAAATCTCACAGGTAGAATTTCATTCCAGATTTTACAGTATTATAACAATTATAAAATGAACGTTCAGGTGTTAGTAATAAATCTAAAGGAATATCAAGCCTTTTCAATAGTAGAAGGCTTAGAAGGGAGGGCAGAATGGATGCTGAAGTAGAAATGTAGCTGTTTAGCCTTTCAAAGGCTAAGCTATTAGGGAAATATTAGATTTTGGCTAAAAGCTGAAGTCGAGTTTCAGAGATCTCTAAATTCTGATTCTAGAAGGTTTTTGTCAGTAGAGAGCTTTGGAAATTACTTTAAAAATGTACTTCTCTTTAGGAAATGTGCCAAAGTCTTTATCATATTCATAGTACCTCTAGTACATAGCAACAGTGCTGGGCTTAATCTTTCATTGTCCTTTTTTGTCCCTTGTCAAGTGGAAGACAAACCTTACAGAATGGGACGGCATGTACGTTTCCCAATAATTCCTCACTGTTTTCAATGTTAGGAATGCTCATCACCCATTTCTTTTTAATAGTGTCAAAAATGTAAAGAAATGAAAGACAGCAACAGATAACAGATAAATATGACAGCTACTCTTCACTCCACTTTGGGACAATGAATAAATTGAAGTCTGTGATGAGAAGAAACCTTGGCTACTTAGCGACTAAAATCTTGTCAAGGCTTTAAAGAAAGCAAAAAGGGGAAAGATAAGGTAAAGCGCTGTTAAGGGTTTTGATTCTATGAAGATTGAAAGCACACTTTATATTTCTGTTATGATTTAGTGTTGAGCAAATTAAATAATTCCACTGTCTCACTTCTGCAACTCTAACCAAAGAGCTACCATACTCTAAAGGAAACTCTTAAAGAAGCAGCAAATTTTAATGTTTTCCCAACTTTTTCACTGTCTTTTTCTGATCACTTTCTGACCAGTCATTTCTTATATAAAATTACAATTTAAAAAAAATTAAGCTTCTGCACTAGACCCCAACAATCCACTCTAGAAACCAAAATGGAATAAATTATGCTAACTTTCCACATCATCAAGCCAAAACTATGCTGTTTATCTGATTAGAGAGATTCCCTAAATTCCTCAAATCTTATGGTTTGAATTTGCATAATAAGTTCCCTCAATCTTTATGCTTACACTTAGAAATGTTGACTGAAGAAAACTGATAGTAACTAATCATTTTTTCTATTTTTCTGCTTTTCCTGTCTTCTCCTTACAAAGAAAAATAATTTTGCAATGGCCAGTCTGATGGTTGGGAATGTTGTCCAATGGCTGATTGATTGCTTTACCTCTATGTATAAGGCCCTGATCTCTCTCTCTCTCTCTCTCTCTCTCTCTCTCTCTCTCTCTCTCTCTCTCTCTTTTTCTCTCTCTCTCTGTCTGTCTCTGTCTCTCTCCTCTCTTTTTCTTCCTATATCTAAAATGAGTAAGTATATCAAGTACATGGCATTGGATGTACAGAGAAGAATCTGAAAATGCCCCTATTCCAAAAGTGCATACTTTTCTACCTGTTGAAAACGGTATAAACAGAACAATAGTGTGTGTGTGTGTGTGTGTGTGTGTGTGTAGAGAGTGTATCTGGGGAAGGAGAAAAAAAAAGATCAATCTGCTTTTGTCCTTTTGTTTCTTTTTGTAGTCTTTGTCTAGAAAACCAGGCTCTTCTGTTCATAACATTTATTCTGTTTTCCACAGTGAGCTCTCTCCAGGGTTCTAGAATCTAAAATCAGACCAATTAAAATGGTTAAGCTAAATTGTTCTAATTTTGTCCTTTGACATATAAATTCTTGCAACAAATATTTATTGAGTGTGTCCTGTATGACACTTGCCATAATAATGTGAAACAAACTTGACCTTTGTCTGAGTGTCTAAGTCAAATCTACATCTTTGCCAATTTAGTTTTGTGACTCAGCTCAGAGTATGCAGAGGAAAAATAAGGTCCTCTGAAATAATTATTTTCTGTACAAAAAATAATATTACTTACATCCCTGCAAATTGCCTTATGTTCTTTTTAAGGATCAGAATTCTGAGAGATTTAGAATCTCAAACTAAGGTTCTGTCTATACTATTTTCAACAGATAAAAAAGTATGCACTTTTGGAATGGGGGCATTTTCAGATTCTTCTTCTCTGTATATCCAATGCCATGCACTTGATATACTCATTTTAGATACAGGAAAAAACATAAATGTTATAGATAGCTTCATGTAAAGAACAAACTAAGTTACTTTTACATGTTTTCCATATTCCCAAGTCTTCAGAGTAGCATGTTCTGGACAGATTGATTATGCATGCAATAGAACCATTTATAAAAACATATCTCTATAGTTATTATATACAAATACAGAACATTAGAAAACCCACAAATCTCCTCATATTGATAGTTTTCTTCTTGACTCCTTAGATCCTCTCAAATGAAAATCTACTTTTCAAAGAACTGTAATTTTTTGAAATCAAGATGGACATGAGGGAGATTATTTTGGAAAAAGAACTGAATTTACATTTTCTCTACATTAGTCAAAGCCCAAATGAGAAATAGTTTTCTTGAATTGGAATAATTCAAGGAGGGATTAATAAAGGCATGATTTATAAAGACATGGTGACTGAAGAGAACTGATATTAACTAATCATTTTTCTGTTGTTCTACTTTTCCTACCTTCTCCTTACAAGGAAAATAACTTTGCAATGGCCAGTCTGATGGCTGGGGATGTTGTTCAGTGGCTGATTCATTTCTTTACCTCTATAAATAAGGTCCTGGGCTCACTCTATATTTGTGTGAGATATACAGTAACTATAAAAGCTATTTGAAGAACCCTGGCACTGGTAGCTCCAAAGAATACTATTGCCTGACTGGATGGGAGAGAAAACAAAAAGCACTGGGCAAGAGTCTTATAGGGCACCTTGTCTTGGTTAAGGAACCCATTTAACTCAAGATAAACTTCAGGGAGGGAAATATGTTAAAATATAGAAATATATGGAAATAAATGCCATCTGTCTTTATTTTTTATTTATTTTCTCTCTGATCTACTCACCAAGGGATCTCATTAGTCAAACACAACTGTAAACCTTGAAATCAGGTAACCATTAACATATTTTATACAGATCAGGCTTTCAAGGGAGAATAGGTGGAGAAAGCTAGAACATAGATCTGGGTGTGGTTGGGCAAATGGCACACTTGGCATATCAGTTAGAAACTTCTTAAACTTCAACTGAATGGGGAGGAGATACAAAGTCATCTTTGTCCTTGAGTCATGGCTCCAATTTTGTATAGTATGCATGTCTTTGAGGAGCTCATTTTATGTACTTTGAGGCTCAACTTGAGGTGGCTAGTTTTCCTATGAGCAGTCACTAGTAATACAGTCATTCGAAGTGGGAATTAGAAAAAAATAAGGTTGTGGGAAATCCTTCTTGAATTTAAAAAGCTATCAACTAGTTGTATCCCTGACTACCTGCTACACACTTTATTTTTTTCTGTCTCTCAATCTTTCTCTCAACATGCATTGTTAACCATAAAAATAAGTGGATATTTTCCCCTCTGTACATCCCTCCAAATCTGTTTCCCTCTCATTCATCCAGCCAGGATTCATTTAAACCTCTTAACATTCTGCTTCCTCATATTTTGGTTTTCATGGACCTCATTATTTTCTTTGATGCCAGTAGCTTATATGAAAACATGTTGAATGACATCTCAAGAGGTAGTCCTCTGGTGGCTTTTTTATTTTCTCAGTTGGGCACTGTTGCTGGGTTGGTTGGCATCTTATGAACTAAGGCTATATAAGAAGATGTCATTGGCAGATAAAATGAATGTAAGCTATAATTCAGAGTCAGTGTCAGTTTTATGCATAGCATCGAAGAAGAGAAAGCATATCAACCCATTTTCAGAATAGATAAAAAAAAAACCACTAGTGGGACCATTGGGATGAAACAAGAATGGCAGTTCATCAAGAATAAGGACACTGAGTCTTGGAGATTATCCAAAGTATCTAAATGTTGAATGTTGACTTTATAGTGAGGAATAGACCTGCCTTTTATTCCTAGGTGTACTTATTCTTTTATAAAGGTATAATAGCCAGGTGTAGTGGTGTACACTTGTAATCCCAGCACTCAGGGAGGCAGAGGCAGGAAGATCTCTGTGAGTTTGAGGCCAGCCTGGTCTACAAAGTGAGTCCAGGGGAGCCAAGGCTGTTACACAGAGAAGCCCTGTCTTGGAAAAAAATCCCAAAAGGGCTATAATAGATAGCTATTGATGACTTAGCTCTGATGGTGCTCCTCTGTTAGTGTTACTTCACTTTGCATTTTCTTTAACACTGATAGATATTGAATGCTTCTATTTTAATATAACAGATCAATGTGCTAACTTGTATAAGCATACTTTTCATTTTGATATTTATTTCACAGTAAGAAACAATTGATTTCAAGTGTGTGTGTGTGTGTGTGTGTGTGTGTGTGTGTGTGTGTGTGTGTGTGTGTGACAGAGGAAGTGAAAGGATATTGTGTTCCTTTTTTGTATGTTTTTCTTTTGAGATCGAGATCTTGTTTCTGGAATTCAGTCTGGAAACTAACTAATTATAGAGTTCAGGCTAGCCTTGAACTCATCACGAGACACTCGCTCCACTGCCTCCCGAGGCCTCTAGTACTCAGGGAATATAGTCATGTGGCACTTGGTTCAACCATTGTGTTTCTTCATTGATCCGTTCTATCCTCTGCTTAGGTTGTCCTGTGGAAATGACTTGTAAACCCAGCTGCTTGAGTTGACGTATATCCAAACCATTGTGTTGCCTACATGATGTTTTTTTTTTTGTTTTGTCTTTTTGTTTTTTATCTTTTGTTTCTCTTTTTTTCTTTTCTGGAGATTGGTCAAAAGAAAACTCTTTTGGATTTGTACCCACTGGGGTGCAGGTACCATCATATGCTCTTTATTTCACTGTAGATCAGGTTTCTTGTCTTGATGTGCAAATAGAACCAGCTGCTATAGACGTGTGTGATCCAATAAAGGACAGGCCTATTAATTTCTTAGGAACATATATTAAATTAGACTATGTGTTTCAAATGACAGAAAATTACTGACTTGTGATTCTAGAGACTGGTAAAGATCAAAGCATTGGCAATGTTACCATCTCTCATATCCGGGGGGAAGAAATCCCCCTCAGGAACAGTCATAGGGGAGGGGAGTAAGGGGAAAATGGGAGGGAGGGAAGAATGGGAGGATACAAGGGATGGGATAACCATTGAGATGTAACATGAATAAATTAATAAAAAAATTTAAAAAAATACTAGCAAGAAATATTTTAGATACCTTTCCTGATTAATGATAGTTACTTTGCTTGTGGCAGTATAATTCTGGTCTTCATGTAATATATATATATAGTGTGTGTGTGTGTGTGTGTGTGTGTGTGTATTGGTGTGTGCTCACTTGTATGTGGAATATGGAGGTTGACCCTGAGTGTCTTTCCCTATTGTTCTCCATCTTCTGAGTGAGTACGTCTCAATAAATGTGGAGCTCGATGAATTAGCAGTCTGGTTGGGAAGCAGGCTTCAGGGATCTTCCTGTCTCTGCTTTACTAGTACTTGGTTTACATATTTGTGTTACTGTATCTAGCTTTTTATATGTGTTTTGAGGATCAAATCAATGCTTAGTGTTTGGGTGGCAAGCACTTTAACTACTGAGTTATTTTGTCAGCATCTTTCTTTGATTTTGTAAGGATACAATTTAAACAATTTAAACAAGATAAGATTTAGTTAACTAATAACACCCGCAGTGACTATTTTTTTCCTAATTAATGTGCAATCTATAGTGCTAGGATTAAGATTTCAGCATATGTGAATTTTAATGGTGATTCAATGCACTTTGACTCATGTTAACTGATGGTTATCAGGAACTGACATGCTCTATGATGTATCAGAAACACATTAAGCTCTTGATTATAGTTTTTAAAAATCTATTTTGGAATCTAGTAGCCTTGATGCAAACTATTTCTATGCAGTTTTGTTTCATTACACTCAGGTACTGTGAGATAGCCTCTTACCTCTAGTTCACACCTCATAGATCTTTCCTCTTGTTCTAGGCTTCCTGCTACTTAATCGTGCACATGATTTATGGGGAAGCTGGGCACAGTGGCAAAAGCCTCATGGATAAGCTGGGCACAGTGGCAAAAGCCTGAAATCCTAGTAACTAGAGGGCAAGAGTAGGAGGATTGAAAATTTGAGGCCAGCCTAGGTAACAATTTAGCAAAACTTGCCTAAAAATAATTCTGAGACTTTGTGTGGGTAGTCATTGACCAATGCATCATGGGAGCTGATAGATGAAAACTTATTAACCTTGCTAGTAGGTGAACAGTTGTGAGATTTATTTCAAATCAAATACCAATCTTCAGTAGCAACCGTGAGGGCCTATAAAGCTATGGGTCATATGCTGTTACCTCTTTATGAAGCAGAGTGCTATAAGACCTCAAAAGTACCCAATAAGTGGGAAGGCCATCAGACAAATGGCCTGTAGGATGTTAAGACACAACAGTCCTCATGATATCTCCAAGAAAGCCATGACTCTTGATGCTGAGAAACT
This sequence comes from Acomys minous, assembly GCF_964271855.1. Lineage (NCBI taxonomy): Eukaryota > Metazoa > Chordata > Mammalia > Rodentia > Muridae > Acomys > Acomys minous. The sequence continues at coordinate 114,586,811 of NC_140488.1, read as the reverse complement.
TTTATGAGTCAATCACAAATTTATAATAACCTTTAACTTGACAGAACTGATATTCTTCAAGGCTGACCAAGAAGCAAGTATTTTTTCCCTGTGGCTGAGTTGGCAGTTTAAAAATCCAAACCAATTCTAGGGGTGGTGGTATACCTGCTCTACTACCAGGAAGGTCTGAGTTTGAGATCAGCCTGATCAGTATACTGAGTTTCAGGTTAGCCAAGGCTACACAGTAAGATAATATCTCAGAAAACAAAAATTATAACAAAACTAATTAGAAGATTGCTCAGTTTATGAATGACTTCACCATGGGGCATGTGTGCTTCAGTCCTTTGAGATCCATGGTCCTATATTTGGTTAGGCCATTCAAGACTATTTTCTTTACAACTCCATTATATGACTAGTTCAGTGAAATAAACACCATCTTCATGTAGTGTCTACCCAAAAGTCTATATGATATAAAACACAGAGGTCCTGGCCCCAGAACTATTCTTCAAGTGCTTACTACTTCTAATAGGGTTAAATAGACAAAAAGAAATAAAAAGTCACTGTTCTCTCTCTCTCTCTCTCTCTCTCTCTCTCTCTCTCTCTCTCTCTCTCTCTCTCTCTCTGTGTGTGTGTGTGTGTGTTTAGCATAGAGTCTAGTATTGATAATAACATCAATTTTCTTTTTTAAATTGAAAATAGACATAATATATCTTGATTATAATCTCACCTCCCTCTACTTTTCCCAGTTCCTCCCCACCTCCCTTTCCTTCTGGATCTACTGTCTTTCTGTCTCTCATTAGAAAAGCAGAGGCTTCTACAAGATAACAGCCAAACATGACAAAATAAAATATATGCTGAAGTAAAAAGTATAGCAAAGTTGGACACAGCAACCCAACAGTAGGAAAAGAATCCCAAGAGCAGGAAGGAGAATCAGACACCCACTCCTTCTCACAGTCAGGATACTAAGCTAAATCTATAATATATATGCAGACCTGTAGACCCATGCAGACCCTGTGCTTGTTGCTCCAATCTCTGTTGAGTTCAAAGGGAAGTCTATACTCTTTGTCCATACAAGAACAAAACTTTTTCTCTGAAAGTTCAGCACATTCACATTATAACCATTGGAATACTTCTGATCCAGAACATCCTTCTTGGGGACATTCTGTCTTTGTTTCTCCATACTATATTCTGTTATATTTTATTAATATAAATGTTATATATAATATGGTATTAATATTAGTATATTATAGCTTTCCATTTTTATAGCAAATTGCAACTCAGAGGAATGCATTGCAATAAACAAACAAAACCGATAAATCCCCAAATATGTTTTATTTCTTTGAGGGTGTATGGGGGCACTGCCATATTTTTCTGTTGTTACTACTAGTACTTGCATAGCATGCATGAAGCCCTGGGATTGATCTCTAGCACTCTGTATAAAATCTTAAGATACTTCATTTACATCTAACAAAAGAAACGGATGCAGATATTTCTGAAACAACAAACATTAAATGCTTGTTTACTAGTTCTCCTAGAATCTGATCTAGTCACTTTCACTGCATAATTCCTGAATCTAAAGGACTGCCACTGAACCATTCTGGACCTCTCAGGTTTTCTACAACATAAGAAAATGGAAATTACGATACCTTTCAAATGTTAGTAATTATTATTATTTTTTTAATCTTTTCTTTACCAAGACTGTCCTGGAGGATCAGTGTATGTTATGTGTATTCTATTTGGGGAACTCAATGGAGAATCAGGCTATCAGAGAAGGCCTCTGATTTTGTCAACAGAATTGGAAAAACTAATCTGAGGGAGAGAACCAAAGAATAATAGTGACTGTGCTACTTCTGGGAAAATAATGTAAGCAATTATAGGGAAATAAGTGAAGATGAGCAATTCTGTTATGAGATACATGCATATTGTAACATATATGAGAGGACAGTGATTTGAAGACATTAAGAACTTGAGCAAGGGACAGGTTTAATTGATGGAATGGCCAACAGAAGTGAGAGGATTGAGATCAAGATAGGTAAATCTTTCTTCTCTTTCTTTCTTTTTTATTCTTCTTTTCAACAAATAGTGCTGGTCTAACTGGATGTCAGCATGTAGAAGAATGCAAATAGATCCATATCTGTCACCCTGCACAAAACTCATGTTCAAGGGGATCAAAGAACACAGCATAAAACAAGAAACATTAAACTTACTAGAAGAAAAAGTGGGGAATAACCGTGAACATATTAGCACAGGAGACAACTTCCTGATCACAACACTGATGTCACAGATACTAACACAGTCAATAAATATGATCTCATGAAACTAAAAAGCTCTTTTAAGGCAAAGGATACTGTCAATAGGATAAAGACCTGCCTACAGATTGGGAAAGGATCCTCACCAATGCCACATTTGACCAAGGGCTAATATGTAAAATATATAAAGAACTCAAGAAACTAGACCTCAAAAAACATGAGACTTGATAGGTTGTGGTCATATGGAGGGAGAGAGGGTCCCCCCTCTGTTAGAGGTCTAGGGGAGGGAAATAAGAGTGAAGGGGGAGGGAGGATGGGAAAGGTAAGATACAATAGAGGGTATAACATTTAGGATATAATCTGATTTAATTATAATAAATTTTAAAAGATTAGATACCTAACAAATGACTGGAAAATACTAATCAAAAGTATATAGTTTCTAAACGTAACTTTAAATAGATGGTAATTTTTTCTGGAAAAACAGGTAAGGCTTAAACAGGGAATCTTAAATGTCTGAGAAACAAAGAAATGTTCGGAGCCAGGTGCGGTACCACATGCCTGTAATTCCAGCACTTAGGGAGGCTGAGGGAGGCAAGTTCCTGTGAGTTCAAGGCCAACCTTGGCTACAAAGCTAGTCCAGGACAACCAAGGCTACACAGAGAAAACTGTGTCTTGGGAAAAAAGCTCAAAATGTTCAACATCCTTAGCCATCAGGGAAGTGCAAATTAAAACTACTTTGAGAGTCCATATTACACCTGTCCAAATGGCTAAGATAAAACCCAAAAGTGACAGCTCATGTTGGCAAGAATGCAGAGCAAGGAAAACACTCCTCCATTGCTAGCCAAATGCGAATTTATACAGCCACTATGGAAATCCATATGGTTCTTCATGAAATTGGGAATAGATCTACATCAAGACTCAGATATACTACCTTGAGCATATACCCAAAGGACACTCCATCCTACCACAAGGGTGCTTGCCATATATTGGGAACAATCCAGATGTCTATCAACTGAAGAATAGAGAAAGAAATTGTAGTATATTTTTACAATGGAACTTAATGTATAAATGCAACTTTAACTCAGTGGTTAAAAAAATATCATGAATTTTGCAGGCAAATGGATAGAATAGGAAAAAATCATCCTGAGTGAGGTACTCCCAAACCCAGAAAGGCAAACATGTATTGACTCACTTATAGGTGGATATTAGTCGTAAAGTAAATGATATTCAAGTTGCAATCCACCGACCCAGAGAGGATAACTAACAAGGAGAGCTCAAGGGAGGATGTGTAGATTTCCCAGGGAAGAGGAAATAGAGTAGATTTTGAGGATGGACTGAGAGTAGGTGGGGATCAAACAAGAGGGATCAGACAGGGTGTGGATTGGATGGAGGGAGAGAATACTGGGTTTAATTACTAGAATTTGGAGCCCCTTGAGGATTTATGTAGAACTCCAGTACAGTTGAAACTTCTGGAATCTATAAGAATGACCCTAGAAAATTCTCCTAGGTATGGGGGATACGGAGCCTGAACAAGCCAACTTCTATAACCAGGCAAGGCTCCTAGCAGCAGGACTGGGACATCAGCCCAGCCACAAAACTGCCCACCTACAATCTACCCTGCCTGCAAGATGTGCTGGGGAAATGGTGGGGCAGAACATGTGGGAGTGGCCAACAACAACTAGTCTAATTGGAGGCCCATGCCTGACAATGCTTGAATGATCAGGAACCAGACCCTGAGCAGCCCAGAGACTCAGGATAGAACCAAACATGACTGGCGAAAAAGTCAATGGAATGATTCCTAACTATATCCTGCCCAACACAATTGTTAGAGATGTATCATTCAGCAACTGTGAGAGCAGATGTAGAGACTCACAGTCAAACACTAGTCAGAGCCATGGGGAACCCTATGCAATAGGGAGAAGAAGGATTATAGTACTCACAGGGGTCCACGACACAACAAAGACCTGGCCGAAAGAATATACTAAGCAAGGCTCATAGCACTTCACAGAGACTGAGTGGAAAAACATGGACCCTGTATGGGTCTAAGTTAGGTAATCTATATATACCTTATGGTTGTGTGGCTTTGTTTCATTTTATTTTATTTTTAAATTTTATTTATATGTATGTTCTATCTGCATGTACACCTGCATACCAGAGGAGGGTATTAGAGGGTATAGGTAGTTGTGAGCCACCATGTGGTTGCTGGGAATTGAACTCAGGACCTCTGGAAGAGTAGACAGCGCTCTTAACTGCTGAGTCATCCCTCTAACCCCCTTGGCTTTGTTTTATTGTGGGAGTACCAACAGAGGGAGTGGGGGTGTGTCTGACTCTGTTGCCTGTACTTGGGACCTTTCTCTCATTCTGGGTTGGTTGCTTTGACCAGACTTGATATGAGGGCTTATGCCTAGTCTTATTGTAACTTTGTAAGCCATGTTCAAATGAAAAGATGAAAAAGAAAGAAAAAATATAGGCAAACCTTGCTTTGTCTTCTTTTTAATTTTTAATTTTTTAAAACATTTTTTATAATAAAATCTATTTCGATCATATTCTTTCCTTCCCCCAAATTTGTCCAGATTCTCCTCCCTCCATACCCTCTTAACTTAAACATCTTTCTCAAAAAGTAAACCAACAACTGAATACAACAGCAAAATGTTCACAAATTAGACAACAATACAATATCAACTAAGAAAGAAACAAAACAAAACTCCAATAACAACAACAACAACAAAAAGTATAACCAAATAAAATCACATACACAAAAAACAGTGGAGTCCATTATTTATTGGCCAACTACTTCTTGAACATGAGATCTGCCCTGAAGTGGTTGAAATACCTAGTGTCATGGCATTGGAGGAAATGGTTTTTTCATCTCCCAGCAAATACAAATGGGAGTTGCATTGTGATCCTTGACACTAGTGGCTAGGTTTTCATTCATTGATACATTCATTCATTTTTAGAAAATATAACAAAATAAAATATAATGAAATAAGACAAAAACTACCACATTGAAGTCAGAAAACACAAACCAAGAGAAGGGAAAGAACCTGAGAGAAGGCACAAGAGCCAGAGAAGCACTAGTTCACATGCTCAGGAATCCCATAAAATGTTAAACTGGAAGCCATACTATAACTTCAAAGGATCTGGTAAAGATACTTGCTATGCATGCTGCTTTAGTCTCTGAATTCATACAAAAATTGCTCATGTAGATTTAGAGGACCCTGGTTGTGGGTATTGTCTGTCCCATCTGGTTCTTACATTGTTTTTGTTTCCCCTTTAGTGGGAGGCAGTGGGCATGAGCTCTAACAAAGCTCTAACACAACCCATTTAGGAATTAATGTTCCAAGGTCTCCCACTCTTTTGATGTCTGCCTATGGGTCTCTGTATTTGTTCCCAGCAGCAGCAGCAGCCTCTCTAATGATAATTGAACAAGGCACTGATATATGAGTATAGAAGAATATTATTAGAAGTCATTTTATCACTATATTTTTTTTCGTTTCTTTTGTTTAGACCAGTATTATTTGGTTTTGCCCTAGGTCCCTGGGCTATCAAGTCTCAGGTTCTTGGTCACACAAGCATTGTTTGGTATGGGTGCCAACTCATGGAGTGGGCCTTAAGTCAGATCAAATATTGGTTAGTTACCCCCACAAGTTTTGTGATACCATTGTCCTAGCATATCTTGTAGGCAGGACAGAACTGGGGATGGACTGCCATGGCTTTGGCAGCAGACTACTATTGCTGCCCCAGGCTGAGGCTTGAGGCAGGGCACCATGGCTTTCACCTTTGAGGGAGGGTGGTGGCGTTAGGCTTAGAACTACAGAGTGCTGCAGCTTTGGGCTATTTCTGCTGTGGTGGTGGGTGGTGGCTATTGGGAAAGGTATTGTTTCCATGCTTTTTTCCTCAGTCCATTTGTCATTTGTATAAAGGAGGGCTACCACTTTTGTGAGTTTATTTTGTATCCAGCTACTTGGCTGAATGTGTTTATCAGGCATAGGAGTTCCTTGGTGGAATTTTTCAGGCCATTTAATGTATGCTATTATATCATCTGTAAATAAAGATACTTTGACCTCTTCCTTTCCAATGTATATCCCTTTGAACCCCTGCAGCTGTCTTCTTGCTTTAGCGAGGACTTCAAGTACTATATTGAATAGCTATGGAGAGAGTGGACAGCCTTGTCTTGTTCCCGATTTTAGTCAAATTGCCTTGAGTTTCTCTCCACTTAAGCTTATGTTGTTCATGAACTTGCTATAAACTATCTTTATTATTTTGAGGTATGTCCCTTTTATCCCTAATCTCTTCAGAACTTTGATGATGAAGGGTGTTAGATTTTGTAAAAGGCATTTTCTGCATCTAACGAGATTATGATGTGTTTTTTCCTTTCAAATTTTAAATGGTGGATTACATTTATTGATTTTCATATACTGAACCATGCCTGCATCTTTGGGTTGGAGCCTGTTTGAACATGGTAGATGATCTTTTTGGTGTGTTCCTGGATTAAGTTTGCAAGTATTTTACTGAGTATATTTGCAACTGTGTTCATAAGGGAAATTGCTCTATAATGTTCATTCTTTGTTGGATCTTTGTGTAGTTTGGGTAGAAGCCATAAATGTGGCCTCATAAAATAAGTTGGGTAATATTTCTTCTGTTTCTACTTTTTGTGGAATAATTTGAAGAGAATTAGAGTTAACCCTTCTTTGAATGTCTGGTAGAATTCTGTGATAAAACCATCTGTTCCTTGGCTTTTTTGGGTGGCGATACTTTTAATAAATGTTCCTATTTCACTAGGGTTATAGGTCTGTTTTAATTGCCTTTCTGATCTTGATTTAACTTTGGTCAGTGATATGTATCAAGTAAATTGTCCATTTTTTAAAAATTTCTAATTTGATGAAGTACAGGTTTTTAAAGTTTGTCCTTATGGTCCTCTATTCCTCAGTGGCTGTTGTTATATCCCACTTTTTGTTTCTAATTCTATTAATTTGGATATTCTCTCCTAATTTTAGATAATTTGGAAAATGGTTTGTCAATTTTATGGACTATCTCAAAGAACCAGCTCTGTTTCACTGGTTGTATTTTTTGTTTCTATTCTATTGATTTCAATGATGAGTTTAATTATTTCTTGTCCTCTATTTTTGGGTGTGATTTTGTCTTTTTGTTCTAGTATGAGATCTCTCCAATGTATATAGACATTTAGTGCTATAAACTTGTCTATTAGAACAGTCTTCATTGTGTCCTATAAATTTGGGTATGTTGTGCATTTATTTTCATTCAATTCTAGAAAGCCTTTGATATCTTTCTTGATATCTGCCTTGACCCATTTTTCATTTAGTAGAGAATTTTTTATTATTCATAAGTTTGTAAGCTTTTTTTCTTTCTATATGTTGATATCCATCTTTAATCTGTGTTGGTCAGATAGGATGCAAGTGTTATTTGCCTTTCTTGTATCTTTTGAGATTTGATTCATGTGATCAACATTGGAGAACGTTCCATGAAGTGCTAAGAAAAAAAAACTGATTCTTTTGTGTTTGGGTAAAGAATTCTATAAATATCTGTTAGGCCCACTTGGTTTATAATGTCTGTTAGCTCCAGCATTTTATCTGTATAGCTGTTTTCTGCATGACATGTCTATTGGTGCTAGTGGGACATTGAAGTCTCCATCTGTTTGTGTATGAGGGTGAATATGTGATTTAAGATTTAATAGTGCTTCTTTTACAAAGTTGGGTGCCTTTGTGTTTTTGGCAAAAATGTTAAGAATTGAAATGTCCTCTTGATGGATTTTTCTTTGGATTAATATTAGTTTTCTATATCTTTTGATTAGTTTTTGTTTGAAATTTATTTTATCAGTTGTTAAAATGATTATGACAGCTTCTTATTTTAGGACCACTTGCTTGGAATATCTTCTTCTAATCTTTACCCTAAGGTAATATTTACCCTTGATGTTAAAATCTGTTTCTTGGATTCAGGGCTTTAAAGAATGGGTCTTGTTTTCACAGCTTTTTTTGTGAATTTTTACTGGAGACTTGAGAATGTTGATGCTGAGAGATGTTAATGACCAATGTTTATTGATTTCTATTACTTTTGTTGTTATTTTTAGTGATGTGTGTGTGTGTGTGTGTGTGTGTGTGTGTGTATGTGTGTATTCCATATTTTCACTTTTCTGGTCTGAGATTATTTATTCCCTGTGGTTTCTGCTGGAGTTGTCAGGAGGGATAAGGAAAGAGTGAGGTAAGGGAGGTTAAGGGGAAGATCTGCAAGATCCTTTAGAGATGAGGTAGAGGTGAGGCTGCTGCAGAGATGGTGATGAAACTAGACAATTGGATGTGGAGGAATGGAGTAAGATATAATCAAGTAATTCATACTGCTAATCCCAGCACAGAAGTGGGCAATGTGCATACCTATAACTCTAGCACTTGGGAAGTGGAGACAGGAGGATCAGAAGTTCAAGGTCATCCTTAGGTACATAGTCCAAAGCCAATTTAGGATATATATGATACTATCTCCAATCTCCCCCACCAAAATCAAAGAAGTGTCAGGAAAAGGAGCACCAATTTTAGTGTCAAGAGAAAAACCTGCCCATGGGGGTTCATTCTCAAGGAGTAAAGCAGACAAGAAGTGAAACAGGAGGTAGACGCCATAATAAAAGCTGAGAGCCAGGAAACCAGGCTTTTTATTCTGGTCTTATGAATAAGGAGCTAATTGATTTAACCAGGTCTAATTTTCAGGTTTCAAATTATCTGTAATGTTAGCATATTATTTCACTACTTGTTAAGACCTTGGACTTCTAATATTTTTGTAATTCTATGAAATACCAAGAAGAGACTTGATATCCTATGAGCATATACAGGGGGAGGAGGTCCCCCTCACTCACAGTCATAGGGGAGGAGAGTAAGGGGAAAATGGGAGGGAAGGAGGAATGGGAGGATAGAAGGGAGGGGATAACCACTGAGATGTAATATGAATAAATTAATAAAATAAAAATAAAAAAAGAAAAAATATGTATTCTGAGAAAATGTAAATATTTTTGATAATAATATTAGTTACTAGCTACTATTACATTGGCTGCTGTGTGATGGCATAAAGCTAAGCAATTTATATACATTCTAACTTATGTATATAGTTTTTTATCCATAAAAAGCACAGATATCAAAAGATCTTAGCAAAATTACAGACACAACAGGAGGCACAGCCTTGATTTCATGCCGGGTTAATAAGGAAAAAGGTTTGTTAACTTGTTTCCTAATGTTTTTAGATGAGATCTTTCTATGTTGTCCAGGCTGGTCTCAAATCCCTGGCCTCAAGTAATTTGCCTGCTTGCTGAGGGTTCATGAGACTAGGGTTCACTATGTTGCCTGGCTTCATTTTGAGTCATTCAACTAGAGATTACCTTTAATTTACACAAAGTATTTGAGGCAGTATCAGAAGGCTAGAATCTTTGTCTGACTACTCAATGTAGGTATAAACATGAGAAAATGTCTTTCTTGTCCAGTTTTTATGGTCTCTAATTCGAAGTGCAGCATTTCCCAGTTCCCTGCCATGCCTTTCTTAAGAAAAATTGCCTCTAGCTGCTCTGTAGGTATGTCTTTCAAGGCCTAACCACTTAGGGCACAAGGGAAGTGACCTGGACCTCTTGAAGAAAGGCAGTCTTTCACAATCTTGGCTTTAGTATGCTTGGGAGGTCCTTTGTTATGAAGGTGACTTTCAGACCTAACTGACTACAACTTTTTTATTTTTATTTTTATTTTTTAATGAAGCGCTTTTCCAGAACTGTATGTGCTAGACCTTACTCTGTGCAAAATGGCATGTGGACTATTGTAGTAAAATGTATTTTCTAAGTTGTAGCTGAAAGAAAAGAAAATCTCCGTCATATCTTCCAAGTTTACATAAATTTCCAGCTTTGCCAGAGGCCCATGATGGTGCCCTGCTTCTTTTTTTCCCAGTATTCCATGCTCCTTCCTACCATGTTCACCTACAGAAGGAAACAAACTTCGTGGCTTTGTTGTGCTATTTAATCTCTGTCTGCTCTAGATGATTTCTGGAAGGAAATGCACAACAATAGGAGAGACAAAAGCCAGAATGGAAAAGGTAGAATGGAAAAGAGGGAGAAAGAAACGGAGCAAAGATAGAAAAGCTTCTTTTCTTTTTCTTATTTTAAAAATATAGTTTATTAATTTATTCATGATACATCTCAATGGTTATCCCATCCTTGTATCCTCCCATTCCTCCCTCCCTCCTGCTTTCTCCTACTTCTGTCCCCTATGACTGTGACTGAGGGGAACCTCCTCTCCCTGAATATGATACTAGGGTATCAAATCTCTTCTTAGTAGACTGCCATCCTTCCTCTGAGTGCCACCAGGCCTCCCCATCCAGGGGACATGATCAAATATGGGGCACCAGAGTTCGTGTGAAAGTCAGACCCCAGTCTCCACTCAACTGTGAAGAAAGTCTTCACTTACCAGGAAAGTGGGACAGAGGGGAAGACTTCCTATTGGGACTCTAGGTGAGAGAATCAAGGGAGAATGGGGAAATAGAAGGACCCAGAGGGTCCTGGAAACCTACAAGTAGATCATTATGATAGGCAGATTTGGGCCCAGGGGTCCTGCTCAAACTATGGCACAAGCCAAGGACAATACATGCAGTAAACTTTGAACCCCTACGCAGATCTACCCAATGGACAGAAAAGCTTCTTTTCATCTTGAGGTTTATTTCAACAAATGTCCCCTTTCCAACTACCTTCTCCTTTCTTCTTTTATTTTAGCATAGGATGTTAAATGATATTTTAATATTTGATATATAAAAATCTTTTTGAAAACCACAACATAAATTATGTATTATACTTTCTGATATGCAACAGTGAGTTTTCATTATGAAAAATCACTGGAAGGTGATCTTTGAAAGTAAAAACATTTTGAGTTATGAGTGCTTATGTCTGTTTTCCACATGTTTATTAATTGCTATGTTGCCTTTTAATTAAACAAACAGATGTATTTAACAGGGTTTTGAATAAGAAGCAAAAATATATATGAGAAAACAATTCAGAAAAGAAACTAAGAATCAACAATCACATCAAATTTATATATGTATGTGAAACTGCTCACTTGTGGTAATTAATTTCATGTGCCCACTTGACTTCAGAACTCAGACATTTAGTTAACATTATCTGTGTGTGTTCATGAAGTAGCAACAAAAATATTTTTTATGTGAGATGTGCTGAGGTAAAGGTAGTGTAGAACTTGTATGAGTGTCCAACCAATTCCTAGTCTAGCTTGAGACGCAGGCTATGAGAAGGAGCCCACACCTGACATTGCCTGCATGGCCAGGAACCAGAGGTTAGATAGCCCACAAACCTGGGATATAACCAAACATGACTGTGAAATTCTTTGTAATGATGCTCTGTTATATTTGTAGACTGAAGCCTAGCATAATCATCATCAGAGGAAATTCATCTAGCAATGAATGGGTGAAGATACAGAGACCCATAGACATATGTTAGATAGACCTCAGGTAATTACTCAGAAGAGAGAGAGAAACAATTGTAGGAGCCAAAGGGGTCAAGGATACCACAAGAAAACCCACACAGAATCAACTAAGCAGGGCTAATAAGAGCTCAGAGACAGAAACAACAATCAGTGAGCTTGCATGGGACTGACCTAGGCCTTCTGCATATATGTTACATTTGTGTAGTTACATTTGTCTTGTTTAGGACTTCTAACAGTGGGGACAGGGCCTCTTTCTGACTCTGTTGCCTGTGTTTTGGACCCTTTCCTCCTACTGGGTTGCCTTCTCTGCTATGTTTTGTTGGTATCCCTGTGAAACCTACTTTTTTCTGAAGTGAAACAGAGCAGGAGTGGATATGGGGAAGAGAGGAAGTGGTGGGGAGGGACTGGGAAGAGAGGAGGGAGGATAAACTATGGTTGGAATATAAAATATGAGAGAAGGATAAATAAATAATTTAATGATTGAGAGTTGCCACAACATGTGGAACTGTATCAAAGGGTCACAGCAAAATGAAAGTTGGGAAGAATCACTGCTCTAGGTTGATGGGCCCTGTCCTTTTAGGTGAAAATCTGAATAGAAAAAAAGAGGCTGAGTAAGAGGGGACTTAACTGGGAGAAATGCTGGAGCTGGGGACATCAGTGGTTTCTAGCTTTCAGACTGAAGTGGAGTAATGAACTCATCTTGAGTCACACCTGTGCTGCCTTGCAGAAGAGCATGTACACATCCAGTGCTTGTGAGGCCCCATCATATGAACTGAAAACAAAACTATGCTATTGTATTTCTTGTATCCCCAGATTATTGATGACCTGCCAATTTCTTGATTTCCTTGATACCGTGAGCCAATTGTCTTCTGTCCCAGAAGTACAACAGGTATCTGTCTGTCTGTCTATCTATCTATCTATCTATCTATTTATCTCATATCTATCAAGAAGAGATATGTATAAGTATATAGAGATATATGATATACAAACAAATATATGTATAAATATATACACCAAATATATTTTATTAGTTTTGTTTTTGTAGAGGACCTTAGCACCCTAGCATACTATTTTAATAGTAATAAACTAATATTTGCTGCTTCTCACATGCCTAGTATATCAGTATTGTATGAAATTAATGTTTAAGTGTTTGTATATAAGAATATTGTCAGATTTACAACTTTGATATCTAATATATTCTTTTTTCTAATATATTCTTATTGAAAAGTGGGAACTTTCTTCTTTTTAAATTTTTTATGTTTCTTTTTAATGTATACATTTATGTTATTACACATGGATAAAATAAATAAACTACATATAGCAGGAAGACCATGAGACAATCAGGAATTATATAAATGTTACATTCATAGTGATTTACCTATTTGCATTTGGCAAACTTGAAGTAAACATCTTTCCTATCTTCTTGGGTCTAAATTTCTGAATGGAGATTAATATCTATCATATCTCATCTCTATTAACTTTAAAAAGCTATCTCGATCTAAACACATCTTAACCCACAACCTACTAAGCTTTATTGACAGACTAAACTATCTGGTCTTCAAACCCATCAGAGATTTGAGAACGGATAAAACTTAAATACCTGAGTGAACCTGGAGTACAGGTTAGCAGCTTCCAAAATGAAAATAATGATTGAGATAGTTTACTGCCTGAACAGTCACCCAACACTCTATAAAACATTGGAGCATCATCTTCAGCCTTCTGGCCCAATATATCTGACAGACATATTTGCAAGGCAGGAACTATAAAGATTTGCTTATCCTGTCTTGGCAGAGTTTGGCCGTTGACTCTGCCTGCATTAGGGACATATCTCTTTTCCTTTATCTTTCTTTTGTAGATAAGGAGATAGGAGCTGAAAAGAAAGAAAGGGGCATGTAGAAATATAGAGGGAAGATAGAACAAAAGGTAGATTATTGAATCTGCTCATTTCAAGGTCCTAATTGTTGCTCACAAATAAGGTTATTTTTTAATTCAGTTGTATTGAATTTTGTATATTGATGCAAATCATGCTCATGTCAAAAACAAACTAGACTAATTTTATCACAAAAGTATATATTCTAAGTCTAATATATGAGGTAAAATAGTTAACAAAGGTCTTCAAAAACCTCAGAGACCTACAGAATATGGCATTTAAGGATGTGTTTATTAATCTAAAGATTCTTTGACAACAAAACAAGCTACCCAGCCTGCCTCAAAGAAGAAGATGAGCATCAAGGAACCTCCTCATGGAGATAGCTTCAAATGTGGCAAACAAGCCACTGGGCAAAATGTCCTCGTTTCTGCTACAGACAGAATTCTGCCTAAGAAAAGGGGGTCTTTTGAGGCATTTGTAGACTAGGAAAATACCATCTGAAGATGAAGGCCTTTGTAAGGCCAAGCTTCTTCAAGCCAAAGGCAGCCAAAAAGCCTTGGGGAGCTTGAGGAGGGATGCAAAACAGAATATCTGTCTTATTCTTCAGAATGAATGAACTCTGCTGATACCTTGAGCTCAGACAGATTGTAGCCTCTAGACTGTAGATTGGGATACTTTTTAAATGACCATCCTAGTAAATTAATAGATATGAATATCAGAAAAGTTTAAAGAATAGACACAGCCCAGTGTTGTAACAACAGCAGACAAACTGGCACTCCTTACATTGGAGAACAATGTGAATAAATAACTTTTATGGCCTTTTTAGAAAAGTCCACAAAATAAAATTGCATGCACACTTAAGTCTATTTACATTAGTACATTAATAATAGGACAAGTGTCTGGTTCAAAGAATGAGATGGTTTAAACGAATCTGTGAAAAGGCTGTCCTTGATATATTGGTTAGTTTATAAAACAATTTGTAAATGAATGTATAGTTGTGATATTGTCCTTGGCAAAATAAATGCAACTCCAATGACTATGTGTATGACGATGTACCATTGGGAAATGGTGCATACAAAATAACATTAACAGTAGTTGTCCTTGAATGCAAGGGTTAGGGCCATAACGTAAATCCCATTTTCCTATGTGTTATTTTCTTGCTTGTTTTAAATTTCTTTTCTTGTCAAAAAATAAGATTAAAAAATATTATATCAAAAAAGCATCTTCCTAGTTTGATTCCTGAGCAAGTCTCCAAGCAGGAACATACTACAATAGAAATTCTTGCTGACTCTCTTATGAGATCTTGGCCCCAGAGAAATTCTCAAAATGTTATAATGTCTAATGTGACACACATGCGGAATAAATACAGTACTTATAATAGCAAGGAAAAATGTACATGTGCAATCGAGATGCAATCATACATGATGCTGCCCCTTCACCTCACTATTGCCCCTTTGCTCATACCCTTCTGCCTTCTCAGTATTTCCCTGCTTCTCTTCCTATCTCACATGTTATGTGTATTATTTACTCCACCCTGTGCCATAGAGCTTTTCTCTTTTTTTTTTTCCCAAGACAGGGTTTCTCTGTGTAACCTTGGCTGTCCTGGACTCGCTTTGTAGAGCAGCCTGGCCTCGAACTCACAGCGATTTCCTGCTTCTGCCTCCCGCGTGCTGGGATTAAAGGCGTGCGCCACCACCGCCAGGCTTTCTCTTCTTTTTTGTATCATGAGTTCCCTTTGTAGTTTTCTGGCTTTTCCCCATACTTCCTCACACTTAAACGCCCTGTTTAATATTTATAGATTAGGTTCTACATATGAAATAATGTGGCATTTGAATTTCTGGATCTGGATTACCTCACTCAGAATGATTGTTTCCAGCTCCCTACATTTACTTGTAAATTTAATAATTTCTTCTTTTAGCAATTGAATACTATTCCATGGTGTAAATTACCATATTTTCTTTATCCATTCATCAGTTGATGGACATCTAGGTTGTTCCCAGTTCCTACCTGTTGTGAATAGAGCAGAAATAAATATGGCTGAGTATGTTTCTATGGAGTAGAATCTGTGGAGCAGAAGCTCTATTTTTGGTTTTTCATTTTATTTTTTTATTAATCAAGTTAGGTATTATTAATAGGTGCAAATACAATGTTTAATTCCAAACTTCTTTTGAATTTTTATTATTTTCAAATTATTTTGTTTTATTTACTATTTTTTATTATATTTCTTTTTAACATATACATTTACATTATTATACATAAATAAAATAGACTACACACAGCAGGTGTTAAAAGAAAGATCAACACTACTTTTCATACTTCCTACACCTGTGTGCCTTCCCACCAATACTGAATCACGGTTCCCTTTTCCTCACAGTCTCACCATCTTGGTTATTCTTGGTTGTCAAGTTGATTACATCTGGATTTAACTTAACGTCAGGGCATCTGGATGCACTTGTGCGGGATCTTGACTTAATTAAATCATTTGAAGTGGGAAGACTCTTAATCTGAATACTTTGAGGTAGAAAGATACACAATTAACATGGGCCACACCTTTTGCTAGAAGCCTTTATAAAGGACATAGAAGAAGGAAGCTTGCTCTATTTACCTTTTGCTCCAGCTCTTGTTAGCTAGTTCATTTCATCTCCTTTGTCATTAGAGCAGATGTTTTTGGAGTTCGGATGTATTTTGAAGACCAGATGAGACATCCAGCCTTGTGAACTGAAGAACTATTAGATTCCTGGACCTTCGTTATGGAAGACAGCCATTGTTGGACTAGCTGGGCCACAGCCCCTAAGCCATTCTAATAAAAATATACATAGATACATATGTATTTATTCTATAACTTCTGCTCCTTGAGAGAACCCTACTACACTCACCAACAGCTATTGTTATTTGTTTTCTTGCTCATAGTCTTTCTGACTTCAGTGAGAGGGAATCTTAAGTCAGTTTTAATTTGCATTTCCTTGACATATCACCTGATAATAACATATACACTGGAGTATTCTTGTATCTGTTTTTTCAGTCTGATGTGGCTGCTTATATTTTCCCCAATTACAACTCCAAATCTGAAAAAAAAAGAATTATCTTAAATTGAAAAATCTGAATATAACCATTTTAATAAAATTAAAGGGTATTTAAAAGTATATAGCAGAGGGGCAAGTTGGCTAATAAGGTAAAGGTGCTAATTGCCAAGACTGATGATCTGAGTTCCATTCTCAGAACCCACATGTTAGAAGGGTCACACTTAGGTGGCACTCAGAGGAAGGATAGCAGGCTACCAAGGAGAGACTTGATACCCTATGAGCATATACAGGGGGAGGAGGTCCCCCTCAGTCACAGTCATAGGGGAGGGGAGTAAGGGGAAAGTGGGAGGGAGGGAGGAATGGGAGGATACAAGAGATGGAATAACCATTGAGATGTAATATGAATGAATTAATAAAATATATTAAAATAAAAACAGGCCACTAAGTGATAATAATTAAATAAAATACAATATAAAACAAAAAAACTAACACATTGGCATTAGACAAAACAAAACAACAACAACAACAAAAAACAAAAAACAGAAGGAAAAGAGCCTAAGAGAAGGCACAAGAAACAGAAACTCATACATTTGCACACTCAGGAATCCCATAAAAACATTACACTGGAAGCCATAATATAATTCCAGAACACCTGGTGCAGACCTCTGCATATCATGCCTGCGCTTGTTGCTTCAGTCTCTGAGAGTTCATATGTGATTTGCTCATATTGACTTAGAATGTCTTGTTTTGTTTTTGGTGTCTCCCATTCCCTGTGGTTCTCATACTATTTCTGCATCCTCTTCCAAGAGGTTTGCTGAGCTCTTAAGAGAGGGAGACATCCCATTTAGAGCTGGATGTTTCCGGGTCTCTCACTCTCTAAACACAGTCTAATTGTAGGCCTCTGTTTTTATTCCCATCTGCTACAGGAGGAGCTTCTCTGATGATGGCTAAGCAAAGAATTTATCTCTGAGGATGGCAGAATGTCCCTAGGAGTCATTTCATTCCTACTTTTAAAAGAAGAACAGGAAGTAGTATTTTGATTTACCCTAGGTTCCTGGCCTCTTTAGTCTCACATTCTTGGGTATCTAAACAGTGTTGGATATGGGCTCTATCTCCTGGAGAGGGCCTTAAGTCAAATCAGATACTGCTTTGACATCCCCTTAAGTTTTGTGGCACCATTGCCCTAGCATATCTTGCAGGCAGGACAACATTATAGATAAAGGGTTTGTGGCTATCTTGGTTGTTTTTGTTAGTATGGAGGGAAATTTCCTGTACCAAAGACACTGTAATGTAGGGGTGATGTCTGTATGTAGGCACCAGCTCAACTTCTCTATGCTCAATGAGTTATGTAGGTGTTGTCTTCAGCAATAGAGCCTTGCTGTCGGTTTTCAGAGGGCGACTTATAGTCTTGGCAATAGTCTGCGCTGTTTGGGGATTCTAACCCTGGTACTGGAAGCTTCATTTGGTGACAAGAAATGGCAAGTTGGGTATCTGTCTTCCCCATTATTTGGCAATTTCAGTTAGATCTCCTTTAAATATGTATACATTTTAGGAAGTTTCTACTCTATTAGGTTTCCATACTATGCCTCAAATAGCCCTTTATTTAAGGGCTCCTCTCCCCATATACCCTCCTTTATACCCCTCCCCCATCCCCAATTGATGTCTCATTCCAGCCCTCCATCCATCCATAACTATCTATTCTCTTTCTGTTCCTAATGAGATCTACCCCACCCTATTCCCTTACTCTATACCTAACATCAGTGATCCTATAGATTGTAACATGGTTCTTATTGATTCAATAGCTAATATCCACGTATAAGTGAACACATACTGTATATTTCTGGGTCTCAATTAATTTTTCTAATTTCATTCATTTATCTGAAAATTTCATGCTTTTATTTTTTTAACAGCTGAGTAATAACTCCATTGTGTACATTTACCACATTTTCTTTATCCATTCATCTGTTATGAGATGTCTAGGTTGTTTTCAATTTTTAGCTATTATGAATAGAACAGCAATGAACATAGTCAAGCAAGTATCTCTGTTGTAGGTGAAAAATCCTTTGAGAATGTGCCAAGAGTGATACAGCTGGATCTTGAGGTAGATCGATTCCCAACTTTCATAGTGGCTGTACAATTTTGCTCTCCTGCCACCAGTGGATGAGTGTTATACCCTTACTCCACATACACGTTAGCATGAGTTGTCACTTGTTTTGCTGATCTTAGCCATTCTGGCAGTGGTAAGATGACATTTCAAAGTAGTTTTGATTTGCATTTTCCTAACAGCATTGAATGTTGAACATTTCTTTAAGTGTTTCTCAGCCATTTGAGATTTCTCTATTGAGAATTCTCTGTTTAGATCTGTACCTCATTTTTAATCAGATTGTTTGTTTTGTTAATGTCTATTTCTTGAGCACTTTATATATTTTAGATATAAACTCTCTATCAGATGTGAAGCTGGTAAAACAATAATCCTTTTCATTTCTACAGGCTGTCACTTTGTACTAATGGCAATGTTCTTTGCTTTACAGAAGCCTTTCAACTTCCTGAGGTCCTATTGATTAATTGTTAGTCTTAGTGCCTGTGCTAATGGTGGTGGTGTTCTGTTAAGAAAGTTTCCTGTGCCTATGAATTCAAGGCTACTTTTTTTGTATCAGGTTCAGTGTATGTGGTTTTATGTTGAGGTCTTTTATCCATTTGGATTACGGTTTTGTATGAAGGGTGGTAAATATGCATCTGTTTGGATTCTTCTATATGCAACTACCGAGTTTGACAAGCATCATTTGTTAAAGATGCTATTTTTTAAGAAAAAAAACTGTTGAATAAATTTCCCAAAAGAATGAAGCACGCTTATTCCTTTAAATGTTTAATTATTGTGTTGGTGAATTGTTCATAACTGTAGCAAAATACCTGAGAAAAACAACTTAAAGAAGGCAATATTTACTTTGTGCTCATGGTTTCAGATGTTACAGTGTGTAGTTGGTTGGCTTCATTGTTTTTAGGTCTGTGAAAAGTCATGGCTTTATTGTGCAAGGTAGGCAGTGGAGTAGTCTGAGGGAACACATTAGAAGAAGGGGATCAAGAGCAAATACTACCTTTCAAAGGAACACTTACTTCTTCCTAGGCTCTACATTCTAAGGGCTCTACCACTTTGAAGAGGCTCATTAGGCTTAGATTCCACACATCCACTAATGGTCAGAGCTCTTATGAACCAATAACAGTGTTCTCAACCTTTGGGTCATGACCCCTTTGGAGGACAAACGCCCTTTTCACAGGGATCACATGTCAGATATCATACTATGATGCATATCAAATATTTACATTATAATTCATAATAGCAAAATTATGGTTATAAAGTAGCAACAAAATAATTTTATGGTTGTGGGGGGGGGGTCACCACAACATTAGCAACTTTGGTAAAGGGTAACAGCATAAGGAAGATAGAGAACCACTGTTTTAAAGGAAACATTTAAGAGTCAGTGTAACAATAAAATTATGTCTAAACCATTTTTGATGTTTTCATTACTTAGTAGAATGCAATGTATCCATCCTTTGGTTTTTCTTCCCTTGTATGAAGAAAAGGGAGACACTGTGACCACCTTCTTCTTCTTCTTCTTCTTCTTCTTCTTCTTCTTCTTCTTCTTCTTCTTCTTCTTCTTCTTCTCCTTTCTTCTTCTTCCTTCTTTCTTTCTTCTCCCTTCCTCCTTCTCCTCCTCCTCCTTCTTTTTAGAGAGATCCATGTCCCCTCCCTATAATCAGTAGCCATTTTTTTTGTAGAATCTTTGATCCTGAGTAATACTGAAGGCCAGATAGTGAAGTATGTAGCTGGTAGTCATGATCCATAATGGCCTATTTACTTGGCTCTTTAGTATGTACCAAACCATGTATGTAATTTATAAAGATATAAAGATAAAAATTATATATGGGACAAAAAGTGTTTGCATAATAGGTCTATTTAAACAAACATCTTGCCTAGTGAAGAGATAAATTTAGGACATTAAAAATATTGATCAATACTTCCTCTTGGTGGGGAGTCCTGGCAGCACACAGAGGAAGGGGAAGTAGGATATCCAGATGAGACCTGCTAGACCTGTGGTCATATGTTGGGGCCAGAGGTCTGTCTATAGGAGGGGAATAGGGTGGCAGAGGGAGGGAGCATGGGAATGGGAAGGTACAAGTGAGAGGATAACAATTGGGATGCAATCTGAATAAATTACATTAATTAAAAATGTTTATCAAAGTCTCCTCTTGAGCAGTCAATTAAGCCTTATTATCATAGGTATTTTCTATTACAGATCCAATCATGGCTATATGAGCTGGAGGAAGCTCTCATCCGCAGACCAAAATTTAATGTACCATATTTGGGAGAGGAATTAGAAGGGGAAATGAAACCAGACTTATGGGAATGTTGCTAGCTATGCCCAACCTTCATTAGGAAAACGAGGAGAAGGTTTTCCTAGCATTTCCCTTTTCCCTTTTAGTATTGAATAAGTGTTGTTTGAATTTTCCCAGGTTATGAAACAACCACAAGCAGCTGCTGCCACAGAGCAGTGGAAACATAAGTTGCTTGCCTGGTTATGTCAGTGCTGACCTGTAAGCTGCTCCCTCCAGGGTGAAATGCAATTGAGTCTCTATTAACTCCAGGCTGCAGTGACTCTGCAGCCGTCTGGGTTATCAGGCTCAGAGCACATTGAGTTAAGTAGGAAGGCACATGGTGGGTAATAGTTTTGTGGTGCGGATGATTATCAGTGAGAGACTAAGCTACAAATTACTTCTCTGGGGCTGCTGAGGATGGGAAATCAGGGTGAAAGTTGAGGTTGAGCTGCAAGGTTTGGTTTTCCATCTGCTATAAATGGTCTTGCTCTGGGGGTTAAAGGCAGCTCCAGTACTTGTGAATATATACTGTTTGTGGCTACTGTCATTGCTTAGCTACAGTGTGTAGCTGGCTTGATGAGCCTGAAAACGGCCACTGAAGGCCCGAGGAGTAGAAAAGAACGGCATGGCCATAGATGCTTTGAGTTCTCTGTGACCATGTGGAAACGGAGTGAGGGAACTCAGCTGTAAAATGCTCCAGACACTACATAGAGTTCATTGGAACCACTACTTTTTTTTTTTTAGCTTTGTCTTGATACAGCATCTTTGTCAGTGAAAAATTTACAACTACAAAAACAAAACAAAACATCCCCTAGTATACGAAACCTTCTACAGTATACAGCCAACATTTACCTTTCTTAAGTCTGTGTTAATCTTAATTTATGTATGTATACATATACACTCATCATTGTCATGGAAAATGGATCCAGCTTATTTTTTAGTGTGTTATTCCACCTACCCACGATTCTGTAACTTCATGTGTAAAATGGCCCTAATGTAGTTGTTATAGCACCAGATAAACTAATAGCTATAAGTATGCAACATTGAGAGTGTTCACTGCGTTCTAGATTTTATTGCTAGTTTAGCTAGTGGTATTATTTGAAGTAACAAAAGAGTAGACAAGTACATGTATACAATGCACAGCTTAGACTTCAAGCCTAGGTCAGCTTTTGATCCTTCACTTTAAGCCTCTGGGAAACATTTGTGTTTGATTATGTACAGGGGCAGTGACCTTGGGTTTGTAATTATGCTGTCTTATGTAGCTGACTAGAAGCTCTTCAGGTGTAGATTTTTATTTCCCCCTTCACTTGCTCTGTAAATAAGAAGCAACTACTGAGAAAGAATAGACGTTTGTAAATATTAACTCCAGCAGGTATGGTTTTTCACTATATGTGGTTTTCACTGCTTTTATGTGCAGCCTCTGAACCCTGGGAGGGCAGAGATGGATGCAGTCAGCTCCTTCAAAATCTGGTATTATATGGTATGTCCTAAACACACACACACACACACACACACACACACACACACACACACACACACACACACACCAACCTAACTACCATGTATTAAGTGGCTGTGATCTTAGGAATCTCTGCAAACAGTTTACATAGCTCATCTCCTGAAACTCACGAAATCTCTATGAAGTGGATGATATTATTCTCGATTTGGTGATGGAGAAATAGAAGCTCAGAGAAATGAATGCACTTATCAGGGTTACAAGCCTCTGCCACCCAGGCATATTTGATATGGAAGCGCACCAATCAGTTTGTCACGCCACCACGCTGCAGTTCTCTCTGTATGGTGCCCTCGTACTCTCTATCCAATGCAACAATTGTTCCTCCTTTTTGTCTTGTATTGCGTTGGTGCAGCTTTTCATCCACACATATAACTATCTCAGCTAAAGGCTGTTCACTCTCATCCACTCAGACTTTCCCTGGGATGTGAGGAAATAAAATCACAGCTAACCTTTGATTAAACTTCATTCCAAAGCACCTGGTGTGGTCATTAACAAGGCTTTTTATGTTTCTCCTGGCAACTCTGGAGGAGAGCTGTAATGATGAGGCAAGAAGAGGCATAAACACGACCTGAGCTTTCCACAACTAGCAGAAGCCCTACTGGCCTCACTAAGGATGCTTATCTCTAAGGATTCCCAAAACGTTTGCTCTTATCTTTTTAAAGTTAAATAATTTTCTGCATGTATATATATATATATATATATATATATATATATATATATATATATAGTGGTGTGCATAATTGTGTGTATTTGTGTTTCCATGTATGTACATGAGGCAGAGTGTCTCACTGAACCTGGATCTCACCACTTCAGACAGTCTGACTAGCCATCTTGCTCTGGGGTCTGCATCCTGCGCATTAGACACTCCCACCTGGTTTTTTCTACGTGTTTTGAGAATTTATAATCAAATCCTCACAGTTGGACAAAGCAAGTGATTTGCTCTCTGAGTCACCCTCAGCCTCTGCTCTTCCTTTACCACAAGGAGAAAGGATCTGGAAATGATTGTTCATCAAATCTGTGACTAAATGAGGGATTGCTGTTCAATTCCCTAATTTTTCCTTGTATTTTGCAGAGTGGCAAAATAGCACAGTAGATTTTCACAAGCCATTTACATGGTTCAAAAGTCAAAGTTTTATTCATTAACTTATTCATTCATTCATCCATTCGTTGCTAAGAACAGAAGCCAGGCCCTTGTCAGGGAAGTACTATATCATTAAGTTTCATTCTGAGTCCTCAACTTTTTTATTGAAAATTAAAACTATAAATCCATTTCCGTTTTTTTTTTTCCTGTACTCTTTCTACTGACCTCCACAAGCAGCCTCTTTGTATCCCCTCAGTACTGGGCCTTATGCGTGCTAGACAGGCACAGTTCTAGTCTTGAGTTTTTAAAACAGGGTCTTACTATATAGCTAAGACTAGCCATCAACTTAGTAGTTTCCTGTTTCAGCCACCTAAGCCTGTAATCCAAGCCACCCCTGAGATAGAAGCTGTCAAATGAGACTGCCAGTCTCATCTGCCATCCCAGCCAGCTCCCGGTCTACCTTAGCTACAGTAAAGGGTGCATTGAAACAAGAAAAGCTTGGTTAGATTTGCCCTATGGTTGGCTAACCCTTGGTTTAGAGCAGTGGTTTTCAACCTTCCCAATGCTGCGATCCTTTAATACAATTCTTCATGTGCTGACCCTCAGCCATAACATTATCTTCATTGCTACTTCATAACTGCAATTTTGCTACTGTTAGGAATTATAATATAAATGCATGTCATGCAGGATATCTGATATATGACCCCCCCCCTTGAAACCCGCAGGTTGAGAACCGCTCGTTTAAAAGAAAGCTACCTCAATAAATGTACAAGCTATACCAGATTATATCAGAAATGAGAAATAAATATTTGTTATATTAAATTACTGAGTTTTGGGATTGTTTGATACAGTAGATAATGCTTTCCTTGGTTGTAAATACAAGAAATATATCTAGGAGCCAGGTTTAGCAGTTTGCTCAGTGTGGCTAGTCACAGTCAAACCTGACGTTTTCTTTTTTTTTTTTTTCAATTTTTATTTTTGTTACATTTATTTTTATTTATTTTAATAATTTCTTCAAATTACATCCTGTTTGTTATCCCCACACTTGTATCTTTCCATTCCCCCTCCCTCCCTTTTTCTAACAAGGTTTCTATGACTCCAAGCTCACTGTTTTCACCCCCAACACTTCACATGCAACTTTAGCTTTACTTTTTCTACAGAGGAAATTTTATCCAAGAGAAGTGGAATGATGTGCCTAAAGTCACACAACTAGTTAGAAATGTAGGAGCTGACACTATTGTTCAAAGGGTCCACTCCATCACAGTCA
The DNA here is from genome assembly GCF_964271855.1 of Acomys minous. Lineage (NCBI taxonomy): Eukaryota > Metazoa > Chordata > Mammalia > Rodentia > Muridae > Acomys > Acomys minous. The sequence goes on along the minus strand of NC_140488.1, from coordinate 114,561,982 downwards.
TAGGAAGAATACTCTTTTAAACACTGAGTTGGATCTTATTAGTATGAGTGCGATGCAAGGTTAAAAGTAATCTACAATCTATTTCATCTCCATAACTCAGATGATATTTGAAGGCACTTAATCTAAAGAAGAAATAGGTTGAAATTAGCAATTAACGTGTCAATCAACCCATTAACTGAATTTTTTTCCATTAAATGCTTTTTCTTTTATAGAAAATAGATTTTTTTCCCTCACCTAATATGTCCTTATTATGGTCCTTCCCTCCTCCCACTCCCCCTTGTCCCCTCCTTTCAGACTCCGTTCCCTTTCTGTCTCCCATTAGAGAACAAATGGCCTTCTATGGGATAATAATAAAATACAGTAAGATAACATAAAACAAAAACTAACACATCAGATTGAACAAATTAACAGAAGGAAAACGTCCAAGAGCAGACACAAGAATCAGGGAATCACTCATTCACACTTTCAGGACTCCCATAAAAATACTAAACTGAAAGATATAATATATATGCAGAGGACCTGGTGTGGATCTGTGTAGGCCCTGTGTTTGCTGCCTCTGTCTCTGTGAGTTCATTTAAGCTTTAGTTATGACAAACTATATTCTTTTTTCATATACATTAATTTTATTACACATGCAGAAAACAAACTACATACAGCAGGGAGAACCATGAGACAATCATGAGTTCTATAAATGTTACATTCATAGTGACATGGCTATTTGTATTTCTCAAACTTGAAGTAAATATCTTTCCTGTCTTGTTGGGTCTAAATTTCTGAATGAAATTCAATATCTATCCTATCTCATCTCTATTAACTTAACTAACTCCTTTATCTTGATCTAAAAAGATCTTATCCCCTAAACAACTAAACTTGATTGTAAAACTAAACTATCTGTTCTTCAGCACCCTTCAGAGACTTGAGAAGGAATAAAACTTAAATTCCTGAGTGGACTGTAAGTGCAGGTTAGCAGCTTCCAAAATGAACAAAGTGACTGACACAGTTTACTGCCTGAGCAGTCACGCAACACTCTCTATAACGTTGAAGCCTCATCTTTGGCCTTCCAGCCCAATATCTCTGTCAGACTCAAGACAGAAACTATTAAGGACTTGCTTACCCTGTCTTGGCAGAGTTTGACCATCAATTCTGCCTGCATCCAAGCTGCCCATTTTTATGTAGAATTCTGTTTGTGGCAGGAATGAGGACATTTTGCCCAGTGGCTGATTTGCCACATTTAAAGCCATCTCCATAAGGAGGTTCTTTGATGCTCATCATCCTCTTTGAGGTCGGCTGAGTGTTGCCAGGAGTTAACTTGTCTTGTTTTCAGAGAATCTTTAAAATAATAAAAACATCTTTAAATGTCATATTTGGTATGTCTCTGAGGCTTTTGATGACCTTATTTAACTATTTTACATCATGTATCTATAGAGTTGTATCTATCTGTTAGACTTGGGATATATATTCTTGTGCAAGAATCTGACAACTATTTGACATGCCCATGTTTCATATCAATATAGTGAATTCTATACCAATGGCTTAGACATAACCTTCATTATGAGTAACAGTTAAGGCCTTGAGTTAAGGCGTAGGTTCAGTCATCTACTGACAAACTATATTCTTACAAGTAGAAAAAGTAGCATTTACCTCCCCTTTCTTCCTCCTCCTTCCATATCCTCCCAAGACAAAGTTGTAAATCTGTAACCTGAACCCCAGAATTGATAGCTAAGCTTTTTGTCAGTCTCATTCCTCCAAGGAAGAGTTTTTTTTCTTAATTGCCACCTCCCTGCCACAGGCATTAAAGCAAGGAGAATGGTTGGAAAATCCCTTGAAAGACTGGAGACCTTTGTGAGACAAGCATTGATTATGCTGAAGCCTATGGATGCACTGTTTTGCTTTTTTCAAATAAAGAAGATTGTTAATCCAACAGCAATCATAGGCTCAAGGCCCAAGAATTGTATTTTAATATAGCATCAATTTCTGTGACCTTCCTAGAAGAAAGACTGAAAAAACAAATGGTAATTTGAACTCCATCATACAATTTAATTTTCACTTATGCAATTCATTTTTTCTATTTCCAATGGTTCTTTAAAAATAATATGCTTGGCTTATTTCTAAGAGAATGTATGTATTTCTATGTATCTAAGAGTCAGTATGTATTTCTGTCCTGAACCTCACTTGGGTCACCTTGCCACTAATTGAGACCACAAGCCAATTCCCCTGGTAATTGTTTCTTTATTTTTGCTGTGGTTCTACATCACTTCTTTTCTTGTTTTTAATTACGAGGTTGAGAGAGAACAGATATTCTTTTAGTTTGTATTAGGGAGGACAGCCATAACAGTGTGATCTTTTAATACATTTATTTGCTGAGTATTGATTTCTTTGTTTGCAACTATTCTCAGTCTCTCAGTGCCTTTCTCCTGTCTCTTTTGTTCATAGATATGTCTTCTTCCTGAGATGTCAGAATTTTATTTATCTTCCACACCTCTCTCTCTCTCTCTCTCTCTCTCTCTCTCTCTCTCTCTCTCTCTCTCTCTGTGTGTGTGGTGTGTGTGTGTGTGTGGTGTGTGTGTGTGTGTAGGCCAGAGGTTAACATGAGGCATTTTTCTCAATCACTCTCATTTCCCTCTCTACCTTGTGTTTTGAGGCAAGGTTGCTCACTGATTCAGTGAGTCAGGCTAGCCCCTGAGTTCTGATGCTTGCCATTGTAATACTGGGATTACAAATGCAAGCTGCCACACTAGGGTTTTCAGGTGGGTATTGGGGATCTGAACTTAGATCCTGAGGTTTACATGACAAACCCTAATGACCAAGCCATCTCCTTATCACCTCCCAGTCTCCCCTCTCTCTCTCCCTCTCTCTCTCTCTCTCTTAGACACACACACACACACACACACACACACACACACACACACACACACACTTTTCATGGCTGAGATTTGAAAAGAGAAATGGATGCACAAATCTCTTGATTCTTTGTTCCCATGACAACCTTGATGCCATCAGCTAGAAAACCCCGCAGGTCCAGTGTAAATGATGTTACAAATGGTTTGTTGGTAGTTAAATTGTTTTCTACCTTGAAAATACCCCTTTAGCTTCAGCAGTAAAGACAATAAATGAAAGTCCTTTTTTAAAGCTGTCAGCCTACACTGCACAGTTCTCAGCTTATACTCCTAACCAGTAGTTTTAGTTTTTGCTCCTTTTTTCCCCCAACAGAAAGCATTTCCCTAATCTCACACTCACCCAGACCTTCTTCAGTCCGTCGGAAATAGTTCTCATATTTGAAACAAACTGAGTTATGTATTGCAATTTTCTCTTTTATTTGTACAAAAAAGTGAGTATATTTCAGGACTTATCCCCAGGGTATAAAGCCCCATATCTGTTTCTCTGAGTATGTGGAAGTTAAAGACACCTGGGCCAGAAATCATTTTTTAATCTCCCATGGAACTGAACTAAACGCCAATCATGGCATTTCCTGCCTGGTCATTTTCCTGTTGTACTATTTTCATCTTTGTTACAGCCTAAGACTTCAAAGTGATGGTTTCTTCCAAATGAGTCATTTATACCTTCCAGTGAGTTTTATCTGCTTAAATCTTAGAAAATTTATTTCAGCTCCATCTAACTATAACAACTCCTTGGACATCCACTCCATTCTGTAAGCACCACCTACCTCCAGAATAATCACATAATTAACTACATTCAAAAGTTTGCAGTTGGTAGGGAGTACTCAGATTTCCACAGCAGCAACAAACTTCTCTTAAAATAGAAGAGGAATTGTCAAAATATCTTTGGTGCCATGCCTCATTTCTGTGGGTCAGGGTTCCCATTTTATCTCTATGCTGCATGTTTCAATGGATCTTTGAAGCGAGGCTGTTCTATAACATCCCCAGACTGGTCTCTACTCAATTTCAGGCTCTTCTGCTCTTCTCTTGGACTTTGTGTGAGGTTCCACTTGAGTTAACTATGTGGAGTCTATACTATCTTTCCTTTTACATATCAGCCATAGTCAATAATCATTGTCTACCTGGCTAGTTTGAAAATCATCCAACAATGTTGGTAAAATTATCCCATTGGCTGAGGACACATGTAATTAAGGGTGGAGTGTAAAGACAGTGGAATGTCGGCATCACCCTACTTTGCTTTCTGACTGCCAATGATGTGAGTCCCTCTGCTCCACCGTCTCTTCCTACCACAATGGACTGAGCCCTCTTCAAGGGAGGCATTAACTGGCTGAGTTTGTTGTTCTCCCAGAGTAGCTTTACCACTTTCACAGTTTGCTGTTTTGTCATTTGGTTTGCTTGATCAGGATCATACAAGCAATTAACTATGTAAGCATCATTTAGACTTATGGAAAGCTATTTATTCACAGTAGCCACAATTTCATGGCCTACCCTTGATTTTAAGTGCACCTATATTGGCCAATCTCAGTATGTCTTGCTAGTATCCCTACAAATATCTGATTTATTGCTCTATCTTTTTTCTCTGTGTCTGAGCTTCCTCCAGAATCACTTAGAAACATATACAGTCAGTAGATAGCATCCCTATAGTAAGGATAAGTTAACGTCCTTCAATTTAGCCAGTACCAAAGGAGTAGTAATAGTACTGAATAACAACAGCAGCAGCATCAACAACAACAACAAAAACAACAACAACAACAACTTCTGTTGATTATAATCACAACATTGGTATTTTTTCCCATTTTTTCACTACTTCCCTCTTTCAAACATGCCTGGCTGTGAATTCTTAGGTAAACTAGTACAGCAAAATATGTGCAATATATTCTTTATGCATACAAATACATCTGTAAATATGTAAACCAAACTACATGTTAATATGGGTACATATAGGGATTGGAATTCATGGGAAAATGAGATAGGAGTGGTAGCAGGTGCTGTTGCTTGGTGTTTATATATCCTTGGAAGTCAGTGTTTATATGCATTTAGTTCCTTATCATAAATAAATGCAAGTCTATAGAAATTTTATCTCTGGGTACAGAAGTGATTTTGTTTGTTTGTTTGTTTTATCTTGCCTTCATACTCATCTAGAAGGTCTGAGAAGTTAGCACCTTTAGCTGGACCTGCAAACCCCTTTCTTGGGAGCAAGAAATTAGGTAATTCAGATTTTACGGCCAATACTACCTGACAAAATTATTCAGTTTCTAAAGAACACATAAACAAAAGCATAGTATTGATCTAGACCACTAAATAAAATAGCCAGTAGGCCAAGTGTTATCTGTGGTTTTTCATCATTGTGATAAAATACCCAACAAATAACTTAAAAGAGAGAAAAGGCCTTTTCTTGGCCTTGTGACTTCAGTGGCTTCATCCCGTGATCAGCAGCAGGCTCTGTTGTTTTGGAGCCTGTGGGAAAGCAGAGCATGATCATGTGTGCACTAGGGTGGGGTAATCAGAGCAAAGAAAAAGTGCTTGCCATACAAGGGCCAAGAAGGAAACAGAGAGACAACTTTCTTATGCATACCCACACTGACCTATTTCCTCTGCCATGCCCTGCTTCCTAATAGGTCATTTAGCTGGATTAATACATTGATAAAATGAACAAACTCAGGATTCAATCACCTGTCAATAGTGATATCACTTGGAGTCCAAGCTTGCAATATACAAGTTTTTGGAGAGAACATTTTATATATAAACCATAACACTATAATTTTTAATTTTCAGTTTTATACTATATATTAGGAGACCACTGAAGCATTGAGAACCAAGAACCTCAGTATCACCATCTTTACTTACTTTTTTTCTCTAGTTTGTCCTTTCAGACACCCTGTCTGTGTCCCTTGTCCACAAGTCCCAATCCTATAGTCTACATCAGGGGACTAGAACTTGAGGGGAATAGTTTAGGTTTGTATATGATTCATTGCGTCACGCACATACATGTTTATGTGTGTGCATGCACCTGTGCACACGTTTGTATGCATGTGTATGGTATATGTGCACACATATGCATGTGAATGTTTTTCTGTGCACATGCAGAGGCTGGAAGAAGATGTTGGATGTCTTGTTCTATCACCCTCTTCCTTATTGCTTTGAGACAAGGTCTCTTACTGAACAGACAATGGAGCTAATGACTAAAAAACCTCAGTAATCCTCCTGTCTCTACCCATCCCTCTGCTCTGAGGTTACAGTTATACACATCTATTTGTATATAATATATACATATATAATTTTAATTGACTTATAACTGGTTAAGTCTTTATTACAAATGTTTATTACTTTATGTTGACTTTCTGCCCTTGGGCTTCTTGGCGATCTCTCAGAACAACTTTATGATTGAAAGAAGTCCTGTGTTTGATGGAATTATTAATAATATTGATGAAAATATTTAATTTTCTTGACTGTGAGCTGAAGCTTGCTTTAACCTATTTACTTTGGCAATTGGAGTGACACCTAGAGATTCGTAATGATAAAATCAAAATCATAGTTACCTTTGTGGGTGAAGGTAACAGTAGTATTTAGGCTGGGTGAGACTTGTAAAACTTTTTGATTCTGTATATGGAGAGGAGTTATGGGGGTGTTCCTGTTGTGATATATTGTGAGTTGCATGTTTACTTTGTATAATATTATGTGTTCCTGTTATATTTTATGAGTTGGAAGAATTCAAGCACTCACTGCACCTGTGGTTATCCACAAGGCTGCAGCCCTCCATGTGGTGCTACTGGCATTTCATTTTCTTCAGTGATGTAGTCACTGCTAAGGTGATCTTGCTCCACTGAACAAACTGGCACTCAAGCTTAAGCAAGAACTCTCATTAAAGGCAGTATATCTCACACGAAAAGAGACTTGGTAGGAAGAAGGCTTTCAGTAGGAGACAGAAATGAGAGGTGGGAATGTAGAAAGCTGTTAAACAATCAAAGAAAATATCAGTAAAAAAATGTAAAACAAAAAAGTGATAAAAAATGTAAAACAATGAAAAGGAAAAAGAAGGCTGTGAAAGCCAGGGAGATCAATTTGCTCATTTTTATATTTAATATCCAAAAGGAAGGAGGGATAGCCATGTCTCATAGCAATTTAAATCTTAGGGAAAGTTCTTGAATATTCTACAATACGATTTTTAAGCAGCCACAGCACTGTGTGCCTCAGATTTCTTTTTACAAATGAACTTGGCCCTCAGCTGTAGTACTTTCAGGATCTATATTATGCAGTTTGAATGTGAAATGTCCCCCTTTTCACATAGACTTGTGTATTTAAGCACATGGTGGCCTGCCTTTGGCACTGTTTTGGAAGATTCTAGAACCTTTTAGAGGTGAAATCTTGCTGTAGGAACTTGATCAATGTGGGAATGCTATGAGGTTTTATATCCCCAACCCACTTACTGTCTCCTCTCTACTTCCTGACTGCAGACATAATTAGACCAGCTCCACTATGTCCCTTCTCTGCCATGCCTTCATCACCATGATTGACTGTAACCACTAAAACTTAAGCCCAAACCAATTCTTTCTTAAGTTGCTTCTTGTCTTTTGTCTGATATTTGGGCACAATAGAAGAAAGGTTTCTAAAATACTAGCTTTTTGTATAAAAGCTGCATTGTTTCTGCCAAGACTAAGTAGATGGTTGGGCTTATTAGAGCCTTGCCTTTTCCAATATTATAAGAACTGGGTAGAGTGGTCAAATTTGTAGTTGCAGCTAAGTAGTAGGAGATTGAGTTTGGAAGATTAGTCCAAATGCTCAAAACCATTCTGGGCAACAAAAGTTCTATTTCAAACAAAGATAGAGGCAAACAAATAATATGAGATTTCTATACAGTACCTCTTCTTTTTTATTTTTATTTTTTATTCATGGAATTTATTCAGATTACATGTTATCCTCTCACTTGTGACTTCCCATTCTCCCCTCCCTTCCTCTTTCACCCTGTTCCCCTCCCCTAAGTCTGTGACAGAATGGGACCTCCTCCCTCACCATATGATCATGACCTATCAGGTCTCATCCTGGTAGCCTGCTTACCCTTCCTCTGAGTGCGATGCTCCACCACACAAGGACATATGTTCAACCATGTTCATAGCAGCCTTATTCATAATAGCCAGAATCTGGAAACAATGTAAGTGTCCCTCAGTTGAAGAATGGGTAAAGAAGCTGTGGTACATTTATACTATGGAATACTACTCAGCTATTAAAAACAATGAAATCTTGAAATTTGCAGGCAAATGGATGGAACTAGAAATGATCATCCTGAGTGAGGTAACCCAGATCCAGAAAGATACACATGGTATATACTTACTTATAATTGGACACTAGCCCAACAGGGATGTCCCCTGAAAGTCTTTACTTAGCAGGAGATTGGGATAGATGCTGTGACTTCCTAGTAGGACTCCAGGTGAGAGAGGTATGGGAGAATGGGGAAGTAGAAGGATCCAGAGGGTCCTAGAAACCTACATAAAAACCATCAAGGCTGGCGGATCTGGACTCAGGGGAGTCTGCTCAAACTACTGCATAGTACCTCTTCTGATGAATATTGTTTCTACAGAACTCTGTTGGGTTGACCAAGACTTTGTCAGGTTTATGGCTTGATATCTGAGGTACTCTGTGCCTAATTTTGCTTGTTTCCTCTTTTCTTTCAGGTAATTAGTTACCAAATAATACTCTAATATTCCTAATTTTGTCCTAGCATCTTTTTCTGGAGAACATCACTGACTCATTCTCAGACCGGGGAAATTCTAGGCAGAAATGTTCTGGTTTCAGTATTATATGCTAAGCAGTTTTTGGGTACTGAAGACTCAATTTTCTTAACAATTATTTTTTATTATGAACTTATCAAATGAGCATACCTCCCTTATAACCTGACTAGCATAAACCTAAGGAAAAGAAGATTAAATAACACAAAAATGAAACCTTCTGGGTATCATTTCCCATGAATGACACTCCTGGTGCCCTCAGCAGAATTTCTTCTGCTGGAATCTGGAGCAACTGGAACCTAAACCTCTGCCGGAGCCCAGAGCTACAGCCAAACCCTGGAGCCCCGAAGCCTTCACTGGAGTGGTTCTCTTGAGGAACATCTTGAATGCAAGCTATGAACTCAACCCCAAGTCTCCAAAGACCATGCCTCCTGTTATTGGCTCACATTTATATCTCCTCTCAGAATTTGTTCAAGGATGTTTTTCAGCTGGTAAGAGCCAAGCCCCCCCCACAAAGTGGTTCGACTTCTAAGGGGATAAACATCACCTGCTCTCTCACAAGTCTGTTCCTCATCCCACACTGGAGATCAAAACAAAAACATGTTTATCTCTCCTTTAGGGTACTATCTCTTTGATTAGGAGTGATGCCTACTGCATCTATTCATGGTTTCCAGGGACTTGGATGAAGAGAAGATAAACATACACATGGTAAAATTGGGTGGTTCAGCAGAGAAATACAGAAATCTGGGATCACATGAGCTGTCTACTGGAGAAGACACAGTGAGTTCAGTGTGTTTATTATATACACTTGAACAGATAGGTGGGGTTATCACATACAACCAAATAAGAAGGCGGCTTATTACATACTGATAAACAAAGAGGAAGAGTTTATGGCACACAGATACCATAGATCAAAGATACAAGTTTGGCTAATTTTGGTAGGAACAGTCTCTCTAGGGAACCAGTCTTTATGGGTCATAAGTTTCTGGGGGAGAAAGCTATGGTGAGCATTTTCTGCACATATGATCAATGTCCACACTTTGACTGGAAAAAGTGGATGCCAATGTGTCCAACATTGAAAATGAACTAATCTTGAATCAATGGACTTGTTAGCAACGGACCTGGCCTCATTCTGACTGAACTCATGTTGAGTCCATCTAAACAACTTCATGGCTGGTTCTTAGACTGAGAAACTAGTTTATAGATTGCTCCAAACATTATCTTTTGTTTCAACAGAAGTGTCTATTGCTAAATATCTGTTAATAGCATATAGAGATGTATTTCATATGAGCCCATATGAAACACTACCTCCTTAAAGGAGACAGAACAGTATAATTGGACTAGTTTTTCCTAGATCAACTAACACACAACTATTCAACTGATTTTTTTCCCCTTAATAACTACAAACTCTGGTTTTAGTATGGGAGCCTTCTGGAGGAAGTTCCAGAAAAAATAAATGAAGTTTAGAAAATACCACCTCAAAAATGATCTTTGTTTTGCTCTTCTTTCAAACTAAGAGAACTTGGGGAAAACAAGATACAAGGACGAACTTGTTTTCCCTCTCCCCAACCCCCTCTCTGTTTTATATACCAGTACATACTTAACCCAAAGGGAATACATGTATCTAATCAGTTCTCTGTTAATTGAATAGGGTAATCTGTCAAATACAAGTTTGCTCAGTGCTCAAGTTCACAAAACAATATTGCTATCATTTGTTGGTATGAGAAGGACTCTCCGAAGAACCCCAATTTTTCTTTTTCATGAGTGATCTTTTATAAGAGTGTCTTATGCAGCCTTGGCTGACCTTGAATTTCTTATGCAGGTGAAGTTGACTTTGAACTCCTGATGATCCTGTCTCTGCCTCCAAAATACTGGTATTTCATGTGTGTTTCCCACATCCAGCCAAGGTTTTGTTCTGTGTTCATCTAAGTGAGTCTGTCTTCAGAAGGTTTTGTTAATTTTGGATACAAGTACATTGTGGAAAGTGCTAAGGATAAAATGTCTATCCAAATACTTAAAGACAAAAGGTGCTTTAGACTTATTATTCTGTGTTGCCTCACAGAATAATGTGCTCTGTTCTGACTGAATAGGTTCAACTTGTTGGAATGAAAATTACTTGATGCCTAGAGAACTAGAATAATAAAGGGAAATAGCTCCTTGGGGAGGCAATTGCCACTTAATGGATCTCATTGTCTGATGACTAAGAACCTGCCCAGAAAGAGAAAGGGAGATCATATATTTCAGCAAAGTACTATATTACCTCAAATCCTCTTCCATTTCCTCTTTCTTCAAATTCATCTGGAAAACAGTGGCTTAGATTCCCCTGAAGCATACAACTTTGTGTGTTGGTCTGGGGGAGCTGTATGCTATTTGTGTGTGTGTGTGTGTGTGTGTATGTGTGTGTGTGTGTAGATGTACATATATGTTGGTGCAAGTACATGAGTGTATGTTGGTATGGAGGCCAGAAATCAACCTAAGGCATTGTCCTTCTAGTGCTGTCATCCTTTTAAAGAATATGTATTTTATACTTATCATTTAAGAATATCATAAACACACATACTGTATATATATATATATATATATATATATATATATAATTATATATAGGAGGGGTCTGCCACTGGGACCTGTGCCTCATAGATGAACTACTTTAGCTGACCAGTTAACTTCATGAAATCTGCTCTCACCTCCCCAGGCTTAGAGTTATAAGCATGTGCCACCATGATTGTTTTTTTGTCAAGGATACTGGAGATTATACTTAGGTGCCTATGGTCCTGTGACAAGTACTATACCATTGAACTATCTCTAACTTCTTTTTAAAATTTTTATTTTTTTATCTCTAACTTCTTAAAGTGAAGTTATTTCTGCTGGACAAATGACATTTCTTCTTCAGCCATGAAATAAACCCCACCCCTTTTCAGTGCTCTTATGAGGTGGCTTTCAAACTAGAAAATTTGCACTCCCAATTCTCTCTGAGGTACATTGAGGTATTTGTCCTTCTGGAGATACATGACATCTTGCCAACTAGGACATGTACATGAATATCTTTAAAAGAATTGTCTTATAGATTTTTAAAAGTTCTATACTTGCTCTTTATTTTCTATATGAAAAGACACTTGGCATCAAAACTAAGAGCTGAATTCTTTCATAGCCCTCCTTTACATAACACTCTCTTTTACCTAGCTTTTTAAAAGAAATGTACCTCTCAATCAAAATGCTATGCTATGCCCTCTGGGTAACAAACAGATAATTGCAAATGTTGTATCCAAAGTTCTCCTCCAGGGGAAAAAATAACCTCTCACTTCTCATTGAGACATGTGTTTCAAATAAATAATTATACTTATGTTGAATCATTACTAAATTTTACAGTATATTCCATTTTGATCAAGTATGTACTACTGAGAAAAATTTCTTTTGGATTAAGATATAATTAACCCTTAAGCCATAAGGTCACAGTAATTTTAAGAATTCAATCTGTACACATATTTCAGGGAAGTATGTTAGGGCAGGCAATAGAATATTATAGAATTAGAAAGTATCCCAATAGAACAAAATTAGGTAGGAGAAGTGATTTGTGAATATAAATTCAAAGAGAAAAGTGTATAACTTCATATTTCTGACAGTCAAGAGAAGAACTTGTTCATGTATTTTTTAAATTGAAGATCATGGTTCAAATTGCTTCGGTATTTATAGTCCTTTGAATATACTTATAAGAGTGATATGACAGTTTTAATTTAAAATAACAATATTTACTGTGTGTTGGAAATGATAACCTTTGCAAATATTTAAACTTGTGATGAAGAAGTGTATATGCCAACTTAAAAGTATCCGAAGAGATGCATATTTTAAGAAAGTTTATTTGGAAATGGGCTCGGACTTACAGAAATGTCATAATGATAGTATAGAAAACTGTTGTTTGTTTTTCATAGTCATTAAAGCCAAAATCTTAACATTAACAGGCCAGCTGACTCCATGCTTTATTCAGATATTCTTGGCATTTCCTTCTTTTTAAATATTTTCCCCTTCCTTTTTTAAATGTCCTGTATTTTTGCTGTCCCAATATTCCTTCTAAGAATTCACATTACCTTTAGTTGTGCCTCTTTAGTCTATTCTCAGTGGTGAAAACTTTTCAGTCTTGTTTGTCACATCCCTACTATTTCATGCCCCTTAGTTTGGGATTTCTGACGTTTTCTTGATTAGATTTACATATGGATGTATAGGAGGCAAAGACAAAGTGTCATTCTCATTGCTTCACATCAAAGAGTCCATCCATATTCCTAATGTGAATTGCTACAGCGATGTTGACCTTAACAATCTGGCCAACATTGTACTCACCTAGTTTTCCTGCCATAAAATAACCATGTTTCTTTCCATTTCTGTACACATAGTGGCTAGAAGCAAAGCGTAAGTCTAACTCACACTGAATCTGAAGATTTAGTGCAATATCTGCATGAGCTTCTATATAAGGAAGATTTTGTCCCCTCTACTCCATTTATACATTGAGTCCTTTATTGATGTATGATGGACTTGTGCATAGTGACAGGCAAATTCTGAAAACTAACAATAGCAATATTACATATAAAAATAGATTTCTAGTTAGGCACTGTAGCACACAGCTATAATCCCAGCACTTGGAGAAAAACTGGCAGAAAAACTGAGTTTGAAGCAGTGAGATTATCTCTAAACAAACAAACAAATAAACAAACAAGGAAACAAAAAAACCAAGTAATATGGCTCTATTTGGATTTTTGTGTCCCTCTTACATCTATATGAGTGTATCTGTAGGGAAGTTTTTTCCTACAAGCTGTTGACAATCTTATCTATGCTATTGATATGGGAATCTTCTCCATCTATGCCTATAATTTGAAGATGTGATCTTTTCATAGTGTCCCACAGTTCCAGCACATTCCTTTCATATGCTTTTTTTCATATAATTGTTCTACTTAATCTTGGAATTTTGATATTCTCTCTTCTACCTTAGTCTGTCTTACCTGTACAGCATCCTTTTGAATTTTATAGTTGGGTTACTGGGTATTTCAGTTCAGTTTTCATGTTAGCTTTCATTCTTTTCAATATTTCTATTTATTAAATTCAGTTTTCAAATTCTGGATTTGTCACTTCATTCTGTTTGTGTGTGGGTTTTTTTTTTTTTTTGGCACCACTCAGGCTTTTATTACTATCCTTTAGTTTATTGAACTGTTTTTTCTTTCCATCTTCTTTAAATCTTTGCATTCTTTGATGATTATTCTTTTAGATTCCTTGTCCAGAAGTCATTCCTATAAGATTGGAGGATTCAGGGTGGAGGCATACTGTCTTGGTGATTCATATTGTTTAGGAATTTGAAAGGAGACCTAAGTATTTGACCTTCTTTCATCAGTTGTATGTCTGATGTGAGATCCCAGGATGCCCTTTTGAGTGGATGTTGATTTTATTTTATTTTATGTTTGTTGTTTTCCAAGCTTGTTTGATTTCAGATCAAGTATCAGGAGTTGGTAGGGGTGTGAGGATGGTGTGGGTGGCCAGGGTCTTGGGCGTTCACCAGGCTAGGCCAGTGGACAGGTGGTGTTGACAGAAGCTAAACCTGAGGGTTGAGGCTGGTGTGGATAGGCAAAATTTCAGGGACTCACCAGGCTGGGCTGGCACACAAATATATATCACAGACTAGGTCTAGCATTTCGATATGGTGCTGGCAGGCAAGCATCCAGCAGCTTCATCCATAAAATGACATTGAGAATGACACAGGCAGGCTAGGATCTGTAGGACTTGCCAGACTGACATGGCACATAGGATGTACAATCTGGGTTAAGCCAGGAGGTTAGCTGTGGGTTACACTAGGGTCAGATGGACTTACGAGACTGGAACAGAGAATTGATGTGCAACATGGGCTATACCCGGAGGTTGAGAAAAAAATAGAACTCCCAACTCAAATTATAGTACCCAGCTCAGGAAACAAACTTATTGTCTACAATAGCCAGATCAGAAAGACAAAATCTTGAGAATTGGGTATACCTTCTTGATTCTAAGAATACATCTATCTATAGATGCATTCCCTCCATAGAAAGAACAAGATATAAATAAATACTCAGTGATATATACACACATGTATAATTTTCATATCTTTTTGTGCATATCTGAAGATAACAGAATTAATACTTAGTTTCTCCAAGTCTAATCTTCAGTGTTCATTGCAGTGGACTGCTTAATTTGGATGTAACTTCTTTTTCTTGCTACTGAGAAACATGAATTCATTATATAACCTTTATGTACTTATGTGTGCAATTATAGTATATTGTTAAGCTGTTTAAGATTCTGTTCTATAGCTGTTTGAGAAGCAGGTTTTTGAGTTTTAGTACGATATCCACATGTAGCTCTTTTTGCTGTTAGCTAAATATTTTAAAGACAAATACAATTTTCAAAGTTTCTTAGTTGGTTTGCCCCCACACACTTCACAAAGCTTACAAAGTAAACTTATTATAAAACATCTGATGAATTTTATTTTCCTTTGCAGAAAGTTATTTGTTTTTCAGCTTTTGACAAATGCAGTTTGTCCTGTAGCTTACACACTTTCTAAAAATCACATTAGATATTTTCCTGAGTGGGTTGGTGTTGCCTTCCCTCCACAGAGAGTCTTGTCTAGGTAGAGGGTGTCCTCTTCAGTCTTCATGACCCCTGTTCCTAGGACTCTCAGATAGAGTCCCCCTCCTGTCCTCCCAGAAGCCTACCCTGACTTATGTTTCCAGTTTGTCATAGAGATGCCCCAACCTGCAGTTTCTCTTTCCTCTGCAGACCTTTTGTCCTCCTGTCACCACTGTCCCCAGGTCTGATCTCCACCCTCATTTCTCTCTGCACCCCCCTCCTACTTTGTTCCATCTCTTTGTCCACTACCTTTGCATATTCTATTTCCCCTTCTGAGTGATATTTAAGCATCCTCCCTTGGGTCCTCCTTGTTACTTATCTTCTTTGGGTCTGTGCATTATAATATGTTTATGCTGTACTATATGGCTAAAATTCGCTTATACCATATGTGTCTTTCTGGGTCTGGGTTACTCAGATGACCTCCTCTACTTCCATCCACATGCCAACAAATATCATGGTTTCCTTACTTTTAATAGCTGACTGGCATTCCATTGTATAATTGTACCACAATTTCTTCATCCATTTTTCAGTTGACAGACATTTAGGTTTTTTCCTGATTCTGGAATTCTGGGTATTATAGATAAAGCTACTATGAACATAATTGAGGAAGTGTCCTTGTTGTATGGTGGAACATCTTTTGGGCATATACCCATGAAGGGGAGAGCTGAGTTTTGAGGAAGAGCTATTCCTGATTTTCTGAGAAAGTCCCTGAATGATTTCCAAAGTGTTTGTCCAAGTTTGCACTTCTACCAACAATGGAGGAGTGTTTCCCTTTCTCCACATCCTTACCAGCATGTGCTGTCCCTGGAGTTTTTGATATTAGCCATTCTGACATGTGTAAGATGCAAACTCAGAGTTGTTTTGACTTTCATTTCCCTGATGATTAAGGACATTCAACATTTCTTTAAGTGCTTCTCAGCCTTTAGAGATTCCACTGTTGAGAACTCTTGGTTTCTCTCTGTACCCCATTTTTTAATTGGATTATTTGTTTTGTTGGTATTTATTTCTTGAGTTCCTTATATGTTTTGAAATTAGCCCTGTTTTGCATGTAGGATTGGTGAAGATCTTTTCCTAATCTGTAGGCTGCTGATTTGTTTTATTGACAATGTCCTTTGCCTTACAGAAAAGTTTCAGTTTCAAGAGGTCCCATTTATTGCTTTTCTTAGAGCCTGAGCCATTGATGCCAATAAGTTCAAGGCTCTTCCCTACTTTCTCTTCTATTAGATTTACTTTATCGGGTTTTATGTTGAAGTCTTTTATCTACCTTGATTTGGATTTTTCTACATGTAGATATCTAGTTAGACCAGCACCATTTGTTGAAGATGCTTTCTTTTTTAAAATTTCATTGTATGGTTTTGCCTCCTTTGTAAAACAATCAAGTATAGGTAGGCATGTGGGTTTATTTCTGGGTCTTCAACTTGATTCCATTGATCAACCAGTCTCTTTCTATGCCAGTACTGTGCAGTTTTTATTACTGTTGCTCTGTAGTATAGCTTAAAGTCAGGAATGGAGATACCTCCAGAAGTTCTTTTATTGTACAGGATTGTTTTAGCTATTCTGGGTTTTTGTTTTTCTATATAAAGTTTAGAATTGTTCTTTCAAGGTCTGTAAAGAATTTTGTTAGCATTTTGACACGGATTGCATTGAATCTGTAGATTGCTTTTGGTAAGACATTTTTACTATGTCTATCCTACTGATCCATGAGCGTGGGACATCTTTCCAACTTCTAATATATTCTTCACTTTCTTTCTATAAATTCTTGAAGTTTTTGTCATACAAATCTTACAGATACTTGGTTAGTGTTACCCCAACATATTTTATTTTATTTGAGGCTATTGTGAAAGGTGTTGTTTCCCTAATTTCTTTCTCAGCTAGTTTGTTTGTAGCTATGTATTTTAATGTTAGTTACTAGCTCCCATGATCTGGTTGCAGTTGAGATGAGTACATCCTCACGTACTCTTTGTGTGTAAATTTTGCTTGACCTAATTAAAAGTTAATTGCTTAACAAATTTGCTGAAGTCTGTAACTGGGCAGAAGAGAGGCAGGTGGAGTTTAGGTTCCCAGGCTTGTGTTCAGAGGGGGAACAGGAGACAGGAGAGAGAATAAAGAAGTGGAAAGTAGGAGCTAAGCTGTATGGGATGGACTAGGAACATGTTACAAAGGGACATGGGCTCTGAGGACAGAGTGATGGAGCAGAAGCTGCTCGGGAGTCATCAGTCTGGCAAGTGATGGGCATTTATGTGGGTATTAAGCATAATAGGATTAGAATAGCTCAGAGCCTGACCAGCATAGTGCCTACAGCTTAATAATAAATCATAGTATCTCTGTGTCAATCATTGAGGAACTAGCTTCCTAAAGAAAACTGATGCTGTATTAATTTCATACAAACATTATTAATAATACTTGTACATCTTCGCCCCTTTGTTATACTCTCTTTGGTACAGGAAGGTACTCTGCAGGCTACCAAAAGAAAAATGTTAACATCAACCCAGCCACAAAACCTTTTTACCTACTATCTATCCTGCCTAGAAGATATGCTAGGGCAATGGTGGCACAAAGCTTATGGGAGTAACCAACTGTTAACTGGTTTGACTTAAGGCCCACTCCACAAGTTGGAACCCATACTTGACATTGCTTAGATGACAAATAACCAGAGAATGGATGTCTCAGAGGCCTATTTTAAAACCAAACATCACTGGTCTAACATAAAATTGACAAAATGACTTCTAATGATATTTTGTTATACTCCCAGATCAGTGCCTTATTCAACCATCATCTGAGAGTGTCCTCTTGCACAGGATGGGAACAGAAGCAGAGCCCTATAGGCAGACATTATGCAAAAAGAAAAAGTCCTTAGAACACATCCCTCTAAATGATATATCTCCACCAAATTCCTCCCCTCAGAATGCAGTGCACAGCTCCCTTGGAAGAGGAAGCAGAAAGAGTATAAGAGTCCAAGGGAGTGGAGGACACACACACACACACACACACACACACACACACACAAATACAAACACAAATAGAATGCTATAATTCAACATAAACAAAGCTCATATGAACTTACAGAGACTGAAGCAACAAACATAGAACGTACTCAGGTCTGAATCAGGTCTTCCACGTATAGAATAGTTCTCAGCTTAGTATTTTTATGGGATCCCTGAGTGTGTAAATGAGTGGGCTCCTGATATTTGCGCATGCTCCTGGTTCTCTTTTCCTTCTCTTGGGTAGCATTGATGTAATGGTTTTTGTTTTATATTATTTTATTATATTTTGTTATCTGTAGTTGTTATCTCTTAGAAGCCTACTCTTTTCTAGTGAGAGACAGAAATTGAGTGGATCCAGAGGGCAGGAGAGGTGGGGAGCTATGGGGAAAAATAGAGAGAGGAGAAACCATAATCAGAATATATTGTATGAGAAAAGAAACTACTTTCTATAAATGAAAAAAAAAAGAACAAACATCTATCAATGATCACATCTTAAATATGTTTTATGATATGAGTTACCTTTCAGGTGTTTATGAACAGTATAATTGAGAAAGCTTTAAAATTGGCAGTATTTTATATTAAAATATTAATTTAAAATTTTCTGTGAAACAAAGACAAATAAAGCCAAACTATCCCTTACTGTTTTACAATAAGAAAACAAAAGAATTGCTTTGTCTATACTGGGTCTTCCCTGGTTCCATATGAATTTTAGGATTGATTTTCCAGTTTTGTTCTGTATCAATTCTGCTGATCCACGAGCATGGGAATTGTTCCATCTCTCTCTCTCTCTCTCTCTCTCTCTCTCTCTTCAAATTCTTTCTTTGGTGTCTGAAAGACTTACTGTAGAAATCCTTCACTTTCTTGCCTGGATATATTCCTTGGTATTTTTTGAAGCTGTTATGAATAGATGTTTGTCCTTACATGACGGATTCCTTCATAGTTGTCATCCATTCCTATATTGCTCTCACAACATTTATTCTTTCCATTAGTTTCATGATTGAATCTGTCCATATCGTATGTGTTTAGTATTCTTCTAGTTATCTTCTGCAGGGCTGAGTTCAATGTTCTTGAACTGCCTTCCTTTGTGCATGTCTTGAAATGTCTTTATTTTTCTGCCAACTTTAAAAGACAGTTTGCTAGTTTTATTAATGTTGGCTGTTACTTACTTTCAAGGCTTGAAATAGATCAACACCAGGTGACATGCCAATGTGGGTGACAGAAATCTCATAAGTCCTCACCCCTAGATGAAGAGCTACAGGCAGTAGAGATACAGGCAATTAACAGCTACTGAGAGAGGGAGTCAGCATTCACCCGAGGCAGCACTAAATGGACTTGGAAAATTCTCTCTCTCTCTCTCTCTCTCTCTCTCTCTCTCTCTCTCTCTCTCTCTCTCTTTGTGTGTGTGTGTGTGACAATAGTTGAAGAAGCTGTGAATTTGAGGAATGGATTAATATAGGGGAAGTTGGAGAGGAGAGGGAGAGGTGAAAATTATTCAACAGTACTCATGTATGAAAATCTCAAAAAACATGATGCCTTTGCTGAATATGTATAGATGTTATAATTTTAGTTATTCAAAAAACCTTATAGTATTACAACTATTTATTTGGTATTTACATTGTGCCAAGTGTTCTAAGTTATTGAAAGAATGTATATTTTGTGGGAAGATGCACACAAATTCTATGGAAATACTATGGCACTTAATATCAAGGATTTGAGCATTTAGGATTTTGGCATGAGTGAGCGGGTCCTGGAAACAATCCCTGTGCATACACACACACACACACACACACACACACACACACACACACACACACACACACCCTATGGCATAGCTTAATTAATAAATTATTCAGAATAGGAACAATATTTAAAATAGCCAATAAAACAATTATAAGACTACAACATTATATAGAATTACTTAAATTTAGTCTCTCTTGAAAGAATTCAAACAAATGCCAACATTTTCAGACTAAAGCTCACTGCTGGAAACTACAATAAGTGAAACTACGGAGAAGTGGGGACTGCTGTACTGGTTCTGTTTGTGCTCCAATAAATGCACTGATCTGGAAAGCTTATTTCACATATTTTTTACAAACGTATAAACAAAAAGATACTTTTCTTACAGGTTTTACTTATCATAAAGCTACTTTCCTAAGGTCCCAAAGGCTCTTTCTAGCATAACTGTTCCTAATTTTAGGACCTCCAAAATAGGAGACATTTTATAGGAAACTGTGGTTCCAAAAAGATTCCTCTCTTTGTGTCTATGCAATAATGAAGGAGATAAAATTGGAGTTCTTTGAAGTTTCATCAAACCCAATTTAAATACAGATATCAAGGGTTGTTTTTTTCCCCCTTGCATTTCTCACTAGACATTTTCTAACCTTTAAAGCAGTGGTTCTCCACCCTGGGTTGTGACTCTTTCACAGGACTCTTATATGCCTCTCACAGGTATCCTGCATATCAAATATTTACATTATGATTCATAATGAAAGCAAAATTACAGTTATGAATTAGCAATGAAAATAATTTTATGATGAGCTATATTAAAGGACTGTAGCATTACAAAGTTTGAGAACCACTGCTTAAAAGTATATACACCAGTTTTCTTTTTAAAACCAATGCATATTTTCAGGGACCATTCCTTATTTTCTCATATATGTCATTAGATATGTAATATATCATATAAGCAAGTGTCTGAAGGGCCCAATCTGATAGCAAAGACTGTATATTCTGTCTCTGGCTATTGGTAGCAGTTTCCCTGTTTTGAGTAAGAATCTCTTTTCATTGCCTTTAGATAGTCTATGCACATAGTACAAATGAAGGTTTTGTTCTATAAATGAAATGTGCGGGGCTTTCAGAGTAACAATCCACTGCATTTTACATAAAGAGTGGGACTGAATGACTTGAGTTACTAGTGTGGACTCAGCCAAGGTGCTCAACATTTGCAAAGAATGCCTCAGGCAGGTTTCTAATCATATGGTTACATGCTGTGTTGAGCAGCTTTCCACAATAGCTATCGATTTGCTTTCTAGAAAGTTTGACCTTCACTTTGAAAAAATTTTAAAGTCAAGATAGTTGATAGGGAATGTTGAAAAATGTCAACTACCTTCTAAATAAACTCCATTCTGTCACTTGAAAGTTACTTTGTTTTTGCCTTATTCTTGGCTTTTTTTCTGTATTTGAGTGAGAATTTTTTTATACGACATAAATTCAAGGCTCAGCCATATTATGGACACTATACTTCCACCACATGAAAACTTAGATGTATCAAAAAGTTAGAACTGGGGCTAGAAAGATGCTTCCGCAGCTAAGAGTGCTGATCATTCTTCCATAGGACCTGGGTTCATTTCCCAGAACCCACGTCATGGTGTTCAAAACCACCTATAACTTTCTGTCCAAGAGATCTGAAACCTTCTATCCTCTGAGGGTACTTGCACACATGTGATGTAGATACACTCATGCAGGTATACATACATACACATAATAAACTAGTACACCTTTTAAAAAGAAAGAAAAATTAGGAGCCCCACAAGGAGACCATCAACCTGGTGGATCAGGATCCTGGAAGGGAGGGCTCTACAAACGGTTGCACCCACTGAGGACAATGCATGCAGAGAAACTAGACCGCCTGTTCAGATCTAGCCAGTGAACAGCTCATTCTCTTTGGCTGTGGGGGAAGCAGGGGACTGCCCCTAACATGAACTCTCATGCCCCTGATTTGATCACTTCCTCTTGGTGCAGAGGTCCAGTGGGCACACAGAGGAAGGGAAAGCAGGCTCTCCAGGTGAGAACTGGTATGCTGTGATCATATGATGAGGGGAGGACCCCACAGGTCGGAGGTCTAGGGGAGGGGACTAGGACAGAAGAGGGAGCAAGGGTGGGAATGGGAAGATATAGGTGAGGGGATAACAATTGGGATGTGATCTGAATAAATTACAATAAACTTTAAAAATTAAAGAAAAGAAAGAGAAGTTAGAACTTGGGGAGGGCTAAGAAGATGGTTTCGTTGGTAGAGCCCATGCCTTAAAAGCATGAGAGAAGACCTGAGTTCATGTCCCCACAGCTTACATAGGAAGTTGGGTACAGTGGCACATGCTGGTATTCTCAGTATTGGTGAGATAGGAGGTGGAGACACGCAGATTTCTGGGAGCTCATGGGCCAGCTAGCATGGCATACATGAAGTTATAGGCTGATAAAAGACCATGTCTCAAACAAAAGTTAGAAGGCACTGGAGGATTGCCCTTTGAACTCTATACAGTCACTGTGCGCATGCATACCTCCCCACATACAAGCACACATAAATACGACATACATTTAAAAACTGAAGGGAGGAAATAGGAGGAGTACAAAGGTATGTGATAGAGCAATAGTGAAAATGTGGGGCTGAAGGGTGACCAACTGAAAGTAAAAGAACATGGAAAAAAGTATAAGAACTTATTTTTACAAACTTACTGCCTTAGTTACTTTTCTACTGCTGTGAAAAGACACCTTGACCCAGGCAACTTCTATAAGGAAAAGTTTAATTTGGGACCTACAGTTGTGGAGGGTTACAGTCCGTTGCCATCATGGCAGGGAACATGGTAGCAGGCAGGCAGTCATGGCATTGGAACAGTAAGTGAGAGCTTACTTACTCTTCAGACACAGTTGTCACCCAAACCCCCATGCCAATGTAAAACTATGTTTTAAAAAGTTTGAATGAAAATACCCTGCATGGGTGGATAATGATGCTCCCAGAAGCCAAGAAGTTTTATTGAAGGCACTAGTGTCAAAGGTGGGATGCTTCTTTGTAAATTATTGACCAGGAAGTCCACAGGGGTTCTTAAAACAATAGGCTATTGTCATTGCTCTAGCTTGCCTACCAGAACTAGATCTTAAAATCTGATTTCTGAACGAGCCGACAGACACACTTTGAAAACAGGACGAGAAAAAATTTCCTTTTGCGTAATATTCATAGTATTGGAAGGTACTAAGCAAGCGGCTGGTGGATGGAAAGAGTCATCAATGGTCTTTCCCAGCAGTGGACTCTGCATAGTACAATACTGACCTGCCAGGCAAGATGCATTAATTCATTCAATAGTGGCATAGCTGCTTCTGTAATAATCACCTGGTTTCTGATTGAATTTGAGCCCATTTCTACAGGAGGAAATTACATACTTATTCTTATAAACTTGGTCAAAAGCCCATGGCTGGGGAGCTTATAGGCACTAGAGGGGAACCTACTATCAATATTTTGCTAAATGAACATCTGGTCAAACCACATTCCAAATATTTGTGCTTATTCTTTTTTATTTATTAATTAGACATTTTTTATTTCTTACATATACATTTATATTATTATACACACATATGATAAACTACTTATATCAAGAAGAGCCTTGACACAATCAGGAATTCTATAAATGTTACATTCTTAGTGTTTTGGCTATTTGTACTTGACATCCCTGAAGAAAACATCTTTCCTAACTTGGCGTGTCTAAAATTCTGAATGTATATCAATCTCCATCACATCTTGTCATTATCAACTTAAAATATCTATCTAGACCTAAAAATATCTTAACCACTAAAAATTTAAGCTTTATTGTAAAACTAAACTATCTGTTCTTCAACCTCATCAGAGACTTGAGAAGGAATAATTTTGTTTACCTGAGTATACAGGGAGTACAGGTTAGTAGCTTCCCAAATGAGGAGATGACACAGTTTGCTGCCTGAACAGTCACCCAAAATTCTCTATAATGTTGGAGCAAAGAGCTTTCTGGTCCAATATATCTGACAGACATATTTATGAGGCAGGAACTATTGAGGACTTGCTTACCCTGTCTTGGCAGGGTTTGGCCATCGACTCTGCCTGCATCCAAGTTTGCACTTTTTAGGCAGAATTATGACTGTGATAGAAACAAGGACATTGTTCCTAGTGGCTTCTTTGCCACATTTGAAGCCATCTCCACAAGGAGGTTCTTTGATGCTCATCCTCCTCTTTGAGGTTGGCTGGATGTTGCCAGGAGTTAACCTGCCTCATTGTCAGTGAATCTTTAAAATAATAAAATATTTTTAAATGACAGATTCTGCATGTCTTTGAGGTTTTTGAAGACGTTGCCTACCCTACCTTGTCTTTCTATAGAATCATATCTATCTGCCGCACCTAAGATATATATGTTCTTGTGATAAAAGTAGACTAGCAATTGACATGACCATGATTTGATCAACTAACAATTAACTTGTATAACTTATTTATCCTAAAGAGCCTGCAATAGCTCTTTCAAATTATTGTAAGTAAATGTTGTATTATAATTGATTTATATGGGTACAATATTTCATATTAGAGTAGAAATATATATATATATATATTTGTGTGAAGAATAATCTTACATTTGAATTCTATACCACTGTATCTAGAATTAAACTTATTTTACATCTATATACACAATTCTATACCAGTGAATTAAAAATAACCTTGCAAGTGCAAATTCAGGCATTAAGTTGTGGAATAGATTTACTAATCTTTTTGTTCTGTCTTCTCTATATATTTCTATACTCCCCTTCTTTCTTTTCAACTCCTATCTCCAAACCTAAGAATGTAAGATAAAGGAAAAGAGAGACATCAGAGTCTAACCTTGTTTTCTCTCTAAATAAGTCCAATAATAACTTGTAACCAACTCCCACTGATAATAACCCTCTATAGCCCAAGAGAGCAACCAAAGACCTACCTGTCCCCCTAAAGGAAATGGGGCATCATTCTCATAAGGTTTCTTCTGGTTGATTTGAGATGAATAATACCTTTGTA
Organism: Acomys minous; assembly: GCF_964271855.1. Lineage (NCBI taxonomy): Eukaryota > Metazoa > Chordata > Mammalia > Rodentia > Muridae > Acomys > Acomys minous. Next base: position 114,536,961 of record NC_140488.1, on the reverse strand, counting down.
GGGGCCCAAATAAAATTGGGGAAATGGTTAACCAAGCTAGGAATAGCATTTGTGGTCCAGTTTCTAAATGTTGAGGAATTCCAGCTTAATTAGAGTCCTGTGTATTTATTCTTGTAGACTAGTGTTTTTGTCTGTCTGGGTGAGAGAAACTTCTTTTTATAGTGGGTTATGGGTAAACAGTGATTCATTTGTTGAGAATAAATCAGTGTTGCATGCTCGGCCCTACATGGGACAGTTATACCATCTCCTCCATGGCTCAGAGAACACATTGGAAGAGGAGATAGAATGATCTTAAATGTCACAGGATAGAAAGGAATGTGTTCTAGATGTAATGTATTGTGTTCTAGATGTAATGTAGCCACTGTTATCATGACTACACAGTGTCGGTGGCCAACCGCACAAGACCTGAGCAAAAAGACAACAAAGTAGGAAGAGGACTATTGGGAAAGAAGAATGAAGTCAGCAAGAAGAGGAGGGGCTTAAGACAGGGTATTGAAGTGTGAATATGATCACAATGCAATGTATACATGTCAAAAGTTTAAAGTCAATAATTAAAAATGGGACAAATTTTAGCATAGAAACTATGTTTTAGGTCATCCAGTTATTGTGGGCCTTCTGTAAAGCCTGAAAAGGCGTTTGTCCTGATTGACACCCAGTATCATTAGCAGCATTAAAGATAGTTATGGGAAAATGCCTTAGAAACTTAAGTACTATAGAAGTACAAATTATTATTAAATAGTGGGTTGTCTAGGCTACAATAAATTCCATGGCAGGCTGAGAAAAAATTCAAGCAGGCAGATGCCACAAATTAGGCATACCCACAGCCGTCACTGAACTTGACAGCAAACAGAATACAGAAGTAGGGACTGCCATAAAAATATTGAGTCAAATCAATTATTAATTGTGAGGTATGTGTGAAATGTTTGATTTTGAATTACTGATGGGTAGATCTCACGGATGTCAAGGCAGAAGTCCATCTTGCTCCACTAAAACGGAAAGGTGATTGGATGAAGAAGGAAGATTTATGCCCAGGGACTGAGAACTCAGTAAGACATAAAGGAAATGAGATAGAGGTTCAAAATGATATTAAAATGTATATTTAACTATTCAAAAGTCACTGTGAAGGTTGAGATTACAAATATGAATGAGATAAAATATTTACCAAACTCTAATATGTGGCTTTTCTTATGTAACACCATGTATCTTTTTTTAAAAAAGAGATACAAAAAGTATTATTTTAAAAGATGATCTTCTCCTACTCTATTTTTAAAATTTTATTAATTTATTTAGATTATAACTCAATTGTTATCCTATCACTCGTATCTTCCCATTCCTCCCTCCTTCCCACTTTCACCTTATTCCCCTCCCCTAGGTCTATGACTGAGGGGGACCTCCTCCCCCCTAACACCATGTACCTTTAAAACTGTGGCATAGCCAGTTTATAGGATAAATTACAATTGAGGCATATTATTCAAGACTAATGTTAAAGTTTCGCCAGAATACTGACAAAGGCATGTCTGTTGGACTGAAAAAGTACTGATATGGAGAAATCTTCACTAATAAGCGTATGCCACATCACAGTCAGTCTCTTGCACCATGAAACTCAGAGGTTCCATCATAAGTCCCTGAGAGTTGTTTCATCAAAATTAGAAATTTCATCCAGAATAGAGCTTTCTTGCCATTTTTAAAATCAACAGTAACTATGGCTTATAGTTTCTTCATATGCCCTTGCAACTATCACAGTGGCTTTAGAACCACTCCTAAAGTCACAAAACTACTACCACTAAAAAATTTACTTCTACAGGACTTTTCTTTAAAATATGCACCTTATTAGCTAACATATTGCAACTATATATATTTAATTTATACTGTTTGGATGTATATTCCCATTGTGGGGGGTTTGAATTAGATATTTCCTCCAAATAGTCTTGAACATTTGAATATGTGATTCTCCTGGTGGTGGAATTGTTTGGATAAGACTAAGAGGTGAGGTCTTTCTGGAGGAAGTGTGTCACTGGGTACTGGCTTTGAGATTTTGAAAGACTTGTGCCATTCCTAACTTATCTTCTGCCTCCTGCTTGCAATTCTAGATATGCCCTTTCAGCTGCTGATCCCGCTCCCTGCTGTCAGACACCTCCACATTGCCATTATGAAAGCTAGCCTTCTAAAACTATAAGCACAAAACAAACCCATTAAGTTCCATTCATCATGATATTTATTACAACAGCAGAAAATTAAGTCACCTCCCAAAAGTTCTTCACTCCATCTATAATTATAATCTCTTTCTCTTCCTTCTTTATTTCCTAATTTTTTTGAAAAACAGTATCAGATCTCCCTTCTTAGCAAATATTAATTTTCTAATAGGCACTGTGCTATATTTTAGACTTCCCAAACTTTTTCAACGTGCATAACTATAGCTTTATACCCTTTGGCCCTCAACTTGCTCTTTTCCCCTCCTATAATACTTTGGCAATTACTATTATATCTTCTTTTTTATATTAGTTTGTCTATTTTACAACCCACATACAAGAGAAAAGACCACTTGTCTTTCTGAGTCTGGCTTCCTATGTTTAACAATGATTCCCAGTTCTATCAATTTTCATGCAAATGTCATCATTTCATTTTTTTTTTGATTGAATACATTCCCCCTTTATATATGCACTATATTTCCTTTCTTCTTTGATCTCTTGATGGGCAACTGGACTGTTTCTATTTCACACCTGTGTAAGAAGGTTTTCTAGTGTAGCAGAACTTACATAATGAATCTCTCTATGTATACACAAAGGGGATTTGTTAGAAGGACCCATAGATTGTGGTCCAGCTAATCCAACAATGGCTGCCTATGAACAAAAGGTCCAAAAATCTGATAGTTGTTCAGTCCACAAGGCTGAATGTCTCAACTGATTTTCAAAACCCCAAAGCAATAGGCTATAACATTAGTGAACTTACTAGTGAGGCAAGAGCAAGGCTGCAAAAGGATTCCTTTATTTCTTGCCCTCATATAGGTTTCCAGGAGACATTGGGGTCCAGATTATAGCTTGGACTTCCCACTTCAAAAGATCTGGATTAGAAATTAAGAAGACAGTGGCTTGCAGCATGGCAGTGTCTGGGTAGCAGGACCACAGTGACTGTGGAGCAAGCAAGAGGCCATGCTGCAGACTCCAAAACACTAGCATCTGTACTTCTCAGGTGAAAGGTGAGCCCATGGGTGTGGGAACAAGTGGTTCCAGGCTTGGGCCACCCAACTCCCGGAATCCATGGAAATGGCCACAGCCTCTGGTCCACAGCTCTACTCATCTACCTGAGGAAAGCAGCCAGGCCTCAGGAGCATACAGGATCTTGCTCCAAACAGAACACCAAATAGATTAGACCAGAAAAGAAAATATTCCTGCCATATAAAAATCAAAATACTACATGTAGAGAAGAAAGAAAAAAATATTAAAAGCTTCAAGGGAAAAGCCCAAAGTAACATATAAAGGCAAACCTACAAAACTCGCACCTCACTTCTCAACAGACACTAAAAGCCATAAGGGCCTGGGCAGATGTCTTCCAGACCTTAAGAGACCACAGACTTCAACCCCAACAGAATACCCAGTGAAGCTTTCCATCTCCATAGATGGAGAAAACAAGATATTCCATGACAAAACCAAATTTAAACAATATCTACACACAAACCCAGCTCCACAGAAGATACTAGAAGGAAAACTCCAACCAAAGGAGGTTAATTATACCCAAGAAAACACAGGAAATAAACAAAGCCACCACAGAAAAACCAAAATAAGAGAAACACACAACCACAACACCAAAAACAACAAGAGCTAGCAATTATTGGTCATTAATATCTCTCAATATCAATGGACTTAATTCCCTAATAACAGGCTATCAGAATGGATGTGTAAACAGTACCTATCGTTCTGCTTCATACCATGAACACACCTCAGCAATAAAGATATACATTACCTCAGAGTAAAGGATTAGTAAAAGATTTTCCAAGTCAACGGACACAAGAAGCAAATGGGAGTAGCCATTCTAGGATCGAATAAAAAAGATTTTCAACCAAAATTAATCAAAAGAGATGAGGAAGAACACCTCATACTCATCAAAGGAAAAATCCCACAAAGATGACATCTCAATTCTGAACACCTATGCCCGAAATACAATGGCACCTACATTTGTAAATTAAGCATTACTAAAGATTAAACCATACGTGGATCACCACACATTAATTGTGGGAGACTTCAACATTCTTCTCCCATCAAAGGACAGGTTAAGAAGACAGAAAATAAACAGAGAAACAATGAAACTAACAGATGTCATGAATCAAGTGAACCTAACAGATATCTACAGAACTTTTAACCTAAACTGTATAGTCAGTTACAAAGCAAGCTTCAACAGACACAAGAAAATTGAAATAACCCCTTGTGTCTTATCAGATCACTGTGGATTAAAGCTGGACTTCGACAACAACAGAAACAACAGAGAGCGTAAAGACTCATGGAAAGTGAACAACTGTATGCTCAATGACTGTGTCAGGGAAGAAATAACAAAGAAATTAAAGACTTCCTACAAGTCAATGAAAATGAAGGCACAACATACCCAAATTTGTGAGATAAAATGAAAGCAGTGCTAAGATGAAAGTTCATAGCACTAAGTGCCTTCATAAAGAAATTGGAGATAGCTCATATTAGCAACTTAACACCTGTGAGAGAGAGAGAGAGAGAGAGAGAGAGAGAGAGAGAGAGAGAGAGAGAGAGAAAAGAAGAAGAAGAAGAAGAAGAAGAAGAAGAAGAAGAAGAAGAAGAAGAAGAAGAAGAAGAAGAAGAAAACACTCCCAAGAAGGGTAGATGGCTGGAAATCATCAAACTCAGAACTGAAATCAATAAATTATAACCAAAGAGAACAAAGAATCAATGAAACCAAGAGCTGGTTCTTTGAGAAAGTCAACAAGGTAGACCAATCCTTAGCCAAACTAACTAAAAGGTGGAGACAGTATCCAAATCAACAAAATCAGAAATGAAATGGGGACATAGCAACAAACACGGGGAAGTCCAAAGAACCCTTAGGTATTACTGTGACAAATGTGACAAAAAATTGGAAAATCTAAATGAAATGGACAATTTTCTTGAAAGATTCCACCTACCAAAGTTGAAGAAGGTAAACATGTTAACACAGTCCTATAACCCCAAGGTAATAGAAGCAGTCATTAAAAATCTCCCAAACAAACAAACAACAACAACAAAAGCCCAGGACAGATTATTTGAGTGCAGAATTCTATCACTCTACCACATCTTCACAGAAGAGCTCATACCAATACAGCTCAATGTAGTGGATGTTTTAGAAACTCAGTTAACTTCTGTAAACATGTTTTTGTTTTAATCCCAAGTCTGAGATGTGGGCATGCCCTAGTTTATCCACAGCTGATAATAGTCTTGTGTGGGGCAGGGTCTATGCCAGCTGGAGTTAATGGAATTCTGAGGACTCCAGGAGAGTATAAATATCAGAGGCAGAGTGAGGAGAGGGCTTCAAGGAGGTGGATGGAGGAGGAAAGGGGCTGCTTTTTTGTCCTACTGCATTTGCCATTTGCTGGATATTCTGGCACTGAGATTGGTATTTTCCCAAAAAACCTCATGACATTTACCAGTCAGAACTAAGTGTTAAGAGGTCTAAATGCCCTGTCTCTTTTATCCTTCTTTCTCTCCTACCTAGGGTTGGGGGATTTGAAAGGGAGGTAGAGGCTTAAGGAATTCCAAATAAAATAGAGTTAAAAAGTAGTGCTTATACTTCAAACTATTCTACAAAATAGAAACAGAAGGAACATTGCCAAACTTATTCTATGAGGCCACAGTCACCCTTTTACCTAAACCATGCAAAGACCCAACAAAGAAAGAGAATTTCAGACCAACTTCCCTTATGAACACTGATGTAAAAGTACTCAATAAAATACTAAAAAAAAATGGATCCAAAATCACATCAAAAATATCATCCACTGTGACCATGTAGGCTTCATCCTAGGCGTGCAGGGGTGGTTCAATATACAGAAATTCATCAAAGTAATCCACTATATAAGCAACAGAAAGAAAAAAACCATGATCATCTTATTAGACACTGAAAAAGCATTTGACAAAGTTCAATACCTGTTCATGTTAAAAATTTTGGAGAGATTGGTGATACAAGACACACACCTAAATACAATAAAGGGAATATACAACAAACCTATAGCCAACAGCAAACTAAATGGAGAGAAAGTTAAAGCAATTTTACCAATAAGGCTGCCCAGTCTCTTATCTCTCTTCAGTGTAGTACTTGAAGTCCTAGCTAGAATAACAAGACAACTAAAGGAGATCAAGGGGATATAAATTAGAAAGGAAGAAGTCAATGTATCCTTATTCACAGATGACATAACAGTATACCTAAGTGACCCCAAAAATTTCACTAGAGAACTTCTACAGCTGATAAACACCTTCAGCAATGTGGCTGGATACAAGGTTAATTAAAAAAAATCAATGGCCTTCCTGTATACAAATGACAAATGGGCTAAGAAAGAAATTAGGGAAGCAACACCCTTTACAATAGCCACAAATAATATAAAGTATCTTGGTGTAACTCTAAACAAGGAAGCAAAATGCCTTAATTAAAAGAACTTCATGTCTCTGAAGAAAGAAACTGAAGAAAATATCAGAAGATGGAAAGATTTCCCATGCTTATGAATTGGTATGATTAACATAGAACAGATGACCATCTTACCAAAAACAATCTACAGATCCAATGCAATCTCCATCAAAGTAACAACAGAATTCTTCACATACCTTGAAGGACAATTCTAAAATTGATATAGAAAAACAAAAAACCCAGGATAGCTTAAACTATCCTATACAATAAAAGACCTTCTGGAGGTATCTCCATCTCTGACTTTAAGCTATACTACAGAGCAACCATAATAAAAACTGCAGGGTACTGGCATAGAAACACACTGATGGATCAATGACATTGAATCAAAGACTCAGAAATAAAGGAACACACCTATTGACATTTCATTTTTGACAAAGGATACAAAACTGCAAAATTGTACAATGGAAAAAACAAATGGTGCTGGTCCAACTGGATGTCTACATGTAGGAAAATGCAAGTAGATCCATATTTATCACCCTGCACAAAACTAAAGTCCAAGTGGATCAAACACCTCAACATAAAACCAGGTACACTAAATCTATTAGAAGAGAAAGTGGGGAAAAGCCTTGAACTCATTGGCACAGAAGATAACTTCCTGAACAGAACACCAACAGCTCAGTCTTTAAGATCACCAATTAATAAATGGGACTTCATGAAACTGAAAGGCTTCTGTAAGGCAAAGGACATTGCCAATAGAACAAAATGACAGCCCATAGACTGGGAAAATATCTTCTCCAGCCCTACATCCGACAGAGGGCTAATATCCAAAATATATAAAGAACCCAAGAAATTAAACACCAATAAACTAAATAATCCAATTAAAAATGAGGTACAGAACTAAACCAAAATTTATCAATAGAGGAATTGCTAACGACTGAGAAGCACTTAAAGAAATCTTCAATGTCCTTAGTCATCAGGGAAAATGCAAATCAAAATGACTCTGAGATTCCATCTTACAACTGTCAGATCAAAAACTCAAGTGACAGCACATGCTGATGAGGATGTGGAGAAAGGGGAACACTCCTTCATTGCTGGTGGGAGTGAAAACTTGTATAACTACATTGAAGATCAGGCTGGCATTTTCTCAGAAAACTGGACACAGTACTACCTCAAGACCCAACTGTACCACTTCTCAGCACATACCCAAAGGATGCTCCACCATATCACAAGGACATTTGCTCAACTATGTTCATAGTAGCTTTACTCATAATAGCCAGAACCTGAAAACAATATACATGTACTTCACCTAAAGAATGGATGAAGAAAAGGTGGCACATTTGCACAATGGAATGCTACTCAGCTATCAAAAACTTGGAAATCATGAATTTGCAGGCAAGCGGTTGGGAGTAAAAAGGATTATTCTGAGTGCAGTAACTAATACCTAGAAGGACACACATGGTATGCACTCATAAGTGGATTTTAGCCATAAAGTACAGGATAACCATACTACAATTCACAAACCCAAAGAAACTAAGTAACAAGTTAGGCCCTCCTTGAATATCCTAGAATAGACAAAAGAAGCAGATGAAGAGAGGGAGCTGGGTAGGAGAGGGTGTGGGGAGGGAAACGAGGGGCTTGGAAATTAGACGTGGTGAGATTGGGGAGGGAAGGTGAGAGGGCTCGGAGAGAAAAGAAAAACGGATGGCAGAGACATCTCTGAGAGAGGCTGGAGACTTGTGACAGGGTAGGCTACAGGGAGGATATGGGGATGTTTCTAGCCAAGCCTCTTAGCAATGGGGGACATGGTGACTGAGGAGGCTTCCTTCTAGCCAGGCAGGACTTATAGTGGTGGGTGGAGAACACCAATCCACTCACAAAACCTTCAACCCTAAATTTACCCTGCCTGCAAGATGTGCAGAGATAAAGATAGAGCAGAGATTGAGGGAATGTCCAACCAATGCCTGACTCAGCCTTAGATCCACCGTATGGTAGAGAGCCAACCCCTGACACCATTGCAGATACTCTGCTATATTTACAGATGGGAGTCTAGCATTACTATTTTGAGAGGCTCCATCCAGCAGCTGAGGGAGTCAGATGCTGAGACTCACAGCCAAGCATTAGGAGGAGCACAGGGAGTCCTGTGGAAGTGTGTGTGTGTGTGTGTGTGTGTGTGTGTGTGTGTGTGTGTGTGTATTGAGGGAGAGGATGAAAGGATCCTCTGATCTTCCTGTGAGTCCCCGAGTAAATTGAGTGGGTGCTTTTTATGTCATGGACTCTGTTGCCTGGTATTGACCACTTTCCCCTCGCAAGGCTACCTTGCCTGGCCTCAGTGGATAAGGATGAGGTCAGTCCTGATGCAAGTTGATGTGCTGGGGAGGGTTTTTTGGGGGGCTCTCTTTTCAGAGAAGAAGGGGATGAGGGATAGGGGCAAGAGTGGAGGGGGAGACCATGAGTAGATGACGGAGGGGGATATGATCAGGATGTAAAGTGAACAAATAAATTAAAAATAAATTAATTAAAATAAAATTTAAAAGATCCGAATTAAAGGTGTGTCTTCCCAACTCAAACGTCCAGCTTAGAATTGCACCTTCCAATTTCAAATTAAGCAAAAACCACTCACAGGTGTGCCTCTCCATTTTGAGATTTAAGTTAACGTCTGTGGTAGTCAAATTGACAATCAAAAATAGCCATCATGTCAGCTGATGTGTAAGTATCTCTGCAGTAGGATAGTGTATCTTTACAGAATATGTCCAATAGTGATATAATAGGAGTCTTGTCACAGTTCTATCTTTAGGTTTCTGAAGAACATCCATACTAATTTCTATAGTTGGCTGTACCAGTTTACATTTCTGAAAGCAACATGCAAGGTTCCTTTCCTGTCACATCCTTGCCTGAATTTGTTGTTTGTTTTATTGAGGATGATAAACTATTCTGATTGAGGTGATATGGAATTTTAAAGCAGTTTTAATTTGCATTTTGATGATGGCCAAATATACCTAACCTTTTTTTCCCAAATATTTATTAGTATTTCCTCTTTTCAAAGCTGTCTATTCAGTTCATTAATCCATTTATTGATTGAATGATTTGAGTTTTGGCATTTAATGTTCAATCTTTTTGTTCTTGAGAATGTAATACATATATACAATAAAATATCATCATACTCAATTCTTATTTTCCTCGACTACCTTTATATCCCATCACAAAATACCTCCTCCTAATTGAATGCTTTCTTTTTCTTTTTGATAAACCACTAAGTCCAATTACTACTGCCCATATGTACATAGGTGTAGGGCTGTCAGCTGGATTAAGGGGAACACACCAGTGGGAACATCCTCAAAAAAGGATTCTCCATTCTCTATCAAAAACAAGCTGTCCTCAGCAAGGGGTGAGACCTAAAGAGCACATCTCTCATCTATTTAGGAATTTGACTGGCATGATCTTATGCTTATCACTGATGATATTAACCTTCATCTTCCAGTTCAGATTGTGTAACTCAGATTTCTTCATGCTAGAATTACACTATTGTCTCTTTTGATAGAAAATATGGATGGAGGACGTCAAAATGCGCAGCCCATACCTAGAGATAGGGGAGGGACAGACACATGGGGAAGGGCAGTGTGTCAGCCCATATCATAAAGAATTCTTCTTTGCTATGAATGCTGGCCAGCAGGAAGGAAGTGTGTTTGTCAATTTTAGATTGAATTCTTTATATTCTATACCCCAAAGTATAAGGTGTCTTCAGCAATGAGGTCTTAGGTAGGTAACAAAAGGCAAAGGCAATATTCAGTGTTCATTTAGAGACCTCTGGCTACCTGAATAGCAACTTTTAGGGAAGTGCTTCATGCCTTGCACTGGGAATTTTTATTTAGTAAGCCATGTCTTCTGGGAGTGCCACTCTCCGCCCATGCAGAATAATTCTTTTCCAAGTATATTTTTTAAGTTTTGTTTTGAATTAGTTTAGAAACTTGTAGGTTTCCATATGGCTTTTCACACACCTATCTTTGGTCGAGCCTTCCTCCAACCCCCTGATTTTCTCTATACTCCCATATCCCTCCCTAATTAAGCCTTTCAACCCCCAGTATTATTACTTTATATATTCTAAATGTTAATCAGCTGACCCAAGTATAGCTGACAAAGATTATTCCCTCCTATAGTCTATTTTAGCACTCTGGTGATTGCTCCTACTAAGTATTTTGTTCCTATTGATACTATTGTAAATATAGTTATTCTTTCTTGGATCATTTATTGTGTTTATTTTTTGTAGGCATAAGGTTACTGTGTAATTCAAATGCCAGTTTCTGTACCCTCCATATTTGGTTGCAATCCTTGTTCTGAAAACCTCCTCTTTAAATGTTGTGTAAGCACTACTCCCCAATTGTCCCCTGGTATGCCAATAAAGCAGTTTACAGCCAATAACTGAGCAGGGAAGAGAATAGGACTGGGCTTTCTGCCAGCCAGGGGAGGAAGAGTTAGAGGAAGAAGAGTGGATTGAGCCATGGGAAAGGTCTAGGTGACGTCAGAGGAGAGAAACTGGAGCAGGAAAAAATACAAAGTGCAGGTATCTCTGGGACATAGGCTGGGAGAAAACCAGATTAGCGTAGAGGTTTAAAAATACAGTAATGAAGCTGGGCATGGTGGCACACGCCTTTATTGCCAGCACTTGGGAGGCAGAGGCAGGTAGATCTCTGAGTTCGAGGCCAGCCTGGTCTACAAAGTAACTCCAGGACATCCAGGGCTGTTCCACATAGAAACCCTGTCTCAAAAAACAAAATAAACAAATGAGAGAGAGAGAGAGAGAGAGAGAGAGAGAGAGAGAGAGAGAGAGAGAGAGAGAGAGATGACTGCTCAGTTATTGTGTTGTAAAGTTTAATACTAAACAAATATAAAGGAATCTCAATTATTTGTGTGATAGCCAGGTTAAGAGAGAAGCTGAGAAAAGCCCCCACAGTTTTATAACAAAAACTAATATTTTTTTTCCTCAAGATCTTCATGTATTAAACTATTATTTTTTCTCTGTCTAAAAAACCATTACATCATTGAAAATTCTTATAAAACTACAACTTTCAACAAAGGCAACTTAAATTTGTGTGAATCCTGAAATTAATATAATTTTGAAATCTTCCTTTGAGAAAGAGAAATAGCAAGTTTTGTGCAACAATATGTAAAATAAGCTAATCTGTTAGAAAAAAAATTACATAGTTCCCTATGTAACTTAGGAAATGAATAAGGTCTATAAGACAAAAGGTTAAGGAGGTATACATAAATCTATATTCTATTTGAGATGGTTTTTAAGTGATATATAGTCTCTTCAAATAGATAAAGCAGATGTGCTTTTCTCTATTTGTTTAGGCACAGGTGTAAAATGTTGGGCCTATGGACAAACTAAACCCAGGAGAGCTGAAATATGGAAGCACAAATGCAAATAAACTGGGGCAACAAATCACTGTTTTTTTAGGAGTTTCTTTTTTTCCTCCTAAAGCACAGGTATGGGAACTGGGCTAAGGATGTACTAGTAGAGAGACCTTGACTAACATACATGAGGTACTAGGTTCTATCCCGAAAACTCCACAACCCCCACAAATAGATAAGTATTGGAGTAGCTGGTAGGTAACCCAGAATCATCCGTTGGTGTATAAGAAAACAACCTTAAGTAAATTATTTTTTTTTTCATTCTAGGTTAAAAAAAAAAGACCAACAACTAGAAAATGAACAGCTTTCCAAGACAGAATTATTTTTAAGTAGTAACTACTGCACCGCAGCCAAATAATTATAGTTTTACTTCCAGCAATGCCAGGAAGTACCTAGCAGACAGCGATCCTAAACTTTCATTTGTGCCTAGCTATAAGGAAGTGTTATATTACTCACCTTTAGTGTTACCAAACAAATATACAAATTAGAGAAAATAGACAAATTACCTTAGGTGAGCAACTTTTCATCAAGAGAAAATGTTTGTCTTGATTCTCAGGTTTGCAGGCTTCAGCTCATGATTTATTGACCGCTGTTGCCTTAGACCAGTGGCAAAGCAAGAGCACATGCTAGAAGACTGTGCTAGAGCAGGGCATTTGTCATCGGATGGGGAAGACAAAAGAGAGGGTGAGATAAGAAGGCTGCCGCTACAAGTTTCCAACATCTGACTAATGCACAACCTCGGGAATCAAGTTCTTACAATGTAGACCTCTTCAAGACATTGAACATCCAAGCTGGAATGATGTGCAACCAGACACTTTAATGCTAACTATTATCAAACATCTCCAATAAATGAATAGAAATTCTCCACCAGTGTGGAAAGGTGAATAAAACTGGTTCATGGATAGTAAATTTTTTCTCTTTTCTTTTTTCTTCAAGTAATTTATTCAGATTACATCCCAATTGTTATCCCCTCACGTGTATCTTCCCATTCCCCACTCCCTTCCTCTTTCTGCCTATTCCCTTCCCCTAGATCAGTGACAGAAGGGGACCTCCTCCCCTGCCACATGATCACAGCCTATCTGGTAGCCTGCTTACTCTTTCTCTGAGTGCCACCAGGTCTCCCCACTAAGGGGAAGTGATCAGATGGGGGTACCAGAGTTCATGTTCAACTGAGTCAGTCCCTGCTCTCCACACAATTGTGAAGAATGTGCTGTCCACTGGCTAGATCTGGATAGGGGTTCTAGATTTACTTCATGCATTGTTTGGTTGGTAAAGTAGTGTGAGCTGACCCACCTGGGTCTAGATCCACCAGCCTTAATGGTCTTCTTGTAGGTTTCTATGACCCTCTGGATCCTCCTATTTCCCCATTCTCCCTTACCTCTCTCACTTGGAGTGCCAATAGGCAGGCCCAGGATCTATCCCAATCTCCTGCTAAGTAAAGACTCTCAGGGGAGATCTCTGTTGGACTAGTGTCCAATTATAAGTGAGTATATACCATGTGTATCTTTCTGGGTATGGGTTACCTCACTGAGGATGATCATTTCTAGTTCCATCCATTTGCATGCTGAGTAGTATTCCATAGTGTAAATGTACCACAGTTTCTCCATCCATTCTTTGACTGAGGGACATCTAGGTTGATTCCAGGTTCTGGCTATTATGAATAAGGCTGCTATGAGCATGACTGAGCATATATCCCTGTTGTGTGGTGGAGCGTTCTGGGTATATTCCAAGGAGTGGAATAGCTGGGTCTTGAGGTAGTCCTATTTCCAGTTTTCTGATAAAGCGCCAGATGGATTTCCAAAGTGGATGTACAAGTTTGCACTCTCATGAGCAATGAAGGAGTGTTCCTCTTTCTCTACATTCTCACCAGCATTTCTTTAAGTGCTTCTCAGTCTATACAACTTTTTAAAGACATTGAAATATCAATTCTCAACTTCATATGGAAAAACAAAAAACCCAGAATACCTAAAACAATCCTGTACAATAAAAGATCTTCCATAGGAATCTTCATACCTAGTCTCAAGCTGTACTATAGAAAAACAGTAATTAAAACAGCATGCTACTGGCATAGCAATAGGCTGGTTGATCAATGGAATTGCATTGAAGACCCAGAAATGAATCCACACACATATGGACACTTCATTTTTGACAAAGAAGCCAAATCTATTCAGTAGAAAAGGATAGCATCTTCAACAAATGGTGCTAGTTCAACTGGATGTCTACATGTAGAAAGATGCAAGTAGTTCCATATTCATCACTATGCACAAAATTGAAGTGCAAGCAGGTTGAAGACCTCAACATAAAACCAGAGACAGTAAATCTGTTAGAAGAAAAAGTGGGAAAGAGCCTGGACAGGAGACAACTTCCTGAACAGAACTCCAACAGCCCAGGCTCTAAGGTTAACAATTAGTAAATGGGACCTCATGAGGCTGAGAAGAAGGCAGAAGACATTGTCAACAGAACAAAACAACAGCCTACAGACTGGAAAAAGATCTTCATCAACCCTACATCTGACAAAGGACTAATATCCAAAATATATAAAGAGCTCAAGAAATTAAACACAACCAAACCAAATAACCCAATTGAGAAATGAGGCTCAATATAAAGGGGGAGGACGTCCCCCTCAGGCACAGTCATAGGGGAGGGGAGTAGGGGGAAAATGGGAGGGAGGGAAGAATGGGAGGATACAAAGGATGGGATAACCATTGAGATGTAACAGGGATAAATTAATAAAAAAGAAAAAAAGAAAAAAAAGAAATGAGGCTCAGAACTAAACAGAGAATTCTCAACAGAGGATCTGTATTTTTCAATGCAATTCTTATCAAACTCTATCACATTTTTTAAATGTGATATTCTTATTCTTAGATTTACATATTGAGAGGCATGGAATGTAATCTTGCTAAAAATAATGGAAAATCAGAATAAACTATGAGAAGTACTTTGTGTGATGCCTAAGCCTAAACTTCAGACCTTGGAAAACACAGTTCAAACTTTATCACATGGTTAAATGTAAAATGAAAGACAACAGAACTTGTAGAAGATAACAGAAAAAATCATGAGACAAAGGACTTGGTGAAGAGTGATTAGTCTTGGTGTCAAAAAGCACAATCCTCAAAAGAGAAGGTCAATAACAGACATTTCTATACATTTGAAATTTTGTGTAAAAGGAAGCAGGAGGATCACAAATTTGAGGCCAACTAAAGCTATGTAATAAGACAGTGTCTCAACAAACAAACAAACAAGCACCCAAACTAAAACAAAAGAGAAACCAATTGGATGAGACAAATAAAATATTTTTTGACACAGAACTGTTAATACCAACACTAGGAAGACTGCTGCAGGAGGAACACAAACAAATAAACATCTTGCTCTCTGATAGCTTTACCAAGAAGATGACAAAGCAAAGTAAAGAGGAAAATATATGAAAACCACATTATTTGAGAATGTATTATGTATATTATGTAATTTATTTTAAAACTTTCACAATTTAACCATAAACAACAGGAATAGGTAAAATATACAGGAAGAGAATTCACTGGAAAGAGTATGTGAATGGTGTACAAGCCCATGAAAATATATTCAGTGTTACAAAACAGTAGGAAAATACAAATTAAGGTCTTGATGATAAATAACAATACAGCTCTTAAAGATGCTCCACTATACAGCAAGGACATTTTCTCATCTGTGTTCCTAGTAGCATTACTTACAATAGCCAGAATCTAGGAACAACCTAGATGTCCCTCAACTGAAGAATGGATAAAGAAACTGTGGTACATTTACACAATGGAATACTACTCAGCTATCAAAAAACAAGGAAATCTTAAAATTTGCAGGCAAATGGATGGACGTAGAGACAATCATTCTGAATGAGTTAGCCCAGACCCAGAAAGACACGCATGGTATATGCTCACTTATTTTTTTAATTAATTTATTCATATTACATCTCAGTTGTTAGCCCATCCCTGTATCCTCCCATTCCTCCCTTCTTCCCACTTCCCCCCTACTCCCCTCCCCTATGTCTGTGACTGAGGGGGACCTCCTCCCCCTGTATATATTCATAGGGTATCAAGTCTCTCCTTGGTGACCTATTATCCTTCCTCTGAGGGCCACCAGGCATCTCCATCCAAGGGACATGGTCCAATATGGGGCACCAGAGTTTGTGTGAAAGTCAGATCTCCTTCTCCACTCAACAGTGGAGAATGTCCTGTCCATCGGCTAGTCTGGGTAGGGGTTCGAGGTTTACTGCCTATATTTTCCTTGGCTGTTGCCATAGTTTTATGCTCACTTATAAGTGGATATTAGCCCAACATAGATGTCCTCTGAGAGACTCCACTCAGCAGGACAGATTCTAGGACTCACAGCCAGACTCTGGCCTAAGAGCTGGGAGTGAATTGCTAGTTGTATGGAAGAATTGGGGATGGAAAGAGGAGGGGGCTGTGTTAGGAGCTCCACAATGAGACAATCAAGGCTGGCGAATCTGGACAGGGGTGGAGTAGGAGCTGCATAAACTGATGCACCAATCAATGACATTGCAAGCAGAGAACCTAGACCCCCTGTTCAGATATAGCTCATGCAGTTATTTCTCCACATGGAGAAGGGGGAAGGAGCAAGGAGAATGCCTCTGACAGGAACTCTGGTGCCTAAGATTTCATCACTGCTCCTTAGGGGAGAGGCCCTGTGGGAACACAGAGGGAGAGGGGATGCAGGCTATCCAGATGAGACCTGACAGGCTGAGTCATATGTGGGGAAGACTCAACCTATCAGAGGTTTAAGGGAGGGGAATAGGGCAGAAAAGGGTGGGAGGGTGGGAATAGGAAGTTAAGAGCTAAGGGATTACAATCAGGATGTAATGTGAATAAATTATAGTAATAATAAAAAACAGTGTTGGGACTCCAGTTGTTTGTCACCATGCTTGGCTCCCATCTTGCTGTCAGTTGGTTTTTGTCAACTATTTTTCATAGCAATAAAATTGACTGACACACGATGTAGCATTGAAGCAGTGCTGGTTGGTGGCTGAAACAACAGAACTTTATGGCCTCATATTTCTGGAGACTGGAAGTTTGAAAATAACATCTCGGTGAAGTTTATTACCTGAGCACATCTGAAACCAATAGAGACATGGGATGGCTCCATCAGTATGAACATCTTGCTTGCACAATGCCACTATCGTCCCATCCTTTTCTCTTTCTTGGCTTCTTGATAACATTCTTAATTTTGTTTCTTTCCTTTTTGTTTGTGACCTAACCATTTCTTTTAATATCACACTGGAAAATTGGAGCGGGACCTACTCTGGTGGACCCATTTTAATCTAGTTGCATCTGTAAAGACCCAATCTCCATGTCTTATTGGGGACTAAAGCCTTAGTATGTGAACTTTCTGGGCACACGTGTCAGCTTCTTTGAACTGACAATGATGCAGAAAAACAAATCCCTTATACGTTGCTGATATAAATTGAAACAAGTATAATCTATCTGAAAAACTAATTTGTAAGTTTTTTGTAAGCTAAAAGTGCACTTAATACACAACCCAGCAATTGAATATTGTAACAGTTATCCCAGGTAAATAAATATTTATGTCTTCGCAAAATCCTATACCATAAATGTTCATGACATTTCTATTTAACATTGTTCTAAACAAGAGGCAACTGAAATGTATTACTAGTTTAGTGAGTGGCTAATTAAATATACTATAGTATGTTACACTGTGGAATAGTAAGTACTCAGCTAGGAAGAAAGGAAGGAAGAAAGAGGAAAGAAAAAGAGAAAGAAGGAAGGAAAGAAAGAAAGGAAAGAAAAGGAGGAAAAGAAAGACAGACTATTATAAGCAGTAGTATATGTCTCTAAAATCCTAGCACTTGGGAGATTAAGGCAGGTAAAACACCATGAGTTCAAAGATATCCTGGACTTCATAGAAAGCCCTTGCCTAGAACAAAGCAAAAAGAAATTAAGTATAAATACATGTGATAATTTATCTGTTTCCAAAGACAGTTTATTCAGAGAAAAATATGATCTCAAAAAGTCACATATAATTAAATTAATAAAATATTCTAAAAAAATGACAGTGACAGATATCAAGAACAAACTGGTGGTTTATGGGGCCTAGGGGCAGTGCAGGAAAAGATGTAATACTATACCCACATTGTCTGGACAAGATGTTCTTAGGGAAGGAACAGTTTCATGTCTCAATTGGGATAAGCTATGATCAGGATTTCTTGACAGTCCTTATGCATGCATGAGATATTTTGGTATTAGAACATAATTCTATACCAAAGATAATTTATATTTCATAAATGACTATATAGATGGCCAAAAGTCAATATTTTTCTGGAAGAAGGGTCTTACTGTGTAGCCTGGGCTGGCTTTGAACTCATGGCTTTATGCATGCTGAGATTATAGGCACTATAGAACTCACATTTTTGTAGGAGGCATCACTCCATAATGAAGTAGTGTAGGACTACTTGTGCATTTACTTTCCTATCCCTTTATTTTAATACCTAGGATATGATAATGTTGATGAACAATAGGAGTATGCTGAGAGCCATTGCTCTACTATAATCATCAGCAATAAGTTAGATTATGAGCCATGTCAGTATTGCATATTCTCCACGAGTTAAAAACATCCCCCCTTTGATTCCCCTTAGCTAGGCACCCAAATGCCTGCAGCCTTAGCCCAGCCTGTTCTCAAGAAGAAGGCATTTACATTGTGCTTTGGAGAGACACATCCCTCTATTCAATTCTCCTTCTCTCAAGGGAAAGACCCTTGTCTATCATGCAGCCTTTTCATTTAGTATTTGCTTTTCTTTTAGGAACTACATATAAAAAAATCAGCTGTAGGTCTTGGAGAGATGGCTTGGTGGTTATTAACACTTGCTGATCTTGCAGAGGCCCTGGGGTCACTTCCCAGCACCCACATGATGGCTTACAGTCAACTGTAACTCAACTTCCAGGGGATCTGATGTCATCCACTTCTGACCTCAGGCACTATATATACATGGTCCTCACACAAGCATGCAGGCAGAACACTCATACACACAGAATAAAGACAAAAAGACAAATACATCAGCATTGTAGTTCCACCAAGTCATAGTTTAAAAGTTACAGTGCTCATCAGAATGAGCCAGGATGCTTGTTTGAATGGAATCATCTAGGCCATGTACATATATATTCGTTCTACAGGTTCTGTAACTCTAAGGAATCCTAACTAATGTAGTCTGCATGCTCTCTGAGCAGGCTAGGCACTGGGTACTATTTGAGTTTTCTTCTAGTCATTGCCTCTTGACTAGACTGTTGGAAGGAACAAACTAGTTGGAAGTGACTCTTGTTATAATGAATTCTCTGTAACGCACAGAATTTACGTAATAGCCTGGTCACTTGATGCTTTCAGCTGTCATTTCCGCAGTCACTTCTCACTGAGTGCTTCGTAGTCCTCAGACAAGATAGCAATTTTACCTCTGGGGATAAAAATGTACAGCATCTAGCAACAGATAACAGTGACACTCTTTCCTCATCCATGCACATGTACCTTAAACACAAATGCTAATTAGACACCAATGCATTGTGTGTTCTGGAACAGAAAGTTTGCACGTGACTCAGGCTACATTCTCTGTGGGTGGTTTACAGGTGCAGTATAAGAATTCAGGGAACATTTTCCCACACAGAAGAATTCTATTCTAATTGCACACAGCAGTCAATAAAAAACAAGACAAAACAACAAAACACTTTCTGAGCTCAGAAAGAAAACTCTGCTACACATTAATGGTTCAAGTGATTATGTCTGCCCTGTCATGGATCCCACATAAGTCATGCTTTCACGATTCTGAGCTTCACTGTTTCATGCAGCAGTGGAACTGTAAATAATTAAGAACATGCATGACAAAAGGACGCTGTGATCATTGCTGTGAATTCCCTGTGGCCTCTGAAAGTCTCATCCTCATATTCTAGCTCCTGTCATGCATCTTGCAAGATAGCCATAGAAGGATTAAGCTGGATAATTTATAATGCCCCTTGCTTGCCAGACCTGTACTAGGCACATTGTCTATCTTAGCCTTCACAACAGTTCTGTATGGTAGAGTGTTTTTATTACTTGAGCCCTCTGGAAATCAGAGCCTTGGACAAGAAGGAGAATGCTAATGCTTTATTTGGAAAAGGAATCCTCCAGGCAGTAAGATTAAGAAAAAGAAATGTCAACAGGCTGAAAAGGCTAGAAAATGAAGAGATTCACTGCCCACTGTCTCACAATTGCCTTGAAAAGACAGCCAGCCTAGACTGTTCTGCAAGTCTAACCCTGTCAGATATGGGAGGCAGAAATCTTTAAACAACCTTAGGGGGACATTGTATTTGGAGAGATTCTATGAGGGATGGAGAGAGAGAGAGTGAGAGAGAGGGAGAGATAGAGAGAGAGAGAGAGAGGGGGGGGGAGCAGGATAAGTTGACTGCTGTCTATCTGCCTATCTCTGGTGTTTTGTTTGTTAACAGTTTGCTCTGGGAGTGTCTGGAAACTCCTTCCGACCTCAATGTTCCAGTTATTCTGGAAGCTACCTTGTGGTGTGCTATGCAGTGAAATGGCTGCAAGAAGCAAACACTGCCGGCATGTGGCTTCTCAGTTTCATATAGCAGAACAATGCAGGCTGAAACAAAGGTGGCCAGTATATCACCTGAGTCCTCTGGCAAGCAGATGCTGAAATGGAATTAAGAGTGTATGAGGTTTATTGAAGAGCTAATGACTGTGAAAGATGAAGAGAGAGGAAGCCTAGATCAGACAAAGAAAAATGTCAGACTGGTACTGCAGACCTGGCACCTGTGAAAGGGAAGGGGAGGGAGGCAGAGAAGACAGAGGCAGAGCTTTTCACTGGATTTGTATCTCACAAAGTCTTGCCCAATGTCCCGTGAAAGAAAGGGCCAGCCTGCCATATTGAGCTGATGACTGAGGCTGTGCAGGAAAGAGCACAGTCACTGCTTCAAAGCTGGAGAGCTAACAGCTGGCAAATGTCAGCTAATTGTGCTCTTTGTTGGTTAATCTGTTCTCAAAGGCCTTCCAGGTCAGTGTACCTCCATGCCTGTCATGACTGGCTGCGAAAGCACCTGAAGTAAGCCAAAAGCTAAGAGAGGGGAAACTGAATATTCTGGCACAGTTGTGTTGCCTGTAAACCCCAGTCACTAAGAAAGCTCAAGTCGGGGGGGGGGGAGGGGTGGCTTAGGCACATAAGTTTGAGGACAGACTTGGCTTCATAGTGAGACACTGTCTCAAAATGCATTACACGAATGACTCTGCTGTGCTCTTTAGTGGTGTGGATATATCCTTGAGAAGTACATAGCCAGGCAATTTCATTGTGCTAGGCACATCACAATGGGTGCTTCCACAAATGAGATGTCTCTACCATCACCAAGTGAAATAATTTTATGGGATGCTGTGGAAGGAGTGTGGGGACTGAAAGGATCTTTCTCTAATTTGCATGTGGCTAGCACTAGCTCTCCTCATTGGCTTCTTAGGGTAAAATGTCCAAAGGAAGTGGGTTATCCAGGCCCCAGAAGTGAACATGGAAAAAGTAACCCTTTCACTTCCTTAACCCTCCATCTCTTAATTGTCTGTTCCTTGGCTTATTGACATGCTGGACTCTGAGCTACATTTGGTGTTGTATGTAAAAGACTGGACATACTCCTTTCCCCCCAGGTGCTTGTTCTCTAAGAGGAGTTCATAACCATGTATGCTTTATGCCATAAACCTAAAGATGGAGATCAGAAAATTCCGGTTTCAGAGAGGAGGGAGCAGCCAACACAAACTGAGAAATCAGAAATGACTCCGTGGATGAAGAAGTGCGGCTGAATATAAGATAATCAAGTATCTCCCCGGGAGAAGATTGCAGGGAGAGACACCTAGATAGTGGTGCATGTGATGCCCAGCAACAAGGAAATATGTGGGAATTTCTTCTGTCAAAATAGTAACTTGAAGTTCAAAGGCTGATGTCACAAAAGATATGATGAGAAAAATTATATTGAGTCAAATTATGTAATTTAGGTGAGCTATTGTTTCTTAGTGGATATAAGGAGTTATTCATGAATCTTTGTGGTTCAGTGTAACACCTACAGATTTTAATTTCTTTGTTTTAATTTTATTGAAAACAGATTATTTTCTCACACAATATGTCCTGATTATGGATTCTGCTTTCCCTTCCTTCTACTCCTCCTGGTCCTCCTCCCTCCCTCCCATTGGGATCCACTCCCTTTCTATCTCTCATTAGAACAGAGCAGGCTTATAAGAGAAAATTACAAAATATAATAAGGTTAAAAACGGTAGTATTACATCAAAGTTAGACAAGACAAATTAATGGAAAAGAATCAAAGAAAGGGTACGAGAAAGAACCACTTGTTCACACACTCAGGAACCCCATAAAAACACTAAACTGGGAGCCATAAAATATACATAGAGGACCCGCTGCAGACCTATGCAGGCCCTGTGCATGTTGCTTCAGTCTGTGAGTTCATAGGAGATTTGCTCACATTGTTTTAGAATGCCCTGGTTCTTGTTGATTTCCATCCTTTCTGACTCTTAGCACATTCTTTCTGCCTCCTCTTAAAGGAGTTTCCCCAGCTATGAGTAGAGGGATTTGATGGAGACATCTCATTTAGGGCTGAGTGTTCCAAGCTTTTTCAATCTATATGTAATAATATCCAGCTTTGGGTTCCCTGTATTTGTTCCCATCTGCTGCAGGAAAAGGCTTTTCTGATGATAGTTGAATAAAGCACTGATCTGTGAGTATAACAGAATATTGATAGGAGTCATTTTCACACTATGGTGGTTTTTTCCTTTTCAAAGACCAGTATTATTTGGTTTTACTCTAGGTCCTTGGGCCATCTAGTGTCAGGTTCTTGGACATCCAGTATCAGATATGAGTTCCATCTCCTGGAGTGGGCCTTAGGTCAAATCAGATAGTCAATGGTTATTCTCATAAGCGTTGTGTCGCCATTGTCCTAGCCTTCCTTGCAGGTATTGTACCACTGGACATCCAAGGATTTGTAGCTGGCTTGGTGTTTGCATTTTTCTTTTGGTAGCGTGCAGAGTACCTCACTGCACCAAAGTTACTAGGACATAGAGGTGGAGGCTCCATGCAGGAACAAACCCAACCTCTCCATGTTCAATGTGCGTGAGGGTCTTGCTGTCACTTTGTGGAGAACAACCTATAGTCTTGGCAACAGCTTGGCTTGTTTGAGGACTCTTGTGAGACCCCCTTTGTTCGACAACTCAAATGAAACTCAATCCTAGAAGCTTCATTTGGTGACAAGAGATGGCCAGTTGGGGCTCTGTCTTTTTCCATTATTTGGCAATTTCACTTAGATCCCCTTCATATATGTATACATTTTTAAAGTTTTTTTAAATTAATTTATTCTTGTTACATCTCAATGGTTATCCCATCCCTTGTATCCTCCCATTCTTCCCTCTCTCCCATTTTCCCCTTATTCCCCTCCCCTATGACTGTTCCTGAGGGGGATTACCTCCCCCTGTATATGCTCATAGGGTATCAAGTCTTTTCTTGGTAACCTGCTGTCCTTCCTCTGAGTGCCACCAGGTCTCCCCCTCCAGGGGACGTGGTCAAATGTGAGGCACCAGAGTATGTGAGAAAGTCATATCCCACTCTCCACTCTACTGTCCCACGAAAGCCTTCACTTACCAGGAAACTGAGACAGAGGGGAGGACATCCTATTGGGACTCTAGATGAGAGAAGCATGGGAGAATAGCAAAGTAGAAGGATCCAGAGGGTCCTAGAAACCTACAAGTAGAACATTGTGATAGGCAGATATGGGCCCAGGGGTCCCGCTCAAACTAAGGCACCAGCAAAGGACAATACAGGTGGTAAACTTTAAACCCCTACCCAGATCTAGCCAATGGTCAGAACATATGTATACATTTTTAGGAAGCTTCTGTTCTATTGGGTTTCCATACTCTTCATCAAATGGCCCTTAATTGAAGCTTTGTCTTCCCATATTCACTCACTGATTTCCATCTTCCTTCTCTCCAACTGATCCTCTCATTCCAGCCCTTCATCTATCCATAACTATCTTAGTTCCTTTTCTATTTTTAATATATTTTATTAATTTATTCATATTACATCTCAATTGTTATCCCATCCCTTGTATCCTCCCTTTCCTCCCTCCCTCCCATTTTCCCCTTACCCCCTTCCCCTATGACTGTGACTGAGGGGGACCTCTTCCCCCTCTATATGCTCATAGGGTATCAAGTCTCTTATTGGTAACCTGCTGTCCTTCCTCTGAGTGCCACCAGGCCTCCCCATCCAGGGGACATGGTCAAATATGGGGCACCAGAGTATGTGAGAAAGTCATATTCCACTCTCCACTCAACTGTGGAGAATGTCCTGTCCATTGGCTAGTCTGGGTAGGGGTCTGAAGTTTACGGCCTGTATTGTCCTTGGCTGGTGCCAAAATTGAGCAGGACCCCTGGACCCAGATCTGCCCATCATAATGTTCTTCTTGTAGGGTTCTAGGACCCTCTGGATCCTTCTATTTCCTCGTTCTTCCATGCTTCTCTCACCTAAAGTCCCAATAGCATGCTCAACGTAGTTAGTAATCAGGGAAATGCAAATCAAAACGACTCTGAGATTCCATCTTACACCCATCAGAATGGCTAAGATCAAAAATTCAAGTGACATCACATTCTGGCAAGGATGTGGAGAAAGAGGAACACTCCCTCATTGCTGGTGGGAATGCAAACTGGTACAACCACTTTGGAAATCTATCTGGTGCCTTCTCAGAAAACTTGGAATAAGGTTTCCTCAAGACCCAGCTATTCCACTCCTTGGAATATACCCAGAAGATGCTCCACCACACAACAAGGGCATATGCTCAACCATGTTCATAACAGCCTTATTCATAATAGCCAGAACCTGGAAACAGCCTAAGTATCCCTAGTAGAAGAATAGATAAAGAAACAGTGGTACATTTACACTATGAAATACTACTCAGCTATTAAAAACAAGAAATTCTTGAAATTTGTGGACAAATGGATTGAACTAGAAATAATCATAATGAGTGAGTTCACCCAGAAACAGAAAGACTCAAATGGTATATACTCACTTATATCTGCATACTAGCCCAAGGGGCATGTTCCATGAAAGCCTTCACTTACCAGGAAAGTAGGTCAGAGGGGAGGACATCCTATTGAGTCTTTAGGTGTATATTTGTTATTACCTTCTTCTTAGATCTGATTTTTTTTTGAGACAGGCTTTCTCTGTGTAGCCTTGGCTGTCCTGGAACTTTCTCTGCAGACCAGACTGGCCTGGAACTCACAGAGATCTGCCTGCCTCTGCCTCCTAAATTCTGGCATTATAAGGCATGCGCCACCACGCCCAGCTATGATTTTTTGCTTTCTTATCTTTTTCAAAAATCTTATTTTATATCCAAAGAAGAGTTCAAACTAAAAGTTATTTATGTCTTGTTTGCTTATACTTATATTATTAGTGTTACCTGAAGTTGGGCTCCACCAGCCGATTGATCTATATCATTCTATTTAGGATAGAATATTTCTAGCCCTTTATCATTTATGAGGCTTTGATTAGTTCAAACGTCATTATTATAGCCTTCCTTATAGTTACTAGGAATAATCTGAGTGTTCTAGGCACTTTTAATTGGTTTTCTAGTTTTCTCCCTATTAGTCATTTATTCATCAATACATTAAAAAATGTAGATAATAACAAATAATAAATAAAATGTAATATTATTTATTGCATGGATGCTCTGCATATTCTGACCATTTTAAATGTCTCAACTCCTCTAACTTTCAGTGTAATCCTAAGGAGAGTCTTAGAGACTCTGTACATAATCCCCATTTGCCATATTCCTTTACAAAACTGATTGTATGTGGTGGCTTACAAACCCTCAGCAATATTTGCACCCTTATAATATATATAATAAGTATATGAAATATATAAGAAAACTTATAATAATCTGCAGATCCTTTTCTTGCTCTAGAAAAGTACTCAAAATTGTCTGCCTATATGCTGGTAAATGGGTTTAAACATTCAAATGTGGTCGTTGTTGTGAAGGCACAAAGACTATCTGTCCACAGTCACTTAGCTAGAAGATGGTTTCACAATGAGTTAAGGACAATGCTAGGTCATTGTAACAAAAATATCAACAGAGAGAGAAAGTGGCAGTAAAAAGAGAAAGTCATCTGTCCTTCTAAACAAGTCCTCTGAAGTGTGGATGCACAAAGTGTAGTCACAACATGACTATTTCTCTGCAAAGAGCTAAGTATCTTATAGGTTCAGTAAAGGAAAGCAATTTGGAGAGCTACTTTTTAGATTTCAGAGAGAAACTACTATTGTCCTTGAACATGCACGTTCATTTTTGGTATTTGTATTATTCTGAGATTATAATTATAATTTTTTTCCTTTTCTCCATCCACACCCTTCCATGTATCCCTTCTCATTCTTTTTCAAAATGATGGCTTATTTTCATCAATTATGTTACATACATATGTGTATATAAATTATTAAACATAAAACAGCCTGTTCAAATCTATATAATGTCACTTATATGTATATTTTCAGAGTTGACTATTTTGTACTAGGTAACAAATTGCTGTCTTTTTCCCTGGAGAAGGCTATTTCTTCTACTTTCATCATTCTTTAGTTGCTTGTAATTCTTTTTGTAGATTTTTGAAGCATTTCCTCTAAGATTTTTATGTAATCAAAAGAGACTGTACTGGATAATTTCTTGTCAACCTACACAAGTTAGAGTTAACTGGGAAGAGGGGACCTCAGTTGGGGGATATCTTTATCAGACTGGCTTGAAGGCATGAAGCATTTTCTTCATTAGTGATTGATGTGTGAAGGTCCAGGCAACTCCAGGTAGTGCCACTCTTGGGTAGATGGATCTGATTTGTATAAAAAATGCAAGCAGAACAATCCAGGGGGAAGGAAGCCATTAGGCAGCATTCATCCATGGTGTCTTTTTGTTTCTGTCTGGAGTTCCTGCCTTGACTTTCCTCAACGAAGGACTGTGTTTAGGACATGTAAGCCAAGTGAACCCTTTCCTTCTTAAGATGATTTTTTTTATCAGTGATTTACTTCAGATACAGGCAGTAACAAGGACAAAGAAAAATTACTAACTGTACAGTGTGAAAATGTAGACATACAAACAAGTGATCAAGGTGACTATCCCCAGTAATATGGCATACTGGCATTATATGTGCTCTGGTATGACTCGTTGTGACTCTGTGGCATATCTCCCTGCAGATGCATAACTTCAGTGCAATCACAAGACATTATTGCACTGGTTCATATTGAGGGACATCCTGCAAAGTATACTTTAGTACTGTTAAGTGAATAAATGACAGAACTCAAAGAAAATTTGTAGTTGTGTTACTAGTATTGTTGCACTGTTGATTTTCTAGCATCGATCTTCATAACCTGACTGTATAAGATACTAACATTAGGAAAAGATGAATGAAGACAGTGTGAGAGCTCTCTTTCCCTCCATCTCCCTGATCTGATCTTTCCTACTTCTATTCTCACCCACCTACAGTCCTCCTACAAAATCTATTCTATTTCCCATTTCAAAAATATCTATGCTTCCACTTATAGCCTTTCTTTTTACCTAGCCGCTCTGGGTCTGTGGATTGTACCTTGAGTGTCATTTATTTAATAACTAATATCCACTTATAAGTGAACACATACCATATTTATCCTTTGTGGTATGGGTTTCCCTCATTCATGATGATATTTTTTCTAGTTTCATCTATTTGTTTGCAAATTTCATGATGTCAAATTTTTAAACACCAAGTAATACTCCATTGTGTAAACATAACACATTTTCTTTAACCAATATTGATTGAGAGACATTTTGATTATTTCCAGTTTCTGGCTATTATGAATAACTCTGCTATGAACATAGTTGAGCAGGTGTCCTTGTGGTAGGATGGAATATCCTTTGGGTATATGCCCAAGAGTGGTATAGCTGAATCTGGATTTACAGTTTTTAAAAGAACCATCATATAGATTTCAATAATTTCTGTACAAATTTCCACTCATGCCAGCAATGGAGGAGTGTTCCACTTTCTCTACATCCTCATCAGTATGTGCTGTTTTTTATCTTACACATTCTGACAGGTATAAGATGGAATCTCAAAATAGTTTTGATTTGCATTTCCCTGATGGCTAATGTTTATTTCTTTAAGTGTTTTTTTAAAAGCCATTTAAGATTCCTCTGTTGAGAGTTCTTTGTTTAGATCTGTACACCATTTTTAAATTGGATTATTTGTTTTTTTCAATATGTAGTTTCTTGATTTTTTACATGTATTTTGGATGGTAGACCTCTATCAGATCCTGGTATTTGGGGAAGTTGAGGCAAGAGGATTATGAATTCTAGGCCAGCTGGGGCTATATAGCAAAGTAAGGTCATTGTGTCCTACATGTATGGTTCAGGCCAATCTAGGTTCCACAATAAGATTGTCTCATACATCAACCATAAACAAAATACCTTATATAATAGACCTTGTCCCCCACCTCTCATCTCTATTCATGTACTTGTTTCTACATAACTCTCACCATCAGATTTATGTTGACATGACTGCTTTTCTTCCCTAATCTGAGTCTAAGGTGGAGATTTTTGACTATTTTGTTCAATAATGGGTCCTAGCATCTGGTTCCATAAATGTTTATTATTTAAACTAGAACTTGAATTTGCAATGATGTTATCGTAATGCTTTGTGCTATGGTAAATCTAATTTCAGTGAAGATCTAATTGGCATAGACTACTTCTATAATCAAGAAAGACTCAGAGTGCAGTGTATTTCCCAAAATAAGAATGTGCATTTATAGTTGCTTTGACTTTCTTCACTATCAACAATAGCTGAACTAGACTTTTTGTCTCATATTCACTAATGAAAGAAAGTCACATCAGACAATAAAGATGTGCTATTTAACTTTAGAGTTATTTAACTTTAGCCGGGCTTATTGTATACATGTATACACAATAATTTGAGTGGCAAGGTATGTTTTCCAGGATTCTTATCAAGTGTTCTACATGACATGTTATTATGGAAATGCTGGAGATTACATCTTACCTGAATGGTCAAGGTAGTGTTTCTTGTACCCTATACCTGGACAATTAGAGTGTTTCAACACATAATTTGATACAAAAGCAAGGTTTCTGCCAAGAAAAATCTTTCTACTTTGTTCATGACCTTTCCATCTTTCTTTCTTTTTTTTCTCAACTCAGCCTATCCATTCATTTATGTGGCTTGATTTGCATGTCTGCTCTGAGTTTTCTTTAGGTGTTACTCTGCAAGAGCTGAAGACTTGGATTGCTCTATTTAGTATCTAATACCTATTAAGTGAATCTACCTTACGCTAAACGAAACTTAGAAACTATGTGATTTAACCGAGTACAAGGAGGTTGGCAGAAACTAAGAGAAACTTGTACGATGTCTTAAAATAACCTTCCTCCATTGCTCTCCTCTACCTACTCACACAAGAACCTGCTCTCAGATTTATGTATCTCAAATGGCATGCTCAGATGCCAGGAATGGAGGAGGGCAATGAGAGGCCAGAAGGTTAGAGAGATTGTGAAGAGCTACAGGCATGTAAGGTGTACTCTATTTGCTGGTAGATAGCCACCAATGGGCACTCAATCACACACAGGCACAGAAGAGCCACACAGGGGCAGGTACAGGAACAGACGCAGCTGACACAGGCCACACAGAGGTTGATACACAGGCCAACTGGCAAAAACATTATAGGCAGGTTGATGAAGGCTTAGGTGAAGGCCAGATTGATGATGTCAAGGCCAGATTGATACAGAACCCACACAAAAGTACTATTCTTTCAGGAATAGACATGTAACAAATTACATCACTGTTTCTTTGTATGGTTCCCTAGACAGTGCCAGCTATTTTGTGCTGACTTATAGGCCCATATGTATCCAAGCCAGCCTTGTTTTAGATGATTCACATGCCCAATGTCTACATTAGCCAGTGCCATGTTGTTCAAACATAAACTGGCTTTTAGGACCCTCTGTTCTCAACACCAGTTAAATTACTTTTTGTGTTCAGTGTCATTCTTACTTTATGGTTAGCCATTAGCAAGGAAACACCTACATGGTTATAATTCTAAAAACACTCAGTTGTACAACTCCAATATTACCTCCTGCTTTATTTCTAGAAAGATGCTTTTTAGTAAAAAATAATATTATATATATAGAGAATATGACTTTAATTTCAAATTTTTATTGTGTGAGAATTTCATACATGTATGCAATGGTATGTTGATCATATACACTCACCATGTCCCTCTCCATCTTACCCTGGACATCACCCTTTCACATGCACACATAAATATATTACCCTCCTACTTTTCTGTCTTCATCTTAGCTTACAAGCTAGTGTGTTTCCATAAGAATTTTTCATATGTCCTTAGTTTCAGTTAACCACTATTCCTGCATCTTCCTCATTCCCTTGAGTTCACCTCCAGTTAAACATTTAATCCCTAGTATTCTTGCTCGGGTTTTGAACACATGTGTTCTACAATCATATCCTATTTTATTTTCAATTTAATGCAAGATAGGGATCCATATGGGTTTTCACCCATCCTTCATGTTGGTTAAGCCTCCCCCATGTCATCCTTCCCCAATCTCCATACTGTACTTGCTGCTTGAATGTTCCTACCTCAGGATCCCCTTGCTTACTATGGTTCCACCTATATTATGCAATCCCTGCTTCCTTAATGCACACCCACCTTCAGTTTGTCCCTTTCTACTTTCTTCAATTGCACGTGTACTCCACGAGTCAAACACAGAAATCTAAGATTGAGAGCTGGGGCCCCCATAGAAGAGAGAAAACACAGCATTTGTCTTTCTGCGTCTGGATGATCTCTCACTCAGTGTAAGTTTTTCCCACTTTCATCTCTTTACTTGCAAATTTTGTTTTTTGTCTTTTTTGTTTTTTCTTTGGTTTCTTTGGCTTTTCAAAAATAGGGTTTCTCTGTGTAACAGCCCTGGCTGTCCTGGACTTCCTTTGTGTGCCTGGCTACCCTGAAACTCACAGAGATTCTACTGCTTCTGCCTCTTGGAATGCTGGGATTAAAGGCATGCACCACCACACCTGGCCGTTTTTGTCTTTCTTTATAGTTGAGTAATCATCCATTGTCTTAAAATCGTAGTTACGGAAATATTCTATTTTCTTGCTTAGATTTATTCCCATGTGTTTTTGTGGTTATTATAAATGAGATAATTTCCCAAAATTCTGTTTCAGTGTGTTAAGTAATAGTATAGAGGGTTGCTGCTACTTTAGTATATTAATTTTGTATCCTGCCATTTTGCTGAAAATGTTTATCATTTCTAAGAACTCCTGGTAGAATAATTTAGGACCTTATGTATGAAATCATATTATCTGTAAAATGGCATACTTTTGCTTCTTTTAATACTTTTGGCCATTTTATTTCCTTCCCTTGTAATATAACTCTGGCTAAGGACATAAAGCACCATATTGATTAGGAGTGGAAAGAGTGGATGCTCCTTACCTTTTTTCAAATCTTAGTTAGAACTAAGTTTTCCTCAATTTACAATAATGTTGGCTATAGGTTTGTTATGTACAGCTTTATTATATTGACATATGCTCTGTCTATCCCTATGTAAATTCTCTCTGACTTTTATAATGAAGTGATGTTGGATTTTGCGAAAGATCTTTTCTGAGTTAATTGAGATGACTATGTGATTTTTTGTCTTTGAGTCCATTAATGTGATGAATAACATTTGTTGTTTTACATGTGTTGAACAATTCATGAATTTCTGGAATCATAATTTGATTATGATGAAGGAGGTATTTGATGCGATTAAGAATTGGGTTTGTGATGATGGTGGAGTATTTAAGAGATCAGGGTTTGAATTTTTAAAATGCCAGCATTTTCTTTCTACAAGCTGATTGAATCCTGACAATTATTTAAAAAAAAAACTAATTTCCCATGGAATATTTTGTTTTCTCCATCAATGGTTGTTGATAGTTTTTCTGGATAAAGTAGTCTGGCCTGGCATCTGTGGTCTCTTAGGGTTTGCAGGATCTCTGTCCAAGCCCTTCTGGCTTTCATGGTCTCTGCTGAGAAGTCGGGTGTAATTCTGATGGGTTTGCCATTAAATGTACTTATCACACTTTATTTTTCTGTGTGTATCTTTGTGTGCTATTGTTTAGAACTTGAAAAGAATAAGAAGATGCAAAGAACTTTCTGAGATCATCAATTCTATTTTATATTTTGAGTATATATAGGCAAAATTGGTGGATTTTGTAGTTCTATATTTTATTTTTGTTTTTTTTTTACTTTTTATTTTATTTTTTTGCTTTTCATTTAAAAAAAGAGAATAAAGAAAACTTCAACCAGTTTTCTACAAAAAACTCCTAACTTCCCTAAAGCAACTTCTCAATCTATAAAGTGAGAATAAATGAAGACCTGCAGTATAATACATTAACTTCAGTAGAATAACAGTGCAAGGTACTCAATTATCTTTGTCTTCTTCATCAGAGCTACTTTGATTCCCTCCACTCATTCCCTAATTTCTACTGAGTATTATAAGAATCCCTACAACCTACCTTTGATCCCTCTGACTTTCTCAGCTCCTCCAAATTAGTACTTCTCCACTGGCTCCTATTTCCTTTCTACATAGCTATGTTCTCTGGTTTCTCGTCCATCATGTAGACAGATGCCTAACTTCTTGCTCATTATATATTTATTTATAGAGCAGCTTCTGTATTTTAGGTGTTATAAGCTCTAGAAGTGAAGTCAATATAAACAGTGCTGGGTTTGCTAATATTTAATGGCAGTTGTTAAAATTAATGAATACAAATACATATATAGGCACACATATATACAAATATATATAGTGCATTCCTGTATCTGTAAATCATAGTACTTTGGGTAAAGTAGGGTGGCAACACGTGGATTCCTGGAGTCCAGTGGCTAGCAAGCTTAGCTGAATTGATGACCTCGAAGTTTAGTGAGAGATTCTGTCTCAAAAAATAAGGTAAGTAATGATGGATGAAGACACCCAATGTCATCCTCTGGTTTATACACATGTATGCATACAATTCATACTCATATGAACACATGCATATTCCAGACCTCCCGACACACACACACACACACACACACTGTAAAACGGAAACATGCTAATGTAAAGAATGTATAGAATATAGTTTACTCTCTACTATAAATTCAAATGAAGACTGTTTCAACAGAATCCTTTTGTTGTCTGCTAGATTATTACACATCTAGGATATGGTTGTAAGTAATAAATAAATGTAGTTCCATATTAAAAAAAAGAATTGGGTTTGAATTTTTTACTGAGAATTTTCACATCTATGCTAATTAGAGAGATCATTGTACAATCCTCCTCTTCACCTGGTTTTGGTTCAGGGTAACACTGGATTCATAGAAAGAATTTGGAAGTCTTCCTTTCTTTTTATTATGTGAAATTATATGGTCAGTATTAATGTTATTTCTTCTTTGAAGTTCTGGTAGAATTCTTCAGCAAGTCCATATGGTACTGGACATTTTTAAGTTTGGAGAGTTTTTATTATTGTTTTCATTTCATTACCAGTTATAGATTAGGTTAAATTATTTATTTCATCTTGATTTAATTTGACATTGATTTAGTTTCACCATTTCTTTTAGGTTTCCGGTCTTGTGAAGTATAGATTTTAAACATATGTCTTTACAATTGTCTGAACTATGCCCATATCTTGTAATGTCTCCCTTTTCATATCCAACTTTATTAATT
This sequence comes from Acomys minous, assembly GCF_964271855.1. Lineage (NCBI taxonomy): Eukaryota > Metazoa > Chordata > Mammalia > Rodentia > Muridae > Acomys > Acomys minous. Next base: position 114,503,167 of record NC_140488.1, on the reverse strand, counting down.
TTAGTTTTATCTTTTTTGGCTAATTTGGATATGACTTTGTCAATCTTGTTTATCTTTTCAAAGATACAATTATTTCTTTTATTGATTGTATTGTTTCTTTGTTTGTATTTTATTAATTTCTGCTCTGATATTCATTATTTCTTCCCATTTCTGTTTTGGGGTTTGGTTTCCTCCTGTTTTTCCAAGGCCTTAAGCTATATCATCATATTCCTTATGTAAGTTATCTATGATATTTTTATGTATGAGATTACTTATCTAACCTATTAGGTCTACACTTATTGTGTCTATACATTTTGATATGTTTTATTTTCATTTTCATTCAATTTTAGGAGTTTTTTGAAGAGTAATATACCATGGTAGGTTTGATGTGTTATCTTTTTTCTCTTGTACTCATATTCAGGGTGGCAGACTCTGTCCCATGTCTTCCTTTGAAAGTTCTATGTCAAGTCAGGCCTCTTCTCTGGAAGAGAAGTCTTCTCAGAAATCCAGATCTTCTATCCCCTAAGTGGCTTCCCCTGGGTCACCTCCAATCTTTGCTCTGGGTCCACAGATTCTGCTGAAAGTGGAATTTCTTGCATTTATGCAACTTACCTGGGTAAACTCCTTTTTGTTTCTTGTGTCTGTGACTTCTGCCATTAAAACTTTTTTCTTTCTTACTTTTTTCAGCAACTTATTCATCAGTCAATAGGATTTTATTTAGTTTCCACAAGTTTGTGTTTTCTCTATATCATTGTATCAGGGTACACAATATTGTATTTCTATTGTATAAGGGTAACAACATTGGCTACATAGAAATAATTTGTAAGTCTTCTTCCATCTTCTTTATTTTGTGAAATTATGTGGTCAGTATTGGTGTTAATTCTTTTTTGAATTTCTGGTAGAATTCTTCAGCAAATCCATATGTTCCTGGACATTTTTAAGTTTGGACACACTTTATTATTACTTCAATCTCATTACCAGTTATAAATTATAAATACATAATATATATATATACATACATGTATACATATAATATTCTTTGTAATACAATATTGTTGTTGCTATTTACCTTTATTTTTATGGCCAGATAGAAAACAGGAAGATATTTCTATTTTCCTATACTTGTTGAAACTTACGCCATATTTTAATATATGGTCTATTTTGGAGAAAGTACTGTGTGCTATTAGAAGAATTTCTAATATTCTTTAGCATTTTTGTGGAGTGTTCTGTTAGGTCTTTGTTTTATGCTGTGATGTAGCTCCAGAATTTCTTCATTTGGTTAGTGTTTTGGTTTTGGTTTTGTTTGTTTTGTGTGTGTGAGGTCTGGATGACATACTTTGTGGGGAGGGTAGGGAACTGAACCCGTGCACTATCACTGTGCTTGATTAAACTGTAGTTTTATATCTAGTAGCATTTTGAGGTGAAATTTGGTATGCCCTTGTTTGTTGTGGGTATATTTAGAATTATAAGAGCCTCATGATATTTCACTTTACAGCCTGATCTCAATCCCCTCCCTCCTTTCCTCCCACCCTCTCTCTTTCTTCTAAGAGAAGGGGAGGCCTCCAGGGGGCTAGCAACGCACCCTGGCACCTCAAATCACATCAGGACTAAATGCATCTTCTCCCGCTGAGGCCAGACAAGGTAGCTCAGCTAGGGGAAAGGGATCCAGATTTGGGCAACAGAGTCAGAGATAGCCTCTACTCCCACATGAAGAATGTGCTACACATCTGTTACATATGTGTAGGGGGCTCTAGGTCCAGCCCACGCATGCTCTTTGGTTGGTGCTTCAGCCTCTGTGAACCCCCATGGCTCTAGGTTAGTTGACTCCATAGGCATTCTTGTGTTGCCCTTGACCCTTTCATTTCGCTCCATCTTTCCTCCCACTCTTCCACAGCACTCCCAGAGTTCAGCCTAATGTTCGACTGTGAGTCTCTGCATCTGTTTTAGTCAGATGCTGGATGAAGCCTCTCAGAAGACAGTTATGCTAGGCTACTGTCTGCAGTTATAACAGAGTCTCAGCTGGGTCACTCCTATAGACTCCTGGGAGCTTCCCCTGTCTCAGAGATGTCCCCTTCTCCCAGTCACTCCTGCTGCTGCTCTCCTTACACCTGATCCCTACCCCCATTACCTCCCTACCTCCTCTCCCACACAGTTCTCTCCTTCTATTTACTTCTGATACTGCTTTCTTATTTTACCTTTTTTTTTTGAAAATAGATTTTTCTCTCACAGAGTACACCCAGACCACAGCTTCTCCTCCTTCTCTCGGCTACCCTCCACCCCCTCTCTTTCCCAGATCCACTCACCTTCAGTTTCCTTTTCAGAAAAAGAAGAGGCTTCCAAAAGAAGACAGTCAAAACAGGACAAAACAAGATACAATAAGATAGAATAAGACAAGGCAAAAGCCCCCATATCAAGGCTGGACAATGCAACCCAATAGGAGGAAAAGTCCCAAGAGCAGGCAAAAAAGTCAGAGACATACCTGCTCCCGATATTAGGAGTCCCACAGACACAGCAAGCTAACAGCCATAACATACATGTGGAGAGCCTAGCGCAGACCCATGCAGACCCCGTGCATGCGTCTTCAGTCTCTTTGAGCCCCGTTCGGCTTGCTTTAGTTCATTCTGTGGGCCATGTTCTCCTGATGTCCTCCCTCTCCTAGGACTCCTACAGTCTTCCATCTCCGCTTTCATGGGTTACCTCAATCTCATAAGGGAGGGACCAGATGGAGATGTCCAATCAGACTCTTTCCACGTAATGCCTGGCTGTAGATCTCTGCACCCACTTCCATCTGCTGCTGGATGAAGCTCCAGTATTGTTCCCATAATGAGTATTGTGCTGGTTAGTTTTTGTCAGCTTGTCATAAACTAGAGTTACCTCAGAATGGGAAACCTCAGCTGAGGAAGTTCCTCCATTGGATTGCCTTTAGACATGCCTGTGTGACATTTTATTGATTATTAATTGATGTGGTAGGGCTCATCCAACTAAAGACAGTGCCATCCCTGGGCAAGCAGTCCTGGAAGGAATAAGAAAGATAACTGAACAATTTATGCAAAGCAATATCTTTCTACTAAGTTTCCTATTGTTGTGGACTCTTGAGTATGTTTATCCTTCTCTTTGAGTATCATCTGTAGAACTGGCCTAGAAGAGATAAATTCTTTTATTTTTTTTTGTCATGGAAAAATTCCATTTCTTCTTCAATTTGATAGGTTTTCTGTGTCATACTCTGGATTAGAAGTTGTAGTCTTTCAGAACTTGAACTATATATATTAAGTCCCTTCTAGATTTAAAGCTTTGTATAAAATAATTACCTGTTATTCTGATGGGCTTAAGTTTTTTCTTAACTTTTTCAATACTCTTTCTTTATTTTGTGTTTTTAATTTTATTTAAAATAGATCATGTCATGTTTCCTTTCTTGTCCTGTCCATTTGGTGTTCTGTAAGACAGTTGTACTGGTGTATACATCTCTTTCTCTAGGGTTGAGTACTTTTCTTCTACATTTTCACTGAAAATACTTTATATACCTTCACTAATGTTCTTCCATGCCCATAATACAGTGTTTTTTAAAAAAAGATCTTAAAGATTTTCCATGTTTTGCCCATATATATGTGTATATGTATATGTGTATATATATATAATTATCATTGTCTTTTGTGAATAACCCAGTTCTTCTACCTTGTCTTCAAGCTCTGATATTCTATTTTTCACATGTTCCATTCTGTTGTTCAAGATTTCTAATGTGCGTGTTATTTGGCATACTGAGTTTCTCATTTTCAACATCATTTCTGTTTGGTGATTCTCCAAAAATCCCATCATCTTATTTAATTCTATTTTTATATCCTGAGTTTATTTTTTATTTCATTTAAATCCTTGTTTATGTTATTTTGGTCCCAATTTATGTCCTCTTTGTGTTGCTTGAACATAGTAATGATAATTCTTTTGAATCCTTTATCTAGAAGTTCTTTTAATTCATTGTCCTTGAGAGCACTAATATTGAATTCATATTTTAGAGGGGATATGCTATTTTGTGTTATTTTTACTTCTATGTAGGAATTTGTATACAGCGTTACTTAGTCAGTTGAGTCTCATTTTCATATTCAAGTCACCTTTCTTCTTTCAGTTGACATATTTATGCTGTCTTGGAAAAGATTAAGTCTTTATATGGTTGAGGTGCCATTTTCCTATGTAGGACTGGTATTCTGTAGGTGTGTGTGGCTCTACTCACCTTATCCTCTCCTGAGATTCAACTACTCCCTTGGGATGATGTAGGCCTTTTATCTAGTTCCATAGCTTCTGCTATCTAGGCATACCCCACCACCCCTGAGTCATGCCTGGGTCCACAAATCCTATTGTGAAACTCCCCATACCAGTGCAACTTACCTCAGTTGGTTCTTGCCACCTCTCTGAGTTTATGACTACTGACATATATTGAGGCACTGCTTATGCCTGGAAGCCTTGCCCTAGGTCAGCCCCAGCCTTCTCCTAAGGTCTACAGCTTCTCTTTTGAGTTATGGAACACTCTTTACCTGCACACCTCTAGGAGTCAGTATCAGTCTACTCCCTATGTCTGAAGCTTCAGACACCCCATGAATCTTCTTAAGAATTCATTTGTTTCTTTTTGTTCAGCAAGCCTTCCTGAAAACAGTTTTAAATCCTCTGTAAGAAAATGTGAGGTATAAATAAATAAATAATTATAGTGAACTTGTATAGATTTTTTTCATTTTCTTTGTTTTCCACTGTGCTGAATTATTAATTGTGCATAGATCTGTATAGATATGGAGAAAGATATTAATACACAGCGTAAATTATATATATTATATTTTATTTTATGATTTTTTGTCACATACTATATCCCAGTTGCTCCTACCTGCTCTCCAATCTGGATCCACCTCCTTATGTCTTTCATTAGAAAACAAACAGGCTTTTAAGGAATAATAACTATACATTAAGTACAATATAACATGGTATAATATAATAATAAGAGAAAACAAAAACTAATACAATGGAATTGAACAAAACAAACAAATAGAATGAAAAGAGCTTGAGAGAAGGCAAAAAATCAGAGATCCACTAGTTTCACACTCAAAAATACTATAGAATCACTAACCTAAAAGTCATACTATAAGCACAGAGGACCTGGTGCAGGCCTGTGCAGGCCCTGTGTATGTTGTTTCAGGCTCTGAGTTTATATGTGCTTTGATCACCTTCATTTAGAGGTCCTTGTTTTCTTTGTGTCCTCCATCCCCCCTGGCCCCTAAACTCTTATGCATAATTTTTAATTTTTAAAGGTTCTTCTTTCATACATTATATCCTGACCACAGTTTTCTCTCCCTCAACTCCTCCCAGTTCCCTTCAACCTCTCCTCTCCTCTAGATTCATTCCTCCTCTGCTTCCCTTAAAAAATAGTAAGGGAGAAAGAAAAAAAAAAAGATCTAACTTCCCTAAGATACAAACATAGCGTTTTATCATAATAAATTTGAATGAGACTAGGCACAAATCCTCATATTGAGGCTGAGCGGGGCAACCTAGTAGATGGAAAAGAGTCCCAAGCACAGTCAAAAAGAGTCGGAGATACTCCCCATTCACACCAGTGGGAGTCCCATAAGAACACAAAGCTGCACAATCATTACATATATGCAGAAGACCAAGCTTCAGTCTTTGTAAGTCCTGAGCCCTTATGAGCCCTGCTCAGTTGATTCTGTGGGCTATGCTCTCATGTTGTCCTTGATCACTCTGGCTCCTACAGTCCTTCCCCTTCTTCTGCAGGGTTCTCCTGGATCTGACTATTGTTTGCTTGTGAGTCTCTGATCTGCTCCCCCGAGTTGCTGAATGATGCCTCTCTCATAACAAATGGGATAAGCATTGAACAATGAATATAATAGAATATCATTAAGAATCACTTTATTGACCTTTTTTGCTAGTCATGTTTGGTTCTATCTTGTGTCCCTTGGCTATCCAGCCTCTGGTTCCTGGCCATCCAGGCAGTGTCAGGAATGGGCTCCCTATTATGACATTGGTCTCTAGTTGAACCAGTTATTGGTTGGCCACTCCCAAAAGCTCTGTGCCACCATTATCCCAGGACATCTTGCAGGCAGGACAGGTTGCAGGTAAAAGCTTTCGTGGCTGGGTTGACGCCCCAGTCCCACTGCTGGGAGCCTTGCCTGGTTATAGACGATAGCTTTGAATCCTATATCCTCCATTACTAAGAAACTTCACTAGGGCTGCCTATTCTTCCAAAGGATTTCCTGAGATGAGGAGTTTGATGGACACACCCCATTTAGAGCTGTGTGTTCCAAGGTTTCTCACTATTGAGTAAAGTCTGGCTGTGGATCTCTGCATTTGTTCTCATCTGCTGCAGGATGAAGCTTCTCTGATGATTACTGAGTAAGGCACTGATCAATGAGTATAGGAGAATTTCATTAAGAGACATTTTATTGCTATGTTCCTTTAGAAGAACAAAAATAAATTATAATAAATAAATTATAAATAAATAAATAAATGTCCCTGGGCTATCTAGTCTCAGGTTCTTGGTCACCAAAGCAATGTCCAGTATGAGTTCCATCTTCTGGAGTGGGCCTTGAGTCAACTCAGTTATTGGTTGATTATTCTCACACGTTTCATTTAAAAATTTAGCCCTTTATAGAATACTTTACAAACCATGTAATTTGAATGCCCTTGTCACGCTCTGATCAGTGATAATATGGCTCTTCAGAAATTTCCAGAGTGATTGACACTTTCATGTTATTGGCCACATAAATATAAGCACTGATGATTGAGCCCAGACTTCACATATGCTAGACAAGTGATTTCCCATTGAACCACACCCTTAGCCTCTTTTCAGGTTTTACAAGATCAATCCAACTAAGTTGATTATCCTCCAACCTTAATCACTTGAGCACCGGGGTTTCAGACACTTGCCACCAGGCTTGGTTGTTAATTCACTTTTGTGCAATTTTAATTTCTTACAGATAAGTTGCATGTTAATGACAGAAGGTGGTAAAAAATAATTCATAAATCTAGGTGATACACACACACACACACACACACACACACAATTACTCATTCTACTACTCTTGTGACTCTATTAGATTTGTTTTTTTTCTTAACGGAAAACAAATAAAAATGTAGTACAAGCAGAAAGTCCTCTGGATCTATTCCAAATTAAAACGTGTTTGGCTGAGCAGAAATAAAAGAATCACTGATGTTATATGAAACTTGAAGTGGTTCTTCTATTATGCTAATGAGCTGGACATCTGTGCCTCTCTCCTTGGAGATAAGTGATGATTTCTACTAAACAAAATCCAGCATGTCTTTGAACAATATTCCAAATTGAATGCTATTATTTTGTGCCATTGAGTTATGTGAACTGGGCAGAACTTGGTTAAATTTGTTGTATTTTAAATTTACTTTGTACATATTTTCTGGCAAGTGTTTTCTGGAAATGATTCACTCAAGTTTCTTGTCTTTTACAGTGAATTCACATGTTTGAACATTAATATTGAGGGTCTTGCTGAAGTCCCTCTTGGATCTGTCCTAACTTGATATGTTTTTAAACCTCTTATGCTAGCCTTCATCCAGATGGAAAACTTCCCACCATCTGGCTTTTATTTGGAGTTGATCCACATACTATGAAATATGATGAATACTTTACTCTTTCCATCAGCACAGCTTATCATCCATCACCTGTCATACTGAAGTTGTCAAGTATAACTTGAACTCTTAAACTTAGGCGATCTCAAGATCCACATCTGATGGTAAGGATATTTTTCTTCCTTGAGAGGAAGTAATTCTGTCCTGTCACTTATTATTTGTGAAGCATTCAACCACATATTTACTGGGTACTAACAAGGTTCTTCAACCATGTCCTCAATAGAATGAAGAAATTAATTGTGTTTTGAAAGTTAGACAGAGGTTTTATGAACAGAACACAGATGTGCAATGGATATGTATGTAGAAGAAAAGCAGATGAATTTTAAAATAGATTGCAATAGCTTGTGTAGAAAGTCATGAATTTTTGAATCTGTGTAACAGAGAATAAGAGGAAGATGAAAGGAAACCCAGGGGTACAAATGACAGCATTTACAGTCATTTTTTTTTTTACTAAATTTAACAAATTTTCATAATATTTTCTTCTTTCATTATGATGTTGATGCTTTTTTGTATATATCCTCACATCTATTCCTGACTTTGATGTTTCTGAGAAACAACATAAATCACATGAGTTTCTTTTAAAAATTGTGTAATTTTTCTTCCCTATACATAGAAATAATTGTCCATGGTAAACATATTATAAAATCATATTGGTGGTTTTCTTCTTTCCTTTATAACCACAATAATTTCCTTTCATACTTATTCTCTCTAATAATGTTAATGAATATTAATATTTAATGTTGGAATTTAGATTATAATACCCACATGTCATGGGATCTTTGCATGCTACGCACTTTAATCTAAAGGATTATATACAGCCTCAGAAGTCTAAGTATCTCCCTGACTTGTTCCTGTCTATCTCTCTCCTGTCATTCTTTCTAAGTGTCCCCAAAGTAAGTTAAAAAAATATGATCCACTTATTCTCCAAAGTGGATCATAGAAACTAGAACTCAATGTCTTCAAAACAAGCAACAAAACCTGGTAAATACCATTTCTTTCTCTTCCCTTGAAGCCCCTCATTCCAGAGGCATCCTGTTATACATCAGAGAAGGAGTGTTAGAGAGAGGGTAAGAAAGATCCATTGGCTCCCTACCTCAGCCTGTGACCGTGACATCCATATACTTTTGACCAATATCTCCATAGGGCTGTAAATTCATCATCATTGAATCTAAGCATAGAAAAAGTTATCCCTGACTCTTTTTGAATTTACATGACTGTTGTGTCACATAAAACTTTGATTGACTAAATTTGTTATTTTTTTTTTCTTGCTACCTTGTCTTCTGTTATGGGAATGTGAATCATGTCTTCATGATGAGTGAGGAAAGATGCCACATCGTTTCCATGCAGAGAGTAGATAAAATTGGTGTTGGTGCAGAACATTTCATTAGTCATAATCTCAATAGGGAATTCAATAAATCATCATTAATTATGAGGCTGGCTGAAGTGCCATCCCTCTGTATGTAATATTTCTCCTTTTAGAAAGTCTTTTTCTGATCTTTTAGATAGTAAATGTTTTCCCCACTACTTTTCTGCAGTCATTGGGATATTCATTTTTACTTCTTTATTTCCTTTTCGTATGCTGAATTACATTAGCTAATTCATTTTTATTTTTATTGAATGTCTATGATTTATACATCATGCCCCAAAATCCCTCTCCTCCCCCCAGTAAAATAAAACAAACAGACATACAAAAAGTCTTGTCACAGAAGCTGTAGTGTATCACACAGTACAGCCTTTTGTCCACATATGTTTACTTTCAAATGTTCATTGCTACGAGTCATGGGTCTGGTTGGAGGCCTACACTATCATTACTGGATCCTCATTGGGACTGCTGTTGGATATCCCATTGTTGCCGTGTGTCAAGGAGATTCTTAATCTTTGAATCTGCAGGTCTGGCCCCTTCATGTGTTCCAGCAGATCATACATGGGGTAGATCTTGGGGTGAGGTCCACTCAGAGCCCTGGATCAGGTCTCACTCCCTTATCCTCAAGGCAGGGCCCACTCTCCCGCTCCCATGTCATTATGGCAGGGCCTGCTCACCGGATCCTCATGGCAGGGTTGGCTCACCTGCTCCCGACCTTAGCTAATTTTTAATTGCTAAGTCACTTTTGCATTTCTGAAATAAATTATTTGTGGCATTTTCTTCTGTTTATGTGTTAGCAGAAATCAACTGAACATATTTTCTCAGGGTTTTGCTATCTTCCTAACAGATTTTGCTCATAATTAAGCATTTTATGATGTATTTGTAGGTTGCAGTATTAAGGTGATTTTAAACTCTTGGAATTTTCTCTTAATTTGTTTTTTAGTTTCTACAAGGGGACTTTTCTCTCTTTGAAATTACTATTATTTTCTCTTATGTATTGAGGGTAATTTATCAGACATTTGTGATTTTAGAAGCTTTACTTGTCAATTTAATTTCTTTTTTATTTTTCATGTTGCTTTAGAAGCATGTCTTTTATTAGTTGTCATACAATATATTTTGTCCATATTCATTTATTTTCCCCAACTTCTTCCTAGATCTTTCCCCATTTCCCTACATACCCAACTTCCATTTTCTCCCTGTCTCATTGTCTTTTTGTTTCTGTGCCTGTCTACTCTCTCTCTTAAAAATCTATTAAGTCCAGTTTGTGTTGGCTGACTGCTCCTGAAGATGGGGCTCACACTGCAGTGTAGTCAATATACCAGCTGTGATGCCATTGAAAGAAACCTGACTCTCCCAGCAACAGTCAAATGCCAATAGCCTCTCAGCTATGCCTGGGGCTTCCTGCCTACGTCCCCTCTACCATGCTGGCACTTAGTCTGTCTTGAGCTTGTGCAGGTCTTATACGTGTTGTCACAATTCTTATGAGTGCATGTGTATGAATGCCCTACTGTGTTTGGAAAACATTGTCTAGTATACATTTTCCTTGACAGTTTTATACATGTACCCAGTGCATAGTGACCACATTAATACCCCACCTTCTCAGAGCTCCCTAATACCTTATCTCTTCCTTACAAATATGTTCCTCACATCATGTCTATTCATTTCATTTTGTAATGTACAGATTTTAGCCACGGCCATCTGTGTGACCATGATTTGGATCTATCCAGTGGGCTCACTGGTGACTGTGCAACAGAAGGCAATGAACCGTCTCAATCTCTGAATTCATTAGTGAGGTATAGAGCTCCATTACCCCCATCCCTTATTCTGAACCTATGTGAACATTTGTTTATTCCAGTTTTCTACTTTCCCTAGCCCATAGAAAATTCAAATCTAACATTCATATAATCTCTGATTGTTCTGTGGTTCTTCTTGCTGTATGCAATTTTTATGTGTGTAATAATATAAATGTATATGCCAAAAATTAAAATAAAATCTTTAGAAAAGGGAAAAAAAGAAAATTCAAATCTATTTTCTGTCTTGATGCATTTGAGTATTCTGTACATTTCATATAAATAAAATGACACAGTGTGATGATGTGGTTATTTCAATAGGCTCTAAAACAACCTAGGAGAAAAGCCTCTTGGCATGCTTCAGGGGGATTATCTTGATTTTCAATTCAGGCGAGAAGACCCATCCTAAATGTGGCAGCATTGTTCCACAGGCTAAGGTCTTGCCCTGAGTAAAGCAGGAGAAAGCAGGCTGAGAATAAGCATTTGGTTTGCTCTGCTTCCTGACTGTGAATACAATGTAACCGGATGCCTCAAACACCTGAGCCAGGGCTTCTGCTGTGAGCAGCACAAACCCTTTCTTCTTTATGTTGTTTTTGTTAAGTATTTTTAAGATTCACCTCTCTTGTATCATTCCTTTGTTGTAATACTGGAGATGAAACCTAGGGCTCTGTGAATACTACTGAGCTACACCCCTAGTTTTTTATTACTTTTTATGGCTGGATAATAATTACTGTGTAGATATATTTTACTTATTCATTCATAAATTGATATACCTTGGGATTGCTTTCCCCTTTTGTTATTATAGCTACTATGAATATTTGTGGCCAAGATTTTATGTGAACTCACACTGTTGTTCCTAAAGCAACAGCATCATTTCATATTCCCAACAGTAATGCATGATAGCACATGCACAAACACATGCATATAATAAATGAGTGTAAAAAGTAAAGTAAATATTTCTTGATGACTACTAATTTAAGTTTTGGAGTTTTACCCATGGCCAGAAGCATGTCACAGTTTCTATCTATTGTTTTTTATTTATTTTTTGCGAAGGGAAAGTAAATCTCTCCACCCATGTAGAAATTAAAATCCAGGGTCTTTCTCATGTTATGGCAAACAATCTGTTACTGATCTACATATACTGCTGTAAATGGGAATTTTTTTTCTTAAAGCAGTTAGTCTTTCATGGCTAAAAACATGAATTTCTTCATGAATTGTCCTCCAATTATATTTTTCTTTATTTGTGGAATAGTGCATAGGTACTATATGTCAATAACCTTTAACTTTGATTTTAGGATTCATGAAAAAGAGTAGACAACATTGTAAATTTCAACACTAGGAACAGAAATATAAATTTTGGAAGCTTAGAATACCAATGAGACTTTTAGAAAGGCTATATAAGACAGGAGTCAGGGTGTGGTGACTTACGACTGTAATCCCAGTCAGTACTCTGGAGGATGAGGCAAGAGGATAAACCATGAACTTCAGGCTGGCCAGGGCCATATTTAGAGTGATATCTTGTCTCCCAAAACAACCCAAAAAGAAAGGGCATGCAAAGAAGGGAAGTAAATCATAGAGGGAAAAATTGTCACTAAAATAGCTGAAGATACACAATTTTGTCATGAAAGATTTAAGATAGTCAACCTAATCAGAGTCTAGAGAATGCAAGGAAGAGCCAGAAAGGGTCATTGGATGTCATCTCTAGGAAAAAGCTGTGATATTTGGATAGAATTGGGAAGATGACAGGAGTACTACTTAGATTGTGACTTAGAGAACAGTAATGTCACTGGGAGCTTGTTCTTGGTTTCCTATTGATCACTAGATCTTGTGCTCTCCACTGAAGAAATTCAGGTGGGCATACAGAGAATAGTGTAGAAAGTCGAGTTTATTATAAGCTATAGCATACTCCCAAGGGAAGATAGTAAAAAATGATGTTGCAAAATGCTGTCTATCAACCATAATGTCTTCATCAGAGTAGCTATGACTACTCCAAAGTTACCTTCAAAGTCAAGGCTGTTGCTGATCAAATTGGGAGCACCAGAGGTCATGTCAGAGGCAGACCCTGCTCTCCCCTACAACCGTGGAGAATGAGCTGTCCATTGGCTAGATCTGAACAGGGGGTCTAGGTTTACCGCGTGCATTGTCCTTGTTTGGTGCAACAGATCCTACTGGCCTTGATGGTGTCCTTGTGGGGCTCCTGAATCATCTGGGTCCTTCTACCCCCTCCCCCATTCTTCTATACCACTCACAGCACTTGACCAGAGTCCAGCAGGGAGTCCCCGCATGTGTCCAGATCCCCTACTGGGTGGTGTCTCTTAGAGGTAAAACAGTAGCTTATTTTTCTGAAGGTACATCATATCTAGTTGTTCACAGGAATAATTGGTTGACTTGTAGAAAAGGGAGCAGTCATTATTTTTTCATTTGGAAGTATCTTGTGATGTAGTGATCGTGTAAAGTTTAAGGCTCCTAGAGACAGTTATCTGCTAATGATGTTCCACATAGTTCAGGATATTATACCTCTTTTTAGGACTCAAGACACATCTTTCTGACAACAAATTAGAGTCTTGCAGCTCTATTGCTTTGTTTTAAAGGCTGTTGATGATGAGGGAGTATACAGCCGCAATGTTCTTGAAGCTTGATAATATCTAGTTAGCCACTATTATCAATGAGGGGATTATCTACACAGGTGTAAAATATCACCCCCAGTAGCCAGAAGTTATTCCCTCAGTCTTTGAGAAGACCCCTACTCAGGCAGAACCTTAGTTTGTGGCTTCAATCCAGAAAAGGGTTTCAGGCATAGCCAATTTGAAACAGGGGTGAAGCTTTTACTTAATGTAGGCTTTAAGCATGAAGATGAAGAACTCCTTTCCCTCCTCATGTCCTCATAATTTTCTGTCTGTTTATCCTTACACACTACATAATGCTCTTCCTGTAAGAGTTAAAACCATTTAGAAGATGGGTACCAAGTTGATCAAGTTATTTCTGGCTGAAGTAGGATGTAAAGGGGATAAAGGTCTCTATTCTTGCTGAATTTTTGATCTTGAAGTATGACCAAAGAGACTAGGACCATGTGGAATTACCAAATCATAGCATTAAAGATGTAAGGAAAATGATAGGAAGCAGTGGGTTCTGCAAAAGAGAGTTTTCAAGTAAAGGCAGGAAAAAAATAGAATGGGGCATGTTTCTCTCATGAAACATGAGGCAGAGCTTCAGGGATATACTTGCTTAGGAAGTACAATTTTTAGAAAAGGAATGCTGTGAAAATATAAAAGTGCATTGGAGTTTGATGCAAGTTGTTATAGGAAAAGTGAATAAGAGTACATTTAAAAAGTTAAATGGGCTTTCCTTTCGCAGCTGCGTCCGCAGCCATGAGTATGCTCAGGCTACAGAAGAGGCTTGCCTCTAGTGTCCTCCGCTGCGGGAAAAAGAAGGTCTGGTTGGATCCCAATGAGACCAACGAAATCGCCAATGCCAACTCCCGTCAGCAAATCAGGAAGCTGATAAAAGATGGGCTGATCATCTGGAAACCTGTGACAGTCCATTCCCGGGCTCGGTGCCGGAAAAACACCTTGGCTCGCCGGAAGGGCAGGCATATGGGCATAGGGAGGTGGAAGGGTACCGCCAACGCCCGCATGCCCGAAAAGGTGACCTGGATGAGGAGGATGAGGATCCTGCGCCGGCTCCTGAGGAGATACCGAGAATCTAAGAAGATTGACCGCCATATGTACCACAGCCTGTACCTGAAGGTCAAGGGGAATGTGTTCAAAAACAAGCGGATCCTCATGGAGCATATCCACAAGCTGAAGGCAGACAAGGCCCGCAAGAAGCTCCTGGCTGACCAGGCTGAGGCTCGCAGGTCTAAGACCAAGGAAGCACGCAAGCGCCGGGAGGAGCGCCTCCAGGCCAAGAAGGAGGAGATCATCAAGACCCTGTCCAAGGAGGAGGAAACCAAGAAATGAAGCTTCCCTCGTGTCTGTACATAGTGGCCTGGCTGTGGCCTCACGTGGATCAGTCATTAAAATAAAACAAGCCTTAAAAAAAAAAGTTAAATGGATTTGAGAATCAAAAGATAAAATGTTGAGGAGTAAAAATATGAGAAGTCATACTTGGTAGTTCAATATTATGAACTAGGAGGGTGGGCCATAGGCCAGAGAAACATGTCAGGGACAAGCCAGTATTACAGAGGCTGTAATTTTGTGAGATGCTTTCCTCTGGCTACACCTTCATTTTTAATTACTTATTTGTACATGTTCCTTGAATTGAGGTGATAGATTCTTAAAAATTAATGTATCTTATAAGGTAGTAGGTTCAAATGGCAGACACTTTAATTTTGGAAAAGTAATGCTGACAGCTCACTTTGTGTGTTTTTCAAAAGTATATTTTACATAATAAACTTTACCAATACTATCTTGGGTCTCAGAGAGTAATACACTAGAGCAGTGGTTCTCAACCTGTGGGGTTTCATATTAGATATCCTGCATATCTGATATTTATATCAATTACAATCCATAGCAGGAACAAAATTATATTTATAAGGTAGTAATGAAGTAATTTTATGTCTGGGAGTCACCACAACATGAAGAACTCTATTAAAGAGTCACAGCATTAGGAAGGTTGAGAACCAATCCCCTAATTTATGGTATTTTTGTATCCTAAGAACTATAAAACTAAAGTAATCTCAGAACAAAGACATTTCTGACTTGCTCTTCCTTACTTCTCAACCCCCCTTTTTTCCCTACTAAGAGCAGAGAAGGGTTTTGTTCTCAATTTCACCTTGGAAACCTAATGATCAAGGTTTTTGTTTTTGTTTTTAGATGTTTGAGTCACAGTAAAGACTAGAATTGATACCATACCAAATGCACAAGTAAATTCTGTCCCAGACAGAAAGTCTTAGAAAATATTAATATCTGGGGTTCAGTGGTTAATAGAACTTGCTGCTATTGAAGAAGACCCAAGTACAGTTTCCAGCAGCCATGTGTTCCAGGGATCTGATGCATTCTCCTGACCTCCATGGGTACTAGACATACATACAGGCTAAACATATATGTATACACAAAGAAAAATGAACTAACCTTTTAAAACATACTTTAAAAATTAGTTACTTTTTGTAAATTTGCAAATTCCTTACTTTTTGTTCCTGGAATCTGTTTCTGAGCTACACCAAAAACTAACCAAAGAAGAAAAAGAAAGGAAGGAAGGAAGGAAGAAAGAAAGAAAGAAAGAAAGAAAGAAAGAAAGAAAGAAACCTGTAAACAAAACACAAACAAACAAATCCACGAGGCAAAGATATTTTGGAATAAAATGGATTTATTCAAGACTAGCCTTGGCAGAAAATGATTAGACATTTCTGTAAAAAACAAAAAACAAAAAACAAAAAAACCCAAAAACCAAAAACCTCCATCTAGGGCATGGATGTAGTTGCTGAAGGCTATTATAGGACAATGGGAGAAAAACACTCTGCTTCTTGGAATCTTTCTTCTCAGTCTTTCTTTTCTTTCAACTTCCCTCTTTTCTCCCTCCCTCCCTCCCTCCCTCTTTCCTTTTCTTTCTTTGAAACTCAAATTGATCCAGGCATAATAGAAGTCAGAGTCTTTTTTTTTTCAGACAATACAGTTTATGTTAGCTCAGAGAAGAGATGCTACAGATGCCTCTCTTTGCAATTTAGAATACCATATGAAAAAGGATTAAGAAGAAAAGCTAGGTAATGTGCTTTACCTTCTTTGTTTACCAATGCAAATAAAAACAGATTAAAAGGAAGCCAAGCAATTGTTTCTGGCAAGGCACTATTCAAATGACTGTCTTATTTCTACTATAGCCTCCAAATACAAGGTAGTTGTAAATTCATGTTTACACCTACTCTATTATAGTGTCCTTTTTTTCTATAACAGGGACTATAAATTCTTAAATTTTACTGAATTACTGAAGACTCCCCTTGGATGTACATAATACATTTATATGCTCTTAATTCTGTTAATATGTCTGAGGTTAGTTTATTTCAGCAGACTCAATGGAACCTTCAGAAAACTGAGAAGTTCCCTTCACCTCTGCAACTATCTAGTTAGGTGTATCAGTGCGTTCCTTTAGTTGGTTTTAATTGACATGAGCTCACAAACTCTTGATTTAAATGCTTAAGGAATTTTAGTTGTCCTAGAAAACACTACTAGTTCAGAAATAGCTCTTTACAAAATTCAAGGGCTTATGATGTATATGGGAGAGAAATTTTCAAAGTGATGCTGTGCTGATTGAAACATCTCAGATGGAGGTTCAAGAGGCATGCTAAAATTTAAGATTGGGGGGGGGGTTAGGAGCTTATTGGGAGAGTTAGTGATGGTATGGACAAACAGGCAGACAGACAATGGCACGTCAGGAAAAAGGAGCCCTGAAGAGAGGAATCCGAGCACTGCTTCTGCTAGAAAGGGCAGATCGGAATCTTTTCTAACATCTTTCTGAGGAGAGGAGATATTTTACATTTTAGATCATGAGCTTATAAGTAGCTAAGCTCTATGATTCCTAAGAAGGAGCTGTGGAAGGGAGTGGGGAGCAAGATGTGTGGCCATCAGCATCCTCTTTGATGTCAATTCATTTCCCCAGGTGAGCTATCCTGGTACCTGAGAGTGTGTGAGCTCAAGGAATTTGCCACGTTTCATCAGGGTGCCTGTCAGTATCTGTGAAAAGGGAAGGGCTGCTTCCTGTACAGTGGCTGAGTGGCAGCTAGGTTCTAACATTACATTCTTACCCTGGTATTTCTTGTTTTGGATCTAGTTCTCTTGGGGCTTTACTCTTGTTCATCTTATACCAAGTTGATTTGTAGCTCCTTCATGCACTTCATTTGCAGAGAATAAATCCTAATCTCTTTATTTTATTTCTCTTCTTATCCATTGTATTTCTTTCAAATGGAAGTACCAACTATCTTTTGCTAAACATACGGCTCAGTGCCAGGTATTCACTGGCTCAATCCTAGACTCAATTTATTAGTGTAGTCCCCACTTCCCTGTTTTCGTTCTCAGCATTTTTCCTGGTTCCTTCCTGTAGAGCACAAGTACCACTCCTACCGAGACTCTTCTGGCTTAGACTAGACTCATAGTCTACACATTTGGAAACCTATATTTCTGCATGGGAACCATGTGGCATCACAAGACAGTGCTTAATACTGCTACTGAGTCTCTGACTATTATGAAAACACAGCATTATCATTTCCAAAGCCCTGGGGCCAAGAGCAAATTTCTCCTCCTTCTTTTTTTTTTGCAAAAGTAGTGGGAACTGTAAATAATCAATTCTCTAGATAACACAAATAAGAAAACATTGACAGAATTTGTTATATAAAGTGCCAAAATTCTCCCTTCTCTTTAAAACTTTAGTTGTTACTCTACTACCTACACAGAGGTTCAAGAATTCTGTTGCTAATAGTTATCCAGCTACAGGGGAAATATTGCGAAGAAAATAGTAGGCTTCTCACTAAGAAATAATGGAGTAAATCTATCGGCTTTTATTGTATTTTGAATCCGAGGAAATACTTTATTCCAGATAGTTCTCCTATCCTGATAAAGATTTAGATATTGACTCTGTTTAAGTGTAATTTGCTTCCTATATGACAACCACTTTTAATTTTGATGTAATTTTAAATGTTTATGTTGAGTTAGCAGTTCCTAAATATAAAAATACTAAACATCAAGTGTCAAGTGGAAATCCCTAGATTGCCTCATTAAGTGTAAAGTAGTATACCTCTTTTTTGCAGAAACATATGTTCTAATATTGACAGACACAAAACAAATATTAGTGTCACTTGGCATGATTATTGTAAAATGACTATATATGTCTTGACTATGTATCTCCCAAGCTTTCTCTCTTTGGAGACTTTCTTAGTTACAGCAGTCTGTACTCCCTTCCCTGCAGGAAACCTTCAGAATGAACAAGCACTTAGATATCATGATTCCCCCTCTAAGAATTTCCTTTATCCAAGGAGTCTGCCTGATATTCAGGGACAGTATGTATGGCCTCCCCTCACCGAAATGAATACTCCATCCATTAGAGTGTGATTTATGTTTAGCCGAAGAAACACTATAATAGATATATAAGTGAGTCCTACCAACCAGTAATGATCAATTATCATTTCAAGAAGTTAGAAAAATCATAGAAAAAGTGACATGAACAACATTTTAGCAGAAAGAAAAAAATACTCTAGAGTTGAGGGTGAAGACAGAATTTCAGGCAAAGGGAAATGTATGTACATACAAAGAGCTCTCTAAACTACTATCTGGTTCTAAGTTACATACACTTTTAAGGTTATGGTACTTTGAAGTAGATGTTAATACAAGCACTATGAAATAGTTGTGTTTGTCAGTGAATTTGGAAGAGAAAAAAAAACCCTCAGTTCAAATGTTAGATTCCCATGAAATAATCTATAAGATGTGTTTCAAATGTCCAGCATAGAAATGCTGACATGTATATGTACATGTGGACACATGCATTCCCACATACTAACTAGGTCTTTGTCCCTTTGCACGCTTACCTGTCCTCTGCTAAGATAAGCATAATTTGAAATCAGGGAAACTAATGAAGTAATTTCCCATTTAGTTTTTATATATAACCCCACAGTGAATTCCCTCAGCAGTTCTCATTTGGTGTATTGCATATTTTATCAGTTTACAGCAATGTTAAATAATTCGCCCTAAAAGTAGTCCCTAGAAGCTGTGAGTTTAGAGAAACAGCACCTGCTTAAGATAAAAAGGACTTTTGTAGGCATCTCTTAGGACAGCTACTGATGCTCTTAGATTTCTGCTACACATAACTTTTGTTTAGTCCCCTCTAATACTATAGTCAGTTTATCAAGTGTAGCTAGCTATATACAGCAGAGATTACATTGTAAAGTATCATTGCTTCCACCTTCGGTTCTTTCTATCTCTGTCCAGGATAGGACAAGTAGTCTTTTGTACAGGTGTCAGTATGGGAAGGAAGCGAGTGCTGCATCCAGTGTCCAGAGAAGTGAGTCCATGTCCCAAACCACTTCAGTCAGCTTCAGAGTAGATTCTCCAGCCTTGAGATGACCGCAGCTTCTGAGTGACCCAGAGCCACATCCACTTAATTAAACCGCTCTTTGATATTCTATTAGATAGATTTGAAGATAGTTTGTTATGTGGCAATCGATGACTGGCTTATAGACGACCTATTTGAGTGGGAGGTTTCCATTGTGTGGAAACTATAGAGCAGACTCTAAGTATCTCTTTGAAATTTCCAGAGGAGACAACAGATCCTGTCTCCTCTTAACAGTGAAGCATCTGAGCACCATTTTGGTCCTGTGCTGGTATTAGGTAACTATATAGTAGAAGTAGATATATGACTCATTACCTCTTGGAGAAGGCTTCTTTCTTCAACATACAGTACCTCTGCTCTAATATTTTGTTCCTTGTTTTAGTCTGCTCTACATTGTTATAATGAAATATCAGAGGCAGTCTACTTAGGAAGCTAAGAAAGGTCAATATTGACCCATGGTTTTGGTTCTAGTACACGATCCTGTGGCCATGGTGCGTTAGGATTCTGGTGAAGTTGCTGGATGGTAATGAGAAGAAATGAGTATCAAAGTAAACACAAACACATGAGCAGAGATGGGGGTGTGGGGGTCATGGAGAGAGAGAGAGAGAGAGAGAGAGAGAGAGAGAGAGAGAGAGAGAGAGAGAGAGAGAGAGAGTTGTAAACTGAACCTCCAATAAGGAAGAAAGAAAGAAAGAAAGAAAGAAAGAAAGAAAGAAAGAAAGAAAGAAAGAAAGGAAATTTATATTAATATTAGAGTCAACAGGCCCAAATGACTGACCTTTGAGATAGTGAAGAGTTAAAATATTGCAAAGCAGGGTCTGTCTTGGGTTATTTTCAGTCCATTTTGAAAGCCATCCACTGCTCACCCCCATGTCTGTTCTAACATCCTTATAACTATCAAAAATCTTAAAATGTGTTCTTGGCGCATCACCAGCTTTCACCACTCCAAAAGCTAAGGATGCGGTCAGGTAGATTCTGAAATCATCTGAAACCTCTGCTGGTTCTATGTTCCTGGCACATGCAACACTTATATTTGGCTTCAGAATAAATTATCTCTTATTTCCCTTGTAGTGAGAACTGTTTTGAACTAACAGGGCCTGGTACCCCACAATCTTCAGTGACCTATAAATCTTGCACTAGCCCCACTTCTAAAATACGGTACCACCTTCCAATGATGTCACCTTGTATAAAAAAAAGCCTTTAACACATGAACATTTGGAGGACACTCATCCAAAGCATAGTTATATGCTTACTAAAATTCAATCCATTTATTTATCCTAGATGGTAGGAGACTATGACATTACCAAAATATGATACTTGTACATGAGGATTTAAGGGGGGAAAAGGGTCTCCTTAAGTAGCTGAAGACATCCTTGACCTTTCTAACTCATATCTCAGTCTTCCAAGTTTTGGGATTACAGGTATGCACCTGGAAAATTTTAGTTAGTTACTGGTAGCTAAAAATCATATACACAAGAAAATTTTTGGTCCTCACATTGACGTAGCAGGAGTAAATAAATTGACAAAGCCACTTGTTATGGGTAAACTAAAAGGTGTCCTCCACAAGGGTAATGATTGGTCTTCACCTATTGGGATTCTCTGGAAACATTTGGAGGTAGAGACAAGCTGGAGGAAGTGGCTGACTGGGGGCATGTCTTAGGGCTTTACCTTGTCCCAGGCCCTTCCTGATTACTCTCTATGTTTCCTGTCTGCCAGGCGGTAAATAGACTCTGGCATATGCACCTGCTACTGTGATGTTCTGCATCACCATGGGCCTACGTTCAGTGGAAATGACTATGAACAGAAACATCTAAAACCATGAGCTAAGGTAAGTTGGTGTTTTATCCAAGTATTTTGTCTCAGGAACAAAAACAAAAACAAAAACAAAAACAAAAACAAAAACAAAAAGTAAAACCAATAAAGCAAGGAAAAACAAAACAAACCCCCACCTCCCAAAAGCTCATACAATGTTCTTCCTCCCTGAAGATGGTACCACAAGAGTCTACATAACAGAATTTCCTGATTGCCTTCATTTCCACTCTCTTTGCTTCTTCATAATTTGCCTGCCCTGAAGACTCAATGCCCTTTCCTTCATCTTCTCTAGAAAATTGCACTGTTCCTTTGTTTAGTTGCTCTGTCAATACACCCTTCTAGCAAACTTTTTAGTTACTCATCTCTGGGCAGTCCCAACTGTAATATTTGCAATATACATGTTCATAGACTTCGGTTCATTTTTCTTTGCTAGTTTCTCCTTTATCAGTCTAATTTAAAGAGCCTCAGGCAGACAGCCTGGGAGCTTAAAAAAATTATCCCTCTCTTCCAGTCTAATCCAGATCCTAATGCTTCATTTCAGCCAAACTATAGAAATAAAAGGCAATCTTGATGGCTGGAAATGAGGAAACAAGACATGTATTAGGCCAAGATGGATCCCTTAACAGTTGTATGACAATTATGAGGAGGATTAAGCTCGTGGATGGAGACTCTCTGTGGGGCACAAATAGACCAAGAAAGTTATTAAATGATTCTAAACTTTAGTATCTGCTTTTGTAAAATTGGGTAAACACTATTTGAGAGAGATGTGATGATTAAATGTAATACTGCTTGTAATAGCAGTTGTATCTATTAAATAGCATTTAAAAACTATTCTCCAAGAAGCAATGTATTGTTTAAGAGCCATATCTGTTTACAGAAGAAAATGCCTTAATGTACTAAAGAAATAGTGTCTCAGCAATTACTGGGTGCAGGCATAGAGTTAGAATAGTGAAGCATCACCTAACCAGCTGGATCAGCTTAGCCAACCATGGTGATCAATAGGGTGAGACATATTACAGCTAAATTGCCATCTTATCTGAGAATTTTGATCATGCTAAAGGAGGAAAACTGTCTTCTTCCATTTATCTAAGATTTTTCATTGGGGTCCCCAATATGAAACAGACTATAAGGAAAAGTCAATGAGAGAAAAGTTGATTAACATGTGCCTCATACACATAGGAGGATCCAGAAATAGAACTCAAGTGCTTGGCTAGTGCTTGGGACACTATCTTACTCTGCAGTCCAGACTAGACTCAAAATGTGGAAATCATCCTGTCCCAGGCTCCCCTGTGATGAAATTAAAGGCTTGAACCACCACGTCTGATATGTATACTTATGTTTGTTTTTTTTTTTTTTAGCTAGGGTGTGACAATGTACTCTAAGCTTATCTTGAACTGGCTGTAATCTTCCTTCCTCAGCTACCATGCCTGGTTTATTTCTTGGGGTTTTGTGTTATGTTACATTAAAGCAAAGGGAAACTGTTTTGGGGTATCTAGGTATGTGATGCAAATTATGAAAACATAGCCAGGAGGAACATAGTACAGTTGGGCTGTTGGTCAGGGTTGTGCACAGATTTAACCCAATCTTTTGTCCATAGATATGAGTTACTATGGACCCTACTCCTCTTTGCATGAGAGAGGGAAGCATCTCTACGAATGGAAATTTTCTTTACAAATGTAAATAACTTTTCCAAAAGGAAAACTGTGCCCTCTTTTAGAGCTTCATTTGTGTTTTCCCATTCTCTTACATCCTTTAGGTCAAAATAATCCATAGGGCAAAGATATATTTTGATACAGCTTATCCTACTAACCTTTGTAATGAACAAAGGGTCTTTATTCTCAAGGAATTTATGTCCAGGTGAAGGAAACAGTACTTGTAAATCACTAAATGAGAACAGAATTCTAGCTGTCACTAGTTCTGAGGTGAGGAACATACAAATGGAGATGTAGTCTATTGAGGGAAGTAAAGGGATGCCGCTTCACAAAGAGACCTGTGAACTGGAACTTTTCTTTCACTGCTCCACGTATCTGTGAAAGCCTGTAATTGATTTAATGGAATATCTTCACAGCAAGTACTTGATAGAAACATGTTTTTCCATTGTCCATTCAGGTTGCTCGGTTGCTATAACAAACTACAATAGATTCTAGAGAGTTCTGTCCAAGTGCTAATAGAAATGAAAACAGAAATATATACCAAAGGATACAGAGAATCCCAAGCGAGCTTGGGCAGTGTGAGAGGCGGTATTCAAAACATAGACTCAGATACACAAACATAGGCTTTGCATGTACTTGTACGCACGCATGCGCGCGCGTGCACGCGCGCACACACACACACACATACACATACACACATATACACACACTCACACTCAAACTGAGATTGAAGAGGATGAATTCTCAGAAAAATGCTTTAATGGAAGGTTTTTCTTAGGACAATGAGAAAGGGTGTGTAGAAAGCACACGGAAGACAGCAAGGAAACATAAAGAGTTCAGGCCACTCAAACTCAGAGGAAGAAGTAAGCCTATTTATTGGATTGCTGGAATAGCTTGATGTCCAGGAAGTATTGCTCTGAACTCTCTTACATTAAGAGCACTAATTCCACTCATAAGAGATCTGTCATCATGTTCTAACACTACCTCTGTTCTTGTCAACTTGGGTAGTTTCAGATGTGGTAGCAATTGCCTATAATCATGGCAGGAAGATTGTGAACTCAAGATCACCTTGGACTACGCAGTCAGTTCCAGGCCAGTGTCAGTTACAGAGTGAGATCTTATCTCAAAATACTCCCTTTTCAACATATTAATTGGGGGATAAGTATTCTGTCTATAGCATCCTGTTTCATACTAAGTAACAAAAAAACATTGCTAAGAGAAATAAGGTCTTGAATGACATAACATTATCTATTCCCTCAGGCATGTTTTTTGCCACACTGAGGATCAAGCCCAGGGAATTGTATCTGCTAAGTAAATTAGTACATTACCACTGTGCTCCATCTCAATTTCTCTTCCTCTTTTTTAAAATTAATTTATTCTTGTTACATCTCAATGGTTATCCCATCCCTTGTACCCTCCCATTCTTCTCTCCCTCCCATTTTCCCCTTACTCCCCTCCCCTATGACAGTTCCTGAGGGGGATTACCTCCCCCTGTATATGCTCATAGGGTATCAAGTCTTTTCTTGGTAGCCTGCTATCCTTCCTCTGAGTGCCACCAGGTCTCCCCATCCAGGGGACCTGGTCAAATATGGGGCACCAGAGTTCATGTGTCAAAGTCATATTCCACTCTCACGTGGTGCCAGAATCTCTTTCCTCTTTTATTGATGCTGGGTATATAGTCTAGGCTTGTTGAAACCATTCTAAATGGTCTAGGCTGTCCTTGCACTGGCAATCAGCTTTCTGAGTGCTGGGGTTATAGGCATGTGCCACCACATCCAGGTTTGGTCAGTGTGTGTGTGTGTGTGTGTGTGTGTGTGTGTGTGTGTGTGTGATATGTGTTTACACATTTGTATGTGAGTGCAGGCACACATGCACATGTAAAGGTCAGAGGATAACAGGTCATATTGGTTCCTACTTTCTACCTTTCAAGAAACAGTGTCTTTGTGTTGTTTGTTGTTACAGATGCCAGGCAGTTGGCCGCTAAGATTCTGGAGATTCTCCTGCCTCTACCTCACATTTTGCTATAAGAGGACTGGAATTGCTGACGCATGCTAGTGCTCCCAGCTTAATGTGGGTTCTGAGGATTCAAATCCAGGTCTTTATGTTTGTAAAGCAAGTGCCACTGAGCCCCCAACCGGAACAAATGTCGACCTTGACACATGACCATGATCAATTGGTAAGAATACTAACAAAATATGTCAGAACTTAAAAATCTACGAAGCCGATAAGGAAAAATATTTCAGTGTATACAAGTATATGTATAGCTGTATACTTACTAAAAGATGAATAAATCAAAGAAGTTAGCATAATTTATACATTAGCAAATATAAACGGCAGATAAATGTTTGAGGTGAATAGCTTAATAAAATATAAAGTGATAAAATTAATTGTTGTGGAGTTCCTTAAGATTGACAGCCTAAGTATCCCTCAGTAGAAGAATAGATAAAGAAACTGTGGTACATATACACTATGGAATACTACTCAGCTATTAAAAATAAGGAATTCCCGAAATTTGTGGACAAGTGGATTGAGCTAGAAATGATCATAATGAGTGAGTTAACCCAGAAGCAGAAAGACTCAAATGGTATATACTCACTTATATCTGCATATTAGCCCAAGGGGCATGTCCCACGAAAGCCTTCACTTACCAGGAAACTGAGACAGAGGGGAGGACATTCTAGTGGGACTCTAGGTGAGAGAATCATGGGAGAATGGCAAAGTAGAAGGATCCAGAGGGTCCTAGAAACCTACAAGTAGAACATTATGGTGGGCGGATCTGGGCTCAGGGGTCCTGCTCAAACTAAGGCGGACAATACAGGCCGTAAAACCTTAAACCGCTACCCAGATCTAGACAATGGACAGGACATTCTCCACAGTAGAGTGGAGAGTGGAATATGACTTTCTCACATACTCTGGTGCCTCACCTTTGACCATGTCCTCTGGAGGGGGAGACCTGGTGGGCACTCAGAGGAAGGACAGCAGGTTACCAAGAAGAGGCCTTGATACCCTATGAGCATATAGAGGGGGAGGTAATCCCCCTCAGGAACAGTCATAGGGGAGGGGAATAAGGGGAAAATGGGAGGGAGGGAAGAATGGGAGGATACAAGGGATGGGATAACCATTGAGATGTAACAAGAATAAATTAATAAAGGAGAGAAAAAAAAGATTGTCAGCTGTTTTTTAAAAGAAAGATTCTCAGCTGTTAATACTGATTTAGGACAAGTACAAAGGAAAGTGAGTATTTTCTTTCTTTCTTCACTATAATTTATTCAGATTACATATAAATTCTTATCCCCTCACTCTTATCTCCCCATTCCCACCCTCCCTCCCTCTTCTGCCCTATTCCCCTCCCTTCGACCTCTGACAGGAGGGGCCCTCCTTCCCTACCATCTGACCTTAGCCTATCCAGTCTCATCAGGATAGCCTGCATCCTGTTTCTCTGTGTGCCCACAAGACTGCCATGCCAAGGGACAATGATCAAATCACAGGCACCAGAGTTCATGTCAGAGGCAGTCCCTTCTCCCCCCCCCCATATACACGGAGCATGAACTCTCCATAAGCTACATCTGAACAGAGGGGTTAGGCTCTCTGCTTACAATGTCCTTGGTTGGTGCATCAGTTTGTGCAGGAGCTCCTCATTCCTCCATATCCTTCCATCCTGCAACTCTTCCACAAAACTCTCAGCACTCTGCCCAGAGTCTAGCTGCATATCCCAGTATCTATCCTGATCCCCCACTGGGTGGAGTCTCTCAGAGGACATCTGTGTTAGGCTAATATTCACTTATAAGTGAGTATATACCATGCATGTCTTTCTGCATCTGGGTTACCTCACTCAGAATGATCTTTTATAGTTCAATCCATTTGCCTGTAAATTTCAAGTTTTACTTCTTTTTGATAGGTGAGTAGTATTCCATTGTGTAAATGTGCCACAGTTTCTTTATCCATTCTTTGACTGAAGTACATCTAGATTGTTTCCAGATTCTGGCTATGAACATAGTTGAGCAAATGTCCTTGTTTTATGGTAGAGCATCTTGCAGGTATACGCCCAGGAGTGGTATGACTGGGTCGTGAGGTTACACCATTGCCAATTTTCTGAGAAAGTGACAGATTCCAAAGTGATTGTACAAGTTTGCACTCTCACTAGCAGTGAAGGAGTGTTCCCCTTTCTCCACATCCTTGCCAGCGTGTGCTGTCACTTGAGATTTTGATCTTAGCCATTCTGATGGGTGTAAGATGGAATCTCAGAGTCATTTTGATATGTGTTTCCCTGATGACTAAGGAGGTTGAGCATTTCTCTAAGTATTTCTCAGCCATGCAATATTCCTCTGCTGAGAATTTTCTGTTTAGCTCTGTACAAAATTGAGTATTTTCATAAAAAGTTTTATAACTTCTTTGAAGCATTTCGTTAGTGTTGAGACCTGCTTTAACTTTTTGTATAACTATAGTCCCTCTGTTGAGACCTACTTTAGTTTTTAGCATCGCTGTAGCTTCTCTGTCAACACCTGCTTTCATCTTTTCCATAAGTGAAGCCATTTTATCTTTAGTCTACATTTTGATCATAAGGTGAAATTGAGTTCAAATTCTCAGGCTCTGCCTGCCTGATACAAGAACAGCCTTTACTTACAATTCAATACGTGCCGCTTAGAATAAAACAATAGATGATAAATGCATGCTTTGCTTGAATTAAAGATAAATGTATGTTCTGCTTGAGTTAAACCACAATACCCTGCTATGTTCCTTTCTGCAGGAAGACCTGAAAGTCCTCAAAAGTTCCCCTACCCTAAATCCCAACCAATTAGCTCAAAATGCATTGTCTAGCTACCTAAATACAATGTACCTAAAACAGAATTGATTTTTCTTGCTTGGCTAGACACAATATACCTGGAATTGAATTTATTCTTCCTACATGATTATGTTTTTGTCCTTTGAGATCTCACTCTAAGAATGGCTCAGTTTCACAGTACTGGTTCATGAAACCAGACTGTGTCCCTGACTGGTCAGACTTGTTAAGCGTTCAATAAACTTCCATTTACCCGAGTCTGGTGTCTGAGTTGTCTGTGTGTGGCTATTCCTGAATCTCCACATTAGGAATCCCCAAAGCCACCAGTATGCCCTGTGGTTCACTAGGAAGATTCTAACCTACTATGTAGTTATACTCATATCTATGGTTTAATAGTGAAAGGATGCAAAGCAAAATTGGCAAGAGGAAAAGGCACATGGGAGGAAGGCTGGAGGAAACCAAATACAAGGTTCTGTGAGTCTTTTCTCATTGGAGTCTTGAAGGGACAGGCTTAATTGCTTTAGCATCTAATTATGACAATACTTGCAAAATGTTTTCTATCAAGCAAGCTCATTAGAGAATCAGAGCCTAAAGTTCTTCTTGGAAACAGTTCACATGGGTATTGCTTGCCTAGCCTGAATCAAATTCCAGATGCACAGAAAACGAGTGCCATAAACTACATTGTTTCTACGGTTTAGGCACTGTGAAGACTCTTATCAGTTAGGGGATTGTGGGAGTTCTTATTTATTTATTTATTTATTTGTTTGTTTATTTATTTATTTATTTATCAATCATTTGGGAGTCTTATCTAAGAAGTCATTATCCTGGAACTGTAGGTCAGTGGGTAAGAGTCCGTGGTGCTCTTATAAAGGTTTAGTTCCAATCATACAATCAGAGAATTCACAACCACCTCTAACTCCAGTTTCAAATGATCTGACGCCCTCCTCTGGCTTTCACAGTTACCCACATGCAAGTCAAGTCTCTCTCTCTCTCTCTCTCTCTCTCTCTCTCTCTCTCTCTCTCTCTCACAAATAACAATAAATCTTTTAAAATGAAATTATTATCTGAGCAGTTCAATCATTTTGTCCCATGTTTTCTTTTTAAATATTTATAATTATTTTTATTTTAAATTTAATTTATTATAAATTATTCCAATTACATCCTGATTGTTATCCCCTCAATTTTGTCTTCCTATTCCCTCCTTTCCTCCCTCTTCCACCCTATTCCCCTCCCCTAGACCGCTGACAGAAGGGGACCTCCTCCCCCACCATATGACCACAGCCTATCAGGTCTCATCTGGGTAGCCTACTTTCCCTACCTCTGTGTACAGCTGGCCTCCCCATCAAGGAAAAGTGATCAAATGTGGTGGTGGGGGCACCAGAGCTCATATCAGAGGCAGTCCCAACTCTCCCCACAACTGTGGAGAATGAGCTGTCCATTGGCTAGATCTGAACAGGGTGTCTAGGTTTACTGCATGCATTGTCCTTTGTTGGTGCAACAGTTTGTGCAGGCCTCCCAGGGTCCAGATCCACTGGCCCTGATGGTCTCCAAGCTGTATTATAGAGCAACAGTAATAAAAACAGCATAGAAGTGGGCTGGTTGATCAATGGAGTTGAAGACCCACAAATAAACCCACATATCAATGGACTCTTGATTTTTGACAAAGAAGCCAAATCCATATAATGGAAAAAAGACAGCAATTTCAACAAATGGTGCTGGTCTAATTGAATGTCTGCATGTAGAAAAATGCAAATAGATGCATATTTATCACCCTGCACAAAACTCAAGTCCAAGTGGATTAAAGACCTCAACACAAAACCAGACACACTAAATCTGTTAGAAGAAAAAGTGGGGAAGAGCCTTGAACTCATTGGCACAGGAGACAACTTCTTGAACAGAACACCAACAGCTCAGGCTCTAAGATCAACAATTAGTAAATAGGGCACCATGTTTTTTCAAAATTATTTTGTTTTAGATTTTATATTTATGTCAGTCATCTATTTTTATGTATACATAATAATTTTTGTATATGGTACAAATAAATATCCAAGTTCATTTGTATAGCTATAGGTCTCACATCCTGTTTGTATTATTTGTTTACAAATCATTATTGAAAATCAGTTGACGGTAAACATAAGTATTTATTTTTGCTTCTGAAATATATTACGTTGATCTGTATATGGGATTTATCTCAACACCACATTCCTTTGATAGTTATATTTTATTTTATTTTTTATTTATTTTTAAAAAATTTTTTATTAATTTATTCTTGTTACATCTCAATGGTTAGCCCATCCATTGTATCCTCCCATTCTTCCCTCGCTCCCATTTTCCCCTTCTTCCCCTCCCCTATGACTGTTCCTGAGGGGGATTTCCTCCCCCTGTATATGCTCATAGGATATCAAGTCTCTTCTTGGAAACCTGCTATCCTTCCTCTGAGTGCCACCAGGTCTATATTTTATAATAAATTAATAAATTAGAAAGTTAAAGCGCTCAAAATTTATTCTGTTTTTCAAAACTATTTTTGATGTTATAAGTCTGCTTACATGTTATATGTTATATATAATCTTAATACACATGTTAAGTTTTTTGTACAAAATGCCTATTAAATGTACTTTTTGTTTTGTTTTAGATTTTATTGAATCTGTAAATAAGTCTATGTAAACCTATATTCTTAAATATTTTGAATTTTTTAATCCATAACCATGGAATATTTCTTCATTTAATTCATATTATAAATTTCCTTCAGCAGTGTTTTGTTATTTTCAGTATCCAATCTTGACTTCTTTAAATGAATTTTTCCTAAATATGTTATTTTTTTGATGTGAGTTTGAAAGGAATTAGTCTTAAGTTTTTACTGCCTCTTGAATGCAGAAACACATTTTTCACTTTGTATTTGATCATATATATATATATATATATGTTGATCTTGTATTCTTTTATCTCATTTATTAGAATGGTTTTCTTTGCTCATTTTATTGTATGCCCTTTATATAGGATCATGTCAACTTTTTAATCTAAATGCATTTACCATCCCTTAATTTGATTGACTTGGCTACAGGACAATATTGCAAAGCTTCCTATCTTATAATGATTTTTTTCACCACTATGTAGAATTTTAGTAAACAATCTTTTATCAGGATAAGGAATTTGCCTTTTATTCAAAGTTTATTGGGTGCCCTTTTATTATGTCCAATTTTTGGATTTTATTGAATAATTGATGGGTGTCTATCATGATGATTTCGTAATCGCCATCCCTTTATCTATTAATATGATATACTACATCATTTTCTTTTGGTGTATTAAACTGTCATGGTTCAAAACATGGTACCTTACAGGATGGCAGAGTACCACACTTTAAAATAAGCATGGTCAGAAAGACATTAAAAGTTAGGTATTTCTGAATTTCTCCAGCCTTTTGTGTTTCTGACATCTCTTTCTCCCTAATTCAGTCATGTTAACTAGAATCCTCTTGAAATCAGGAGTGTGGAAATTTGTGTCAAAGTCCTTTTTGGTTGAAAAGTGTTGGACAAATGTGTCCAAGCTATCAAACCAGAATTTATAGGGCTCATTGTCTTAGTGGACTGCTGCATCTGCCCCCAAATGGTCCCCTTTCCTCCCTTCCCCTCCACATACTGCTTAGTCCTCCTCTGCCTGTTCTTTCCCTCATCTCTGCTTCTTTTCACTCTCCCTGTCTCTCTCTCTCTCTCCATCTCTTTATCTCTCTCACCATTCTGTCTCACCAACAAAGCCTTGCTATATAGCCAAGACTGGTATTACAAGGATGGCCTTTCTGGCTCACTTCCCTGTAGGTTGGAATTGTAAGCATGCACTACCACCCTTTATAAAGATGACTTGCTAATTTTCACAAGCCCTTCAGAGGGATTGTCACATCTTGTAAACAATTACCTCCATAAGCTCTGAAATGCATTTCTCTGCATTATTTTTCATAGTATCACTACCAGTATTATTGTTAATAGGCTAAGATGCAAAAAAAAAAAATCATTGAGAGGTTACTCATTTTATTTTCCTTTCTGCAAAGGCATCAGTTGTTCAACTGGTAGCAGACATTCCTAAGAGTTCAGTTTTGACTGGAAGTGTGTGTTTAAGGTAAGAGTTTTGGGAATGTTCAAAAAGTAATTCTGTAGCATTTACATCCAAAGTGGTGCATTCAGCAATGTTTCATTGTGTGTTTCCCTGGGCTTTACAAACAACACATTTTGTGGTATCAGCACAGAGAGTCTGCATCCAACTCAGGACAGTCAAGGTATCATTATCCTGGTACTGTGGCTGCTGAGATATGCTGTCCAGATTGCCACTTCAGCTCTGAAGTATTTATTTCCCATGAGTGTTAGTTTCGGCCAATTTAGTGCTGAGTCCATCTTCAGGAATTGTCCTTGGCAGAAATGTTTTCATTTCCCAAGGTCAGATGACCTTTTTTATGGACTACCCACACCAAGTTGCTGATTAACGCACCCAGTAAGGCCAGTCCTTCTTGCTCCATTTGAGGTATCTCTGAAAGGTCACCCTAGCTTCAAAGTTTGATATGAAGCCCACTGGTCTCTATAGCATGGATGCTATAGCAGATTCTCCCATATTCCATTAGACATGCTGTTCATAAGAACATTTTCCTAAAGACTATCGACACTAATTACCATTGAGTCTATTTCCAGAGACCCTAGCTTAGGTACCCATAAAGCTTTCAGAAATTCCTGATGTGAAACCTTACATACAGGAGGTAATTTCTTAATAGATCATTTCTCTTTTTTCTTACATACTGAGCTCTATTATATTATGCTGCTATCAATGGGCACCACTTAAAGATATTATTTTCCTGACTGCAATGCAAAGATGCCATTGGCCACTGCTCTGGCCAATATGAGTTAGTTAAGTGAACAGACAGATGTCTTAGGTTCTATTTTCTTCCTCTCTGAAAAGTAGTGTTAATGCTAGAAAGCCAAGTTACGTTGGTTACCTTTTTCTTCTCTGTGACCAAATACCCACCAAGCAGCTGCTTATAGAGGAAAGGTTTACTTTAGCTCATGATACCATGTCAGGGAAGACACTGATTTTGGTGGAAGTAGCTCTCTGATGGAGTGGCAGGCCTGAGTGTAAGGTTACTTTGTTCACACCTGAGCAAATCAGAGAATGTCATTGTTCGGCTGCTTTTCTGCTTGTTTCCCTTTTATTCAGTCTAGGACCCACATTAAGACCTGCTCTTCCCCTGTTGGCTAATTTTTTCAGAAAATATCTTCCTGGGCAGACACAAAAGTGTGCTTCATTAATGCCCTAGGCATTTCTAAATCCAATCAAATTGACATTCTGAATTAATCATCAGAGGAGATAAGGGAAAAGTCTCCCCAAAGTCTGAAACTTGAGTCATTACAACCTTCAGCTCCTGAATAAGTGACAGCCACTACTTAACTTATAACTTCATATTGAGAAAAAAATCAAACAAATGATCTCATTTTTAATAACCTTTAAGAATTCTGTTTCTTTCTCTTTCTCCCTCTCCGTCCCTCTTTCCTTCCTTGTGCCTATAGTATTGGAGATAAAATGTATAGAATAGCACACTCAGCAGGTTTCATTTGCCAGATGTAGCAGTGCATGCCTTTAACCCTAGCATTTCACAGGAAGATGGTCTCTGTGATTTTGAGGCCAGCCACAACAGCACAGTGAGTCCCTAACACTCTCTCTCTCTCTCTCTCTCCCTGTGTGTGTGTGTGTGTGTGTGTGTGTGTGTGTGTGTGTGTGTGTGTATAAGGTGTATGAATGTTCATGTAAATGTGAGTGCATTTTTGCACTGTGTGCATATGGGGACCAGATGACAAGCTCAGATATTCTTCAGGACCAATACATCTTGTGTTTTTGTTTTTGTTTTGTTTTGTTTTATGACAGGGCCTCTGTGTCTTGGCAATTACTAGACTAAACTAAGCTAAGCAAGTCAATGAGCTCCATGGATTTACCTGTCTCTTTGTCCCTGGTGCTGGGATTCTAAGTGTGTGCTAACCAAACTTGGAATTTTGTATGGATGCTGGGGATTGAACTTGGGTTTTCATGCACACATAGTACACATTTTGCTAAGGGAACTATGTCTTCAGCCCTTTTCTCACTGTTTTGAACAAACTACCCTTTCTTTAGCCAAAATTAATTATTGCTTTTATTGGTCTGAAAGTAGACCACATTCAATCAGTATACTTGGCATTTAATCACTGAAAAAGCAATTTACATGAATTATGTCGCATAATCTATACAATTGTGTTAGAAGGCTGGAGTCATCACCTTTATTTCCTTCACTTCCTATAATGCCATAGAATTATTTATCAAATCCTTCAGTTTCTTAAAGCTAAATAAACATAAAAGTAATGAAACAAAAGAAGTAAATGGTGTGAAGGATTATGTTTCATAATATATACAGTTTGTTTAATAGTTATTAAAATGATGTGAACATTTTTTAGTGTTTTTCTTTTCTGTCATGTTGATGGATTCTACTAGAAAATAGAAAGGTTAGTTTTTATGTTTCTGTCTCCACATTTAAACGAATGTTCTTATTTAATTAGTCTAGCCACATGTATGTATAAGTATGTTTGTGTGAGAGAAATCTTCCAGCTGACTAATTTGAGTTTCAGACACATTAAGTAATTGTTTCAATGTCCTTAAGTAGAATTTAAAATTAAAGTCCTCTATTTTAAGATATGTTTTTATTATTCTAACTATATGTGTGCCTGTAAATGAAGGTTGCCAGTGGAGTTTAGAAATAGGTATTGGATCTTCTTGGGATGGAGTTACAGGCAGTTGCCAATTACCCAATGTCAGTGCCGGTAACCAAACTCGGGTCTTCTTTGAGAATAGTAAGCATTCTTAACTTAGAGCAACATCTCCAGCCACAAACTTAGGAACTTTTACTGAGTATAATATTCTTTACATTATCTAATTCTCTATGATTGCCTCTTTTTATTTCATATTCCACTGTCTTACTCAGAACATGTTTTCAGATATCACAATATAATCAATGTTTTCTCCTAGACAATCTGGCAAGTATATTCCTTATTTCTAGAGTACTAACTGTTTGTTTTCTCAGATTCAAACAAAATACATATTCCTGATTCTTTTTATTGATATTGGATTGTGGTTGTATAGGCTAGGACAGGATAAGTGTTTGACCACTAAGTTTTTATTTGTGTAGGTCAGGTTTTAGAATTTTTCAAAGTATTGTTTGGTGGGAACTCGTTTCTTTTGTCACTATCCCTCCATTTGTCTTTTTATTGCATCTCCTCACCTTTTCTCTGTTTCTCTGCCCTTCTATGCTTGTTGTTCATCATCTCTGTCTATATTCTTATTCACCTGTCTCCTCGCCATCTCCTTGTATGTGCCTGTCTCCATTTTCAGCTCTTTTTTTTTTGCAAAAATATATGGATTTATTGAAGAATAAAAAATAAAATTGTAAAAGAATAATAAAATAAGCCAAGAAAAAGTAGAAGCCAACTAGGAAAATGAAAATTATCTTTGAAAATAAAATAAATCTGAAGTTAGCAATTGCTCCTGTTTTTTTTCCTTTTTTTTATTAATTTATTCTTGTTACATCTCAACAGTAGAGTGGAGAGTGGGGTATGACTTTCACACATACTCTGGTGCCTCATATTTGACCATGTCCCCTGGAGGGGGAGACCTGGTGGCACTCAGAGGAAGGACAGCAGGTTACCAAGAAGAGACTTGATACCCTATGAGCATATACAGGGGGAGGTAATCCCCCTCAGGAACAGTCATAGGGGAGGGGACTAAGGGGAAAATGGGAGGGAGGGAAGAATGGGAGGATACAAGGGATGGCATTTTCAGCTCTTTTGTGTTTGTCTCTTAGCTTTTTTCTTGGCAATGTCCAAATGTACAGTAGGAAGCCCTTTGCTTGTTGAGAGATCTTTAGGTCTTCTAAATTAAGTCATTTTGTTAAACCGTTTTTTTTTCTCATAATAACGATAACCAGAAGACAGCTGATTAAACACAGATGAATATTTAATGATAAATCTGTGAATACTTAGTTTTGTAGATCCCATTATGTTTTCCGAGCCTTTAATGCTCATTAGCTAATTCCTGCTGTGTTCTATCTGATGAGTTTCTGTGGTTAATGTTCCCTAGAGAAGACCCGAGTATCACAAGGTCTCCTGAAACTTCATCCTACTGTGCGATGGCTCTGTGCAGAGCAGAGAGCAGCAGATGATGGCTTATAGGACAAACCCTTCTACTGAGCCTTTTTTGTATGAGTTAAAAAATGAAGACTGACTTTCACAGTTGTTTTGTTAAAGATAAACTCTCCCTGGGGAGTTCAAGCTGACCTTAAAATTATGGCAATCTTCCTGCCTCAGTGTTGGAAGAGGTGAGGTTATAGGAGTGTGCCACAACATGTTTTAATGATTTATTTTCATTTCTTTTTATTATTTTTTATTTTTTACTTATACATTAATATTATTACACACATATACAATAAACTACCTACAAGAAGAAGAACCATGACACAATCAGGAATTATATAAATGCTATATTTCCTAGTGTTTTGGCTATTTGTGTTTGGCAGCTTTGATGAAAACATTTTTCCTATCTTGGTGCATCTAAAATTCTGAATGTAAATCAATATCTATTATATCTCATCATTATCAACTTAAAACATTTTTCTAGACCTAACAAAATATTAACCCCTAAACAACTAAGCTTCATTGTAAAACTAAGCTATCTGGTCTTCAACTCCATCAGAGACTTGAGAAGGAATAAACTTGATTGCCTGAGAATGCTGGGAGTGCAGGTTAGCAGCTTCCAAAATGAGAAGATGGCAGAGACAGTTTTCTACCTGAGCAGTCACCCACAATTCTATATAACATTGGAGCATCTTTTTCAACCTTCTGGCCCCATATATCTGACAGACATATTTATGAGCCAGGAACCATTGAGGACTTGTTTACCTTAACTTGGCAGAATTTGGCCATCGACTCTGCCTGCACCCACGCTTGCCCTTTTTTAGGCAGAATTCTGTCTATGGTAGAAAGAGGATATTTTGCCCAGTGGCTTGTTTGCTACATTTGAAGCCATCTCCATAAGGAGATTCTTTGATATCCATCATCCTCTTTGAAGTAGGCTGGGTGTTGCCAGGAGTTAACCTGTCTTATTGTCAGTGAATCTTTAAAATAATAAAAACATATTTAAATGCCATATTCTGTATGTCTTTGAGGTTTTTGAAGACCTTATCTAACTATTTTACCTTATCTATAGATTTATATCTGTTGCACCTAAGATGTATATTCTTGTGATAAAAATAGACTAGTATTTGATATGACCATGATTTGATCAACTAACAATTAACTTGTATAACTTATTTATACTAAACAGCCTGCAATAGCACTTTTAAAGTATTGGAAGTAAACTTGTATCATAATTGAGTTAAAATAGTGTATATATGTATATGAGTAAAGGTGTGCACAAAGGCTAGAAGAGGACATGGATTCCCCTGAAGCTGGAGGAACTGGTGATATGAACCACTTGATGTGGTTATCAGGAAGTGGACTTGGTTCTCTCAACTTCTGAAGAATCACTCCAGCCCCTGCCACCAACATTTTTAAATCAAGGAAATATCATACCTACCAGAGGCCACACATGACATCCAAAGAACATATTTTGTATTCCATGTCAAGTTTTCTGATTCTTTCTTTATATAATTTATATGGGTGTGCTTATTACAACCTCCTTTTTTTTTTTTTTTTTTACATTTCTAAGGTCATGTTCTTAAGATGCCAAGTCTGAGGACAGGATGGATACTTAGACAAGTAATTTACATATAGGACATGCCATCAGATGAAGACAGACTGGGGAAACAGGAAAGGGCTGATCCCTAGACTTTAGATGAATGCATATCTTTACCTGGCCACTTTTTGAGCCCTTTTCTGTTTCCCCAGTGTCCTATTCGTAAATTACTTGTCTAAGTATTCATCCCTTCCTTAGACTTGGTGTCTTAAGTATTTGACCTTAGAAATGTTAAAAAAAAAAAAAAGACTAACCAAACACTGTGGTTCAGTTTTAGACCAGAGGATACAGCAGACTGAGAAATAACTGGAGTAATGTCTATAGAATGCGGCTATATATAGATTATTGCTTAAATACTTGTTACATTTGACCAATGAAATCATTTTGACTAAAGGTTTTTACTTTTGGAAATTTATTAATTATTGACTTCCCTTATTTATTATAGTACTAGTTAAGTTAAATACTTCTCTGTGTATGAGTTTTGGTGGTCTGTGTTTTCCAAGAAAATGATACACTTATTCTAGTTATCAAACTCATGGGCAGAAATATTCTTAGTATTCTTTTTTTAATAGCCAATATTTTAAATTTTATTTTCATGACTAGATTTTATTTTTTAACAAAATAAAAGATATTAAGATAAAACAAAACCATCATATCAATGTTGGCTAAGACAAGCCAACAGAAAAATTAGAATTCCAAGAGAAGGCATAAGAATCAGAGACCTACTTGTGTACACATTCAGAAAACCCATAAAAGTATAAAACTAAAAGCTATAGTATATATGCAGAGGACATGGTACAGAACTCTGTAGGTCCTTTGGTTGCTACTTCAGTCTCTGTGAGTTCATATAAACTTTATTGAATTGTTTTAGAAGGCCTTGTCCTCTGCCCCCTCTGTCTCTCCAGTTCTTCTGCTTCCTTTTCTATGGGATTTTCTGAGTTCTGAGATGATGGATTTAATACAGACATCCCATTTAGAGCCCTTTGTTCCAAGGTCTTATTCTCTGCTTAATGTCTGCTGTGGGTCTCCATATTTGTTCCCATGTGCTGCAGAAGGACGCTTTTGTAATGATGTCTGAATTAGGCATAGATCCATGAGTATAGAAGAATATCATTAAGAGCCATCTTATTATTAGTATTTTTAGACTATTAGTATTCAGTTTTACCCTAGGTCTCTGGTCTGTCTAGACTATGGTGGGTCACTTAAGTAGTATTGGGTATGGGGATTATTTTCTGGAGTGGGCCTTAAGTCAAATCAAACATCTTTTGGTTACTCCTACTAGCTTTGTACTATCCTTACTCTAGCATATTCTGCAGGCTGGACATATTGTAGATCATAGGATTTATAGGATTTGTGGCTGTCTTAGTGTTTACATTTCTATATTGGTAGCCTATAGAGTACCTTCCTATACCAAAGATGCTAGGAAATGGGGATGAAGGTTCTATGTAGACACTAGCTTGACCTCTCCATGTTCAGTGAGTTTTGTGGGTGTTGTCTTCAGCAATGGGGTCTTGCTGTCAATTTGTGGAGAGCAACCTATTGTCGTGGCAACAAGCCTGCATTGTTTTAGAATTTTCTTTTTTTTTTAAATTGAGATAAGATTTTTGTTTAATTCCTGTCCTACCAGAGTTATAAATGATAATATTTAAAACAATGTTTTTGATTGAGGCATAGAGCTGTACCTCTATGTGTTCATATACAGGAATTTTTTTGTTGGCATCCAATCTTTGTAACACAAAAATAATATAGACTTGGTACTGATGTTAAAGACATTCAATTGTTAACATTGTTAAAATGTGCTATTATTTTATAAAAACTATGGTTATGCTCTATGACTTCATTTTTAAAAGAAACTATAGTATATTATTAGCTTATAAAAATAAAGATATTTTATTAACATGGGACCCTTTCAGCTAATAACTTAATTGGATGAAACCCAGTCTGGCAATGGAAGCTTCATTTGGTGACAAAACGTTGCCAGCTAGGACTCTGTCTCCCTCATTATTTGAGATTTCACTGGGATCACTTCAGTATATTATAGAAAGTTTTCACTGCACTAAGTTTCCATATTAACACTCAAATGCCTTTCAATTCTAGATATCTCTCCCCACATCCCCTCCCCTTTCTCACCTGATCCTCCCAGTCTCTCCCACATACTGCCTTCAGTCCCCCAATAAGGTCTATTCCAGTTCCCCCTAGTCGTAACATTCCTCTATGCCCAACCTGTCTGGTCTATGGCTTCTATTTTTATTATCATTAATTTAATGACTAATATCCAGATAGAAGCCAATACATACCATATGTATATTTCTGGGTCTGGGTTAATTCACTTGGGATTATTATTTCTAGTTCCATCAATTTGCCTGCAAATTTCATGTTTTCATTTTTAAAAGCTGAGTTAAACTGGCTCCATTGTGTAGCTGTACCAGTTTCTTTATCAATTCTTCTGTTGTTTCCAATTTTTGCTATTATACGTAGAGCAGCAATGGACATGGCTGAGCAAGTATCCCTGTAGAAGGATGAAACATCCTTTGGGTATGTGACCAAGTTTGGTATAGCTGGATCTTTACTGAGATTGATTCCCACCTTTCTGTGGAACTGCTGTACTGATTTTTTCCATAGTGACTGTACAAGTTTAGTCTCCCATCAGAGGAAGAAGAGTCTCCTTGCTGTTCTATCCAGCATGAGATGTCACTTGTGTTATTGATCTTAGACATTCTGACAGCTGTAAGATGGAATGTAAAAGAAGTTTTGAATTGTGCTTCCATGGTGGTTAAAGATGGTGAATGTTTCTTTAAGTGTTTCTCAACCATTCTATATTCCTCTATTTAGAATTCTTTGTTTATATTGGCACTTGACTTTTAAATTGTGTTATTTGGGGTTTTGTTTGTTTGTTTAGTGTTGTTGTCATTGTTGTTATATCCAGTTTTGTGAGTTCTTTATATATTTTGGATATAAGCCCTTTTTTGGATATGGAGTTAGCAAAATATTTACTCACACTGTAGGCTGCTGCTTTGTATGAATGTCAATGTCCTTTGCTGTGCAGAAGATTTTCAGCTTCATAAGGTCCCATTTCTAGTTGCTGAGCTCAGTGCCTGTGCTAATGGTGTTCTGTGCAGAAAATATTTTCCTGTGGCAATGAGATCAAGACAATTCCCTACTTTTTCGTGTTTCAAGTTTGATGTACCTGGTTTTCTGTTAAAGTATTTGATCTATGTGGAGTTGAGTTTTGTGCAGTGTGATAGATAGGAATCTATTTGCATTCTTCTGCCTATAGCCACTCAGTTTGACCAGCACCATTTGTTGAAGATGCTGTCTTTTTTGTTTATTTCTGACTTCTTATCAAAAATCAGCTGTTTATAGTTGTGTGGGTTTGTGGTTGTGCTTTCAATTCAATGCCATTGGTCAACATGTGTGTTTTTTATGCTAGATCTGTACTGTTGTTGGTTTTTGTTGTTGTTGTTGTTTTAACTATAGCTCTACAGTAAAAATTGAGATCAAGAATGGTGATACCTTCTGCAGTTTTGTTGTTCAGGATTTTTATAGCTATCCTTTTCTTTCTTCTTTCTTTCTTTCTTTCTTCTTTCTTTCTGTGTGTTTCCATATGAAGTTAAGAATTGTTCCTTCTTTTTTAAAAATTTTAATTTATTCAGATTGCATCCCAGTTGTTATCCCCTTACTTGTATCTTCCTGTTCCCACCCTCCCTCCTTCTTCCACTCTATTCCTTTCCCCTAGACCTGTGACAGAAAGGGACCTCCTACCCCACCCTATGACCACAGCCTATCAGGTCTTATCTGGTTAACCCTGCTTCCTCTTCCTCTTGTGCTACCAGGCCTTCCCAAGTCTTTCACTTGCTTGGTTAGAGTTACCCAAAGATATTTTATATTATCAGAGGCTACTGTGAAAATATTGTTTCCCTGATTTCTTTCTCAGATGGTTTATCATTTGTATATAGGAAGGCTCCAAATTTTTTTGAGTTAATTTTGTATCTACCCTACTTTGCCAAAAGTGTTTATAAGGTGTAGGAGTTTATGGTGGGATTTTTCATGTCACTTATGTATACTATCATATCATCTGCAAATGAAGATATTTCAACTTCTTCCTTTCCAATTTATATCTCTTTTTATCTGCTTCAGGTGCTTTATTGTTCTAGCTAAGACTTTAAGTACTGTATCGAATAGGTATAAAGAGAGCGGGCAACCTTGTCTTGTTCCTGATATTAGTAGAATTGCTTTGAATTTCTTTCCGTTCTCTTTTGGCTATGGGCTTACTATAGACTGCTTTTATTATATTCATGTATGTCCCTTATTTTCCTAAGCTCACCATGAATGGGTATTGGATTTTGTCACAGGCCTTTTCTTCATCTAATGAGATGATCATGCAGTTTTTGTATTTCAGTTTTCTCATGTACTAGATTATACTTATTGATATTCATATCTCTGTGATGAATCCTACTTGATTATAGTGAATGATCTTTTCGATGTGTTCTCAGATTCAGTTTGAAAGTATTTTATTGATTGTTTCATCTATGTTTGTAAGGGAAATTGGGCTATTCTTGTCAAGTCTTTGTGTTGTTTGGGTATCATGGTAACTCTGGATTCATAGAATGAGCTGGGCAATATTATTTCTGTTTTTATATTGAGGAATGCTTTGAGACTCACAATATTGGTGTTAATTATCCTTTTAAAGTCTGGTAGAATTCTCAGCTAAAACTGTTTAGCCCTTTTTTTTCCCTGTTTGGCTGGGGGACTTTTAATGACTGCTTCTATTTCCTTAGGATCTGTTTAAATTGCTTATCTGATCATGATTTAACTTTGGTAAGTTGTACATATCAAGAAATTTATCCATTTCTTTTAGGTTTTCCAATTTGGAGGCGCTCAGATTTAAAAAGTATGTGCTTAGGATTCTCTGGATTTCCCTAGTATTTTATTAATGTCCCATTTTCATTTCTGATTTTGCTAATTTGGATATTCTCTGTCATTTAGTTAATTTGAATATAGGTTTATTGATCTTACTTATTTTTAAAGAAACAACCATTTGATTCATTGACTCTTTGTGTTGTTTGTTTCTATTTTATTGATTTTAGTGCTGAATTTGATTATTTCTTGCCATCTACTTCTTTGGGATGTGATTTCTTGTTTTTTCTCTAGAGCTTTCAGGTATTCTATTATGTTGCTAGCATGAGTTATCTCTAGTTTTTTTTTTAATATATTCTGTAAGCTTTCTATTGTTCATTTGTTGATTTCCAGCTTTACTTTCTGACGGTCTGATAGGCTGAAGGGAGTTATTTCCATTTTATTGTATCTGTTGAGACTATGGTCTGAGTATGTGGTCAATTTTAGAAAAAGTTCCATGAAATACAGAGAACAAGGTATATTCTTTTGTGTTTGGGTGGCATACTCTAAATATCTGTTAGGTCCATTTGGTTTATAATGTCTGTTACCACCAGTATTTCTCTGTTTAGTTTTTGTCTACAAGACCTGTCAATTGTTGAGTGTGTGGTATTAAAATCTCCCACTGTCAGTGTGTGGGTCAGTATGTGATTTAAGCTGCAGAAGTGCTTCTTTTACAAACTTGGGTGTCTTTGTGCTTGTGGTATAGATGTTAAGAATTGAAATGTCACCTTGATGGAATTTACCTTTGATGAGTATGTTGTTTCCTTTCATATCTATTCTGATTAGTGTTGCTTTGAAGATATTAAAATGGCTTCACCAGGTTATTACTCAGGTCCATTTTTTTTGGAATATCTTTTTCCAACTTTTTACCCTGAAATAATGTCTATCATTGATATTGAGGTATTTCTTTGATGCAGAAGAAGGATGGGTCTCTTCTTTTGCATCCATTCTGTTAGTTTGTGTCTTTTTATTGAGACCATTGATATTGAGAGAGATCAATGATCAGTGATTATTAACTCCTGTTAACAAAACACACAACACACACACACCTTTGTTAGATTTTATCCATTTTACATTTTTCATCATTTAAAAGAACCATCTTTTCATTTCGCCTATTTTCAATATTAGTTTTTGTTTTCGATTTCATAGAGTCCTCTTCTAATTTTTAAAACCAGTTTTAGTTCTG
Source organism: Acomys minous (assembly GCF_964271855.1). Taxonomy (NCBI): domain Eukaryota; kingdom Metazoa; phylum Chordata; class Mammalia; order Rodentia; family Muridae; genus Acomys; species Acomys minous. Next base: position 114,459,246 of record NC_140488.1, on the reverse strand, counting down.
TGTGTCTTAAATTTTTCTTTTTTTTGCTGCCTAAGTTTCAAGCTTAACTTATTGATCTTGAGGCTTCTTCTTTTCTACTACATGAAATTGTGCTTCACTGCATCTTATATTTTGATAAATGGGCCTTCATTAGCATTTAATTAAAATGCTTTTATGTGCTCTTAAGATATCCTCTTTGACCCATCTGTTATAATGAGATTGTTCTTTCATCCCCAAATATATTGTGATTTTTAAAAAGTGTCTTTTGTTATTACTTTCTATTTTAAAATCTGTGACCAGAGAACATACTTTGAATTATTTTAAATTATTAAAAAAAATTTAAAGATGCATTCTGTCATCCAAAATGTTATCTATCTTGTTGAATGGTACAAGGAAACTTGAAAAGAAAGTATAATGCTTTTGGTGTTGTATAGAGCATTCTACTAAAGTCAGTGAGATCAAAATGATTGATGCGGCTGTTCATATCAGCTTTGTACTAATTGATTTTTGGCCTGCTTGACCTTATCATGTACAGACAGGGCAATGAGGTCTCCAAATAGAATACTGAATTGGTCTACTTTTTCCTTAATTAGTTTTAGAGTCCTATAATTTGGCACTCTAGGTAGGTGCATATGTGTTTGGGATTGTTCTTCTTGTTAGATAGTTGATCTCTTTGTTATTATACAATACCTTTCCTTATCTCTGAAAAGTTTCTTCATTCTGCAATTGGCATTGTGTGAATATTGCCATTCCTGATGTCATTTAGTTAGTATTACCACAGTATATTTTCTTTATCTTTTCTTTTTAAATTGCTAGTCTTAATATTTAAAATGAGCTTCTCATAGATTGTCTCAAGACTTAGGTCTTCTATGCAGGCGTGGTGGCACACACCCTTAATCCCAGGACTCAGATGGAAGAGACAGGCAGATCTCTGTGAGTTCAAGGCCAGCTTGGTCTACAAAGTGAGTCCAGGACATCCAAGGCTACACAGAGAAACCCTGTCTCGAAAAAACAAACAAAACAACAACAACAACAACAACAAAGACTTAGGTCTTCTTTCTTCATACACTCTGAAAATGCCCATCTTCAGCAACTGTGCAGAAGGGCCTGTACAAGAAAGATCAAGCCAGTACCATCCTAACCTGAGTAGGGAGGAGTGCATAAACAAACTATACTGGCAATTGATGAATGCCAGGAGATAGCGAGTCAGTTTTCTTGTACATGTAACCTAGTTATCAAATGTATAGGCACAGATATACGAGCAGATTATTTTGATCATGCTCCAGTAGATGGTTCCACGTGTATGCATATATAGGCAGCACAAATTAGACTATGAGGCTGAGACTTATTCAAAAGAGGTCACAGGGTTGGACAGATAGCTCATTGGTTAAGAACACTTGATGCTTTCAGTTCCTAGCACTGACACAGTAGCTCATGACCACATGTAATGCTAGTTCTGAGGCCATTGGGCATGCACATTCTGCAAATACGTACATGCAGGCAAAGCACTCATGAGCATAAAATAAATATGTGTTTTAAATTTTAAAAGAGGATACAAAGTTTGAGTTTGGTTCTGGGAGGAGTTAAGGGGAGGAGTGAGTGGGGGTGACATGTTTAAAATACATTGCATGAAATTCTCAGAGAGTAAAAGTATTTTTAGAAAGAAAATGCCTCTTTTCATTGGTATACTTAGGCTATCCACATTTAATGTAGTTACTAATGTATTTTACCTTAATATCAATCTTTTGTTACTGTTTTGTAACTAGTGGCTAGGCTTCTTTTTTTCTGCTTTTCCTGGCTTTAATTAAGCATTTTATATACTTTCATTTGATTTCTTCTCTAAAAATATTGAACATATTTCAAAAAATTGTTATATTATTACAGTTCTAAATATTATACCTTTTCTCATTTTTGCTTTTTTATTTCAATTTTAATGTGGAAAAAAGTTTGACTTATCTTAACATTTACTAATTCTTTCCTCAGCTACACAACTGGTTGATCAAAATCACTATTTCCATTATGTGTTTTATTTGCAGCATTACCTTTTAATTGTTTCTTAGAGTCTCTATCTGCTTAACATTACTCATCTCTTATTGTGAGCTGCGTTTTTATTCTGTTAGAGCAATCATTATACTAATTATTATTTTTAAGTTACCCATCTGATAATTCCAGCATTTGTCATATCTGAGTCCTTTTCTTGATACTCGCTTTGTCACTTTGATATTTTTCTTCTGTTGATATACCTTATGTTTCTTGACTGAAATCTATGCACAATAAGTTTTCTAATAGGAAGTAAATATTCCGTACTATACCTAGGAACTGGATTTCATTAGATATGTATTGTAGCTCTTAATGCACTCGAGTTTAAATTTCTAAGTTCTTCTATTGTCATTGTTGTCTGTTCTCTCCCCTTTGGGATACCCAAAGTATTACTCTTTAGAGACAGTCTCTGTTTTATAATTCTGTTTACGTTTCTGTCTGTCTCTGAAGCACGTGCGCACGCACACACACACATGCACAGGCATGCACACACAAACACACACTTCTCTCTTTCTCATTCTGGGAATGAAAAAACCTGGAGCCTTATTAATGCTAACGAAGCATTTTGCTCCTGAGCTACATCCTTAGCAGCATTTTAAAGAGTGACTATAGGCTCTTACTAAAGTGTTGATGCGGCAGAAAGATATATTCTACTCCAATATCAATCTTTCGTTTGAGATGGTCTTACCCTGCATGTATGTCTGACACCTCCTGACTCAGCCTCTCTGTTTTATGATTATATAGGTATATATCAATCTTTAATGAAAAAAATTGTTTCTCTTCTATTTTCCCTTGTGTTGCGGTAATAAAACACTCTGACCAAAAGCAACTTACAGGAGGAAAGAATTTGTTTCATCTTATACTTCTAGGTCACAATAAATTGTTTTGAGAATTCAGCACAGGAACTCAGTGGGAACTGTAGTATATAAACTATGGAAGAATGCTGGGTAATGGCTTACTCTCTGACTCTCTCAGATATATGGTTTTCTTAGTTAGCCCAGAACTACCTGCATATGGATAGTGCTCCCCACAATGGGGGTGTGCCCTCTCACATCAACAATCAAGATCATTTCTGACAGACATAGTCACAGGCCAGTCTATTCAAGGTATTTCTTCAGCTGAGGTTTCCCCATTCCAGGTGACTCTAGGCCATGCCAGGTTGACAACAAACGTTAACAAGGACAGTCTCTGAACTGTGATATTCTCAATTAGTCCTCTCCTGCTTGGCCTCAAACTAACTTTGGCAACATGGTCTGATCTTCTGGCTCCTTCTCATTCTCTGGCTCCTTCTGTCTTCTCTGGTATCTAGCTTGTTCTCTCTGCAACCTGTCTCTGTAAAACTGTCCTAGTAAAACTGCCACACATACATACTCTTTTCCTCTCTTTGCTTTGCTATCAATTAGCTATTCTTTCCTGTGCTGTTGTCATGAGAGCTGGGTGTATTCTACCTCTGACTCATTCTGTCAAATCTTTCTCTGATTCATCACTTTGTCTATTCTTCAGTCAGATATCATTTTGGGGGGATTAAAGGTGAGAACTAAAGGCAAGTCTGTATTCAAGCCAGAGGGATAAAAGGTACATTCCAGTCAGATCAGTCAACACTTGGGAGATGCAAAGAATGCAAATTCAACTTAAAATCTGTGATGAGTCCTACACACTGTAAACTAACAGCTCCTTTCAAACTAACAGTTCCTTTTACAGCAGGATAGCAAGTTCTTTCCTAAATGGAGATGAGAGTGGCTCACCTTAATGGAAGCCACTGAATAATTTTCAGAAATGCTAATTAGCAAGCTCTCTACAAGTTCTTGAGTGATACATATGCTAGACTCTTCAAAATTATTTATTCACTTCTTTTTTGGCTCATTGATTGTTTACAGAATTCTAAGGCACTTTCTGTGTTGGGAGTTTATATTTCTATTTCTTCACTTTTTAGTCCTCCTTCTCTTATTAGTGCAATACCACAGACTGAATAAGTAAAAAGAAAAAAGGTTTGCTTTGGCTCATGATTCAGGTGACCCAATGTCAAAGGGTCACATCTGGTGTTGGCAAATTCATGGTACAACATGTAGTGTCATATAACAGGAGACAGGGAGTATGCAAGAAACCAACTGAAAATGGCTTTTATAGCAAATCCATTATCAGAGTTACTCAGCAACCTATTAATCCACAAATCTACAAATCATATGAGTAAATGAATTTATTAAGGCAGACCCCTCATTACCTCTTACAGTTCTTACCTGGTCCCACTATTTTAGATCTCATAGTAGGGACTGTATTTCAACATGAGTTTGAGAGAAGACAAACCATATTTAAACTATAACATTGTTGTGTATTCTCAGAATCTCATCTATATGCTCGCAGCACTCCAGAGCACTCTTGCTTGAGCTGGATGGATCTGACCAATGGAGAAGCTCAGCAATAGAGTGAAAGAACAGAGTGTAACTAAGAGGAAATTTCTTCCTCTGAAACCTCCTTTAGGAGGTCACCATCATTAACTGTCTTCCTAATTTAAATGCTATTTTCTCTCTCAAGAGTCTTTCATATGATTTACTTTTTTTAAAAAAAGGTCTTCTCTTTAGTCCCTTATCTCATGTGTGGCTGCAGAAACAGAAGTCTCTATAACATACAGATAAGTACCAGGATTATTTATCACAACTTTCTTGCATACTGTACAAACCTTTGTTATTAGATCTTTGTAAATCAAACCTCCTCAAATTACCTTAATTGGAGTGTGCCATCTGTTTTCAACTGGGACCCTAACTCATGCACTTGATTTTTATTTTTATATGCGCATGCCATTTCTGCCTAATTAGTTTTATATAAGCAACCCGAGGCAGAAGCCACAACTCATACTAATTTTTCAATAAACAAGCATCTATTATATGATATAGTTTCTTCACTACATACTGATTTCTCCATATATATTTCTCCATATATATTTAAGTAATGGTGTATTTAGAGCCTACTATGTGCTTTTTGTGAAAGAGTACTGACCATTATCTCAGTTTATATTTGGCTAGAGAATAGGATGAAGAGAAAGACAAGGCTGAGAAAGCCTTTAGGAACTAGCTTATAAAAGCAATATTCACCATGCTAAGGAGATTGGATTGTTTCATAAATATTGTCAAAGTGTTGATAGGTCCCAGTCACCTTTTAAGGATGACCAGATGTGCATTTTAGAAAGGAAGTCTTAGAGTATCCTGGAGGATGCGTTGAAAAAAAATAAAACTAATAGTGGAGGACATGAGACATCCATTACAATAGCTCAAGGCAGGTGGGAGGAAGTTTTGGATTAAGACGGTAGATAATGATGGTGATAAAAGATAGATAGGGAATGCTTTGGAGATGTTGATTCAGATATCAAGACAATAGGAAGTTGCTACTTCAAGAAGGAAGTGTAATTCCAGAATGTCATTTGAATGCTGGGAGCAGCATGAACTCATTTTCAATTGTCTGTAATATTCTGGAACTTAATACTCTGCCCTAATGGAAACGGAGCAAAGATGTGTTCCTATGCATTATTGCTTTAAAGGGGAAATGAGTTATATATGCTTCAAATTTCCAATGTAGTTAGTTAGTGGAACTTTTTTTTTAAAAGGAATATCCTATGGGGAAAGAAACTTTATGGAAATAATATGTAAATAGGCTATTACTTTGTGGCTTTCTATCATACATGATTGCAAATTTGTTTCTAGCAAGGAATGGTTCTTTTTATTATTGGTAGCTTAGATTTCTTCTCTCTTTATAAAAACAAAGGCTTGTGTAGCCTGGGGAAAAGAAATTGAAAGCAATTGTGCTTCTTATGAAAAAAGCACTGCATTTAAAACCTAGTATTTTAAATAATACTGTGTTGTAAGTTTTGATATCTACTTGAAAGGATTTTTCTTATTATTAACTTATTTATACAGTCATAGTTATGTTAATGGAAAACACTGTGTATTTTTTTAAAGAAGAAAATGAAATTTGCCCTAAAATTAACTCTGGAAAATATCTTTACAGTCTCTTAAAAATCTAGAAGTAATTCATTGGGCTATTTTGTTAGTTTTGCTTTTTTTTTCTCTCATCATCAAAGATAAACTTTGTCAAGGAGCAAATATTTTAATATAATTAATAAGTGATATCTCAAGTAGATACAAAGGCAAAAGATACAATAGATAATTTACTTTAAACATATGAATAGAAGCATGAATGTGTTTAGTCCAAGATATGAAAGAAATGCAAATGAAACCAACAATAAAATAGTTTATCCATAAATTTGCAAGCATAAAATATTAATATCCAGCTTTAACTGAGGTTCAGTGACTGAGTTGCCCCATATAGTGCTGTGTAAATCAGTATAAGTTGTCACAAGTTTACTGGAGGGAAAATAGAAATCTGTATTAAAATATTTAAAACTATTCACTGTCTTTGAGACATCAATTCAACTTCTTAAAATGTATCCTAGAGAAATTAAGATCCAGTTTCAGTTAGGACTAGCTAATATGTAGCACTTGAATCTACTCATCAAAAATCTATGGTGGTACAGAGCCATGATACTCTATACATTTCATGCACATGCACATATAAGTTTGCTTAAATCTCACTAAAATCAGGCCTATTTTCCAGAGGAAGTAGAAAAAGTGCACGTAAGAAAGGATAATTCTAGAAGGGTTTGTTTACATGCAGGAACCTAGGAATAGTAACAACTTAGGTATTGTAGCTGCAGGCTTGAAAACATGAGAAAAGATATAATGTCGTTGAGCTCCTGGTAGAAAAGACGCAGCATTGAAACTTCTGTTGTGGGTGGGATTGCCAATAGCACTGAATGAGAAAGTATTAGATAATGGTGGACAATGGGTTTATAAATGACTAAAGAGAAGACATCTCATACAGTCTTTTGCTTTCATTTTATAACCTCTACCTTTATATTTCATTAGGGTGAAAATTGCATTCTCCTAACAAAGGAGTGCAGGTAGTCCCATCAACTTCTATATCGTGGCAAATCTATAAAACCCCATCATGCTGTCATCTGAAATGCAAAACACTAGTTGAGTGGCAGAATTCGTTTAACATAGTGTGAGGAAAGGGATTAGTTATACAGTTGTAGCTGTATTAGACCTCACTATAACTAGCTGATCATGAGGGCTATGATATTTAATGCTGTCCACTTGACAGGATCTAGGAGATTAGCCATTAGGCATGCTGGTGAAGCAGTTTCTAGATTAGATTAGCTGAGGTTGGACGAGTCACCTAAAATGTAAGCACCAGATTGCATAAAAAGAGAAGGCAGGCTGTATACCACCGTTCATTGTTTTCTACTTCCTGAATGTTAATTCATTGTCTTTAGCTGCCTCAGCCTCCTGTTGTGAAGCCATCCCCATCATGATTGACTAGCAGTGAACTATGACTCAAATAAGCCCTTCCTTTGCGAAGTTACTTTGGTCAGGTACTTTGTCATAGCAATGAGCAAGTTAAATACTAAGAGTGCTAATTTGTTGAGCACAGCTACCTTCCTCTACCACATGTCACATATGCCTTACTTTTGACTGACATATCAATTATATGTTGTTGTTGTTGTTGTTGTTGTTGTTTGGCAGGGGCTTGTACCAAACTTGATTCTTAAATGATTTTGATATCTGGTCTTTATTTCAATAATGCAAGTAATCTTGGATCAGGTCTACTAAGTGTAGGTTAACTAAGATATGCCCTAGAAAACCCCAGCTTTCAATGGAATATGTCTTTGCTCTGTGTAATGTAGAAGCAATCAAATTTCTGTCCAGTACCTATGATAAATGACCTACCCTGAACGGTGATCCCTCCTGTGGATGTTTGTTAAGTGGCATAAGAAGCCTCAATTGGCCAGATAATAACCACAGCTTTCACTATGTTCTCTAGTACCAAAAGTTCTCTGAGCTGCTACAATAGTGAAAACCAGTGACCAAAGCAAAAATTGGAATACTATTTTCCTCCTTGTTTACACCCCTTTGTTTTCTCGGATCTTGTGTTGTGGTTATGGAGAAAAAAAAAAAAAACTAAAGCACTATGTGCTGAGAGTTGCAAGGCATTATTTCCCAGGTGACACTGTAATTCAACCTTCATTATTTTCCTATACTGTGTGTAAACCCAACTGTTTTCTTCTAAGGGGAATGAGTTCCTGGGAAGGCCTGGGACTCTGTGTACACTGAAAGATATTACTTTAGTTATTTTGCATTTCCCTAGCAGATACAAACTGTGGGAATGCTCTTTGGATACCACAACAGTGAATCCACCTTCTGTAAGTACAAAGAAGTGTTGCTGATGGGCATAGGCATCAGATGATCTTCATAATATGTGCTTATCTCTATGGCAATAGGAATAAGCCACCAACCACACCACTGTCAACAGGACCACTTAATAATTGGGCCTTTTAGAGGGTAGATCCTTTATTCTCCAATAACTTTAGATTTACAGAGAGGTTTTATTTTTTATTTTTTCCCAAGATATATATTATTTTATTAATTTGTTCTTGTTACATCTCAATGGTTATCCCATCCCTTGTCTCCTCCCATTCTTCCCTCCCTCCCATTTTCCCCTTATTCCCCTCCCCTATGACTGTTCCTGAGGGGGATTTCCTCCCCCTGTATATGCTCATAGGGTATCAAGTCTTCAGAGTGCTCATAAATAACATGCCATTTTCTTTTTTTTTAATTTTAACTTTTTATTAATTTATTCAGATCACATCTCAGAATTAAAGAGAGAATTCTCAACAGAGGAACATCAAATGGCTGAGAAACACTTAAAGAAATGCTCAACATCTTTAGTCATCAAAGAAACGCAAATCAAAACAACTCTGAGATTCCATCTTACACCCATCAGAATGGCTAAGATCAAAAACTCAAATGGCAGTACATGCTGGTGAGTATGTGGAGAAAGGGGAACACTCCTTCATTGTTGGTGGTACTACAAACTTGTACAACCACTTTGGAAATCTATCTGGTGCTATCTCAGAAAACTGGGAATAGGGCTACCTCAAGACCCAGCTATTCCACTCCTTGGAATATACCCAGAAGATGCCATTTTCTTTTTATTAAGGCCTTAGATAAGTCTGTTCAAGCTGTCTAAATTAATTAGCCATATAGTCCATATTGTTTTCTACTTTTCTCCTTATGCTTTTCTATTTTGGTTTTCTGAGACAGGTTTTCACTATGTAGCTCCAACCTGGCCCTGAACTTCCAGCAATCCTTGTCCCTCTGCCTCTCGAGGCACCACGCTGCCACTTCCATTTGAAGATCATAATGCATTTCCCTTAAGCAAATGCTGGCTGGGATAGTTGCTGAGACTTTCTTTGATTGCCTTGGTAGTTTTGAGGAAAACTAGTCAAGTATTCTTTTTTGTCGTTGTTGAATAGTTTGTTTTAAATTAGCTTTCAATGCAACAAGTTTCCTTATGGGATTTTCATATAGATTTCATTTTGGTGGTTTTTCTCCCCTAATCCCCCATCATTGTCCTGACCCCTTCCTCACTGTAGGCTTTCTCTCCCAGAACCCATCTAACCGTTTTCTTTTAGTCCTTACCTCCATCCCCTAGAGCAATGGTTGGCAACCTTCCTGGTATTGCAGATCCTCATGTTGTGGTGACCCTCAATCATAAAATTATTTTTACTGCTACTTATAACGGTAATGTTGCTATGGTTATGGATCATAATGATAACATGACCCACAGGTTGAGAAACATTCCCTTGGAGCTTCTTATTTCCAGTCTAATGAGCCCCTTTTAATGTCCTGGACTTTATCTGCAATATCTTCCATCTGGATACACATATTTCAGAAGTAGAGGCTAGGATACACAAATGAAAGAAAACATACAGTTTTAGTGTTTGCTTTTCTGAGCCTGTGTTACCTCATTCAGTAAAATATTTTTCCAGGTCCATCCATTTTTCTGTGAATTTCATTTTTCTTTAGTTTTGATCAAAATTTTGCTGTGTATATGCAAAACATTTTTATTGTCAGTTCTTCAGTTGATGAATTGATTTCTAGGCAGATTCCATTGCTTTGCTATTATAAATAAAACACCAATAAACATACATATGTAGACAACTAAGATATAAATATTGCAAAATCAAAATTATTAATTCCTATCATCTCCATGGGATAACTTTATCAACTAAAGTACAAGGCTTATATATATTTTTTTCCTATAGAATTCATTCATTTCCAAGCTATCTTAGGTCAGAACTTTGCCTCTCACCCCTTTCAATGAGATTCTGTAATGTATTTATAATTGTTTTGTTATATTCAGTATTCCTTGACTTCTAAATAATTTTTTAAAGACTTATTTCATTTTATATGTGTTTTGCTTGCATGTCTGTCTTTGCAACACAGTGCGTGCAGGGCACACAGAAAACAAAAGACAATATTAAATCCCCTCGATCTGGTGTTACAGGCCACTGTTAGTCCCCATGTGGGTGCTGCGAAATTAATCCAAGTCCGCAAGAGCAAGCAGTGCTAGTAACTGCTGAGCCACCTCTCCAGGCTCCTAAAAAACTATAAAATAGTTTTGTATACCAGTGCTTAGCCATTGTGCTTTACATTTTTAAGGCATTTGATAAGTAAAAAGTGTTACATATCCATTATTTTAGTAGCATACAGAAGAGTAACACTAATCACAGAGTGCTCTATGTACCACTTCTTTATCTCTCACCCAGTCATACCCCCTGGCAACCAATAATATTTGTAGTGTTGCCATAGACTTTTCAACCATGCTATATAGTAATATATATGCCAATGTTGTAAGCAAGCCATTATTTATGGGTATATCTATGAGTGTATTTTTTGGGAAAGGTTATTCTTGAATTGGAAGACTGGGTAGAAAAGATTGCACTTACCACCATCTGTTAAAGATATAAATGGAACAAAGAGCACCTCTTTCTTCTCCCTTCCTCTTTCTCCTTTCCTCTCCGGAGAACTGAACTTGGAGTATTGCATATGTTGGATATGTTCTTTCCTACTGAACTTTCTCCCTAGCCTCTGTTTTTGTCTTCTACCACTATACTGTGGAGCTTTTGATCCTTAGAGTTTCAGATTCCAAGGACTTACTCCAATCCCACAGTCCCTCATCTCATTTGTTCTGTGAGATATACTAATGGCTTCCTCAGGTTTCAGTTCTTCCAAGTCAAGCTGCACGATACCACTGCCTTCCATGATTGGTTCTGTTTCTTACAGATGGCAGCGCATATGAGCCTCTTGGCTTCCATAATCTCTTGAACTAATACCCACAGTAATTAATTGAATTTCTCCTCTTCCTCTTCTCCTTTTTGTCTCATCTTCTGTGTGCCTTACTCCCACTTCTCCACTTTTTTTCATGTCTTTTCCTCTTCTCTTTGGAGCTCTCTGGAGCATCTCAATTAAAACGTATTTGGGTACTAAGAGTGATTCGAGAAAAAGAAATAGCTGTTAAGGATGAGTTTTCTGCACTTGTTGCAGCAATCTGGAATTGGTTTCCTAATCTGATTATATTTAAAGATAATAATAACTTTTTCCATGAGTACAAAGAATTGCATGCTCTCTAAAGCATGCAAAATATTTGCAATAGATACTCATAATTAACCATTTTGAAAAAAAGTGCCAAGCAACTTGATATATGCTCTTTAAGGTATATGGCAGGCAAACACAGACTATAATTAATAGCAAGGCTGACTGCTTCTTATGTTGCTAGACAGAGTGATGGAAGAAAAAGATGAAAAAGGTATATCTTCCTAGACATTCCCAATGTGGTTTGATAGGTAAGAAATGATAACTCAAAGGTAACATTCCATTCTCCAATGCCGTTGTATCCCTTCTGTATTACACTAAGAATCGATGGCCAAACTCTGCAAAAACAGGGTAAGCTAGTCCTCAATAGTTCCTGCCTTGCAAATATGTCTGTCAGATATATTGAGCCAGAAGGCTGAAGATGATGCTCCAATGTTATAGAGTGTTGGGTGACTGTTCAGGCAGTAAACTGAAAAATATTCTTTTTTTAAAAAAAGATTTTATTTATTTATTACGTATACATTATTCTGCCTGTTTGTACCCCTGGAGGCCAGAAGAGGGCACCAGATCACAGTATAGATGGTTGTGAGCCAACAGGTGGTTGCTGGGAATTGAACTCAGGACCTCTGGAAGAGCAGTCAGTGCTCTTAACCACTGAGCCATCTCTCCAGCCCCCCGAAAAATATTCTTTATGCAGTGATTTGTTCATTTCTACAGAAAGCAACCTCTTGACCTACAGTGGTATTACCCTATGGTGAACTAACCCTGCACTGTATGAGGTAACTTAACAGCTTCCACTGAGGTAGTTATCATACAAAACAATGATTATTCTTCTCAGGACCTTCCTTCACTATTTGTCTACTTATCAACATATATGTAGATTCACATTCCATTAAACTCCTAGAGCTTTTGTTACAAAGTATGACTAAGGTGGAGTATACTACTCCCGAAGCCCTGCTTGTGTTTTCTAAATCAAACATGCAGAAGTCCAGGGAGATGGATGTGTGTGTGTCTGTGTGTGTGTGTGTGTGTGTGTGTGTGTGTGTGTGTGTGTGTGTGTGTGTGTATTACATCTAATGAATATTAAGGGTATAGGATGATGAACAGAAATCCAGATTACACGGAATTTATTAAAACAGTCCAAATGAGCAGAGATATTGCATGTGCTATGGACTAGAGATTTATGTAACTCTTTTTTCTCTTTAATTTATTTATTTATTCACTTGATCACAGTCCCCTCCCTCCTCTACTCCCAGTCTCACTCTCCCACCATGTATAGTGTATATAGCTTTTAATTGTATCTTTTGTTGGCTATCAGGCACATAGATCAAAAGACATCCCACTGTGAATAAACTGCCAATGGAAAATATTCCTTAGTGTAATACAGGAGAAGGGATACAATGGCATTGGAGAATAGAATGTTTCCTTTGAGTTATCATTTCTTACATATCAACCCACATTGGGAATGTCCAAGAAGATATACCTTTTTCCAATACAACAATAAGTATATTTGTGAGAGAACTCAAATTTCTTGAATAGCTAATTGTAGAGAAGAATTCACATCCTAACAATACTGAGACATTTATTTCACATAGAATATCTCTGTATTTGTTTGAATTTTCTTTCCCTATTGTTATATAGACTTTAAAATATGTATCTATATACTGTCTTAGTATTCCATTACTGTGAAGAGACACTATGGTCACAGCAACTTTTAGTAAAAAAAAAACATTTAATTGGGACTTGCTTACACTTTTCTAGGTTTAGTCCATTTTCATCATGGTGGCAAGCATGGCAGCATGCAGGCAGCCAGAATGTCTGATAAGTTTCTATGACTTCTATATCTTGATCTGCAAGCAACAGAAAGAGAGAGGGGTACTAAGCATGGCTTGGGCTCTTGAAAATGCAAGAACCTCTAACCCCAGTTACATACTTCCCCCAAAGCTGCATCTCTTAACTTCTACAAAGTAGTGTCAGTCCCTTAAATCATTCAATCACAGGAGCCATTCTTTTTAAAAATTAATTTATTCAGATTACATCTCAATTGTTATCCCATCACTTGTATCCTCCCGTTCCTCCCTCCCTCCCACTTTCACCCTATTCCCCTCCCCTTGGTCTATGACCAAGGGGGATCTCCTCCCCCACTATATGGTCATAGGCTATCAAGTCTCATCTTGGTAGCCTGCTTATTCTTTCTCTGAGTGTCACCAGGCCTCCCCACCAAGGGGAGGTGGTCAAATATGGAGCACCAGAGTTCATGTCAGAGTCAGTCCTCACTCTCCACATAACTGGGTAGAATGTCCTGTCCATTGGCTAGATCAGAGTAGGGGTTCGATGTTTACTGCTTGTATTGTCCTTGGTTGGTGCAGTAGTTTAAGCAGACTCCCCCCTGGGTCCAGATCCACCCAGCATGATGTTCTTCTTGTAGGTTTCTAAGACCATCTGGATCCTTCTATTTCCCCATTCTCCTATATTTCTCTTACCTAGAGTCCCAATAGGATGCCCTCACATCTATCCTAAATCTCCTGGTAAGTAAAGACTTTTATGGGACATGCCTTTTGGGCCAGTGTCCAATTATAAGTGAGTATATACCATGTGAGTCTTTCTGTTTCTGGATTAAGTCACTCAGTATGATCATTTCTAGTGGCACTCATTTGTCCACAGATTTTGGGATTTCTCTGTTTTTAATAGCTGAGTAGTATTCCATGGTGGGCTGGAGAGATGGCTCAACCGTTAAAGGCTAGGGTCACAACCAAAACCATCAACCATTCTTATTCAAACTACCTAAGTATTTTATTATGTGAGAGTAGTTTTAAATGGTACTATTATTTTTTATTTCAAATTTCAACTTTGCATTTCTAATATGGGAAATAAGATGCAGATATCTTATTCTGTGATGTTTTATATTAATTTAATTATTCCAAGTGATTGATTTTTTATTGTTTATTGTTGTTAGAGATTCTCTGGTATATGACCCTTAGATTGTGGGCTAAAGTAATTTTATTTCTTCCTCTTAATCTATTATGTCTTTTGTTGGGTCTTTTTTGTTTACAATGAAATAGGATGTGACTATGATTCCCAGAATGTCCTTTAATTTGTTATGTAACCTGTGCTGGCCTCAGATTTATGATCCTCCTGCCTCAGCCTCTCAAGTTCTGGGATTTCAGAAATGGTCTACCTTGCCTGTCTAGTGGCATTCTTCTCTTGCCAGAATACGGTAACATGAGGTCTCCTATAATTCCTGTTCTTCTTTATACAAAGTATTTTGTTTTTTACAAATTTTCTCAATATTGTCTCTTGGTCATTATTTTTGATTTTTCATATTTTATACATAGGTATAAGAGTGTTTATTTGGGGTTTTATAATTTTCCTTTGGTGTTCACTGATACTTTTGGGTCTGTAGTTTGCTTTCTGTCATTTTAAATGTTCTCTGATCTTATTTAAAACATGTCCCTTCCTTTTTCTCAAATATTCCAATTACATATGTATTGTACTTTTTTAAATATCAAGTGATAGATGCTGGATAGTATGGGTTTAATCCTCCTGTTTTCAGTTTGAGACCTCTCTGTTGGCCTGTTTTCAATCTCACTGTTCTTTTCCTTGGCCAAAGCAAATTTTCTTATGACTCCACTCTCATTTATGTCACAGAAGTGACTTCCAGCATTTCTTTTGAGTCTCGTCTTAGTTTTTCTTTCTGAATGCCTGTCTTTTATTACATATTATATGCATCTTTCCTCACTACAATAATCCTGCATATAGATTTTCCAATCCCAATGCTTCCATTCTAATCACCTGTGCCATATCTTAATCTATTTTTGATTCTTGGTCTGTCTCTTCAAAATGTGATTTTTTTTTCACCCCTTTCATTTTAGCATGAATCAAACAACAAAGAGAAAGCTAAACAGCTTCAGTGGATACTTCTGTGTGATGGTGAGCTGAAGCAAACTGGCGTTCTCTAAATTTTTACATTTAAATCTTAATCTTTTCCTGACTCATGTCGCAAGGAGGTAGACTTCACCAATACTCATTTAGTGTTATAGCTGCCCTATGATATTAAGGAATTTGTCTGTATAATGCACTTTCACACTCACCTTCCAGCAAGATTTCCAAAATTTCCAGTTAAATCTTTCTTAGGGAAAACATATGCCACTCCAGACAGGAGAGCAGGTAGGCTAACCTCCAGACCTTCACTTTTCTTTCTGCTCCGCCAAGTAAAATTTCTCACTCTCACTCTCAGGGACTGGAGAGATGGCTCAGCGGTTAAGAACACTGGCTGCTCTTCCAAAGGACCTGGGTTCAATTCCCAGCACCCACATGGCAGCTCACAACTGTCTGTAACCCCAGTTTCAGAGGATCCAACACCTTCACACAGACATACGTTCAGACAAAACACCAATGCACATAAAATAAAAATTTATGAATTATTTTAAAAATTCCTTACTTGCATCCTTAGCTCTGCCACAGAACACCAGTTGTAACCTCTCTTCCTCCTGCCCCCATCTGCAGTCAATCCCACAAATCTTCCCCCTCCTAATACCACTCTCTATACTTGTTGATTTATGTTAGCCCCTAACTCCAGCAGGCACCCCCTAGTAACTTACAGACCACTCCTGCCACGGAAGCAGGTAGGCTAAAAGCAGAACCTCACCTCTTCATCACTTCTTCCAAGTACAATCCTCCATTCTTATCCCTAGATTTGCAGCACACCTGCAAAGCCTTCCCTCCCACTCCCAACCTCATCTCTAGTGCATCCCACAGATCTTCCACTCCTATTCTTAGTCCCCTCCCCACTCGTTGCTTTGTCCCACACCCCAACTCCAGCAGGCACTCCCTGAAAGCCCACAGGCCACTCTGGCCAAGAAAGGAGGCTAATTGCATATCTTTACCTCTCCCTCTGCTCTGCCATGTCCAGTCCCCCAGTCTCATCCTCAGCTTTGCAGCAGAACACCTGATGTAGCCTCTCTTCTCCTCGTGCACTCATTTCTTCCCACTGTGTGTGTTCTCATGGATTTCTCTCTTTTTTAAAAATTTTTTATTAATTTATTATTGTTATATCTCAATGGTTATCCCATCCCTTGTATCCTCCCATTCTTCCCTCCCTCCTCTTTTCCCCTTATTCCCCTCCCCTATGACTGTTCCTGAGGGGGATTACCTCCCCCTGTATATGTTCATAGGGTATCAAGTCTCTTCTTGGTAACCTGCTGTCCTTCCTCTGAGTGCCACCAGGTCTCCCCCTCCAGGGGACATGGTCAAAGGTGAGGCACCAGAGTACGTGTGAAAGTCATATCCCACTCTCCATTCAACTGTGGAGAATGTTCTCATGGATTTCTTTAAGGGATTATCCATTTCCTCTTTGAGGACTACTATCATATTAATAAAATCTGCTTTGAGGACTTTTTCTTGTATTTCAGTTGTGATAGAATAGTCAGGTCTTGATCTAAGAGGGTTGTCTGGATCCAGTGGAGCCATATTGTGCTGGCTGTTGTCAGTTGTGTTTTCATGCTGGTATCTAGCCATCTTGGGTTGTAATTCTAGGTGCTGATATCTTTGGTTTCTATTCCTATCTGGTTCTTAAGAGAGTGTAGTGGCTGTGTGTTGCCTAGTAGGAAATAAACTGGGATCCTTATATGTTGGGCCTCTGGTGGTTCTTCAGGCAGACAGGACTCAATCTCCCTCAGGATCAAGCTATACCAATCTTGACCACATACCCAAAGAATGTTTCATTTTTCCACAGGGATATTTGCTCAACTATGTTCATTGTTCTTCTGTAGCCAGAAGTTGGAAACAACCTACATGTCCCTCAACAAAAGAATAGATAAATAAAATGTGGTACATTTACACAGAGGAGAATTACTCAGCTGTTAAAAACAACGGCATCATGAAATTTGCTGTCAAATGAATGGAACTAGAAAAAGATCATCCTGACTGAAGTAACCTAGACCTAGAAAGATGAAATAATATGCATTCATTTATATGTAGATATTAGCTATTAAATCAATGATAACCAAACTACAATCTCTAGAACCTAAGAAAATAGGTAGAGCGTAAGGGACTAGAGGGAACAGGCAGATCTCATTTGGAAATAGAATTAGAAAAGACAGATATGGATGGGTACTGGGGATCTAGAATGGGAAAATCAAGTGGTGATGGGAAAGAGAGGGGGATTATGAGAGGAAAACAGGGAGAGATGATAAAATTAAAGGACATTTGAAAGGCAGTATGAAAGCCTAATACTTTAGAAACTTCCTAAAATATATATGTATATACATATATGAAGGTAATAAAAAGTGTGTGTGTGTGTGTGTGTGTGTGTGTGTGTGTGTGTACTTAGACTGAAACTTAAGATGTAGGGGAGTCCAGTTAATGAGATCATGCCCAAGAAAAGCATAAGAAAGAAGGTTCAGTTTTATCATGCAGGCATCAGTTAGTGTTTTCACCATTTATAAGAATCTCCAGGATATTTAGTTATCCTTCTTTTTCTGGAAAATTCAAGGAGACACCCCCAGAAATGGAGATTTCCTATTGAGTAACCTCTATTTTCAGAATGTCTGCTTGTCTGCAGTCTTCCAAAATAGGATGCCCAAAATAATCTTCAGACCAAAGATAGATATTTTGATGCAGCTTATTCTGGTCTTCCACAGTCATGTTTTGAGGTGATAATTTTTTTGTCTCTTATAAGGGAAATCATTTTTAAATATAGTCACATCTTATAAAATATACAGGTGTGAGGCATGACTATACTTATCTGTAATCCTAACAACTAGGAGGCTGAGTTTAGAGGTTCTATGCCAGTCTTTACTACCTCATAAGACACTGTCTTATAAACAATAACAACAATAAGCCAAATAAACAACTAAAACAAACAATTTGAGAGGTATAGAAGAAAGGAGAGTTAAGGACAATTACTTTTATTTCCTTTTGTTATGAGCCCAGTAGATTGATTTGCCTTTCACAACTCTTCGAATGGAAACATCTGTGAGAAGTGAGTATCGTGCTATGTAAGTGAACATTCATGACACGAACACAGCCAGGTCAAGGATGCCAATGCCTCCGACTCATGAAAATGGTAAATGTTTCCTTAGTCTGAGGACAGGTGTTGACAAACAGCTGACCTTTAATGAAAGCCAGTATGTGCAGAAAGTATCAACTAGAGCTTTCTTCTCCACGATGAGTGTACCCTGCCACTACTCCCCTATAAAGGCACTCCTACTGAGAGTAGCTAGCCAGTTCTTGTCTTTCATCTGTATATAATAAACTGGCTTCCTCCTTTAGCTATATATAAAATACTTTGCATTTCTGTTGGGGGTTGGTCTGATGCTATGTAACTTAATGCTAATCACCGGTCTTTAAAATCAGGTCCCTGCTCAGACACATTCTCATGTATACTTGTCCTTCTTGTGTACACTTTGCTTCACCCAATTTAAAGTGATTGGTTAATTTAAAAAAATGCTGTAACTTGGGATTTGGTAGAAGAACTAGAGGTGGAGTCGTTTGGGGTTCATAGCCTAGGCTTGAAGGACCATGAAGGAGAGGAGAAGGAGGAGGAAGCAAGATAGGACCGGAGGGGAAGGAACTGGACTGTTGCCGTGTATTAGTGTGGGAAAGGAGCACATGGCTGGGTCAGCATGGAAGGAGGAGATGGAGAACATTAGTAAGTATTCTGGGATCATGGATGGGAGGCAGCCTGAGATGGGGCTGGGAGGTAAAGTTTGTTTAGAAGATTAATATCTGCCATGCCCCAGGTAAAGGCTTGTTCTAAAAAGATACCACAGGTATATGTGTCTTTATTTGGTTGATAGTGGGCTAGAGAATAGCAACATAATAATTGTAGCGTAATAATAAACATTTATTAGCCATCCTGTTTAAGTCAACCACAATAAGTTTCTAAGCTACTTGTGTGTCACCATCAGAGCTCATGGCCCACTCAATCCCAGCTATTCTGTCTTTATGTCTGTCATTTCTTCATTCCTCATTGCCCCGGTCATGTCAATCTCAAAGCTGTATGGGCCATTTCAGACATCTAAACTATGCTGGCATTTATTTATGGCAGAAGTGGTATGCACTTTTTACTGTACCTGTGTGGATGTCAGAGGACAGCTTGTCATGGGAAGCCTGTATTCTCCTTCCATTATGTTTGTCCCAAGGTTCAAACTCAGGTCATTAGGCTTAGCAGACATACTTTTACCTGTTGAGCCATCTTACCAGCCTTAAAATTAGCTCATACTCTAAGATATAAAACCTGGATTGAATAATCTTTGAAATTACCCTTCAGATAATTTTAACTATATTGCAATTAGCATAACATGGAATATTCCTTTGCTTAATGCCATAAAAAGTTTAAGGATAGTAACAAGATATATTCTCCCAATAGAATAATAAAATTAAAACGAATAATGTCATATATTTTTATTATTGTCAGATGCCAAGCATTTTGCAAAACTGGCAGTGGATTATCATAGTATCCTGAATATTACTTAAGATGAAGAAATTGGAGGCTAGAGAGGTGGCCCAGTTATTAAGAGCAATTGCTGGTTTTGCAGAGGATCTGAGTTTGGTCCCCTGCACTCACATGGGTGCTAACTGTGGTTCTAGGGGTTTCAATGTCTTCTTCTGGCCATCTTATAATATCCTTTGCTACGATATATATGACATATGTGTATTAAACTATATTTAATCTTACCTTAATATTCAATCTAAGAATACCTGTAGAATTAAAGTTCTCAGTCTCTAATTTGGGTCACTTCTTAGTTTCTCCTTGTCTTGATTATTTTGAAAAGGGAAAACTAATTATCTCATATAATGGTATTTAGTCAGGATCTGTCTGATGTTTTCTCATGATTAAAATTATATTATGGGATTGATGTCATGTCCTAACCTCCAAAGGTTCAGGGATCATTGTAGAAGATGGGGGCAGAAAGACTGTAAGAGCCAGAAGCAGTAGATGAGTATAAGGAAACAGTGTCTTCTGGGCAAATTGGAGCAGCTGTACATGTGAACACAAAGTAGCTATAACAGCATGCACAAGACTTGCACAAGCTCAAGCCATATCAAATCCAAACATGGAGAGGGGAGGTGTATACGAACTCACTCACCTAGCTGAGGATTTACTGGCCATTGATACCTGCAGGGAAAGGAGGGTTAGTTCTCTTTGAGGGTATGGCCCCTGCTAGGTTATCAGCTTCCAGTGAATGTCCTCTAATCCAAAACTGTATGGAGGAGTACCAATTGGATTTAAATAAATTATTTTTTAAATAAAGGGGGGCACATATTTAGGTGGATAGGGAAAGAAATTGGATCTTGGAAGAATTAAGTGAATATGATCAAAATCTGTTATATGAAAATCTCAAGGAGCTAATAAAAATAAAATTACATTATGCAAGTTGGGCATAAAACCCACAGAAATAAAGAGCTTTATGACATCATTTTAAAGTGGCATTAATGAAATTTCTTATATCACTTACTTTTGGTGGTGTTGACCAGCCTTTACACTGTAAAATTTCATTTTTGACTGATAAATTGTAGAAAGGTACCGAGGCTAGGTCAGTATATTATAATAAATGAACACTAGCCTGCTTTTTTTTACACTAGTAATGTTTAGTAACTTTTGTGATTACTAAATGTTGATTTTCCCCAACTCCATGATTTTGTTGATATTTGTTAATACCTGAAATTACACAGAAATGAAGCCAGTTTCGTTTGTTATTTATTCATTTATCAACTTATTTATATTTTTGGATTTATATTATTGTTTTTATAGACTTATAAAATGCCTCCCGAGCATTGGGATTATAGATATGCACCACCATACTTTGCTATTTTTGTGCTCAATTTTTCTCAAAGTAGGCCAATTGGAGCTGTTTCAATTTTGAATGTGCTCTGTGCTCTGATATCAGCTATTTTCCCAGTTGATCCTCATTCTCTTACTGGAGAATGTTATTTAGAAATCGTGATCTGAATGAAGAGGGTCTTTGTCTTAGGGCTTCTATTGCTGTGAAGAGACACCATGACCATAGCAACTCTTATAAAGGAAAACTTAATCGGAACTGGCTTACAGTTCAGAGGTTCAGTTCATTATCATCATAGCGAAATCATGGTGGCATCCAGGCAGACACGGCTATAGAAAGATAGCACAGAGTCCTATATCTTGCTCTGCAGGCAGCAGGCTAAGAAAGTGACGCTGGTCCTGGCTTGAGCTTCTGAAACCTCAAAGCCCACCTCCAGTGACATACTTCCTACAACAAGGCCACATCTACTCTAACAAAGCCATGCCTCCAATTATGCTATGCCCTATGAGTCTATGGATCCATTTTCATTCAAATCAACACAGTCCTCTTTGCTACTTGGACATCATTACTTCTAGAATTTTTTCAATGAACAGTACAAATGCATATGTCAGTGTTATGTGTTCACAGAGATATACACGTACACATACACATAGTTTCTCCATTTCTCATTATTCATGTGCATGTTCATGTCCATATATACATATGTACAATCATAGGCAACTTGTATGGATACTTCTTTTTCTATTCCCACTCAACACCCCAATTCTATTCTAGACTTTCCCTTTCCACATTTGTGTCTTTCTTCTGTAGCCTGAGAACACTGAACCCTGTTATATCCAATTTATTGAGTTACTTAGACAATTAAAATATAGAATTGTCTTATAATTTTACTCATCTTTGTTTCTTCTCAGGGAGGAAAAGTTTAGAAGGGCACATATCCCTTCAGTGTCTCTAGCTATGCTTACACTCCTTCACAAATCCTTTCTTCCAAAACCATGGACAATTCTAAAAAAACTGTAGAAACATTTCATTTGCCTTATCCAAGGCTGGTTTGGGAAAGTGAAATTTTAACCAATTCCCTCATGGTGCAACAAAATTTAGGCGTTTAGACCTTTACTGGGTATTTGACAACACAGTAGGGGTTATTTTAACTAAAGTCATTTGGGAAGAAGGAACCTCAATTGAAAAAAAAATGCATCCATTACATAGGCCCATGGGCAAGCCCGTGGTGTATTTTCTTGATTGATATTTGATGTGAGAGGCTCAAGCTTACGATGGGCCATACCACCCATGAGCTGGTGGTTCTGGGTGCTATAGGAAAGCCCACTGAGCAAGCCATGAGGAACAAGCCAATAAGCAGCACTCTTCCATGGCCTTTGCTTAATTCTGTTCCCCCCCCCCAGGTTCCTGCCTTGTGTTCCTGCCCCAACTCTCCTGGATAATGGATTACAAGTTAAAAAAAAAAATAAATGCTTTCCTCCCCAAATTGATTTTGGTCATGCTGTTGTAGGACAATAGAAACCCTAGCTCAGACAGTTATCCAAGGCAATAAGATAAATATAACTCATTTTTAAATTGCTATTTTTAATGGAGAATAAACACATCACTTGATATTCAAACAAGCAAGTTGTAAAGTTGTTGGAAAGTTTCTTCAAATTTTAAGGAAAATCTCATGCCTGGGACTTGGATACATCTATGTATTTAAATAAAATTTTACAATTAAGTAATATACTGACATTTTCCTGATTTTTCTCTACATTAATTCAAAATTTCCTAAGTGTATAAACTTAGGCTGAATCATTTGGGTTTCACTATTCCTGCTACTGATATTTAGGCATTCTATAATAGGCAAATTAGAGCCACCATGGTGGGCTATTAAAACTCAAATTTAGGGCCAAGTACTTACTTAGCTCAAGTCTTGTCTAAGACTTTTACTAATTATATATTTGCATATGTATTCCTGAACTGCCTCAAGCCGCATTTGTTTACCTATAAAATAAGGTAAACAATAACACTTTCATGGGTTAATGAGATAGTAATGTGGTTTAAGAATGCAATGTGGCCAGTCTATATTACGTATGTGCTGTACATTTCACCTTTTTGCTTTCTCTCGGTACTTTCCGCTTGTTACTTCCCCTTTAATATACTTCTAAATTGAATAGAATCATCTGGGTGTCCCCTCTCATGTTATAGAATTCCCAAGTGGAAAATTCAGTAGCCCTTAAACTAATCCCAAAATACTTTTAATTGGTTTATTTTCAAAGCAATCTTTCAAAAAGTTCCCATCTGAATATTGTCAATTCTTTATAATAACAGATGTGTGTTGCACAGGGAAGGAATTATCTTAATATGAAAGACAGTAAAAATATGACTAGGAAGTTCTTTTTCAAGTTCTAATAGTAAATAGGGAACTGGGATGTAGATTTTAAAGACAGAAGGCCTGGAAACCCTAAGCTCATTCTAACTGCTGTCAGTTTTTTCTCGTTTTCCTGTTTTTCCAGATAACATTTCCAATTCACTCTATTCTTAGCCTACCGTGTAATCTGTGATTAGCAAAATTGCTAACTTCCCACAACTCAGCCAGTAAAATAATATTCGGTATGGATATTATTTCCAAATGGATATCTCTTTCCAAAATAGTTTAGGATAGAAGCATTTATTATTTCACAGTAAACCTTCAGTCTCTATCTACCAATTTGTTCTCTTGCCTCAAGGCTCTTGGAATACGATCTCAAAATATTTCAACTTTGAACATTTTCAAAAGCCCATGGTAATCTCTCTGAGTTATTGATTTAAGCTTGGGTTGCTCCTTTTAATACTAAACTGTTTCCGACTCAGAGACCATGAAAAGATATTGCTAAAATTGATAACATTTTCTCCACTTACATTTATCACCTTCTTAATTAGAATAATTTGGCCCAAGTCAAATTTTATTAGAATTGTACCTCCCTTCTTATCCTCTGGAGCTGTCAATGAATAAAGAAACATCTGTAAGTTAAAATCCAGTAGGTTAAAAAAAATCAAGTGATCTAACCAATCTGACTGACTAGTCAGTGAATTCCTGCAAAATTAAGAAGTGCTTGTAAAATGCTCTTTGAAGAAATGCAATCACTTATTTCTTTGAGTGGAAGTTTAATTTAGATTTTCCTCATTAAACTGAATTTGAGAATCCTGCTGGTTTCGTGACTCATCTGTATCTGATACCCAGCATATCCTAGATATGTTCTAAATTTAGGAAGGAAGAGAAGGCTCTATCAAAACAAATGGCCCTATGTTCTTGACAAACAAGTAGAAAGAAATCCGTTTCTAAAGCAGGCCTCACAAAGTTCTCAAATGAGAAAATGTCTGTTTCTGCTTTGGACACACTAAAGAGCATTCTGACAGTGAATCTTAGCAATTTTTTTTTGTTATTCTGTTTGGTGGCAGATTTTATGTATAATGTCTAAGTAGTTTCTGAGGGATTGAGTTTAAAATCACAAGACCAATCTGGGTGTGATGGCACAAAACTATAATTCCGTTACTCAGGATCACAAGTTCCGTATCCTCCTTGCTACACAGCGAAATCCTGTATTTCCTTAAGCTCCTAAACAAACTAAACCACAAGAGCACAGATGGTAGGTTGTTTCGAGAAAAGGTAGGGTAGCCTGATCCTTGCTTCATAATGCACTATGGCCTCAGACTCATGATCCTATTGCCTCAGCCTCCTATATACTAGGATTACAGGTTTACACACACACGCCTTGTACTGGATGTTGTCTCTCAGCAGAAAATGTGAAGTCTCGATCTATTCAATGAAATAAAAAATTTTAAAAAATGTTCTATTTGTTGAACTACTTAAAAAAGACCTGGGAGGGGCTGCACAAACTGATGCACCAACCAAGGACAATGCATGCAGAGAACCTAGACCCCCTCTTCAGATGTACTGATGGACAGCTCATTCTCCATGTAGAGGTAGGGTTAGCAGGGACTGTCACTTAAATGACCTCTGGTGTCTGCGATTTGATGACTTCTTCTTGGCAGGGCAGCCTTGTGGGTACACAGAGGAAGGAGATGCAGGCTATCCAGATGAGACTTGATAGGCTGTGGTCAGATGGTGGGGGAGGAGGACCCCCATCAGAGGACTAGAGGAGGGAATGGAGTGGAAAAGGGAGGGAGGCGGAATGGGAAGGTAAGAGTGAGGGGATAACAATCAGGAATTGAATAATGTGAATAAATTATAAAAATTAAAAAAACACACTGGTTTAAATCAATCTGGATTTTGAGACCAGCAAGCAAAAAAAAAAAAAATCAAAACTTGGAAATATCTCCATGCAAGATTCTATGTCCACATGTGCACAATCTCACAGTTTCAGCAGAAGGGGAGATTAGGAAGATTTTGTTTAACTATTGATACCCAGGGAAATATTTTGACAATGTCATGGATAGAAAGATTAAAAGTAAGATAGTGCTCAAAACATAGTCTATGAGCCAGTTTCATTCTCACATATAATCATGCCTTTTCTTAATCTGTTTTTCTTTCTAAATGTAGTCCTTTTCATCCAACTTCTGAAGTTTTAAATGAAGGATTTAGCTAGATATAATAAACTTTTGAGAAATTCTCTGCTTGTTTTGTTTTCAGCCATCATGATGATTTCACTACTTTCACTAAATACAATACAGAAGAAAAATAAATAAATCTGTCACAGACCATGTCCTTCAAAACTAATGGTCATTAAAATGCTATTTATAACACTATTGCATATTGGCAATGATATCAATATCAAATTAATTATCTTTGATGTTTTGGGTTATTACTCCATCAGATAAAGTCAACTTTGTGCATGTGCACACATTTTATTAAAGTATTTCTTCCTAAGCTTTTAAATTGGATATCTCTTTGTATTTGAATAAACAGTTGTGACCCGCAAATGATATATTTTTAGGTCTTTTCTTCAGACTTTATGGATTCCAATTTCTCCAAGTGTATATCCCTTATGTGTTTTTCAACAACTCATATGAGGTACTGTGATATCATGTTGTGATCTCAAGTGCACTCTCTCAGCCTCAAACCATTGAAGAGATGTAATACCTGAAAAGAAATTTTCCATCTGATATTTTGTGGCAGTCTACCATTAGAATTTTTTGGTTAATGAATAATATATCTCTGTTTTTAAAGAAAGATGAAAATATGATCAGACATGAATAGAAATACAAACTGGCACAAATGCTTTGGTATATTTGGCTGTAGCTAATCAATAGAAATATATGCACATCTCAGAAACAAACAAGGGAACTCCTAGTTTTACAACTGTTAGAGATGTATATACATGTTTGCTAAAAGATTTCCTGCAGGGTTATCACAACAACATTACAAAACAGCAGGGAACATACATGCATAAAGTTACAACAGCATTGCTACTTAAATAAGACCTGAAGAAGGCTGACACCAATAAACAGGCAAACCTTGAAGGGGAAAAGCCCATGACTCCTCAACCCTACATGAAAAACTACAGGCAACTATAGAACTCTGAGAATAGCAGATAGAGAAGTTTGAGGACACTAGTTGATGATCCAGTACCAAATGATAAGCCCCCAAAATGTATAAATACAAGTAAAATTATGTGGAGTAAGCATATAAATATTTATGTATTCATAAGTACATACACATACGAAATAACATTAAAGAAAAAGAGGCCATGAATTTGAAAGAGAGCAAGTGGATACATGGGTGTTGGACAGAGGAAAAGAAAAAGGGGATGATGTAATTAAATTATAATCTCAAAAATTAATAAAACCATAGTCAAACAGTTGGGCAGGGTGGCACACACCAACCCTATCATATGGGAAATAGAAGAAGGATTATAAATTCTAGGTCATCCTGGGTTATATAACAAGACTCATCTCTAAAAACCAAAACCAAAAGCAAAGCAAAACATAGCTGGTGAAGAGAAACTGTTCATGGTCTCCGTAATAAAGAATGAATAAATGAACTGTAATCGATTAACTCTTTAAGTTTTATGTAGTGGTGAAATGAATATCTCTCACCCACAAATAGAATAGAAAATGAAAACCAAAAATGTACGGTTAGTATTGCAATCGTTTAAAGTTCTCAAAATCATTTGTATTATTAGAAAGTTTAGAGTGGCTTCCTTTGGTCAGAATAGTGACAAGAAGGGGTCACAAGGGAGCTGTTGATGTGCTGGTAACTGCTGCTTCTTAACATCATACAACACACAGAGGTTGATTTCGTTTGTAAACAACGTAGCTGTTCATTTAACATTACACTTGTGACAAGTGCTTTTCCATATGCACATTGTATTTCAACGAAAAGATTTTCCAAGTGACACTAACTCTTTAAAGTTGGTAAGCTATCCAGAGATGTACATGCTCCCTGAGTTTGCCCTAGGTTTAATTGTTGTTGTTGTTAGTAGTAGTACTGTTTCTGCTTAATTCTATTTCAATATAAGATGGGACGGAGTATTGTACCATGCTCATTTTGAGGTTATTAGAACAATTAGATATTGCAGCTTAAATTTCACAGCATAGTCTTACTTTCCTAATTCAACATTCCCGTTTATTGTTCTAGAATGCCAAGGTGTTGCATAAGCAATATTGTTATTATCAATCAGTGATGTGCAAACTTCCACAGTGAAGTAGAATTCTTGTGAGTTTGTAACTTTGACAAACACCATCACGGTTCAGCACCCTGCTAATCATAGCTATGGATACTGCATCAGGAAATGGTTCCTGGAAGTTTAATTAAATCTTATTATGGAGTCTAAAATGAATGTAAAGGACAGTGCAGTGGGGGTTAGCAAAAGGAGACGATGGCACAGCAGCCTATTGAGTTGAAGTGATATCTTGCCATGTAAACACAAAGATAATTAAATTCACAGAAGATACTAAATTGGAAGGTGCTGCCTTGACCAGCAAACACGGAGAAATCATTCTTTTTTGGACTTGGAAAGGTTAAAGTCAGGGCAAGAAATAAAATTAAATTCGAGCAGAGGAAAGCAGAAGCTGCTATGCCTGGGGAAAGTAATCTGAAACACAAATATTCAGTGTGAGAGAGAAACTGGAAAGGCCAGTATCCTGAGAGACTGAGGAGAAGCAGAAGCATCAAAAATTCGCCACCAGAACCCGATAGGAGTGCAAGGGAAGGCCAATGATTGTTCTCAGTTTTTACGGGTCATTTCTTATTTTCCTTCCGACTTACTGTGGAACTTGTTTCAAGGTCAACAAAAATTTGGTAAGGTAGAAGTGGCGTAGATGTGGAATTGTATAAGGGGGAAGACAGTTGTGTCTGTGATCCTTGTATTGGTACTTAGGACAGTCAGATTTCTCCTTCAGAAATTGTATGTAGTAAGGGGGAAATGAGAGGGAGGGAGGAGTGGGAGGATACAAGGGATGGGATAACAGTTTAGATGTAATATGAATAAATTAATAAAATATATTATTTAACAATTATATGTAAATACACATTTTTGTTTGTGCATTGGTGTGTATATTTGTGCATGTTTATGCATCTCCTGCTGTATCACTGTGCTTAGAAGCCAATTGATGGATTTATTTATTTATGAGTCTTGAGTTGTGGCTTGGGTCTTGTCCCACCTTGACTTTCAGCTCACTAAATACTAAAGCTAGTTTCCAATATGCTGAAACTTGCCTTCCTTTATCTATTCTCTTTTGATTGCTGCATTTACTGGAACTGTGCATAATATAAGCTATTCCTGAATGCATGCTGTATATTTTATAAATAATTCATAGGATCTATTATATGCTCTGTTTTGTGTTAAAAACATTTTATTTGCTTATAGAAACTTTAGTACTAGCAAGATGTCAATAAAATAAAGGCAAGCAAATTTTAGAGAAATCACACTGAATTGCTCTGATTCTACCACCTTTTTATATGGGCTGAGCCCTGTTCTCCCACACTCTAATAAATCATGTTGTTTTCTGTTACTCTTATGATAAATTCATTTTCTACTCAGGGTGAAACTATCAGTCCATTTTTTACAATTTATAATGAAGAACACTTCTAGAGTACTGTGTAAGAAAAACAAATATTACCATTCACCCCAAAAGATTTATTTGCCATATACTACACACACACACACACACACACACACACACACACACACACACACACACACTTCTTATTTTTGATAATTCTTTGTCCATAGTATCTTTTAAAATGTATTTTATTAATTTATTCAGATTACAACTCAATGGTTATCCCATCCCTTGTATCCTCCCATTCCTCCCTCCCTCCCTCCCATTTTCCCCTTATTCCCCTCCCCTATGACTGTGACTGAGGGGGACCTCCTCTCATAGTATCGTAACCAGAAGGATATTACGGTAATTTGGACTTTACACAGTTCGAGGACTATCTTGGTTGGATTCTTTCAAACATATCCTGAGATGAAGAGTTCAATGTAGGTAATCTGTCTGACTGTTGATCCCCGAGAGCATACAAAATAAAAGTGAACTATTAAAGAATCATATTTGTGAGCACCTGGCATTAGACTATACTGGGGATTCCTCTGAGACACTGTGTAGAACATGCTTAGATCTGACTGATGCCTCCAGAAAATGAGGGTATGGGTTCGTGCACCCACAATTTCTCATTCCTCATAGGTAAGAATTCAAGTGTGGAATAATTAGAACCACTTTTCCCCAGTGGAAAAATTCCTATGTTCATACGTATTAGTATTTTCTAGGAGCAATGTAGGTTGCTCATCACAATTGCTACTCTAGGCAGAGGCTAGAGTTAATAGTACAGGTTCAAGAAATGGTGGCAAGTATGACATCCAATTGTAATGTCAGTCTCTTTTCTGCATGTAATTGGTGGTATTTCAGAGAAAGTGTTGGAGTCTCAGTGAAAGACTAGCGAGAGTGATAGGCACAGTATGTAAAGAGACATATGCCAAGGAGTTGTGGCAGGTTTTGTCAAATTAGACAGAAACACAATTTGACTATTATAAATCAAGGTTCTAGAAGCTTCTGTCTCAAAGTCATGACTCCTCTACCTAAAACAGAGGAACTACAATATGAGTTTTATGTTCAAAAGAGTTTTAGGAGTCTAAATAATTTCTTGCTGGGAAAGACAACAGACTAGCCTCATTTTCCATGTTGGAGAATAGAGTGAAGAATTAAGAACATTAAGCAAAGGAAAACCTCAGCGATTTTTGGTCATTGAATTTTGCCTCATGGCAAACTCCATTTCACCCAGAACTATAGAAACTCACGTACTTACTTACACAATTAAGTCAGAAGTCAATCTAAGTATGTAGGTAGGAGATGGAAGCAGGGAAACATAACAAGATCTGGTATCAGGAAAACAAATTCTTAATATTTTTGAAGAACTAAATGTATTCGGTCATCACACTTTTCTAGTTGAGACATAGGCACACATATTTCTATAAGCAAAATGCTCATATCATTGTCAATTTCTACTTAAATGATGTGTTAAGCTTCCAGAATACCTATTCTTTTATTTTTGTGGACAAAGAAAGGATTATGCAGAATAAAAATTGTGAAACGCAGTTTCTTGCAGTGCTATCACAGTCATATAATTAGCAAACTATAAGCATCTAGCATCTGTGTGTGCCCTACACATAGTGGTACTTATTATGTACTCAACATATTAAGAGTTTATAAGAAAACTCAATGTCTTCTTTTTATGGTTTAAAAGAACACCTTTTTAATTATTTGAGAATGTCATAAAATGCATTTTGACAGTATTGTTCATCTACTCCTCCCTCAACTCCTTCCAGACCCACCTCTACCTGTCTACTCACTCAACTTCACGTGCTGCCTATATAAACTCCTGGGCGTAGGGCCATCCATCGGAACATGGTTGACCTACCAGGAGTCACATCTATAAAGAAAACCGACTTTCCCTCTCCCAGAGCCATCCAGTATCCACAGCTTCTCAGTTAGGGGTAGGGGCTCTTGAGCCTCTCTCTGCTCCATGCTGGATGGTTGATTGGCTTGATACTGTGAAGGTCATGTGGAGGCAACTACAGCAGCTGCGAGTTTATGCATGCATCATTCCTGCTTTATTTATTCCTTTTCTTATACCAAGCTTTGCTATATAGGCCAGGCCAACCTTCAACTCGTGATCCCTTGTCATAGTCTCCTAAGAGACTGAAGGGATTAAAGATATGCACACATATACCTACCTTCTAATGTCTTCTTAATGTAATTACAACCTTACTTCTAAGGTTAGCAATGGGACGAGAACTTCAACCTGTAAAGGAAAAGATGGACTTCCTAGTATAACATGTACTTCTAATATTCCTCTTCCTATCTACTGAGGATCCAATGATTCCTACTGTCAATCTAAGGAGGTGTGACTGTCTCTAGAATGAGCTCATGGTTCTTACAAAAATACTGCAAATTGCATGTAAGATGAACTATTTAATAGTAAGCACTCAGAATAATGTCTGACACAATAATCCTACATTAATACTTTTCCATTTTTATCCCCATAAAAACCTGTGGAGCAGGGACTACCATGAGAGAGACACTGTTCTAAGACTCTATTCTTGTTTATGCTACTCTAGCCTTCTTAATTTTGTTCAATTCCATAGGGAAATGAAATGAGTCCCGAGAGAAGCTTACACTGAATACATTGTGTATGTAGTAAGGTTATTTATCTTTGCATTTCCTTTTCCCACTTGAACAAGTACCTTCCATTTTTTCCTTCTGCTCTTTAGTAGTCTCCAAAAGATAGAAGGAACCTGAAAAAGCAGCAGAAGTTGATTCTACTCTCTTATATCTGGGAGTCATCATTGCAAGTATGAGAGTGATGTTCAGCCTTTGTAGTAGAGCCTACTTGCCATGCTTCCACTATGGTGATTTAAATGAAAATGGCCCCCAGAGGCTCATAGAGAGTGTCATTATGAGGATGTGGGGCCATATTGGAGGACGTGTGTTCCTGGGAGTGGGCTTTGAGTTTTCAGAAACTCAGTGGCTTTCTTCCTGCTGCCTGCCAATCCCAATGTAGACTCTTGGCTCTCTGGCAGACTGTGTACTCCCATGCTTTCCACCATGATGCTAATGGACTAAACCTCTGAACCTGTAAGCCATCCTCAATCAAGTTTTCCTTTAGAAGAGTTGTGTGGTCATGGTATTTCTTCACAGCTACAAAACTCAAGTAAGAAAGCCATAATCATATTTCAGTGACCTGGATTTTTATATTATATCTTTCTGAGGAAATTTGTTTTCTTGGATGTTTCTGAAGATTAGCAGTGACATCTATTCACTTTCAAAAATCAATTACCAATTAGGATAGGTAAGAAGTAGTGTCTTAGTTTTCTATTGCTGTGAGGAGACATAGTGACTAAGGCAACATGTAAAAGAAAGGTATTTAATTGGGGCTTTGCTTACAGTTTTTGATGATCCGCCTGGAAGAAGACAGGCATGGTGCTGGAATAGATCCACAGGGAGAAGACGGAGTAAGGACCTGGGCCCAGCCTGAGCTTCTGAAAGCTCAAAGCTCACCCTCAGTGACACTCTAGGTCCAACAAGGCCACATCTCCTAATCATTCTCAAAACAGTTTTCTGGTGAGTAAGTTTTCCAATTATGAGCCTATGGAAGCTATTCTTACGCAGACAAGCACAAGTAGTAAACCAGAGGATAACTTTTTTGTTGTTGTTTGTTTTATTTTCTCCTAGAGCAAATATTAGGCTTCCTTATTTTAAAACAGTTAAAGATGCTTTTTTCAATGCAAATATAAAATATCTCTGTACCCGATAAAATATTTCTGTACCCTGCTCATTTACATTTTTCAACTGTAATGTGACAAACGTACAAGCAACTTAGCACTGTTATTCATAAATTGTGTCCACTTTGGTGGACAAGTTCCCAAATTTCTGGATCTACTTCCCACTGGAGAATAAAAATGAATTTTAAAAATCTCATTTTGTTACACATGGTACAAATGTTATGAATATTCACTGTCAAATTAGAGGTTATTGGAGCCTTAAGATTTGAATTAGTATGGAAATATTTTTCAGCTACTGAGTGTTTAAGAATCCATTTCACTGTGAAGATAAAGTTGGGAAAAGTTTTCTACCAAATGTGGCAAGTTTGTGATTCTTTGGAAGTGGCAAGAAAATCCCTAGGTCTGCAAATGTTCTTCTGTGAACATGAGCAGGGGTTGAGAACGCTAGAGAGCTGTTCCTGGGAGTCCTGAGGTCAATGATGGGGCTGTTCTTCAAGTGGCTGTAGGGCTACTACTGAAAAGAGAGTATGGCCTTTTTCTCTTGACATTCTCAGAAGTCAGAACCTGGAAAAATTTGTATACATTTATTTTACCCTTTCTCCCCTACATTTTGGTAAGAAATAATTCTGAGCATCATTTGTGATTATAGTATGTTGTGGTTAATTTAGCAATATGGCCTAATAATGTTTATCACTAGGCCTATAATCATTAATACAATATTTTCTAACCTGCTAGCAATCAATCAAGACACAGACACCTGTTATATTTTAAAATAGCCTTAGTTAACCTGGGGCAGGGCAGATATTAATCCCCTAAACTACTTTCCAGAGTGAGGTAGGTGTGGAATCCCTGCCCCAATCCCATGCCATCTGCTTCTAATAATTTCTATCAAGCTACCTCCCATCCACAATCCTATATGCTTGCTAATGTTCTTCATCTGGGCCAAATCCTCCATCCACGCCAGACATGTGCGTCTCCTCCACCTAACCCATGATGGCCTTCCTTTTTCCTCTCTTCTCCTCCAGTTTCTCCTTCTTCCCAAGAATCTCTCTGGCTCCCCAGGCCTGGTAACCTTAGCCATGCCTATCTCATTTACCCTGCCCAGGTATGATGGCCTTTTATTAATTAGCATGAAAATACATCAGACTGTATATACTGTACAATGTTTGTCTGCTAAGTAGGGTTTTTTATGTGAAATTTTAATGTAGTACAGTGTTCTGTATACAATAATTAAATTTCAGTCTTTAATTTAAGTATGAGCAGGCAAAGATCTATTATTTCTTTCTCCAGATTGTTAAACTTCAGTTGCCCATTAAGGAGTCCTTGAAAGGGCAGGGCACATGGTGATGTTTTCTCTGCATTTAGACCAGTTGTGGCCTTCTATAATTGTCATCATCTACTACAAAAGGAAGTTTCTTTGATGAGGCGTGAGAGCTACACTTACATGTGGGTATAAGGGTAAGTACTTAGAATGCAGTTAGAGATTACACTGGTTTAGGAAAGTGGCAATTGTAGGTTCTCCTCTTTGGCTATTGACCTCATCAGTTATGAGTAGTTGGCTCAGTTTACAATATAAAGCATGCTTTTCACATTACTGAGTGGGCCTTAACCCTAAATAAACAGCTGTTGGTTACCCTTAGCATCTAAGTGTGTCTTTGAAACCTGTAATAACTTAAAAATATAAATGAAACACTAGAATATATTTTCACGTATTAGCAGGATATTTGTATATCTTCTTTAGATCAATATATATTGATACCATCTCCTTATTTATACATTGAGTTATTTGTTTTTGAGCTGTTGACTTGTCTGGATTCTCTAACTTTTCATCTAATACCATTTTTTCCTTTATTAATTTATTCTTGTTACATCTCAATGGTTATCCCATCCCTTGTATCCTCCCATTCTTCCCTCCCTCCCATTTTCCCCTTATTCCCCTCCCCTATGACTGTGACTGAGGGGGATTACCTCCTCCTGTATATGTTCATAGGGTATCAAGTCTCTTCTTGGTAACCTGCTGTCCTTCCTCTGAGTGCCACCAGGCCTCCCCATCCAGGGGATATGATACCATTTTTTACTATTCATTATATTGCATATTCACCCTGTTGAAGAATTTTTTGGTCATGAAGAAACACGTTACTTTGATGCAAGCTACTTGTGCATCGTTTTTGCCTGCATTTCAAAATTATTATTAGCCAGACTAATGTCAAGGAACATTTCTCCTATACTATCTTCTAGGATTATTTTGTTTTACAGTTTCAGTTTTTTTTTCATTAACATGCATCACTGCAGATTTCTCCCTTAAAGCTACTTGTACTACATTCCATATATTTTAGTATTTTGTTTACAGGATTTTTTTTGTCTCAAGATTTAAAAATATTTTCCATTAGCTTTTTCTTTGACTCACCATATATTCTATGTTGTGCTATTTAATTTTAACATATTATAGATTCTAATTCATTATGGATTACTAGGAGGATAGTCTGAAGTACATTCAGATTTGGATCCTTCCTATTATATTTTCAGTGTTTTGTTTTTTCTAACAGAGAATCTATTAAGAGGGAAAAAACCACGAAATACATAGAGGCACACAGGGCAAAAACAGGCAGATCTCTGTAACATAAAAGTCAGCCAGGTCTACATAGTGAGCTCCAGGACAGTCAGGGTTGCATAGAGAGACCCTGTCTTCAACAAAAACAGAACAAAACAAAATATTCCAAAAGAAATAAGATTTTAATAAGTACACATATGTGTGTACTGAAAAAATCAGCTCAGTTGCATATTTAAAGTAACATTTGCAACCGCTCCAAAAAAAGTAGAATGTATGTGGAATCTGTTGTCCTATCAACGGATGTGAATACCTGGTGGTTCCTTGATATGAGGGATGGTCACACACAAAATCTTTTTATCCTAGAATGGACAAGAAAATTCAGATACAGTTTTTCTATGAAATGCTGATGAAGGAAAGCAGGTAATACCAGAAGAGTTCCAGCACTTCATTTGAAAGTAGCCTTCTATTGCCCTTTTCTTTATTTAATTTGTATAGCTCATGAAAATTTACTTCAGTCTAGTAGAGGTCAGAAAAAATACACATTAGGTATTTCACAAACTTACATAAGATAAGTCAAGAACATTATTTTTTTGCTCCTGACATCATTGAGACAACAGTGAAGTTATGAGCAAGAAGCAGACATATCTAATCTATAATGCGGCTTGGTGTTGAAAGCTGTCTTTTATTCCAAAACGAGTAATATTCCTGCACAGAACACCAACAGCTCTGGCTCTAAGATCAACAAACAATACATGGAACCTCATGAAACTGAAGAGTTTTTGTAAGGCAAAGGACACTGTCCACTGTCAATAGAACAAAACGACATCCTACAGATTGGGAAAAGGTCTTCATATATATATGAAGAAATTAAACACCACCAAACTAAATAATCCAATTAAAAGTAGGGCACAAAGTTAAACAGAGAATTCTCAACACAGATGAAGGAAATAAAACTGCTGATAAAAGATAATGCACTGTGCAGGAATGCTGTTCAAGTGTGGTGGAAAATTACAATATACTAAATGGATTGCATTCAGTAGATGTATCATACTAAAGATGGATCAACTTTAATATAACAGGGTGTGGTGTCACAGGGCATGAATGAGGTGGTCTCCTCTACCTCATCCTAAGTCTTTCTATCTAACTCCTGGCTGCATTATTTAAGATAATGTGTTCAGGTTTAACCATTTTGAATAATGTCAGTTGTCATTTCCAGTTTCTCATTTGATATTGTATCACTGCAATGGAAAAGATGACATTGATTTAATTTATGGGAACTGTCATTCATTACCAATGCTCAAGAAACAAATTTAAGCATGTGTGTGTGAACAAAACACAGGAGTATCAAGTTTCAGACATAGCTGTAATATCTTTGCATATTCTAAAGTAGTCTCCTTAGCTAGGGCACAAGCTGTACAGAAGCACTTTCATTTGCATAAGCCCTAACAGGCAGTTCCAGGGATAGACTGACATTCTACTTTAGAGCTTCCCCAAAGTCTTATTACTATGTTCTCACTTATATTAAAGTCAAGTGGCCATTTAGCAAACATTTTATGTAGTTCTACTTGAATGTGCTTTTAGAATATTTGTTGTTGATAAAAGATATTTGGATTCAGGAACTTCTGGCTTGTAAACTTATTTTGCTTATAATTCCCCCTAAAATTATCCTTAGCAGTTCTGAACAGTAAGATCCAAGTTTATAATTCCTACATATTTCCCATTTCATAGAATAGGGCATGATATGGTTGCCTGGATTTAGCTATGCTGGAACTTGGGGAGGGCGGTTGTTAATGATGACATGCCACACTTGTATGAAATCATAATAAAGCATTTTCCATGTAGTGTGTCAAAAACTTTTTCCCTGTAATACTAGAATTCTCCAGGAGTTCCCTGTGATAATTTTTTTTGAGGTTTCATGTGTCACACAGACAGGCATTTCTTTTACAAGCTAGTAGTGGAGGGCCTGGGACTGTTATATGATCTTAGATAGTAAGTCCCCTATCATTTCAAGATTGATCTAATATTTTCTGTGTCACATAAATACCCTGATATTAATGTTTCATATATACATCCATCAGAGATTAATGACATAAAAAATGAATTTATGATTCACATATATGGTAAAGTTCATTTTTAACTGATTTTTCTTCTTGTCTAAGTAAAATTGTTTAACTGCTTAAGTTATGTGATTGGAGCATGAGAGCATAAGCAAAATAATTTTCCTTTTTCAGTAATAAAAATTAAAACAACATGGATGCCTAAATACCACAAGAAACTTTGACTACTGAATCATTGAAGAAAAGTTTCAGTTTTGTCGAGGATCTGCAGGCAAGGCCGCAAGATTACAAGCAGTATCTTCTTTGAATAGCACAAATGGTTCTATCTCTTGCATGGAAAGCATATTATATATTTCAGCTGAACACAATGCAATTTTAAGTATTATATTGGTTCTGTCTCTTGTATAGAAAAGCATCCTGTATATTTCAGTTGAGCACAATGTAATTTAAAATTTTATATTTGGATTTCACAGCTTCATTATTCTGCTTTCTCAGATCCTTATTATTGTATACATCAAGTTATTCTTCATTTTGAAAGTTGCATACAATTAGGCATTTGATGCTGTTTTTTTTGAGACAGGGTTTCTCTGTGTAGCCTTAGCTGTCCTGAACTCACTTTGTAGACCAGGCTGGCCTCAAAGTCACAGAGATTCACTTCCCTCTGCTTCCCTGAGTGCTGGGATTACAAGTGTGGGCCACAGTGCCCTGCTTAAATTTTATATATTTTTGTGTTTTTTATATTTCTTTTTAAAACATATACATTTATATTATTACACATAAATAAAATAAGCTACATAAAGCAGGAAGAACCATGAAGCAATCAGGAATTACACAAATGTTACAGTCATAGTGATTTGGCTATTTGTATTTGGCAAACTTACAGTAAACATCTTTCCTATCTTGGTGAGTCTAAAATTCTGAATGAGAATCAATATCTAATCATACAGACAAAGCAGCCTGCTGGGGCAAGTGATGCAAAAGCAAGTAATAGAGTCTATATCAGAGACAGCCCCTCTTCCTCTTGCTGGAGACCTGGTGCTGTGAATATCTTGTTATTTTCCTGAAGTTAGTACCCTGAAGTGTTCAAGTATATACACTTTCTCTCAATTCCAGTTGTCTGTCTGATTGTAGTTTGCAGGCTTATGCAGTGTGTACCAATTACGAGGGTACATAATATGCTGAGAGGATTTTCTTTTCTGATCTTATTTGTTTGGTGTTCTGTGGGTTTTCTGTATCTGTATTGGTGTGTCCTTCCTTAGTTTGGGAATGTTTTCTTCCAAGATCTTATTGAAGATCTAGTCTACGCCACTAACTTGGGATTCTGCTCCCTTCTTCTAGGCCTATAATCCAAAGATTTGGTCTTTTTATGGTGTACCATATTTCTTATATGCTCTTTTCCTTTGTCTTTTTTTCATGTTCCTTGTTAATTTGATCTACTTGTCTTTGTATCCTGATACTCTATCTTCTCTTTGATTTGTAAGGCTCTTCTTTGAGTTTTCTTTTTTGGTTTTTGGTTTTTATCTTTTTCCTTTTTTATTAATTTATTCACATTACATCTTGATTGTTATGCCATCCCTTGTTTCCTCCCATTCCTCCTTCCCTCCTGCTTTCACCCTATTTCCCTTCCCTATGTCTGTGACTGAGAGGGACCTCCTCCCCCTGTATATGCTCATAGGGTATCAAGTCTCTTCTTGGTAGCCTGTTATCCTTTCTGTGAGTGCCACCAGGCCTCCTCATCCAGGGGGATGTGGTCAAATATGGGGCACCAGGGTTTGTGTGAAAGTCAGACCCCACTCTCCACTCTACTGTGGAGAATGTCCTGTCCATTGGCTAGATCTGGGTAGGGGTTTGATGTTTACTGCACGTATTGTCCTTGGCTGGTGCCATAGTTTGAGCAGAACCCCTGGGCCCAGTTCCGCCTGTCATAATGTTCTTCTTGTAGGTTTCTAGGACCCTCTGGATCCTTCTATTTCCCCATTCTCCCATGTTTCTCTCACCTAGAGTCCCAATAGGATGTCCTCCCCTCTGTCCCGCTTTCCTGATAAGTGAAGACATTCATGGGACATGCCCCTCGGGCTAGTGCCCAATTATAAGAGAGTATATATACCATGTGAGTCTTTCTGCTTCTGGGTTAACTCACTCGTTATGATCATTTCTAGTTCCATCCATTTGTCCACAAATTTTTGGATTTCTTTGTTTTTAATAGCTGAGTAGTATTCCATAGTGTATATGTACCACAGTTTCTTTATCCATTCTTCTACTGAGGGACATTTAGGCTGTTTCCATGTTCTGGCTATTATGAATAAGGCTGCTATGAATGTGGTTGAGCATATGTCCCTGTTGTATGGTAGTGCATCTTCTGGGTATATTCCAAGGAGTGGAATAGCTGGGTCTTGATATTTGGCTTTTCAATTCTATCTCCATTTTAGTTTGACTCCTCTTCAATGTTTCTGTGTCCAAATTGAATTTCATTGTCAAGTCTTGGATTGACTTTGTCATTTCTACCAACGTATGCTGTGTTTTCTTGGGTATTCATTGAGTATTTATTCTTCTTAAGGCACTTTTTTCTTAATTTTTTCTTAATTTTCTTAGTGAGTTGTTTCTTTGTGTATTCTTTAAACTCCTTGAATTTT
Source organism: Acomys minous (assembly GCF_964271855.1). NCBI lineage: Eukaryota > Metazoa > Chordata > Mammalia > Rodentia > Muridae > Acomys > Acomys minous. Next base: position 114,419,002 of record NC_140488.1, on the reverse strand, counting down.
TCATGAAGTTTATGATTGTTCTTTTACATTTATGTCATAGTTCATGTAAGTTATTCTCATTGGCATACATTTCCATATGCCTGGTAGGTTTAGTGGCAGATACTGACTTGTTGTTTCATATAGTTGCTATTTTTCTAATGAAGTCTTGGCAGGTGGACTTCTTTTGATAGTGTTGTCTGATGGGCAGAGCAAGATTGGGGAAGAAGAAACAATGTGCTGAAGGGTTGGGCATGGTTAGATCCACTTAGTTTCATAAAACCACCTGAGAAAAACAACTTTAAAAAGAAAGGGTTTATTTGCATCAAACCTCAAGGCTACATTCCATCTTTGCAAGGAACTTGTAGTAACAGAACTTGAAGCAAATACAGAGTCAATAGCAGGGAGCAATTAGTACATGGATGCTGGTATCAGATTCTCTATTCTTATACAGTTCAGGGTCCCTGCCTAGGGAGTGGTGCTACCGACAGGTGACATGATCTTCTCCCATCAAACAATGTAACTAAAATAATACTCCACAAACATGTTCACAAGCCAGCCCAAGATTCCTCATTAAAACTTCTTCCCAGATTATAGAGCATCAAGTTGACAATCAGAAATAGCCATCACAAGGGTTCTGCTACATTTTTTTACATTATTTTCCATCAATTTTGTCATCTGTAGAAAATTTCTTTCTGTGTCTAGATGGACAGAGGAGGGTAGCATAGAAGAAAAACAATAATAAATTATATAAGAAAAGAATAATAAAAATAGGTTCTTTATTTGGAGTTAACACAAGTTTAATTCTTGCATCCACAAAAGTAAAATTGTTACTTGGCCTAGAGTAGATATTTAATAGGTCTATGTTTATCAAAATAGTCCATTTTCCTAACACATTTTATAAAATTATAAAAAAAATAAAAAAACTGGTATTAATTTAGCAAAGTTGTATTCCTGAGGGAGTAAAGACTAAGGAGAAACTAGATACCACCTCTTTCTAGTATTATATAAAATTTCTATGTTTATTTTTATTTTTTGTTTTTTAATTAATTAAATATTTTTTATTTTTATATACATTAATATTATTACATATATATACAATAAACTACCTATAGCAAGAAGAACCGTGACACAATCAGAAATTCTATAAATGTTACGTTCTTAGTGTTTTGGCTATTTGTATTTGACAGCCTTGAAGAAAACATCTTTGCTCTCTTGATACATCTAAAATTCTGAATGTAAATCAATCTCCACCACATCTTATTATTATCAACTCAAAACATCTATCTAGACCTAAAAACGTCTTAACCCCTAAACAACTAAGCTTATTGTAAAACTAAGCTACTTGGTATCAACTCCACCAGAGACTTGAGAAGGAATAAACTTGATTACCTGAGTATGCCAGAAGTGCAGGTTAGCAGCTTTCCAAATGAGAAGATGACAGAGACAGCTTGCTACCTGAACAGTCACCCACAACTCTCTATAATGTTGGAGCATCTTCTTCAGCCTTTTGCCCCAATATATCTGACAGACATATTTGTGACACAGGAACCATTGAGAACTTGCTTACCCTGTCTTAGCAAAGTTTGGCTGTCAACTCTGCCTGCATCCAAGCTTGCACTTCTTTAGGCAGACTTCTGTCTATAGTAGAAATGAGGACATTTTGTCCAGTGAGTTGTTTACTACTTTTGAAGCCATCTCTATAAAGGGGTTCTTTGATGCTCCTCATCCTCTTTGAGGTAGGCTGGGTGTTGCCAGGTGTTAACCTGCCTCATTGTCAGTGAATCTTTTAAATAATAAAAAAATTTTAAAAGGCCATATTCTGCATGTCTCTGAGGTTTTTGAAGACCTTATCTAACTATCCTATCTTATCTTTGTATAGAATTATATCTATCTGCCATTCCTAAGATGTATATACTTATGATAAAAGTAGACTAGTAATTGACATGACCATGATTTGATCAAATAACAATTAACTTGTATAACTTATTTATCCTAAAGAGGCTGCATTAGCACTTTCAAAATATTGCAAGTAAACATTGTAATATAATTGGGTTATATACTCATATTAGAGTAGAAATATCTATATCTATATATGTGTGAAGAATAATCTTACATTTGAATTTTATACCACTGTATCTAAAATTAAACTTATTGTGCATCTATATACATAATTCTATACCAGTGAATTGTGGTGAGTCACTAACCTTGTGAGTGACAATTGCGGCATTAAGTTGAGTAGATTCATTATTCCCCCTTCTTTCTTTCCAACCCCTATCTCCAAACCTAAGAATGTAAGATAAAGGAAAAGAGAGACATTGCTGAGTCTAACCTTGTTTTCTCTCTTAATAAGACCAATACCCTCAATAGCCCTAGGAAGCAACCAAAAACCTACCTGATCTCCCTTAAAAGAAATGAAGTGTTGTTCTCTTAAAGTTTCTTCCATCTGATTTGGGACTTGTAATACCTTTGTAGGGGCCCAAATAAATTGGGGAATTGGTTAAATAAGCTAGGAATAACATTAGTGGTCTAGTTTCTAAATGTTGAGAAATTCCAGGCTTAAGTCCTGTGTGGGACAGTCTGAAATGCTGGGCCAATTGGGATTGGAAGCTTTCTCTGAAAGTGTCCTGGGAGCTGTTATGTTCTGATGAGGAACAGCAATTTGTGCTGAACCATGAAGGATGCGGGATGTCAGTGTCCAGCATCCCGAGAGGAATACATTCTGTCAGGTCTGATCTAATGTCAGCGTCCAGTTTTCTTGTTCTGAAAACATATAATTTCTCACAAGCATTATACAGTCCTAAAATTATTAATGTATAAAGTGTGTGTTATATATAGAACAATTAAGGCTAGTTTTCTGCTTTCTGTATGAGCAGAAATAAAAACATCTGTGAATCTTCATTCATGCCATATCTAGAATGACATCTAATAGTAATTCATAGAGGATCTGTAACCAACAAGGGGAGGATTACAAAGGAAATGATTTTCTCCTATAGTTGAGACAATAGAAAACAAAAATGTTTCTGGGTTAAAATGTCTATCTCTGAAAATAAATAAGGTGTTTTGACATTTGGCTTTGTTTTTTTGTATTTTATAAAGGACTTACCATTAAACTATGGCAGCCCTCACACACCTTGTGGGAGTCGGAGTAATTTATCTGAGAGAATCCCTTAAGTGTCTTAAATTATGAGAGTTAGTTCCTAGGTCTCTTGGTACTGCTTAGAAAAACTTCTTGAACCTTTATAACACCCACAAAAGAATCCCTTTCACCATGTAAAATATTGGACAATATGACAGAGAAAAAATTACACAACACCAAAATATATGGCCTAAAAACTTAGTGTAAAACAAACAGTGCCAATACTGCACAGGACAAGAAGCAGAATCTCATAGGAATGTGCTTTTATACAGCTTGCTCTATGTCCGTGGCCACCAATACCGACCAATCTGCTTTCCATTCTTTATAATTTTGCAACTTGTGTGTTATTTTCTTTTAAAATATTTTATACTTTTCTAACTAGTGTTTTCATCCCATAGGCATTGTTACTATCTTTCTAAATGCATGATCAGACAGCTTTTAGGAAGGTATCATTTGAAGAATATTGGATCTTAAAATAAAATTTGGAGTTGTCTAAACATACTTTATTTTTACCCCCTTTTAAATTTTATATCACTAGAATTATGTGTTTTCATTTCTTTAATCAATTATCTATTCAGTTAACTATTCAGACAGGTTTCATTTCTTAATTTTTATGCTAGAAGTTAAAATTTGTCAGAATCATCTATGTTGTTATTTTCGGCTAATGGTGTAATGGATATGGTACACATCAAGTGATTAGAATTGATTGTATGTATACCATGTTAACCCTATGTTCAGTTGCCTTACATTGGTAGCTTGAATTTGTCCAGAAGTGGAAATTTTATTCCAAGGAAATGATACAGGTATCAAACCTCTCTCTCTCTCTCTCTCTCTCTCTCTCTCTCTCTCTCTCTCTCTCTCTCTCTCTCTCTCACACACACACACACACACACACACACACACATGCACACACACACACACGCACACACACACACATACAGAGGGATATATATATATATATATGTAGAGATGATAGACATATGGATGGATGGATGGATAGATAGCGATTTAGGAGTAGTTAAACTTTAAACATTTTTGTTTATCATTTTATTATTGTTCTATACTAGAAATGTTTCCAGATTTCTGTTATTAAAATAGTACACCTACTAAGTTTCTTACACATATATTCTGATGTATATAAACATACTCATATGAAAACAATATTCCTTCATTATTTTTTGACATCTGGTCTATTATTCTGTACGGGGTTGTTAGGAACTCACTGATCTTTCTCCTGTCTCTACTTCTTGAACGGTGAGATAATAGACTATATTTGCTGGAGCAGAATCTCGTCAGGCTCACTTCTGATATCTTCTTCTCTCCTTTATCTTTGGTCAGTAATCCTTCTTTTTATCTTATTAGTATTTTTATGCTTCTAAGGAGATGTTTTTTATTTGCTTGCTTCCTTTTGTGCTTGCCATGTGTGTGTGTGTGTGTGTGTGTGTGTGTGTGTGTGTGTGTGTGTGTGTGTGTGCACATGTGCGTGCATTTCTATGTGTGCCTGTGCATGGTGTGAAAGCCAGTGAGAAGGTTGGTACAATTCATCAGAACTTCTAACATTAACTGGGCAGGTGACACACACCTGTGTAATCCCAGTAGTTGGAGGCAGGAAGACCAGGAGTTCAAGGCCAGCCATGACTACCCAAAAACTTTAAGGTGGTCCTGGGTTTGGTGAAATACTTTCTCAAACAAACAAATGGCTTCTTTAACTAAATATTTTTTCTCACTTTCTATTGTAGTCCAATAATGTATGGAGTCATTCCCACATCCATAGCTGAAGAGCTGACGTGATTTTGTACTATAATTGATATGACAGAACCATCTGCCTTATAATTGATATCAGTCAAAAATAAATATGATTCAACTTAACACAAGGAAAGCTCTCTGTATCCTATGTGTTCTTGAGTTTAGAACACAATATTTGGCTCACAGAAAACTTCAATTCTGAAAGTGAGTTCTAATCTACTCTATGAAACTAAAGTTCAGTTAGTTATGTGGTGACTTATTCTGCCTTTATTCAAACTGTACATATGCTTGAAGAAACATTGTAAACAAGAAGAACAGGGGTATGATGAGAAAAATATCTTACTTCACCACTTGACAAAAAGATACCATCCACTCCCTTACCAATAACCTGTGGACTAAAGATATTCCAAAACTTCCATTTGACCTCTTTGTATCTCAGAGTTTTTCTTATCACAAATATGAAAAATTCTAATAATCTCAGATACTATTTGCTAGGAGTTCCATTTACTGCATGAAGAACATATCTAATCTTACCAATTTATTTCCCTTCCCAACATATATAGAAATCTTAGCAATATTTTAGTCTCATAATTTTTAAAAATTTTTGTTGATTCTTTGGGAATCTAACATCATGCACCCCAATCCCACTCATTTCCTCCTCCCCTTGTACCTTCCCTCCACCCTTGCAGCCTCCTTACAAGCAGAAAACAAAGTCATTGGGGAAATTGTAGTGTGTCATAATGTGTCCCACAATACACCCTTTTGTTCACACTTCTTTGCTTGCAAATGTTCATTTCAGTGGCTCAGCGTGGTATGAAGCCTCTGGCTTCTGCTACTTTATCAGTACTGGAACCTCACTGTGACTCCTCTCAGATAACCTGTTGTTGTCCTGTGTCATGGAAATCCTCTAATTTTGGATCTGTAGGAGAGGCCCCTTCCTGTACTCCAGCAGTTCATCTATGGGGTAGATTATGTAGTGGGCCAATTCAAAGCTCTGGATCTGGGCCTGAGAGTTATGTGAGCTGGTCAACCCACTGGCTCTCCCGCTCTCATGCCCTTGGGGCTGTCTCACTGGCAACCTCTGCAACTAATATTTTACTTCAATGATTATCCCTATCCCAATAGATTATTGGGGAATTTTTTTTAGCAAAATGGCTTATATTAAGGACTAGATTTTTCTTATGATTTTGTGTTATCTTCCAAAGATGCCATGGAAATGCTAAGGCTCAAGAAATCTTCAGGTGAATGTGTGTGCAGCAATGATAGAATAAACCAAGGAAATACAAATAATAATGATTCTAATGTTATTACTTTTGAAGCTACAATACAGTTAAAGATCTCAATGTAAAGTAAGTTACAAATGTCAATGAGATCTAAACACACTTTTATTTTGGAAGAGCATAGAAAGATGAGATACCATAAATAAAAGTAAGTGAGAGTAAAGATTAAAAAAATTAATAAATTTCTGAGGACACAGCATCCCAATATATTCCAAGGTCCAATGGGCCCTAGTAAGTGCTCATGAGGAGGAATGAAGGAGGAAGGAATAGAGAGCTGATATGAAACAAATTGTAATTCTTGTCGTTGTGAGAATGGCACCACTAGGGAAAGATAAAAAAATCTTCCTGTGGTGCCGGCAAGGACTAATAACTGCAGGGAGAAGAGGAAAAAGAGAACGAAAATCATTTGTTCATGTGAGTTGGGTAGGAAACTCTCCTTTTACAATCATAAACGAGTGCAGAATATAATTATGGGTTGTAGAATAAACACTACTTAGAGATTTTGCACCAAATAACAGTAAATAGCAATGTATTATGTAAGGAAGGGATGCAAATATGTCTCTATGTTGTTCTCAAGAACCTCAGATTCTGTGAAAGATTTTGTTACAAGGCAATAAGGTGAAGAGTAATAAAGGAAACTACTTGGTACCCTCTTTTGGCCTATAGATGCACACAAATGTGTACACACATCCATATACCAACATATATATAGACCAAACACATATGCATACACACACACAAACACACACACACACACACATACAGAGAGAGAGAGAGAGAGAGAGAGGAAAAAGAAGAAGAAGAAGAAGAAGAAGAAGAAGAAGAAGAAGAAGAAGAAGAAGAAGAAGAAGAAGAAACAGAAGTAAAGGAAAAAGAATATGGTAATAGAGATTGGAAGCAAATAAAATAAATAAATAAATAGAGGTGGAGATAGGACAAATGATGGGAAAAAGGGACTCCTTTGTGTTCAGTATTTTATATTAAAAGTATTGTGTATATCTGTGTATGTGTCTGTATGACTATGTGTACACACACACACACACACACACACACACACACACACACACACACTTCATGAATTGATGAATGCTTGTGGAAATCAGAGGAGAGAGCATCAGGGAATCACAGGCATTTGTGAACTTCCCAATGTGAGAACTGCTTAACTGCTGAGCCATCTCTCCAGCCCCATTTATTAGCATTTTAGAGCAAATTTAAAATGATAATGGCATATTGCATTTCCAGCATATATAAGTATAACATATGTATGGAATAAAGTTTATTCCAACAGTAGCAGAAAGTCTAGGAGGAAGAAATAAAAGCAGTCTGTTACAAACGTAGCATGCTGTATATGACATACATAATATTACTTAAAATTACAATGTGAAAAATTCAATTTCTGTATTGTAAACACTGAAGTTCAACTAACAAATCAAGAGTGTAAGTATAATAAAAGTATTAAAGTATATAATTAATTTGAACATAGGAGAAAGGGGAAAGAAAGAACTAGGAGGACAAGGAAGTGATGGAAAACAATTAACACGAGAAAAGATTATGATGCAGTCATAGAAATAACTGCATACAATAAAACCACTCTAAGGTCAGAACAAGTAGCTCTGTAAAGATGCTTGCTGTGTGAGCAAGGAGGACTGAGTTGAATCCACAGAAACCGCATTAAAGGTGTAAGGAGAAAAGCAGTCCCTCAAATTTATCCTGGTGGTCACACTTGTGTTATGGTATGTTTACCTACTCTCCACTGCCCTACCCACACAAACACACACATAGGCACACACACACACACACACACACACACACACACACACACACACACATTTTGAAAACAACTAAAATTCAAAAAGGAAAACAGTAAAATCAATTACATAGATGAATGAGATAAATTCTTTGAAATACAGAAGCTATCAAATCTCACTTATCAAGAAATATGCAACTTAATTTCATTGGCATAGTTATTGACAGTATTTCTTATGTTCAGTAGTTATAGGCTGCCTAAATTTTATATGCTTAAATTTGGGTTTCATTTATTTCTTCATTGTTTCCCTCTCCCCTAGGGCCTATGACTTCTCTAGCTGTGGGTTTTGATTATGTTTACAATAACAGGCCCAAACTATTTCCATGGAAAAGCCTCCAAAACAAATCAAGAGATTATTTAGTTACCCCCATAAATGACTGCAGCAATGGTTATGTCTTGCTGGTAGGTTAGATTTGCAGTATACAATGTACAGTGTTGGATAAGACCATAGTTGTTTTGTCTAGTATTTGCTTATGTTGTAGAAGATAAAGTTTTCTCTGTATGTAAAAGCTAAATACACCTACCTAATGGTCCACAAAGCACTCTGACATAGTCCTATAGTTTCAATACAGTTTGCATACCCCAAAGGTTTGTATGATAGAAACCTTGATCCACAATATGACATTACTAGGAGGTGATAGAAGCTGAACTACCACACTCAGCATGGACCCTACAAGGCAGCCCCTTACCCTGACTCCATGCAAACCCTCCCTGCTGTGGGAGTTCCCTCTAGATGAAGCAATACATGCAACCCAGGAAGCAGTAACCCTTTACAGGCATCAACCAACCCCAACAGCCTCTTACCTTGACCTTACCCCTACAACCTCCTGTAACAGAACTATTGCAGACATCACAGGAAGGAAGATTTCCTCACCCCATGGTCTCCCATTCACTCTCTCTTGCTCCAAAATCCCCTCCAGATAAATTTCCCAATGTCTTTTAGTCAGACACAACCTAAAAAGGCAGCTCCTCTCTTTCCACATCCTCACCAGCATCTGGTGTAGCTTGAATTTTTTGATCTTAGCCATTCTGATGGGTGTAAGATGGAATCTCAGTGTCGTTTTGGTTTGCATTTCCCTGATGACTAAGAGGGTTGAGCATTTCTTTAAGTGTTTCTCAGTCATTCGATATTCCTCTGTTGAGAATTCTCTGTTTAGTTCTTAGCCCCATTTCTCAATTGGGTTATTTTGTTCAGTGATGTTTAATTTCTTGGGTTCTTTATATATTTTGTAAATTAGACCTGTGTTAGATATAGGGTTGGTGAATACAAACTAGTACAGCCACTTTGGAAATCTATCTGTCGCTATATCAGAAAACTGGGAATAAGGTTTCCTCAAGACCCAGCTATTCTACTCCTTGGAATATACCCAGAAGATGCTCCAGCACACAACAAGAAACTTTGCTCAACCATGTTCATAGCAGCCTTATTCATAATAGCCAGAACATGGAAACAGCCTAAGTGTCCTTCAGTAGAAGAATGGATAAAGAAACTGTGGTACATATACACTATGGAATACTACTCAGCTATTAAAAACAAGGAATTCCCGAAATTTGTGGACAAATGGATTGAGCTAGAAATGATCATAATGAGTTTGTTAACCCAGAAGCAGAAAGAGTCCAATGGTATATACTCACTTATATCTGGTCACTAGCCCAAGGGATATGTCCCATGGAATTCTTCACCTACCAGGAAAGTGGGACAGAAGGGATGACATCCTATTGGAACTCTAGGTGAGAGAAGCATGGGAGAATGGAGAAATAGAAGGATCCAGAGGATCCTATAAACCTACAAGAAGAACATTATGATAGGCAGATTTGGGCCCAGGGGTACTGCTCAAACTATGGCACCAGCCAAGGACAATACAGGCCATAAACTTTAAACCCCTACCCAGATCTAGCCAATGGACAGGACATTCTCCACAGTAGAGTGGAGAGTGGGATATGACTTTCTCACATACTCTGGTGCCTCACCTTTGACCATGTCCCCTGGAGGGGGAGACCTGGTGTCACTCAGGGAAAGGACAGCAGGTTACCAAGAAGAGACTTGATACCCTATGAGCATATACAGGGGGAGGAGGCCCCCCTCAGTCACAGTCATAGGGGAGGGGAGTAAGGGGGAAAATGGGAGGGAGGGAAGAATGGGAGGATACAAGGGATG